>NW_028252533.1:0-701000 GCF_964263255.1 Lissotriton vulgaris
TACTATGGGAAGCCGTTCATGTCAAAATTACAGATCCCCTTATAAGAAACCTCCTGAAATGCATGGAGTGCTCCAAAATAAATTTGACACACACCAGAATGAATGTAACATGTGTCTAAACAAATATGAAACATGGCAGAGTGAATGTGCTACTTAGTGATTAATATGAATAATACACATTCCGAATTGAATACGAGATATACTGAAATATATATCAGTCAAACTAAAATGAATATGGCCCTCAGTGTAAACAATGTAGCAATCACTGAAGCGAATGTAATAAGCATCAAGAAGAATTAAACATTTCTTGAATTGATGTACATATGCCAAGATGAATATGACATACATTGAAATGTATATTACAGATTGAAATGAATATAAGTTACTGAAATGAATATGCTATATTCTGAAAATGATATGATGCACATTGAGAATATTATAACATACAATGAAATGAACCTTAAATATGTTGAAATTAATATGAATTGCTGTGAAATTAATGTTACCCAGATTGCATTGAATATGAGATATACAGAAATGAATAGGAGATGTTTTAAAATGAATATTGCTTGTGTGTAATTAATATAAGCCCTATTGAATTGAGTGTGGCAAGCCTTAAAATGAGTATGACCAAAGCTGTAATTCTCATGACACCCATCAAAATTAATATGGCATGCATTGACATTAATATGATATATATACAAATGAATATAATATAAATTAAAAAGGGTAAGTTGCATCTTAAAGTGAACATGACACATTTTAATATGAATATGACATCTATTAAAATAAATATAACATTGATTGAAAGGAATAGGACACATTAAAATGAATATGCATGTGTTAATATAAATATAAGCTTTTTCAAAACGAATTTGACATGATTAAAATAAATATGAGTAATGTTGCAATGAACATGACATTTATCAGAATGAATATGGCTTGCTCTGAAAAAAAGTATGATTCACAGATATGTGGTAAAATGGATATGTCTTATGTTAACATTAAAATAAGAAGTATTAATATGAATGTGACATCTAGTGAAAGGAATATGTCACATGCTAAGATGAAAGTGACATGTGTTGAAATAATTATGAGTCTCATTGGAATGAATGCAACTTGCTTGAAAATGAATATGACCAATACTGAAATTAAAGTGGCCCGAACAAAATAAATATGGCATGCTTTAAAATTAATATGATAAACATTGAAATGCAAATCACATATTTTGGAATGGATATGACTCACGTTAAAATGAATATGACAAGTGGTAATATTAATATAACATCCACTGAAATGAACATGGCATGCGTTAAAATGAATATAACATACTTTAAAATTAATATAACATATGTTGAAATGAATATAAGCGTTAATGAAATGAATTTGACATGTTTTAAAAGGAATATAAGTAAAGTTAAAATGAACATGACATTTATCAAAATGAATATGGCTTGCATTGAAAGTAATGTGATATGCATTTATATGATCATGATATGTGTTGAAATGGATATGATTCATGTTAAAATTAATATAAGATGCGCTAATATGACTGAAACATCTATTGAAATGAATATGACAAATGCTAAGATGAATATGACACGCATTGAAATGAATATGACCCATGCCGAAATTATAATGAAACTTGGCAAAATGAATATGGTATGCTTTAAAATGGATATGATACACATCAAAATTAATATTGCATCTATTGAAATGAATATGACCTATGTTGAAATGGATAGGACCCATGTTAAAAGTATTATGGCAGATACCCCGGAGCAATGCATCGTCAACGCGAGTTTACTGAGGTGCCCGCTGGACCAAGCCCCCATCGTCAACACCAAACATCGCCTGCTGACGAAACCAGCATGACGTTGAGAGAAAAAGAACCAAAAAAGTGACTATGTCCAAAGGTAAAGTTTTGACCGTTCCAAACCCCCAAGTGCATCTGATCCGCTCTCCATTACAGTGGGCCTGAATTTTGACTTGGTCCGGGTCTGGTGCATCCAGATAGTTGCAGTTGGCACTTTTAACTTTCTAGTGCTAAAACACACAGATTTACATTAAATCTTTGAAAATGTATGTCTCTGGCTCCCTACCTTGGATTTTTGTCATTTTGATGCCATTTTAATCTTAACAATATTTCCTATTTTAATAAATTGGTGTTGGGTTTTTATTGTCGGTTTTGTTTTTCTTATTTAGTGTATTGGTGTTTTTAAAAGCTTTACACTCCTGTCTCCTAAGATAACTTTGTCTGCTGGCTGCCAGCTACCAAGGGTTGAGCAGGAGAATAACTTATTAAGACCTTGACTGAGCCTTATATTTTGATTGTGGTGTTGATACTTTTTTATCTGTATTTATTTATTTGAGTTTTATATAGCGCTGGCTAGTGAGGTATCAGAGCGCTTTACATAAGGTTCCACAAAATTACATCAGTTACAAGTTACATCAGTTACTAGAAAAATATTTCAAGGACTTAGAATACAAAATAAATGGAGCTTAGTAAGGTAAGGGGGTGGGGTAAAGGGGAAGGAGGGAGATAGGATGGAGAGACAAAGGAGAGTCTGCCCAAAATACGGCTGGATAGGTGACGGCCGAGGGGAAGACAACAGCCCAACACCTCTATAGCTATCAGGTAGCTCCTCCGGGCATCAGCCAAACAGCTAGGTCTCAACCGGAAAACAATTAAAGAGCAAAGAGGAGGGATAAATGTATCATAAAGGAGAAAGTGAGTGGAGTAAAGGGGTAGGAGGGAGAATACGACAGAGAGACGAAGGAAGGTCTGCCTAAAGTCCGGCTGGGTAGGTGACAGCCGAAGGGGTACTGCACAGCCCATCTCCTCTTTAGCTATCTAGTAGCCCCACCAGGCATCGGACAAAAAGCTAGGTCTCTACGGTCAGGTGGCTCCCTTAGGGTGATTGTTTTTGTTCCCTGGCGACGATCTTCTGCAGGTGCCATTTTGTTGCACAACTTTGGGGTCAGGCGCGTTTCACAAAAAAGGCTCAGGGAGAGTATTGATTTCAATTACCCTAAGAGTCTAAAGGAAGACAGTTCATTGATATGTAGCTTAATGTCAGTTCACCTCTTGAGAGAGGATTGATCTGCCCTTATTGTCCTTTCTGGATCCCAGTCTTGTGGTTGCTCCTTCCCTCCAGCACATTATTTACCTTGTACGCCGTCTCTGGCACTCACGTTGGTATTGATGCCTGTATTGTGGCAGCGGCCACCATTTTGAAGTCAGGCAGGCCACTTGGGGGCTTTCTTAATCATTCAGGTGCCGCTGGGGAGCCTCGGTCCTGTTGTCTCCAATGCCCCAGGTGCCGATGCTTTTGTAGTGTCTCAAAAGGGTGTCTTACCGGTAGTTTGGCCAATAGTCACTCAATTCACTCCTTCAGTCCATAGTATAGTAGTACTGAGTAGTACTAGCGGTAGGTACCTACTTGCACCTACTACCAAACCACCATTCAACAAACACCCCAATCCTTTGGGGCTTTCCTTGGCAGGCCCCACACTGCAAACAAAACAGGTGATGGACCGAATGTGGATCAATGTCACACATTCATCCCAGTCCAAAGATCTGGGCCCAAATCCATCGTTTTTTTGCACTCCACACCACCCTGGGTTAGACAATGGCGATATGCAAATCAGCTCTGACCCTGTGCATATCGCCATTGTCTAACCCAGGGTGGTGTGGAGTGCAAAAAACCGATGGATTTGGGCCCAGATCTTTTGACTGGGGGAGTGTGTGACATTGATCCACATTCAGTCCATCATTTGTTGTTTTTGCAATTGCCTCCTTAAGTGCGCTGGGGATGCCCAGACGTGGGTCCCAGGCACTCCACACCACTTGGAGTCAAGCTAGCCGGGCTGATGAGAGGTGTTACCTCGAAACCGGTCCGGTCCTCGGATGCTTGATTCCGTTCTGGGAAGGACATGGCTTTTGTAGTTCGGACTGGACTGTTCCCATGGGGCAACAGGGTCAGAGCTGATTTGCATATCGCCATTGTCTAACCCAGGGTGGTGTGGAGTGCAAAAAAACGATGGATTTGGGCCCAGATCTTTTGATGGGGGAGTGTGTGACATTGATCCACATTCAGTCCATCATTTGTTGTTTTTGCAATTGCCGCCCTAAGTGCGCTGGGGATGCCCAGACGTGGGTCCCAGGCACTCCACACCACTTGGAGTCAAGCTAGCCGGGCTGATGAGAGGTGTTACCTCGAAACCGGTCCGGTCCTCGGATGCTTGATTCCGTTCTGGGAAGGACATGGCTTTTGTAGTTCGGACTGGACTGTTCCCATGGGGCAACAGGGTCAGAGCTGATTTGCATATCGCCATTGTCTAACCCAGGGTGGTGTGGAGTGCAAAAAAACGATGGATTTGAGCCCAGATCTTTTGACTGGGGGAGTGTGTGACATTGATCCACATTCAGTCCATCATTTGTTGTTTTTGCAAAGGCCCCACACTGCAGCCAAGTAGGGAGAGAGTCTGTGGCATGCACACAGTTGGCATTGGAGGAGAGCCGTAGAAGGCTGGGTTGCCCAATACTATATTCCACTGAACACTCCTTGCATCACTTCCCTTTAATACTGCTGACTAAAGATAAAGTTGTCCTGAAGAGGTTGACTAAATGGGGGATCCAATGACTAAGGAGCTATTCCATACAATCCAATTTTTGGGTTGCCCAAAAGCTGATTTGCTCCTGGTGGGCACATTCACCTACTTTTGCTTTCGGGCATTGAGCGGAGAGCACTATCATCTGTTTCCTGAGGAGCTGCTGAAGCCAAGATATTAACCATGTTCTTAAATCAGGTGTGCAATGTCTTTAGGGCTAAAAGGGCTTTAGCCCTTTCATATGTCTCAGCCCGGGCTGCTGCAGCTCCAGCTACTGGGGCAGATAAGTTCTAGAAGTACTGGCTTTATGTGATTTCACTTATTTCTGTGCTGGCTGGCACATCAAAATACTGGTGCTGCCGTTAGAAATCTGGTCAGTTGGAAACCCGAATCCGAAGACTGAAAGTTTGTTGCAGATCAGCACTTCATTTATTTACTCCACTCTCAATCCCTGATTTATGGCATAATAGCAATAGTTTAGCTTATATCTGGTTACTCTTTTCAAAAAACTTAATTTTATTCAGATCAGACCGGCATTAATGTATTTACAACTTTTGCACAGTGACAGTATTCTCCAAATTACTGAATTTTAAAAATTGGATGTGAGGCTGAGAATTTGTATGGACCGGTAATGGTCCCTTGTGATAAATTATCTACTTTTTGATTCTGTTATTTGGAAGACAGCGCATTCCTGCACCTTTGGCACTTTATCTGATATGTGTTTACAAATCATGTGTTTTAAATTGTTTTATTATTGTATATGTACTTTTATGGTTTGTACAAAAACCGAAATAAAGTCTTTACTACTACTATATCTGAAACCCTATGCCAACCGTCAATACAATGCTGAGTTACTTCTGGTGCCTGAGATTACATTCTGCATTCAGACAACTCACTCCTCATTCTCACTCTTTACTTTTATGATTACCCTGCACTCACAGTAGTCACACAGTACTCACATTGCTCCCCAGGCACTCAAACCCCTTTACCCTCCTCCTACCCTGCACTCACACTTGCACACCGCTCACCCTGCACGCACATGACACTCCAATCACTTGTAATGTTCATTGCTCACCATACACTCATAGCGATCATACTGCACTCATGCTGTTGCCCTGCACTCATACCATCCACCCTCGTCCTAACCTGCAATCACACTTGCACGCCACTCACCCTGCATGCACATAACACTCCACTCACCTGTAGCTTTCACTGCTCACCCTACACTCATAGCGATCACACTGATTTCACGATGTTACCCTGCACTCATGCTGTACATCCTTCTCTTACCCTTCACTCACACAAGCACACTGCTGACCCTGAACTCACAGTGACCACACTACACTCATGCTCCTTGCTTTCAACTCACGTCATCCTCCCTCTACTTACCCTGTGGTCACATGAGCACACTGCTCACCCTGCACTCACAGTGATCACACTGCACTCACTTCACTCACCAATTACTCACGCTTTTCACCCTGCACTTAACACGAGCACACTACTCACCTTGCACTCATTTGACACTTCACTCACCTGTCACTCTCATGGCTCACTCTTCAATCTCACTCAAACAATCTCATCAATCACTATGCATTAATTTCTCTCACTCTGTTCTCTTACCTGCACCTAAACTCATCTGTCACATCAGCCACCCTGCAGTCACTCCTCTAACCCTCCTCTCACACTCTCACATTGCTCACTGTGCACTGAGAGGTACTCCTTTCATTCACACAGCTCACCGCTCACTCACATGGGCACAGCACTCCCCCTGCACTCACACCATGCAAATAAGCACAGCACCCACACCACTCACCCTGCACTTCATCTTCTCATCCTGTACTCACACAAACAAACCTCTCAGCCTGTTTTCCATATAGGCAATCTGTTCCTCCTGCCTGCACACAGGGACAATAGTCTGCCTGAACTCATGGGGACACACCACTCACTCCGCAGTACCTCCTCTCACAATGCACTCACCCGTCAGTCTCACAGACCACCCTTCATTCTCACCGCTCACCCTGAACCACGCACAGGTACACCACTCACCCTGGATTTAGACCGCTTACACCACCTTGCATTCACTCCTCTCACTCTGCATGCACTCGTCTCTCCCGACAAATGAGCCCTCCTCTCACATTGGATTTAGCTCACCCGACGCTCACATCTGCACATTTTTTATACTACACTCGCACCACTCATGCTGCACTCCCTCATACTATTCACCATCACCCAGCACTTAAATGAGCATACCTATTATTCTGCACATAAAGAAATGACACAACTCTCATGAATATAAACATATTTCTACAAAGGCACCCACAGACAATTTTTGTGTGATAAATTCGTTGATTTTGAATATTTTTTGAATACATTGTTACTTTGTGTGATAACTTGCTGCATCAAATGTTTTTAATGGTTTTTATGAATAAATGTGTAAACTTATGTGATTGTTTGGTATGAACAGAAAATAATATCTTCAAGTAAAAATATATATTTTTGTAAACAAGTGTACATTTAGTGTATAAATCCTTAATAAGTATCAGCACTGATATTCAAGATTTTTAATTAAGGCTAGCTAAAATTGTATTGTGAATTTGTAAATCCATATGCAACTTGGGATACGCCCGTTGGCTCACCCTGCCCCCCTCCCTTGAACCCACCAGAGACCTAAGTCTCTTCTCTCAATATGTGAAAAGGGAATTTTTAATTTTGTTTTTACCCACAGAATACCTGCTCTTTCCAAAGTAGTAAATGCCTACTATTTTCCATCTTCAACAATGGGGCTGTTGAAAGACGGGAGAGCGTACTGAGAATGTGGGAAGGCACAAGGGGTTGGCACACAATCCTCAATCCATCACCATATCCCATAGATTCAGCCCTATGGCTGAGGCTTTGAGGTGTGATTAAGGATCATGTGACTCCTTCAGCCATTCCTGGCTTTCCATTCACCACGATGCTTCATTCCAGGACATGTGGTGTTTCTTTACATTGTAAGTTGGGTCGCAAAAACCCAAACATGCAAAGGGTTACTAGATAAAATCCATTGTTGCCGAAGAAGTCAAGCATTTTATTAGATCAGTTGGATGCTGTGATATTACATGTCAGAATGTAGATTAGTTATTTTCCAGTACTGTAACTGTTTGATCCACACGTGAAACCGAATATAAGTCCAGCTACTTTAAGGAAGTGCACTTTTCATTCGCATCATACTTGTAACAAACATTGACAATGCAATATATTATTATTTTTGGATTGCGTGTAGAGAATATGTTTTTATTAGGCTTCATTTAACAGAAAGGCAGGTATAGCAGAAGCAGCCGAGCAAGCTTATCTAACACAATAAAAGCAGATTGACTAAGTGTGAGCGGGAATGTGTCTGTGTGTGAGTGTGACAGAGTGCATATGTAGGAGAGAGTGCAAGACAAAATGAGAATGTGTGTGTGAGAGAATCTCTGAGGGTATATGTCTTATGTGTGCAAGTGTGCTTCTGGAGGTTATTCTTGCCCTATTGACAAGGGCACTAACAGCATATGGATGGGAGGTGTTACCTATGGCAAACTGCAGGCCCTGACATGCATCTATTAAGACACCATCATTGGCTGAGGGAACTTGAACTGTCTAAGTGAGAAAGCCACTAGCCCAGTCATACCCAAAGGCAGGGACACAGAAAACATGCCGCCACACCTGGCTGAAGACCTCAACATGATGCATGTGATTTTTAGCATATGGGGTGGGTCCATAGCAAAATGTTGGAACTGATATTTGAGGTAACTCTTGTTGTAAGATTTCCTGTACTCATTTTATGTGGGGTGTCAATGAAAAAATGCAGACCCATGTATGGAGTGAATTGCCCCTGACATGACATGAAATTCTGGCACTGTCATATTGAATGTACTCCTTGGCATAAGGGGTTCACCCATGAAATAATTATGACCTTGGTATAGTGGAAGTAATTTCTGACTTAAGACATTTGAAAAAAATGAGATCTGCTATTAGGAAAGGCCAGGTTTCCCTGGTGCACCAGGAAAGTGCTGGAATATTTCACGAATGCCCTATAAGGGTCTTTGGCGTTTTAGCAAATTTGATCCCAAACGTTTCAGAAAAAATTTCAGAGGAGAAATCTACTCTCCCTTAAATCATCTAGAAGAAATCTGTTAACTTCTTTTGCTTGCTGGAATTTGGGGGAAGTATCACACCTCACCAGTTACATATATCTTTTTCCTCATATAATGGCTAAGCGGTTAGCTCTGACCCCATTTCTGGAAATGTGTGTCCTGCCCCATTGCTGGTGTCAGGACTGGCTTTAGGGCGAAGTAATCAGCGCAGTAGCACCTGGCATTGACTCTGTTGGAGGCGCTGTATTTTTTGTCTAGTGGCTGTTTTGACTCACTGTAAAGTAGCGCAGAGGGTTAATATGTCTGCTGCAAGGAATGTGTACCATGCAGATCACACAACTGAGCTTGAGTAAACTGTGAGTAACACTATAAAAAATTAAATGCACATCAGAGAAATGCTATGGAGAGATGAGGTGCACTGTTGGAAAGTGGTAGTGAGGGAATATATGAAGAAGATGTTGTAGGAGAGAAAAGCACCAAAAAATCCTGTGGTAACGGCCATCACCAGTGCTCGAGCTGGCCCTGGCAAGGAGTCTTAGCTCCCCCAAAGTTTTGGTCTAGTTGTGCCCCTGTCTTAAATGAGAAGATGACTAGACAACTGGTAACCAAGCTCTACTCCTCCATACAGGCCGAGCTCTCAACACTAAGGCCTAGTACCAAGGTGCTGTGGGATGTAGACCTGGGAGATCTAAATACAGAAAAGAAGTGGCCTTACTGTTGTAGCTAAATTGAGGAGTTATCTCCATCAGCAAGTTTACTCAGGACATACCATACTCTCCTCAAACTGATTAATCACAAATCACAGGCCACTCCAGGTTTGTAAGATGTAACGCGCTATAAGTGGGCTTCCTGAATCTGACCTGAGCATGCCCACTGAATGCTAGCTACTGGGGGAAAGTATTTCATGTTCTAGGAGCTATACTAAGGCCGCGCCGTGTGACGGTTCACATTGATGGCACTACTGTTGGCAGAGAGGCGTGTGTCATGTATGAGGGGTAGGGATCACATACCTACTGTGAGAACAAGGTTGCATGATATGATATACTACAGTGACCAACTGGAACTCTACTCTTCCACTATTCTCCAGTGTGTCCAACCCAACATCTGGGGCCCATTGCAAGCTTACTTGTAAACTCATGATATCAATGTCATCGCAACCCGATAAAAATGTGGCCAAACATGCAGAATAGGGGAGGGATGGAGGCATGGTGGGAATGTACATACACATTGATTCCTGGACAAAAGCTCTAAATGTAATAGCACCTGAAGTGCCATCTTGGCCACATTATAACTTTGATTAATGTCACTGTGCTTTGGATGTGCCATCTTTATGTGTGAAAAAGATGTTCTGGGAAAAGAATGATACTGCTAGACTGTTAATCTGTTAATGTATTAAATGACATGCTGTCCCATGTGTTAAGGTGCTGTCATTTACTACATACAAGTGTACTGTTTTGCATACAGTTGATATAACATCAAAGCTAATTTAAAAATGAATTAAAACATTTTCCTTACAAATGGTTTAAATATGACAAATCTTGAAACTGATATAACTTAGAGTGAAGCAAATAATACTGTTGTCAAAATTAATATGGGCATCACTGAAATCGGATTTGAATCACATTGATTTGCATAGAGTACTGAATGAACCGGATAAGGATGTGAATGAATTGGATATGGTGAATTGTGTGTATAACATGCACTGAAAAGCACATGACACTGACAGCCAATCAGAGTGGAGTTCAATGCGGTGAACATGCAGGGCTCCGGCGCCTCATCCCCGAGAATGCGCCGCAGCAGGAAGGCCGGGTCTTTCTCTCTACGGTGTGGGAGACCCCTGGGCCTTCTCAGAACTGTGGCTTGGACAGAATAGTCTGTCATGCAGTCTCACAGTTCTGTCTGTGCTCGAGGATCTGGGGGGTGGGGTCCGGACTTATCCACGACCGAAGCAACGCCAGGAACGCAGCTCAGTGGGGGAGCGCATGCGTTGATGGATGAGGCCCCGGGTTTTAGCGCCATTATCACAGCTCTTATGGGGAACACGGACCGAGGTATTGTTAATTTACCGGTTCCCGTTTGAGTCGGCTCCCTCCTTTTGGGGATGCTAGATTGCTAAGCAGCAAGTTAGGGCCGGGCCAGCCGGTACTGGTTCACACGACCAGTCCTGCCCTGTGGCACCCCCGTCCGTGCCCCCTCATTCCAACCCCCCACACCCCCTTACAATAGCAGTGCTCGGCTAGGGCTGGGCGGGAGCCCCTCTCATCATGACGCCTCATGACTGACCTGGCTGCTGGAGACTCGACCTTTTTGGAAATATGTTTAAAGTTTATAGCGTCAGCCTGTAAGTATCGCCCTCTCCTCAGACTGAGCTGACAGTGAGTGACACGGTCCGTCTGCCAGAGACAAGTAACGGCCGTGGTTCACAGTCACCGACACTCTCGGGTCTTATCATCCTTCTTGTACTTCAGATAGCAGTGAGCACCTTCCTTGCCTGTTTGTTTTCTGCCAAATGCACAATTTCATGAGCAATCTAGGACTGCCACGAGTCTTGAAAAGAATTATAAATTAGGATTTGCATCGCCTGGAGACTTGCTTAGGCTGGTGTTTAAATCTGCAGAAGAGGTAGGCATTCGCTGCCAACACCCCACTGAGCGTGTGCCTGCATTTCCACCCTAAGCTAAGCTGCTCTTCTTTACAGCCATCTTATAATTCGTGGTATTTTTACCAGCTGTATGTACATTTTAAAAAGATTAACATGTTTTAGAATCTTATCAAAGTTATAGCATAAAATACAAAATATCAAGTTCTGGTGACTCATCCATTGCACTAGAAGTGGTCGCAATCTTCAAGCTCACAGCTTCGCTAACCACTGCTCCGTAAAAGTGATTGTGTACAATTAAGCAATCAAAGAAGGGTTGTTTTTACACTTCTTATGAACGGAGAAGCTCAGGGTTCTCACACTTCTATAATCACATTGGTTTCGCCTCAAGTCTCATAGCACACATTGTCTTTCGAGTTCATGGAAGTCCCAACAGACACCAAACTCCCTACATTGGTAGCCTACCCATTCTATATCATTTTTCAAGCTATCAGCGGTCATAGTTTATTTCCCTCTCTACGCCTTGGACAGGCTGCAGTGAGCTCGGTTTTCTACTGGGTAGTAGGTCATTATTTTGAACAGTCATTCCTCCTCTCGGGCATTGTTCTTTCCTTGTTTCTGATGGCATTGCTTAAAAGCCTGTGCACCTGGACATGTACAGTTGAATGCCAAACTTGAACAGTACATCTACGACTCCCAAAATGTAACATGATGTAGCCTAAGAAGTCAGAACTAGAATAAGGTGTCATAAATGAGAAAGGACTGTTTGGAAACAAAACTTTAAGTAACTGACACACTTTCAAAATAAAAGTGGCAGGAGCACTAAATATGCAATGGAGTTAGTCACCATGATTTAGGAGAGTGATGGAGTGAGAGAAAGGAGAAAAGTGGTGTCAGGAAAAAGGGCAAAATGGAGGAGGAAAGATGAGAGATCAAAGGATTGTGGGAGAGCTGAGTGAAAGAAAGGGAGGAGATGAAAAAGACAGAGGGAAGGAGAGAGATAACGGGGAAGAGTTAGAAGAGAGAGACACAACTGGAGGAGAGAGACAATGAGAGAGACAAAGGTAGGATGAAAGAGGTGAAAACAGACAAAAGGAGAAGGGAAGATTAGGAAATTGGTAGACAAATGAAGGAAGGGGAGGAGCCAGAAAGAGAGGAGGAGGTCAAGGGAAGTAAAGAATGAGATAACAGAGTTGGGAAATGAGGGGGAGAGAGGAGCAAAACAAGGAATGAAAGAAGTGAGTGGCAAGGAGGGGGAGACTATAAGTGTGAGACTGGGTAGGAACAGTGAAGGCTCCCAGGTTCAACTTGTGAATCCTCTGTGGTTCACAAGAACAGGTCTGATGGGCAACTATCACCATCAACTGATTGGTGGTTTCAAGCTATTGCAGTTCTTTTAAGTCCCCTTTAAACTACCACCTGTAAGTAAAGATTTAATTCATTCGCAATAAAGTGTCACTCATAAGCCTTGAAATGTCACACATAAATGCACTGCACACATTGAATGTCACACATAAGCCTACCAAACCTTGGCACCCATGGGGAGGGGGGAGTAGGATAGCAGGGCACGTTCTGCTTGGTTGGCCCAGGGTTGGGGGCAGCTATGGTGGGGTCAAGGGCGATGTGGCACTGCCCTTAGCGCCTGTCGGTGCCCACAGTACAGATCGCAGGCTGCAGTGATTTGTGCATAACTGGTTTCGAGTCCAGATAAGCAGACTCTTCATCGTCCTGCTACACCCAAAAAAATGTGCCCAGCCCCGGACCGCGTTCAGGCCCTGGGTTCAGTTGGGGTCTTCCACCTGGTCCCACGTCCATGCGGTGCTCACCCCAGCTACTCGGGTCAAGGCTGAGGCGCAGTGTACAAGCATTTGGGTACGTGCTTTGACACCCGACCACTGGTCGGATGCGAGGGAGCCCCTTTATTGGCATACAATGGGCCTCACACCGCCCCAGCATAACCGCAAGGCTGGGGTGGGCTTATAATTACGATTGGTGCTCAGCGTCAGACACAAGCACTGGTTTGAGCTCCACTCCAGTGGATCACGGGCCCTCAGCGGGATCCTTTTCTCCGGGCACCATTTCCGGCCCTCTTGTGGGCAGACGATCACGGTTGCCCATGTGTGGGTAGGCAGTAGCTGCACGATCAGTGGCAGTATCCCCTTAGCGGAAAACTATGCGAAATGCAAGACAGCGGCTCAACCATGGCAAGTAGTTTTGTTTAATACTACTAGTGCATCACGCAAGGGGTTAGGTTTATATTTCAGGAAGGTATGATGGCTTTTAAAGGTGTGCAAGTTAGAGACCAGTGCCTAGGGACCAAATGATACAGTATAACCGTCCTCTGTAGTTATGTGCCCCCCCCCATCACCTGTATAATCATTTAGGGGGTGAGCTGCTTGGGAGGAGCGGGAGGCGGGCCCTTGGTAGTCTGCTAGGGTCTCTCTCCAGCCTTCTAACTCTTTTAGACCCGTGGTGCTGGGGTATGGGTCTGTTCCAGGGTCCCCTCCCTTTTTAGGTCTCGCCTCGATGCAGCGCATGCGCTGTACGCTTGCGAGATCTATTGTTGTTGATTTAGCTTGCGAAGGGGGACAGGAGATGTGCACGTGCCTGGACAGGCTATGTGTACATGTACGGCTTGTGGAGCACAAGGCACGCAGGGCACGCTTTCACTTTCCTAGTTTTTTTCTTTGGTGGCACAAAGGAATCAATTGCTCAGAAGACGGCAAGAGGGTGTCTCACATCTGTCCGTGGATATTATCTTATGTTGCCCAGTGTCAGAAGGCATATCCTAGGTTGAGAGCTCAGGTGGTTGATGTACCGCCATAATTTAGCGTTGTTCTTTTCCTTTAGCATGGCAAATACAATGAGCCATTTTTGTTCCATCTCTTTCCTCTTCTGCTCACCTACTTTCCTCCTGAAGGCGGCTCATAGTGCAACTATAGAGGCCCCCTCTGCCGATGTTCCTCTTTTCTTCCTTCTTCTAAGTGCCTACATTAGCGCTCCTTTACTTTGTCTCAGGCTTTTTGATGTCTGTGGGTTCTTTAAAGACTGGGCCGTATGACAGAGAGTTTTTTTACGGTGATTTTTGCCCAGCGGCCACCACAGGTTTTCTGTCATTTCTTACCAGCGACCAATCACCTCTGAGTCGGTCTCCCGTAATCATCGAGCCTGCCACGTTAATACCCACTCATGCATTTTCCCTTTGAGAGAAGTTGTCCATTTTATTCTTTTAATGTCTCAGAAGCGTTAGTCACCTGTGGTTTCTCCCATCATTTTCTGGAGATTTTCTGATTCCATACCTAAGTTGAATCTTGCGCGTTGAGGCCTATGGTCACTTTCCCCTCTGTCATCGACCTCGAATTCTTCCAACCTATCAGCCGTTTACTCATTGATTAAGATATAGTCCATGATAGATATATTCCGGAACAATGGTTTGGAGCACCACAAGGGTGATCGTAATTTCATCAGGAATTGGGTTGAGTGGAGTTTAACATTTTTAAGAATACAAAGACATGGGCCTGCCTTGTGCTGTTTGTTCTGGTTTCCGGTGGCACTTTCCAAGCCCCTCAAGTTAAAGTCTCCTGCAATGAATACATTAAAGTGCTTATATTTTATTAATATGTCTTCCAGCGTGTTGGTAAGAGAGTGCCGGGTTGATGTAGCAGTTTATGAGCAGCAGATTAAACTGCAGGTGGCCCTCCCTTAACCCATCGATTGTCATTGCTTGCAGGTCTGGGGAGTTTACTCTTATTCCTGTGGGCTTGAGTTTTCTCGCGTGGCTTATAAAGATAGAAAGACGTCCAAATATGTTTTTTTTGTTGCATTAATCCGATGTTCATGAAAGCCCACTATGGGTGTTGATGTAATTGACCAAGTTTCTTGACAGCAAATAATGTCTCCTTTTGCAAAATAGTCCTTTACTTCCTTGGTCCCTGCTTTTTTGTTTAACCCTGCGATGTTCCATGATATGAGGGTTAAATCTTGAGGGAGGTCCAAGTTTTGGCGTTGGCATTGATCTTCCCGCACCAGCTTTACCCTTCCTTCTCTATAGAGGACTTGGTTTTTGCTAGGGGTGCTGTTGCCAGCTGTCGCATCTTGTAGCCTAGTTCGTTTGACCCATTATCACTCTTCGCAGGTTGTCTCTTTGAAAGATAGACATATTGATTGGTGTTTTAGTGTGTTCATTAATGTATTCTCCTTGTTTCCTGTTGTGGGTGGTGCCTTTCAGGATTGATGTAGGCCCCAGCCCCTCTGTTTGAGGTATGAGGACGAAGCGGTAATTAGATTGAGTGGGTACTGTTACTTCTATGCCGAAAATTGCGAATTTTTGGGCTTCACCAAGGACTGCTCGTTAAGGGATTGCTCGCAAAAACCCAGAAGAGTTGAATCGCCGTGGCTGTCGCCTTGTGACCTTTCAAACTTTTCCCACTCTATATTTTCCAGAGTGATCTGAGACAGTGGTTTGACATGGCCAAAACGTTGTAGGATATTAGTTCTGTTTAAGATGTCTTGAGGGCCTTTCATGTGGTACCTGGAGGTGAGCGCCACCTTGTAGAATGTGGAAGGATCCGCAAGATTTCTTGTTTGTGTAACCCCCCCCCATTGCACTTTCTGCTTGATTTCAAACTGTGGGAGGGTATGATCGGGGTTCACCAATGTTGTTCATCTTCTGCCCTGTTGTTATTTCCCCGCATGCTAGCTATATGCTTTTGCTCCATCGGTGGCGATGTAGTGTGCTCCATAGTGCCTTTGTGACCCTTCAGTTCCAATAGGTCATAGAGCCTTATTCGTGTGGTGGCGTCCTCCTTACCCATGGTGACCTTGTTAGTTGTCGCCAGGTCTGCCGTCGATGATGACACTGCTAGGTGTGGTAGGTCAGCCTGGTCCGCCTGGTTTTCTTGAACCCTGCCTTGTTGAATTGCGCCACCCCTTTCTCTTTCTTAGGCCTTTCTTTGTCTCCCGGTAGGCTCTGGCTCTTGATCTTCTGTTTGGGATAAGAAATCGAGTAGTAAATTGCTTTTGTCTTCAGGTCTATGGCTATTCAACATTGCCGGTAGGATTGATCTCCTTTTCATTTTTGATCTCTTCAGCTGTTTCTTCTGCTTTTTCTTTGCCCTCCTTGTTAGGGGTTCTTCTGTTCTGGCTTCAGGTTTCCCCTCCATGTTTATTTTTGTTCTTTGGCTTCCTTTGTATCTGATCGTGCCAGAGCTTCCTCAGTATCACTCTTTGTCAGGGATGCCAGAGTCTCTTGATTAGTCTTTTCGTTCTGTTTCCATTTCCCTCGCTTGGCCGTGTTCTCCCTTGAAGGCCACTTTGAGATTGCCCTTTTCCAGCGGTTCAATTGTTCCTGGTGTTTTTAACAATTTGCCTCTGCTCTTGGTTAGTGCCACTCTATCCCCCAGAATTTCTGGCAATTCGGCCCACTTATCTATTATGTTGAAGATTGAGCGTGTACGAGCTATCATTGTCTAATTATATCTGATTGTTAACTCCAATTCGTCCAGTTTGTGGCCCTACTTCTCTAGGCACTAGGCTATTAAGGTAGAAGGTCAAATTGGACCTCCATTTTAGTTGCTTGTCATATCAGGGCCTTGGCTATTGACTTCTGAGCTTCTATGATGGTTGTCAGAAGGGAGGTGTTTTCTTGCTCGTCTTGCTCATCCAAATCCTTCTGGCATGTCGATAGGGACATCCCTGCTCGTTCTTTGCCCTGGTTTATGCAACATCCCCAATACGGAGGGGGGGTTAAGGTCCAAAGTTCTTTCAATTGTCTGATCTCATTTTTGTAAAAAGGAGTTGGTGAAATCTCCTATCTCTGGTGAGAGAAGGTGTCGTCGTCCAGTAGATGAAACCTTTGAATTTAGTCGTGAGGTGTCGTGCGGACTAGTATGCATTGGATGTTTGCCCTCGATAACTTCCAACGTGTCTTCCTTCTGGAGCCGATGGATCAAGGCTTTAATTGGTGAAAGGCTGTGTATCAGGTCAATGGGCTTCATTACGATCCGAGCGACTGTTGTGAGCCTCCCGGGGTCAGAGTCGCTGAACCTTTCTTTATATGTTATGCTATTTTCATCTGCAATTAGTATTTTACACCCACTAGAAGGGGACACGTTTTGATCTCCCTGTGCCCATGTATCTCGTACCTGGACCTGGTCCTGGTCCCCTTCATTGGGCAGAAGGTTGCTTCCTCCCCCAGATGTTGTGTTTTTAAATATCTAGCTGCTTGATGATTGCCTTACCGGGTCAAGGTGCTTGAGGGTTACTCGCAGTGATCTCTTCCGGGTCTTCAGTCCCCCCGGAAAGCATGCCAGTGGATGGGGAGCTGCCCGGCATCTGAAAATAATGGGTGATGAGCCCTTGTCGAAAGGATTGTAGAAGGGGGCTCATGGTGTGCGACTCTTGTCTAACGTTCTGAGCCGTACTCCTTGTGACCCTAGTTGTTTGTCCCTTGGGGACTTCTTTATCAGAGTCAGCGTCAGTGTCCCTCTTTGGTTTGAACAGTTTTCCCTTGAGAATTGTCCTCCGTGCACCAGGGAAAAATATTTGAAGGTGTTTTAAGATTCGTAAAAGTCACTCCCTTAGTTTTTGTTTCCCGTGAGCACTGTTTCCTGTGAGCACTCTTCTACTTCTTCCACTCTTCTACTTGTGCTACCTGGGCCACACTCCTCACCATGTAATTGGGCTAAACCAAAAGAGGAAAGCTTTGACTTCTGCAGCCTTCTCCGCTGTTACTCTGCCTGTGCACCTATATCCCTTTGTCCTTGTGCGCTTGCGGATACTCAAACTAGTTCTCTTGCTCTCTTGCCACGCTGCTCACTCTAAGCTCCTAACCGTTAGCCACCACCACTAGCCATCAGCCAGGTATCATGCGCTCCTGGTGATAGTCTCTCCCCCTTTCTCTTTTCCCTAGCAATATTTGGTGGGGCTGAGCCTGGTCCGGGCTGCATGGGGGAAATGAGGGAGATGTGAGGAGTATGAGGGTGTGGTGGATGGGTGATAGTGATTGTGCAGGCTTTTTCCATTTTTTCTCACTCACCCGGTGCTTGTGCAGTAGCCCCCTCGCAGCTCGCCGGTTGCTGTGCCACTGTGCACTGTGTAGGATGCTTGTTTCCGGTCCAGGGAGGACCTGGCTTGGCAGTTCGGGCTGGACTGTTTCCGTGAGGCACAGGGTCACAACGGATTTGCATATTGCCAGGTCTAAACTGGGGTGGCATGGCGAGCAAAAGAATGATGGATTTAACCCAGATCTCTTGACTGGGGGTGAATGTTTTGATTTGTTCTGCATTCCGTCCATCAATTGTGTGTCTTTTGGTTTCTGTGCTGGGCTGGGCTGGGTGTTATTCTGACCAATCTCAAGTTTCAGTTCTCAGTATTTTCCAGCCCCAATGCCCTCTTATCTCTCCGCTTGGCACCTCCGACTTGATGGATGTGTCCAGAGAGGGTGGGAGCAAGTAAAAGTCTTCTCCTGGAACTGGTGCCACTCAATTCTCCCGCAGCCCCCCTCGCCTTCCTGCAGCTGCCCGCGGCTCCTCGCGGCCCCCAGCAGTTCCCAGAGGCTTCACACGGCTCCCTGTAGTGGTTCGTGGTTCCTGGTGCGGTTCTTGGTCAGGAGTTCCTTGCTCCCGCAGCTCTGCTGCCACTGTTGCTGTTTTCTGCAATCTCCCTAGGTCTCTCACAAGACCTGGACTAGAATCACAAGACACAAAGCATGTAAAACATACAGAATAAGTAATCCCTTGTCGTGATTAATGTGATGTGCCATCAAATAAGTTTCTAATTAAAAAGCAAAGTTCTGAATAGGAGTGTAGGGTTCACCAAGGGCTCTGGTAGGTCCACCCCCCCCTGCCCCTGTCCCCCCACACCATAGTGCAGTTGTGCTGGTAAGTTATTCAGTCTGTTTCATTCTGGACCGCTCCTCCACCAGGGCAACAGCTGGGCTACCCTGTGGGCAGGGAGTACTCCTGTGCCCGTCTCTCACCTCAAGGTGATACATCACCCCCCCCCCTCGGTTTCTCCATAGGTTTTACCTAATCGGAGAGCCGCCTCTGCGGTACACCAGCGCAGATATCTCCACTTCCCTCTGGGCAGTGCCGCCACCGGTCAACAAGAAGTCCTAGAACAACAACTGCATGCCTCAGTCCTTCTCTTATAGGACATTTTCAGACGACTTTTTAAATTTTGCATTTGAACTTTGAGGCGCTATCAGGCAGGATGAGCCGCTTTGTGTATCTGTGCTTTGTCAGTTAAGACGCTTTCTTTGTGTCCAGGATTCGTTGCCGGGGGTGGCTCTACTGGTGATGGTTCACTTCCACCCACCCAAACCATGGACAGAGAGGACAAGAAAGGCTTCACGTCTTGCCACTACGACCAGCACTGCTAAGTACCACACATCAGGCATAAGACTAATCCATTTTAGTGTGGTGTCTGAATTACTGCACTTAAGTGCACTGGTCATGCGTTTATAGCGCCCAACAACCATCTGTGAGGCGTCTCAGTGAGGAGCTGCATTGTGCATGGAATGTGGTGGCGGGTAGTGCGTTGTGCTGCCTGAGCCTTGTGCTGTCTCAAAAATGCACTGTGTCCTCTCATGAACTTGTTTAGACCCACGATTATATGATATCTGACTAGTTTGTCGATACAGTTAACTTAACGCACAGCGTGACTGGGGCATCAATCAAGGGGAGCCCGGGCCTTTCTCTTCAGCGTACCACGTTGCCTGTCAGTGCCCTGTGGTATTGTAAATAACAACCCTGAGGACCCGGCAGGCCCTCACATGGATCATGTTGTAACAAGACATGGCCTAGCACTTTTAAAGTAGAGACAGCAGTGTGATTTGTCTGTTGTTCTGCAGTGTAAGAAGGTATAAACAAGCATTTCACAATGCAATAGGTCTCGCATTTTCTAAGCTTTGACCTATTGGCATTGTAAATGACAATGCCTTTTAGTTATATGCACTTTGTACTTCTAGTCGTCGCTTGCAGGTTTTCAAAACACATAAATAAAAACGCATTGTCACTTACAACGCCAATAGCTCAAAATCTCGCAAATGCGAAACCTATTGCATTGCAAATGCTTGTTTCGCTATGTGGGTGGTTTTCCCGCCCATGACCTGGTGGGCAGTGGGCAAGAGTGGGCTTGGTAAACAAGCTGCAAGGGGGACTGGTCAGGTACGCTAGCAGCGCAAGGCAGAGTTCTGTGAGCACAACGGGCACACAGACGTTTTTCTCTAGAGCGAAGAAACAGGCAGCACAAGGATGGATGGCAACTAAGGGGGTAGTCAGCTTGAGTTGTAGAGGTAGCAGCAGTTGGCTGTGCAGCAGTGTAGCTGGGTTAGGGTCCAGGTTACTTCCTGTGCATGATTCAGGGCATGAGGCGCCAGGCCAAGCCCTCGCATAATAAGTAGTGTCAGGTGAGCTTCTGCACATGTTCACTGTGCTGTGCCGAGCGGCATCGGGCTGGTGAGCGGCACCAGGGCTCATTCTGGGAGTGTACCACACATGACACAAACGCATAACATACATTTGGCATAATAGCAACAGGATCTAGGTTAGGGCATGGACTGATACATGAGTGGCCCAGTAGACCTCTTCTCCACTAATACAGGTAAAAAGGGCTGGTCAGAACTATGGATTCGCAAAGCATGATAAGCTACCACCACTTATGTCCATGCTAAACCTACGACAGGAACAGTAGTCCTCTCTCAGTAAATGACAGTACAGTTGATGTTCCCCACCAGGTCACCAAACATGTTCAGAGCCTCTCTCATGTCAAAGTATAGGCCTAGGCCTCTGTCCACAATCTACATCATAATGAAGCTAGGGACAAATATAAAAAATCAAGAAACCAGATACTTGCAGCCGGGCACTCAGGGCAGGAGAACACAGCTGTACACCATGTAGGAGAAATTCCTGTCTCAATAAACATAAACACTCTCAAAGTTACATCTTTCTCCACAGGCAGAGTTTAATACCGTGGAGTGTGTTTGTTGGGCATGGGATGGCCTCCACTGCCGAGCTCAGTGACACTGCCTATATGCCCCCTCCATCCCGTCAGCTTACAATCCAATGCTGCCAGCCCTACATGATGATGGTGCTTAAGCGCTAGCACATAGCAGGAAACTATTTACATACAGTGATTTATACCCTGAATGTCAATTCTTCCCCCCATTTGCAATGGAAGAGAACACACCATGCTCAACACACTCCTCTATTATCTGATTCGCACCACATGCATGGCGCAACACACTACATTTCCTGAACCTCTGCCTAAACTACATGCCCTTTGAATACATATTGACAAACGCCTTCCCTCGTAGACTAGTCACATGCCTGTACACCCCCATGCAAAATAAGGCACCTGCTCGCAGCCCCATGGCCTTAGCTGGGTGGGCAGCAAACATAGTCCCCCCCACCTACGGAGGCACAATGGAGTTATTGCTGTGAACAACTGGGGACCCTTTCACTCAATTACAGACTCAGAATCCTGTATTTCATATTCCTATACAGGCTATATCGTACACCTGAACAGATGCATTGTATGGGCCCTTCTGAAAGAGGCATGCTTTGTGCGATGCTCAGTGCCCCAAGCCTCCTTCCTACACTTAGCATGGGAGTGCCCCAAAGTTGCAGACTATAGAAGTGAAATACATCACACTATCCACCAGTAAATTCGTCACTCACTATCGCCAACTCCACTAGTAAGTCTATTATGTTATGTAATAGACATCCCACCTGAACATCGACGCCTCACGGCCATGCTCTAGCTTCAAGTCCAAATGTCAAAATGCTAATAGTTGCGGGAGAAAACTAGCAACTATTAGCTATGAGTTTGGTTATGAGACGTCACCTACGGCCAAGAGCAATTGGCCTATTACTGGAAATTAATGCAGCTGACCTCCAGCCCTATAGACATTTGGGAACCATTCTTAACTTACCTACGATTCCGAGCTCCTTCCCCTTCTTAGTGGCTGTGTGATATATCTGTTCCCTGGCCATTGCTGTCAGCGAGTCCATCTAGCCAAATTGATGCAACGTATAGCTGGCAATTCCTCTTTTCTCTTTGAATTTGTCTTTGTATTAAAAACTGCCATATTAGGAAATACCACAGCACTGTTGTGCTTTACTGTGAATTTGCCCTTATTCATAGTTGTGGTCCTTGAATGAAAGGTTTTATGGGATGATATAATGATATAATGTTTCAATGACTACACAGAATTCTGCCTCTCTGTTCTTTATATAAAATGCTAATAAAAATAAAGAAATACTAAAAAAAGTTACGTCTTTCATTGTTTAACACAACACATGGTTAGTCTTAAAGGCCTCTTTACAACTGTCATACCCTTTTCCCTTGTGATAACGGGAAGCAATGCCAGTTATTCAGTGTTACATCTTTTACAGTTGAGGTGCTGGTTGAATGTTCCCTGCTATAAGTCTGAGAATCCTCAGTAAAATATGTTTTAAATGTGGTATAATATTAATAGAATGTGTTATGGTGCTGTACGATGTCTTGAAGATCTCTGTATTACATTTACTCCTATTATGGTCCTGTGGCGATTCCTGGTAAGGAAGCCCATTTCAGCTATAGGAAAACTTATTACCGCTGTAACAGTACTTTGTAGTATTGTGTGGGGCTTGTGATTGCCATTGTTTAATAGTGATATCTAATCAGTAGTGCTTAGTTGAGGTAGAACTATCCGATCTAATCTTCATTTCAGTTGCCATGTTTAGGTTCACTTGTCTAAATGCTTCTGATATGGAATGGACATGTTATGGTAATGGAACATCTAGATGTTAAACGAAAATGTGGCTTTAATGCCTTATTTGAGCGTATGATGACCAACTGGTGTGCTGAGTTTGTTCTGTTAGAGGGTGAAAAATAAATAGCTTCATGTGCAATAGCAGTTGAGATGGCAACTTATAATCTACTATTGACCTGTTTCACAAATCTATTTGTGTTAATGGCAAGATTTACAGATGCACAGAACACAAAATAGTTATTTAACAGCTGTAAATCACTTTGCTCCTGCTTAATAATACTTTGATACGCCCACTAAAATAAAAAAAATATGGTGACAAGATTTTCCCAAGTTTACTCCTGTAAACTTTTATGATTTGTGCACATAGATGTCTAATATACAAATTGCTTTCAGCTTCATGCCCTGCATGTCTGTGGTGCCATGGTGTCTACTTAATTGTCTCCAGTGGTGTGTCTAACATTCTTATTTGGAGTATGGGACGCTTCTTGGTAGCAACTCCTAGATTGTGGAGCTCTCTACCCTCACATATCAAAACTGCTCCTACTCTCATCTGTTTTCGTAGGGCATTGAAGACTTGGCTCTTCAACCAATAGGTCTGTGCTTACCACTGTATCTTAAAGTATCATACTGCGCCTAGACACCCTTGGGTAGTAGCTGCGCATTAAAAATTCCATAAATAAATAAAATAAATAAAGAACTATATCTGGACAGAACTGAAAAGTTACATTGTTGAATGCAGGATTGTTGTTTGATCTTCAGATGTATCTGATTAACTAGCATATTGGAACAGGAATAAGTAGTAGTGATACTTAATGTCTAATATGGTAAATTGGAATATAGTGTGTAATTTCATGGGCTTTGGCGTTGTCTGTAAATTGTGATAGTCGAAGGTACGGCGTTGTAGATGTCAGATGACCTCTCCTGTATGTCCTTTTGGAAACTGGGTTGCTCCAATAGAGGAAAGCAGCAATTTAAATGTATAGCTTTATAGTTATAGATATAGGAATTAAATAGCAGTGGTATAGGAGGAAAAAATAGGTAAATGAAGTTTTGATGATATTTCATAAGGAGGGGATCCTGTTGGAATGGTAGTGATAACAGATGAGTAAAGGAGTGTTTCACAGTTGAACGGAAGGATGGACTGATTCTCAAGGTCAGAGCGTTTATGAGGATGACAGTAAAAAAAAAATCTTCTTTGAATTTAAAGCATGGAGTAAGATCGATGGCAACCCACCTATGCTGGACGGATAAAGGAGATACATTATCAGATCATTGACACTGTTATCTGTAAGGATGCCCAAGTTTTGCTATCATTAAATTTAGTTAGCCGAGTTCCTTAGTGCTTGCAGATTTGGGATCTGCATAAAAGGTTTGTAAGGTTTATATATAAAGTTATATACAGATATCAAATAAAGTTATCAAATATCTATATATTTATATATATTATATATTTTATATATTTATATTATTTTATTATATATTATATATTAATATATATTATACTTTATATATTATTATATTATGTATTATTTTAAATATTATACTATTTCATATTATATATTTTATATATTTAGATATTATATACATATATATTTATTATATATTATATATATTTATATATATATATATATTTATGTACATCATATATTATATATTATTATATTATATATTTTTTATATATTATATTATTTTTAATATATTCTATATATTTTATATACATAATATTTATTTATAAATGTATATATCTAAATATCTAAATTTCAAAATATCTAAATATCTAAATGTTATATGGTCAGTCCTGCAGAGTTATCTCTCTAGCTTGGGCAAGGGGTTCACCTTATTCTCAGAGAAATATACAGAGAATACACAGTGGGACATTTTCAATAATATTTATTGAACCAATGTTATTCTTGCATAAAATAAGTGTGCTGCAATGATTAGGAGACAAAAGCAGATAAACGTGATTACAAGCACCAAAAGCGTAAAAAGTAGGTAGAGTTCTACCATGGTGCTAAAACAATGTATATATGCAGGCACTCAAACAAGGCAGTAATTGGGTGTACTCCTACTCTGCGAACCATACTTTAAGTGTACCTAGAGTGTATGTAGGAGCATAGCCAAGAATCCCCCCAAGGGACGATCCAACCCCATTACCTGATGGGAGAGAATGAAGGACCCTGTTTTGGTCACAAACTGGACACCCCTCACGAGATGTCAGGTAGCTGCATGATGATTTCTCTGCATGCAAGGTCCCTCATTGTCAGCGGAAGTACCTCTTCTACTAATCTATCAGGCTGCTCATCTTTTATAGTAGAAAGCAGTCTAACTGACTAATGGTTGCCACTGGTCTCTGCTTATATGTATTATTGCTGGTTTGACTTCTGGGTGTGCAAGTATAATTCATGCTCCTTAATTCTTCTTTGAATGTCATTATCCATGCCTACCTCTCTCGAGGAGGTGACGTCAGGCATCCTAGTGAAATAGAAATAATTTATAGTTCTCAATTCAGCTGGAAGGCTGACGTCCTACAGCGTGCTAGGTGCAGAGAGGAATGTCAAACTAAACTCACCACCCTCATTGCGGCCTCGGCTCGAGGAAGAATGTATGTGGGGTCGGAACGGAACCGGAATCCTCACAGACTCGGACTATCTTGGCGAAGAGTTGGGTCACCCGTACTGAGCCTAAAGAGCACCGCGGTCTTACAGTTGCTACAGGCCCTGACTCAGGCTGAATTATAGTGAGACGATGAGAGTCTAGTCATACTTGGCCGACGAGGACCCGTATCACACGCAGCACTCGTCCCAGCTTTTTAGACAAAAAGCACACAGTTCACTTTATTACTTGTTGTTTCGTAGACAAGTAAACTTGGGCTTTGTTTTAATATTTCACCAGGCAATTTGGCTTCTCTCTACAAATACAGGATCAACTGAAAGTGTGATTAGCAGATTAGCTACTGTCTGCACTGTTTGCAAAGTTCCCTGGTTAATCCAACTGTGAGCATCACCATCCCTGCAAAAATCAATGTATAATTTAAATAAAATATTCCGATAATATGGACACTTTGTAGATACTTTTGTGCACATCACGTCGTCACCACCACATGATCATCCCCCTTTCATTACTACACACAACACAACCAGCCCCAGACGTGACAATGACGCCACATCACCACAGCTATCGCGCTAAGCGTTTTTGGCCAAACAAACACTCTGAAGACAAGAAGAAGTCAGACTACGTAAAAAAAAAAACACACCAAGAGATTACCCACTGATAGCTTTTAAATCCTAATATTCTTCTCACAGGCCACATGTAGCACTGCAGGCACCATGGTCCATGATTTAAAAAATCTCATTCATTGACTGTACTGTTTTACTGAGCGACATCGACGTTAATGCCGGTGTTAGCAAGCACTAATCAATCATGATGTGCTGCCAGAACTTCAACAGTCCTACTCACCTCCAGTCCTGCTGCCAGGCACAGAGGCCTGTAACTTACAGGCCTGGCAGCAGGCGGTGTTGAAGTAGTTCTGGTGGGCCGGCGCACGCCTGATTGGCATAGGTGCGCACTGTGCAGGGGATTGATTGAGGCTACTACGGGGCGGTCTACGGCTACAAGAAGGAAAAGAATCTTACTTTCTTTGTTTCATCAACACACAGATCCATCAGAATCAGATGGAGTCTCGTTGTCAGAAAATCAATGATCAATTAGATGGATGCCTGCTAGCTAGCAGCTATCTGTGATCTGAAGTACGTCAGTCATGAGCAGTAGGACACAAGGTCTGTGTGTCGTGTCGTGTGTGGCGGGGTGATGGACTGCAGTGCGCGAGGTCACGTCACTACTAACAAAATGGCTAATCACTGTCTGTATGGCTTCACATAAGCCACAGTGATTGGCCATACGTATTTAGTCAAGTGCGGCAGTGCCACCACCCACATGCGGCACCCAATGCTGCTCGGGCTGCGCTGTGTCTCAGCCAATCCAGGAGCTGCATTAGCAGTGTCAGGATTGGCTAGGGCACCAATACAGCCCGCCCATTAGAAGACCGGGGGCTACTGCATGAAGCAAGCAACCCTTGGCCTCTCGGGTCCCACCTCGCTCTCCTAATGGCCTGGGATTGGGGGACGGTAGTGTAGTGGCTGTAGTGCGCATGTTCTGGCTGGTCATAAAAATGACCAGCCCAAACCCGAATATGCGCAATACACGACGCTGTCAGTGTGACAGTCTGAGTCTGACTGTTACTCAAACCACTACATTCAGTGCTGCCGCAGCCCCGCCCCACCCTCTTCAGCGCTGCGGCCAATTGATTCGGGCCTGTCCCGACTCCCGGGTACAACACCTGAAGATCTTTTCAGTGCGAGTCGCAAGTGAGACTGCGAGTTTCATGAACTGTTGATTGCACAAATTCAGGGCATGATGTGGCTAGTGGGGCACGCCCCAATGGACGCACCGCCCCTGACTTTAACCCCCTGGGACAGAAAACAAACCCAATTCACCACCCTGAAGCATCAAAATGATACACAGAGGAATAAAAACAAATCGAAACTGGAGCTTTGCCACTTATGGCAAAATGGCAGAAAACATATACTCCGGAGAATAAGAAAATGTTTATGGTGCGACTAAAAGCCTACAAAAAATCAATTTGGGGGGCTAAATATGCCTATTTAGCAAATAAAATCCTAAATTCTGGCAAGAAAACTAATAAAATACTTGATACTGTCAGCAAACTTTCTAACCTTGATCGCTCAAGAATGACTACTTGACCTTCTTTTTCATTGACAAATACGGTTGATTAAAGACAGTATTCCTCCCAGCCTCCTAACTAGCACTACTGGCTCGAAGATGTGAATTTTATAACACTCTCAGTTTTACATGGATGGGCTGTGCTGAGGGGTCCCCCGCGGGGATGCGGGAGCCTGTGTTACACCACTGCCTTGAGGGCTAGTAATTAACTGCATTTTGTAGTAGTACAGTAGCACTACTAGCATACTCACAATGGTATTCACAAACCTCTGTGCATAGTTTCCACCTCTACTGCTCCTAACATTTGTGGGCATGGAAGGAAGGGGGAAGTGGATGGGCAAAACAGCATACTTACTACTAAAGAGGAGGCATTGGGGAGGAGTTTAGGGAGGGGCAGTGAGAGGTTTAGGGAGCCCCCTTGGGGACGCACCAGATCGTAAGCGCGGCGGCCCCCACCAAGAACATGTGCATTCGCCGTTGACCCACCCACCCACACCTGAAATGTGGGCATCGCACCCACAGGCAGACGTAGGGCTCAGGCAGGGCGGTGACAGCACAGAGGGACAGCAGTCAGAGCTGAATAGCCAAAGAAGAGCTGCTCAAACCCGTGTCCTTGGGATGCCTTACGGCAGGGGCACTGGGAGCAGTCAACAGGTCAGCATGGCGCAGCAGAGGGTGGACATGGCATTTGCAGCCCTGGTCAGGCATGGGTGCTGGCCTTCAACACTTGGCAGCAAAGTGTAGCCTAGAGGCTGTAAAAAAAGGGCTAGACCTGCTGACAAAGGGGGTATTCGCATAGGACACTGTGAAGTTTGTATATGACAATATGTAAATACAACGGTGGCCTTTTGCACCATCAATGAATGAAGTGTTTTGTAGAATAAAGGGTTGCATGCATGACTGGAATCTCAAGGGGCTCATGCTCCATATCGTTGTTAATACAGAGCATTTTTATTTTCTCCCTTTCACACAACGCAGTGCAGAAAATTGTCTTTGTGTCAGCGTTGTGTGAAAGAAAAATAAATCTGGGCCCCAGTGTACAGTCAGTCCTCAAAGCCTGAGTGCCTACTGGAAATTGCCTTCAACTTTGAACAACCTCAATATGGTTTGCAGGAGTGGTGCATTTGCCTAGACCCATACATTTGGATAGTCTCAAAATATAAAAACAATTGAACCACACAAGAACACAGCGAAAACCAGCAACACCGCAGAAAACATCAAAAGCTCTAGAGGGCACAAAAACACAAAATAAAAGCAAAACAGCAAACATAACAACACAGCAACACTACACCGAACAAAACTACACAAAGACAACAGAAAACATTAATACTACAAGATTCAATACTGTTAAACAACACTCAACACAGCCATGTGCTATAGGAGGATTTTAGAAATTACTAGAGGCACATGGTCTTAGTGCAAACTCTCTGGAAACAGGGCATAGTCTGAAGCTCAAAGTTGTTGCTGAAGGGCAGAGTTTAGATAGCATTTTCTAGTTTTGGCCTAAATAAATCACTTATGAAACATTGTTAAAGTGAATCACTGACACCCGTAGAGAGAGAAGTAACCTATACATGATATATCGACAGACAGATAGAAAGATAGTGTTAGTAATGGGATTTCTGGTTGGTTAAGGTTTGCACCAAAGCCAGGCAGGAACCACCACTCTAGTCAGGATAAGGGAGTTACAATCCTAAAATAACCCATGCTCACCCCCTTGGTAGATTGGCACAAGCAGTCAGGCTTATCTTAGAGGCAGTGTGTAAAGCATTTGCACATAACCAACAGTAATACAGTGTAAGCACTACAAACGGACACCACATGAGTTTAGAAAAATATCCAATATTTTTATATACTCAAACAAGACCAATTACAATAAGCATCCACAGTACACTACTTTAAAATAGTTGCGTTGCAAGATGTCTTAGAAACACAGTACTTTTATGTCGATAGCTCCGTCCGGGCTATCACGGTGTCGTGAACAAGCACGTCCAAACAGTTCTGGCTGGACTGAAGGACTGGGTTTTTCTAAGACCCAGCGGTGCCAGGGGACAACACCTGAAACCTTCGTGGGTAACCTGTTCCGGCGTACAAATGACAGAGACACGGGACACTTCCTTCGGCGTCAAAGATATCGAGGTTTATTTACTGCAGGGAACACAGAAGTCACAGGAAGTACAACACGTGTAGGTTCGAGGAGACTGCTTCAAATTGCTACTGTAGGTCGCTCCTTTTATACACATTTTGCTCATAGGTTAACATGGTACACAAAGGTTTAGAACTTGGTTCCCATCATAATCTCCAAGAGGGGTTGCTTTGATGCATTCAAGGCCCGGAACATAAGTACGGAAACATTTGGTGGTTCCCAACTGTAAAACCCATCTTCCCACCATTAGTACATTCCAATCGGCAGTAAACAGATCGAAGAAGGAACAGAGGAAGGCAGAAACAGTGGGGACATCGGAGAGGGTGTAAAAAGGGGTGGTATCGGGAAACACGAGCTGCAGGCATCAAAGGGACGTGCCTAATGAGATGCACGGTTAAGACAATAGACCGGCACGGCAAGATGTGCCTCGAGCGGGGCCATCTGCCTTACAGTGTCATCCCCCTCATCATAAAGACACTTTCAAAGGAAACGTGTCTTCCGCAGAAGTCTTGGGAATCCCAGGGTCGCGAAGCGGACAGCGTCCGTTCGCTGGCTACTTGAGGGCAAGAAACAAAATGGATGCCGTATCTAAGATGGAACCCGTGGGTACAGATAGATAAACCCACGAAACAAACGAACGGTTTAGGCTAGCACAGCGAAACTGCGTACACCCACTAAACTCGTCATTTGCGGTTCATAGATACCAGACTCGACCATATTCGTTCGAGTCGAAAGCACCACTTACAATCGTTACGGAACCTCAGGACGCGGCATCGCGGGTCAGCTGCGATGTCGGGAAGACCCATCAACAGTACCTTTCAGAGATGTAGGTCGTCGATGACCACTCGTTGTCACGCCCGTTGCAGGCTATCTCCTCTGATGAAGTCAGGAGCGCGGGCGTTGGCAGGCGTCGGGTGCTGCGGTTTAAAGTGCGGCGTGCAGTGCCCTCAGTTTGAGGTGCAAGCAGCAGCTCGGTGGCGGCGTCCAATGGCGTCGTCGGTGAGACCAGGGTCGCAGTGTGAGATTAAGGCAGTGCTCGTCACGGTACTGGCTGGTCACAGTGCAGCAGCGGCGTCGCTGTTGCTAAAGCGCTGTCGTCAGCTGACAACTGGAGTCAATGGCACCAGCGTCGATAGGCCAAGGCTGCGATGCGAAATAAAGGCGGTACGTCATATAACTTTATGAGCGGTGCCCCCGAACCACGGTGCAATTGATGCCCATGAAAATCCAATCTCCCATAGGTACTCCATATTGTCTTTTGAGACAAGAAACCTGCAGAAACAGAATTAAAATAGACTGTAAAAAGCCAGTTGCAAAACAGTGTGACTGAAATAATAAAATTGAACTTACCTTGGCCTTCTTACACCTTGATTTGCTGCAGCTGTATGGAAAGGACTTGCAGAAACAGTTGACAAACTGGTGACTGTTTGTAATGGAAACAGAAGTGATCCTTCACAACTCTTCCAAAATGAAGCTCACAGTGATGGTCGCACTTCCAGAAAGATTGTAGACCACTAATATGGCAATTTAAATTTCCAAATGGCTCTCCAGGTGTTCCAAACAGTTAATATTAACACACAACAAAGCTCTATCTAAAGCAAAAAATGATGATTTTGAAGAGGTGAGAAGGTCCACAAGATCATCTGATAATGCTCATTTAAGAAACAAACAAGCAAAATGAGCAATAAACTGAGGGTCATATTCACAAGGAGCTATCGCCGAATTAACGGCACTTTATCGCAGCCGGAGTAGTGATAAATTTACCTCCGCATTCACAAGCTGGTGTAAACAGCCCACAGCGCCATTTTATCCGCGATAGCAGCTGAAAAAAACATTGCTGCAAAGGACCACCGCAACTATCGCTAATGAGATGCAGAGTGGGTGTTCCCGTACAAAAAGCCTCAACAACATCACACCTCAACATTTCAATGACTAGCCAGATCGGCGATAAGAACACAAACAGGCGATAAGGCGCGTTAGCACCAGGAAATTTACAACTGCTCTGACCAGGTGTAAAGTTGGACGGAAGCCTGCACCACAAAAGGGAACAAAGCCCAGTGCTACATCGGAAGGGCAACAGATGCCATTGAGCCACTCCTCATGCAGCTCAGACACCCAAGAGGGCCACAACACCCACCACCACCACCACAGAAGACCCAACCCACACCCGGAACAACCCCTCCCCGGACCACCACAGATGCAGCGCAGACAAAGACAGCCGACCCCCAGGAAGTGTACCAGCCCCACAGACCCAACATCTGACAATGTTACCGTCCACTACAGGCTGAAAGTGACAACATCCTATGCATTCTGACCATCATCGCCTAACAGGCCTAGGGCACCAACACAGCGGACAACCAACATCCCACCTCACAGCAAGCTGCTGGCTTGGCTGCATCTGTTGGCACCTGGTACCCCACAACCAGCACCCACCAGAGTCAGAGGAGTCTCACTACCAGCCACATCCAAGTCCCCCACACCTGTCATGAACATCACCATCACCCTGGTACCCCAAGCCCCATACGTCCAACACAATGCACAAGATCTTCTGGAGCCCAAGTAAGGACCATACGCGCCAGCAGGATGCACACACATGTTGGGGGCAATCCACAGAGCACATGTCCTACATGTGCCCCCTGGTGACACAGCACACAATCACCACAACAGGAAGCATACGTCTCACATCAATGTGCAGGCAACAATAGAACACCGTGGAACCTCCAACAGTGTTGCCTTCAAATACACAGCCAGTGTGCATGATTCCTTCATCATCCGACAGTCCATCATCAACCAGCGTTCCCAGGATGGCAACAAGGGAAATGCACAGCCCCTTGGCAAATTCCAAATGAACACCCCACTCACCTCAACTCCACAACCATGCAAATCACAACTCTGGCAATGCACACATCACAAAATCACAACCAACATGCACAACAACATGCCCACCCACCTAACACGACAGAAGAACTTACAATGGTAACCTGGGCAAGCCCTGAACATGAGCCATAAACGGCATGGCACCTCAGCCACACAATAGCTAAATGTGGAGAGAGGTGGCAACCAGGCATGTGTGAAGGATGCAGTAGAACCATGATTGGTAAAGTACACAATGCTAAGAGTGGCGGAGAAGTTCTGGACAGACCGCAGTATGCAGAACACACCCATATCTCTTGGGACATACACCTGTGGTGTATGGAGTGTTGTGGACGCAACCATGCCATCCCAGCCAGAAGGGGACCGCACGGAAATGTTGCCTGTTACAACCCCCTAAGCGTGACTGGAGTGAGATGGCCCAGCGTACGCCACACCAGCGTAGGGGTGTAAATAAAAAGCACATAGCTCTGGGCGTGGTCCTCTTCCGGAAAGCCCGACGTCTCTGCCAGGGCGGCACCTGTCAGCCCACCACAAGGCCGATGCCGTCATCATGAGCGGAGTTGCCTGCAATGCTGTGCGCCTGCCCGACCACGGCACGCTGACCACAAACCCGTCAAGTCCGCCCCTGCGCAGCCAGGCCACACTGATCACCTGCTGACACCAGCATGTGCCGGCGCAAGCTCCAAGCCCGAGTCCCGCAACCTTGGCAGCCTCCTCAGATCATCATGGCCTCCACGACACAGGCCAGATTCAGTCCTTTCTCGTTGACGTACTCTACTGCCGCCTTTGGCATACTCTTTGGCCCAGTAGGTCCCATATGTAAAACTGTGTCCTGAGTCATGAATGGCAGAGATCCCAAATCCGGGCCAGCGGCCTCACCACCAGACCCCACCCAATCAGTGATGCATAGTTCCATATGGGCATCTTGTGACACGTGCTGCCACTAACCCTGTTCAACATCAGCCGGCTCCACATGGTGCCACTAACCCTGTTCAATGTCAGCCTGCTACACATGGTGCCACTAACCCTGTTCAACACCAGCTGGCGACACGATGTGCCACTAACCCTGTTCAATGCCAGTCGGTGCCACGTGGTGCCACTAACCCTGTTCAACACCAGCCGGCGACACATGGATGAGGGACCAGGACTACCCTGCGGACCAGTAGGTCCCACATCCAGCACCTAGTCGCAAATCACGAATGGCAGAGTCCACACCAGTGGTCGCACGGAGAGGAATAAGAGGAAGATGCATCTCAGTCCGGACTAAAGCCGGGTCAAATACACGGAGGTGACTGAACACGTGGTGCCACTCAATCTTAACTACTCAGGCCGGTGGGGCCATGCAACTTATGCCGGCGACACTCGGTGAATGGGCCGTGCTGACCACTGCCTCCAGCCTACACTGCGGTCCAGTAGGTCGCAGTTTTGATTTGGCAATGGTGGAGTTCATGTCAGTGTACCGACATCATTGCAGACTGCATCCCCTCTCAGCACCTGTGCCACTAAGTCTGTTCTCCGACATTCATGGACACTCACTGGTCGTACATTGGTGACGTTTGAGTCTATGGACTAGGGGTTAATTTTCATACTCATGTAGCTGATACTGAATTGTTGGCAAAAACGAGGGTTGCGCTTTCCACTCCTTCTTTTGCTGCTTCAAGATAACATCAGACCTTCTGCATCATGCCCTGGAGGACACCTTCCACTGTCTTCCGCAACCCTCTGCAACATGCACTTCGGACATTGATGGGGACCCGCTCAGGTCACACGGCCCATCTGACTGCACCGCAAGTCACCGTCCCGTGGCTAGGTGCCTGTGCCGGCTGCAGTGCATTCAGGGCCACTAACTCTGTGCTGGTCAGGTCTGAGACCCCTTCTGCTGAGACATTGGATGGCCTCTGAAGCGATGGTCTTGGGGTCATCAACGCTAGGTGTCTGTGGCCCTGTGCTGTCCGCAGCCTCCAGCCTCAACTGCGGGCCACCAGGGCCCACACATAGAATCAAGTCCTGACCGGCCCGGACTTCGCATCACTGCATCTACCAGCGTCGAAACGGTGGTCCTGACAGACCTACAGAGTTGCTCAGACCTGTCATGGATGTCATCATCGGCCTGATACCCTGCTCAGCACTCCAGGTGCCAGTGTCTGTTACTGATTGAGTTTTGTGCTGTGGAGAGGTTGCGCAGCAATGTCACCTCAAACAGTGTGGGAGCCCTGATATGTTGATGTGGGGGATGATGCAGGTCTAACACACCCCACTGCATCTGATTCATGTGTATATATCATGTGTATATATCGAAGGGACACAATCTGAGACTTTTTCTTCACATGAGCGCGCTTATTTCCAGTGCCTCAACCCCAGTGCACTGCAACTCACGGACATTTCTGTTTGCATGTTGGCTGTCCTCTGGACTTTCTCTGGCTCACTCCATGTTGTCAGCTGTTGACTCTGTTATGCATGAGTTTTCTGTTTCTGTTGCACTGGTGTCCAATGTTCAAGTTGCCAACACCAAGCATTCCGTGTGGACTGACTTACACTCACCCCACACACATCCAGCACAGGCGTCACTGTACATGTGGCCATGCCAATAAAGGGGCCGGGTGCACGTGCCCGTAGCCAGTTCAACATGATATATGCGTGTGTCCCTGTGATCTTGTTTTATGCATGAGGGCCCTAGGGCATTACATTATGCTGTGTACATCAGATGCAGACATGTCACAGCAGGCAGCGGGTTGTAGCTTGGACATGTAGCTTTGTCGTCACCCAATCAATTTGTAAGGGAAGTGCCCAGGGCAGTCGTATGCATAGCCAACATAGAGGTGTGACTGCTATTTGTGAGCCCCTGGGCGTGGTTCTGTACTGTGAAAGTGTATCTGCATGTGTCTCTATGGCAGTGTGGGTCTCCTTAGTGGGTGGTCGCTGAAGGGTGATAGACACCTATGTATGTGTTCTAGTTCACATTCCAGGTATTTGGCTCCCACCCACACCTGGATGGCCATCTCCTTTGGTGTGCTGACACATGGCATTGTGGTGCCATGTGCGGGTGGGTAAAGTGTTGTGAGCCAGCTGTGCTTGTGTGTGCTTCCTGCTGTGTGGTCTGTTGCAGACTCTGTGTTTTCCTCTGAGTAGCTTGGTTGCACGGGTCCTGGTGGTGGGTTGCGTGGGATATCCATACACTGTTGTAGGACGTCGATGTCGTTGGTGTGGGGGTCCTCTCCGGCATCGCAGATGTGTTGTCTTCTGTGCTCTTCTGGAGGTTTTGTGTGCCCCACTGCAATGTGCATGGGAGATGCAGGTTTACATTGTGTTGCAATGTATGTTCGCGCATTGTTCTGGTTTACATGCAGACCGTATGGCAATGTACATTGTGACAGTATGGGATGTGCTGGATTCTTCTGCGGGACAGTGTACATTTGGACTACATGACGGATGTGAGGTCGTATGCGTACATTTCCATTTCACACTTTACAGCTCTGTCAGATGTAGTAGTCATGTTTCTGGGCTTGTGCTGAGCCAGTTATGTCCTCTGTTCTGCAGTGTCGGCTATGCGTATTGTACCACATTGTCATCGATGTGCGTATGCTGTTCATGCTAAGAGTGTGTGCTGCAGTGTGCCAAGGGAATCTGGGACATGATCCTGGGTAATTGTGGGTGTGCAGTGTGCTACACCTCGTTGTACATTTGTGCCATTGTGCCCATCTCCCCGTGCCCCCAGTTCCTGTTCATCACACTCCCTGTTGATGTTGTGTCAGGTCCTCTCGAGCTGTGTCCGTACTCCCTACTCCTTGCACAGTCTCCACACTGATGACTGTGGTCTGGGTTTCCTCCAGCTCCTCCTGTGGCGCTGAACTGCCACCTCCTGTCACAGTTGCGGCCTTTCTGTGGCAGCGGGTTTGTACCTGGTATAGGTTGTCACGTCCTGCCGGCGAATCTTGGCCTCCTTGATTTGCCTCCTCGGCACTACGACTGCATTCCAGGTGGCCTGCTTGTAAGTCTGTTGCTGGCAGTGTTCTGTCGCCTCCGTGACGCTGGTCTTGTGTTCTTGCGGTCTGCACCCCGTCTTCCTCTCCCTTTTCTCCTTGGCCTTCCCTGACCCCATTGTTCCTTGCTAGTGGTCTGTACAGGTTGTGGGGTTTGCGATGACCTCTGCGCTTGGTCAGGGTGCATCCATGTTGCTACGTGCTTTGGCTTGTTTCTGGTGTGTTGTTTCTGTGGTTTCTATGGTGCATTTTCCCGCCAGACGCGTGGGATTTGCAGGCCTGTGGCTGGTTTCCGCTACTTTTTGTACTGCGATTGGCCTCATCGCATGATTTTTCGCGTTTTGCAGATTTGGTGGTGTGGCGTTGATTTTCACGCTGACATTTGACGCGTTATCTGGTGACTATCGCATGCTACCTCCTTGTTGTGAATTCCATGTTGACACTGAGTTATTTTCCTGTGATGGGCTGCGATATTGAAAGTTGTGTTACGCTGCGGTAGTTATCACACGTTCTTTTGAATATACCCCTAAATCTAGAGGCATTTGTTAAAGCCATGCTCACTAAGGGCTAAAAACACAAGGACTGAGCATTTTAAGAAGTTGCTTTTACTGTTTGACTTTTCCTTCATTTTGATTGGGCCACAATGTCACGTGCCTTCCAGTGCTACTGAATCAGCCACCTCAGTAATATTTATTTATCTAGGCAGTTGTTGGTTAACTGTAGTAGTCCTTTTACTTTATGTGCATATCGTATTCATCATAGAACGTCATAGTCAATTAGGTGAACTACACATTAATTTCAGTCCATGCTATAATCATGTCAGTCCAGATTTGATGTACTTCATTTGACTTTATTATTTGTTTGGTGTGTGATATGCTAATTCTAAGATGTATCAAACTGATTTTAATGTAGGTCAGAATAATTTAAAATTTGTGTCATACTCATTTCCAATTTGGTCATATTTATTTCAATGCATCCAATTTAATGTGTGTCATGTTAATCTTAAACCAGGCCATATTCATCCAAACCTAGGTCATATTATTTAAACAGTCATTTGAAAAAGTGTCACATTCAATGTAATATGTGCCATATCGATTCCAATGGATGTTGTATTCAGTTTAAAGCTTCTCATATTAATATCAGCGTGGGCCGTATCAATTTTAATGCACATCAAATTCATTTCAACTGCAATCATATTTATATTAACATGTGTCGTGTCATATTCAGTTCAGTGTTAGTGATATTCATTTTTACATTAGTCAAATGATCTTTTATTCATTCGAACATGTGTCATATTCATTTGTACATGGTTTGTATTCATTGCTGTATGTCAGACATTCACTTCATGTGTGCCACAGTCATTTTAAAAAGTGTCAAATTCTATTTAATATGTGCCATATTTGTTCCAGTGTGGGTCAAATTCATTTCAGCACTGGTGTATATCATTTCAATAAGATTTATATACACTTTAGTTCTTGTTGTATTCTTTTCACCAATAGTCATATTCCTTTTAGCATAGGTGCTATACGTCTCGGTTTATCTTATATCCAATTCAATGTGTATTATTCATATAGTCCAATAGATAATATGTTTATTCTGCCATGTTTAAATGATACCAATGCATGTTGTATTCAGTTTGAAGCTTCTCATATTAATTTCAGTGTGGGCCATATTCATTTAAATTGCACACCAAATTTATTTCAACAGGAATCATATTTATATTAACATGTCATATTCAGTTCAGTGTTAGTCATATTCATTCTGACACTAGTCATAATTATTTCACCTTATCTTTTATTCATTCCAACATGTGTCTTTTTCATTTGAACATGGCTTGTATTCATTGCTGTATGTCTGGCATTCATTTCATGTGTGTCATAGTCATTTTAATGAGTGTCAAATTCAATTTAATATGTGCCATATTCGTTCAGATGTGGCTAATAATCATTTCAGCACTGGTGTATATCATTTCAATAAGATTTATATTCACTTTAGTTCTTGTTGTATTCTTTTCACCAACAGTCATATTCCTTTCAGCGTAGTTCCTATACATCTCTGTTTATCCTATATCCTATTCAATGTGTATTATTCATATATTCCAATAGATAGTATGTTTATTCAGTCATGTTTTACTGATTCCAATGCATGTTGTATTCAGTTTGAAGCTTCTCATATTCATTTCAGCGTGGGCCATATTCATTTAAATTGCACACCAAATGTATTTCAAATGGAATCATATTTATATTAACGTGACATATTCAGTTCAGTGTTAGTCATATTCATTCTGACACTAGTCATAATTATTTCACCTTATTCTGTATTCATTTGAACATGTGTCTTTTTCATTTGAACATGGCTTGTATTCATTGCTGTATGTCTGGCATTCATTTCATGCGTGTCACAGTAATTTTAAAGAGTGTCAAATTCAATTTATTATGTGCCATATTCGTTCTGATGTTGGTCATAATCATTTCATCACCAGTCTATATCATATCATTAAGGTTTATATTCATTTGAGATCTTGTTGTATTCTTTTCAGCAACAGTCATATTCATTTCAGCGTAATTGCATACATCTTGGTATACCTTTTATCCAATTCAGAGTGTGTATTATTCCTATTGTCCACTAAGTAGTATATTCGCTCTGCCATGTTTCATATTTGTTTAGACACATGTTACATTCATTCTGGTGTGTGTCAAATTTATTTTGGAGCATTCAATGCATTTCAGGAGGGGTCTTATATAGGGTTCAGTAATTTTGACATGAACGGCTTCCCATAGAACTGACTATGCATTACCACTGCCACTGAAAAGCATGTTTTTGAAGATAGATTGAATATGAACAAATGTGTTGGTCATTGTCCTGGTGTTGAATTATGCTCGTTATTGAGTCAGACACCTGTACACTACCAAAAAATTCTGCATTTTATTGGCCTCCAGCTGGTCGATATCTACCCAGGAAATTCAAAACTAGCTCCTGAGACAAGCCTCATTACAGTATCAACCCATATATCACTACTTCTTCCTTCACAACTGATGCTGTTAAGATCACAGAATTCTAAGAAAGAAGTAGAATATTCCCCTTTCTCACAGAACGTTCCTTCACTGGGAGACATGCATCTTGAGAAGACAGGTTTAGAATTGATCACATTCCTACAGAAGCTTCAATATGCACATGAAAATGTTTCTTATTCCTATTGCTACAAGTCCCTGAAATAAATGAATCAACAAAAACATTCCTTTCCGTTTGTTAGCATTTTATATATATATATTTATATATAAAGTGTTGCAAGTGTGAGAAAACTGTGCTGTTTTTGAGTTGGTTGTAGCCTCTTAGCAGCTATGGAACGTCCAGCTCCAGTGCTGAACGTTCCATTGCGCAGGTGAGGTTCGAGCGTCCAACGGCCGACGGCAGCACTCCTGAGGTAGTGGTGCCGTCGGCCGTTGGAATAGGCGCAGCACCTAAGAGGTTAAAATAGTAATCTCATTGTTTTGCCTGATGTACAATGTTAATTATTTTGAAATATGCTTCTATTATCTTAGAATGTAGCAGTTTATAAGTTACACAGAAAGACACAGAAACATTTTATAGACAATCTGAGGGACATATTAGCAAGAACCTCGTTAAAATTATCACCATTTTAGCGGCAGGAAACTGCCGCTAAAACGGCGATAATGGGCTTGGTAATATGCGTTATAGAATTCCAATAGAAGCCCAGGTTAGATGTCCAGTTTCCTGCCCCTAAACCGGCGATAATTTTAACAAGGTTCTTGCTAATATGCCTCTATTTGTTAAATGTTTTATAATTTCCTTGTATTTAAGTCACAATAAAAAAGATTAGCTTTAAACCAGCGCACATTCATCCAGTGAGATGAAACTAATGACAATCGAAAGTGGGATTAAGTTAAAAATAAAATATAAATATACAAACAGAAACTACTTCAATCAATCAATCAATCAGAGAAATTTATATAGCGCACTACTTACCCGGAGGGTTTCAAGGCGCTTGGGGGGGGGGGGGTAGTGCTGCTACTGCTCGAAGAGCCAGGTCTTGAGCTTCTTCCTGAAGGAGAGGTGGTCTTGGGTCAGGCGCAGGTCGGTCGGGAGGGAGTTCCAGGTCTTGGCGGCCAGGTAGGAGAAGGACCTTCCTCCTGTTGTCGTTCTTCGGATGCGGGGGACGGCGGCGAGGGCGTGGCTTGCTGATCGGAGTTGGCGTATGGGAGTGTAGAAGTTGACGCGGTCGTTGAGGTAGCTCGGGCCTTGATCGTGTAGGGCTTTGTGTGCGTGGGTGAGGAGACGGAAGGTTGACGGGGAGCCAATGCAGGTCTCTCAGATGTCCGGAGATGTGGCTGTGTCGTGGGATGTCGAGGATGAGTCTGGCTGAGGCGTTCTGGATCCGCTGGAGTCTCTTCTGGAGCTTCGCGGTGGTTCCGGCGTAGAGGGCGTTGCCGTAGTCCAGTCGGCTGGTGACGAGGGCTTGGGTGACTGTCTTCCTGGTCTCGGTGGGAATCCACCGGAAGATCTTCCGTAGCATGCGCAGGATGTTGAAGCATGACGAGGAGACGGCGTTGACTTGTCTGGTCATGGAGAGGGAGGAGTCCAGGATGAAGCCCAGGTTGTGTGCGTGGTCTGTCGGTTTGGGTGCGGTGCCCAGGGCGGGGGGCCACCAGGAGTCATCCCAGGCGGAGGGCGAGGAACCCAGGATGAGGACTTCCGTCTTGTCTGAGTTCAGTTTCAGGCGGCTGGTCGTCATCCACTCGGCTACGTCTTTCATCCCTTCGTGAAGGTTGGCTCTGGCGGCGGCGGGGTCGTTGGTCAGGGAGAGGATCAGCTGGGTGTCGTCAGCGTAGGAGATGATGTTGAGGTTGTGTTGGCGTGCGATGGCCGCGAGGGGGCTCATGTAGATGTTGAAGTGGGTGGGACTCAGCGACGATCCTTGAGGGACGCCGCAGATGACTTCGTTGGCCTCTGACTTGTACGGTGGTAGGCGGACTCTCTGTGTTCTTCCAGCGAGGAAGGAGATGATCCATTCCAGAGCCTTCTCCTGGATTCCGACGTTGCTGAGGCGCTGTACTAGGGTGCGGTGGCAGACAGTGTCGAATGCCGCAGAGAGGTCTAGGAGGATGAGGGCCGCTGTTTCTCCGTTGTCCATCAGGGCTCGGATGTCATCGGTGGCGGCGATGAGGGCGGTCTCGGTGCTGTGGTTGGCTCGGAAGCCAGACTGTGAGGGGTCGAGGGATCCATTTGTCTCGAGGAAGGCGGCCAGCTGTTTGTTGACGGTCTTCTCGATGACTTTAGCTGGGAACGGGAGGAGCGAGATGGGGCGGTAATTCTTGAGTTCGGTGGGGTCCGCTGTAGGTTTCTTTAGCAGGGCGCTGAGTTCTGCGTGCTTCCAGCTCTCCGGGAAGGTAGCGGTGTCGAAGGAGGTGTTGATGATGTCTCGCAGGTGGGGTGCGATGATAGCGTCGGCCTTGTTGAAGATGTGGTGAGGGCAGGGGTCGGTTGGAGATCCGGAGTGGCTGGAGTTCATCATGCGGACGGTGTCTTCGGTGCTGATTGGAGTCCAGGCGCGGATGGTGGTGGTGGGGGGCGGTGGTTCGGTCGTGGCTAGCGTCGGTTGCGTGCTGAAGCTGTTGTGTATGTCCGCTATCTTGTTGTGGAAGTAGGAGACGAGGGAGTTGCAGAGGTCTTGCGATGGGGTGATGTCGTTGTTTCCGGCGTTGGGGTTGGAGAGCTCTTTCACGATGTTGAAGAGTTCCTTGCAGTTGTGTGCGTTGTTGTCCAGCCGGTCCTTGAATGCGGTTTTCTTGGTGGCGCGGATCAGTTGGTGGTGCTTGCGGGTGGCAAGCTTGAGGGTGGTCATGTTGTCCGGTGTTGGTTCCCTTCTCCAGGCTTTCTCGAGGGCTCTTCAGTTCTTCTTGGAGCTCTTGAGTTCGTCGGTGAACCAAGGGGCCTTCTTGCTGCCGGGTCTGCTGGGCGGAGTCCTTAGTGGGGCGAGTTCGTCCGCGCAGCTGCTGATCCACTTCGTGAGGTTGTCGGCGGCCTGGCTGGGGTTCGCTGAGCTGGCGGGAGGGTGCTGGCTCAGGGAAGCGGCAAGCTGGTCGGCTGTGATCTTGTTCCAGCTTCTTCGAGCAACCTGTTGCTGGTGGTGGTGGATCGTCGTTTTTCTGAAGGTGAAGTGGACGCAGCTGTGGTCCGTCCAGTGGAGTCCAGTGGCGTGGTCGAAGGCGATGTGTTTGCTGGACTTGAAGACGGCGTCGAGTGTGTGTCCTGCGAGGTGGGTGGGGGTGGACACCAGCTGCTTGAGTCCGAGGTTGGCGAGGTTGTCGAGCAGGGTGATGGTGTTGCGGTCGTTGTTGTTCTCCAGGTGGAAGTTGAGGTCCCCCAGGAGGATGTAGTCAGCGGAGGGGAGGGCATGCGGGCTGACGAAGTCGGCGATGTCCTCGCTGAATTGTGTGCGTGGTCCCGGGGGTCGGTAGATCAGGGTGCCTCTGAGGGTTGTGTTCGGGTCGGTGTGGATCTGGAAGTGCAGGTGTTCGGCGGTTGTCAGGGTGTCATCGGTGTTGGTCGAGATGTGGATGGTGTCCCTGTGGATGATGGCGATGCCTCCTCCAGTCTGGATGTCGCGATCTCTCCGGGTGATCTTGTATCCCTCTGGGATGGCGATGGCGATGTCGGGCGCTGAGGAGTCGTTCATCCAGGTTTCCGTGAGGAAGGCAACGTCAGGGGCTGTGGTGTCTAGGAGGTTCCAGAGTTCGATGGCGTGTCTGTGGACGGAGCGGGTGTTGAGCAGGATGCACTTGAGGTGGTTGCTGCTGGGGTTCGGCTTGGCGGGTGCTGGTGCGAGGCAGGTTTGGATGCAGGTGAACTTGCAGGCGTGGCAGCTGAAGGGTCCGTGGGTGTGCTTCGGAGTGGCTCGGTAGCAATCAGGGATCCCGCCGGTGTTGAGTGCGATGAGTGTAGCGGCGTCGTAGGTCCGGCGGGTCGTCTTGCTTCGGCGGGGGCCAGGGGTCCTGGCGCAGGGCGCGGTCCAGGCGCAGACGGGCTTACCTTTGGCGCGCCTTCGGCGCACAATCGGCACGCCCGCTACGCGTTCGCACGGTCGCCATATATGGCGAAGTGCGAGGGAGGGCGGAGCAGCTGGGAGGCGGGAGCGGGGAGGGTACAGAAGAAAAAGGGGCATGGTCAGCGGTGGTGGCGGGAAGCGGGGAGCGAGAGTCAGGCGGCAATACAGCAAGAAAAAAGACAATTACACAGTGCAATAACAATACCAAAGGGCAAAAAAACACTTCAGGCAGGGGGGACACAGAGAACAACGGCAGCAGGATCGGCGAGCACAGCGAGGCCACGCCGCTCGGTGGAAGGGGGCGTGGTCACACGGAGGCAGCCGGGCAGCGAGGCAGGCAGGCGGGGAACGCACGCAGGAGCTGGTGGCCGTGCGGCGCGGGGGGTGTCCTAAACTAGGACACACTCACCTGTGTCGCACGGTCGCCATATATGGCCAAGTGCGAGGGAGGGCGGAGCAGCTGGGAGGCGGGAGCGGGGAGGGTACAGAAGAAAAAGGGGCGTGGTCAGCGGTGGTGGCGGGAAGCGGGGAGCGAGAGTCAGGCGGCAATACAGCAAGAAAAAAGACAATTACACAGTGCAAAAACAATACCAAAGGGCAAAAAAGCACTTCAGGCAGGGGGGACACAGAGAACAACGGCAGCAGGATCGGTGAGCACAGCGAGGCCATGCCGCTTGGTGGAAGGGGGCGTGGTCACACGGAGGCAGCCGGGCAGCGAGGCAGGCAGGCAGGGAACGCACGCAGCAGCTGGTGGCCTTGCGGCGCGGGGGTGTCCTAAACTAGGACACACTCACCTGTGTCACACGGTCGCCATATATGGCCAAGTGCGAGGGAGGGCGGAGCAGCTGGGAGGCGGGAGCGGGGAGGGTACAGAAGAAAAAGGGGCGTGGTCAGCGGTGGTGGCGGGAGGCGGGGAGCGAGAGTCAGGCGGCAATACAGTAAGAAAAAAGACAATTACACAGTGCAAAAACAATACCAAAGGGCAAAAAAGCACTTCAGGCAGGGGGGACACAGAGAACAACGGCAGCAGGATCGGCGAGCACAGCGAGGCCACGCCGCTCGGTGGAAGGGGGCGTGGTCACACGGAGGCAGCCGGGCAGCGAGGCAGGCAGGCGGGGAACGCACGCAGCAGCTGGTGGCTGTGCGGCGCGGGGGTGTCCTAAACTAGGCCTCTAACTACCCACCAAAGCACAAATCTATTAATTTTATCTATCAGTTCTGTCTGTAAATAGCTACTCACACCTCTGGGAAACCCTTCCTTCATACATTTAAATGGACAATTACAAAAATGTTGATGTCTATCAAAATGCTACTAAAGGCAAACTGTACTAACATTGGGGACAGCGATTTCTAAACTGCAATTTTCTGTGAATCACAATTAGGTTATCTCTATTCCTAATGTATGAAACTTTTTTTTTAATTTGTGATTCCTAGTGGGTTGTGGTGGGTTGTGAATCAACCTACCTCATGAATATTAATGAGGTAGGTTGCAGTTTGCAACCCATTAGGAATGATAGCCCTCACAAGGATGGTGTCCTGCGAGGTTCAGCAGACCACCATGTCTGTGATTGCTTTCAAATAAAGCAATCTTTTTTTTTCTTTCGTTTTTATTTGTACCCCTTTTTCCTTAAGCAAAAACTGGATGCGTTAAAAATAGAACAAAACATTTAACTTTCATGTTTTAAGAATAGGCATTGTTTCATGGCCTGCTCTTAACAAATATTGTATTTTAACCTTCTCAAAGGGGAAGTGGTCCTTGGGAACTACTTCCCAATTATGCATGGGTTATCACCATGTTTAAATTGGTGGTAAAATATCAATGTTTTGCAATCGGAATTCAGTTGCAAAACATTAATGCTTACCACTGCGATTCGGTATTTGGAAGGGATGCCCGAAAAACTCACCTTCCAAATATCAAATCGTAAAAACAAACTGTGATTCAGTCGAATCACAGTTTGATGTTTGTACATAACAAAACCCCTTTATGAAGTTGTAAATGGCTGATTCTGCGAATTGGGTCATTTGCGGCCTCCAAAATGCTTTGTACATCTGGCCCCAAGAAACATGGAAGACAGCCAGGTTGAGAAAAACCTATCTCTCTTAAACAATTACTAGCCTCTTTAAATTACAGTATGCTGCTTCAAATTCCTAAAAACCCATACCTCCCCTCACAATATTTCACCCAGCTGCTTTCATATCTTCATTAACACTTCAATATTCATTCACTTCAGTCTGCTCCATAGGAAAGGCTTTACACTCAAACGCTCCTTTTCCAACAAAATGGAGTTCAGGAGTGTCTCAAACAGCCTTGAATGCAGAACGTTAGCACTTTTGCTGTTCATTAGAGCTCTATGATGGTGCTACTGCAGAACATTTGGGAGTCAGCTGGCAGACTGTTGGTTTTGGAAATACATGTTTCACTCACCATGCCAGACCTTTTTTTCTGACACCAATAAGGAATATACTTATGGATTGTTGAAAAATGTGTCTTCGTTTTAGCTTTCTAGCGTGCTAACTATAACTTCTAGGTCAAAATGAAACCCCTTAACTTGTCAGTTTACTACAGTCTCTTTGTAGTGATCGCAGTGGAAGTCAAATCATGTTCAAGCAGAAATTATTCAGTCGTAGTCCAATAACCCAAGCAAGAAAACGTCACAAAATGTCCCTCACTCTGTGTACCAGGCAACTTGCCTTCCTTCAGCCTCACACAATGCTCAACTGTAACACACTCCAACCATAGCATTGTCAGTTCAACACAGTCCACTGTAACATATTCCAACCACAGCATTCTACTGTTTACCCAGTCCAGTTCTGCAACTAGTCCAACCAGGAAAAGTTGGGAACTACACTTCAATCAAAAATGAATTTGTGGGAAATGAAGACGCAGGGTAGCCAGTAGTATTGGTGAAACAGGATAGGATAAGGTTTATTCTTAAGATAGGAGTCTCAGGTTACTGGTAGAAGGTGGCAGTAAGGAAGCAGGAAGGCATCTGGGAAGCTGCACCGGGTGCAGCATCCTTGCTGCTCAGCCTACACACTCCAATTGACATTTCATTAAACAGGCTCACATCAACATTCTAATTACATCACATTCACTCTGGCTGAGCATCAGGGGACATACAACTAAGGGGAGAATGTATGGCATAGAAATGTAGATACCATAGTTCTCTCAGTAGAAAACCAAGAAATGTAATGCTATAATCCTACCCTGACTTGGAAGAATCCACCATTATCTTGGTTCCCTTTTCCCGTTGTCCTTCACAGTGATTCAAGGTTTGACACATTCTGGACAAGTATCTCTTAACTTCCGCCTCAATTATGTACGTTAGACCCTCTGGTAGCTTTGATTAGTTGCTTCATTATCATTACTGCATACAGTTTCCTATTGTCATGTATACCTTGATGTTCGTAACCCACTTCCATTTGCGAGTTGTAATACAAAATAATTCACATTTGATTAATAGAGGTCATTTTGCATTGTATTTCTGGGCTAGTATCTTCCGCATTGAATTATAAAAACCGAAGACCACTGACGTAGTTTGGTATCCAAATGCAAAAAAAACAATTGATGGACAGAATGCAGAACAATGTCATACATTGACCCCAGTACAGGGATCTGGGCCTAAATCCATCGTTTTTTTGCACTCCACACCACCCCAGTTCAGACATGGCCATATGCAAATCAGCCTTGACCCTGTGCCTCATGGGAACAGTCCAGCCCGAACTGCCAAGCCATGTCTTTCCTGGACCGGAATCAAGCATCCTAGGACCGGTTTCTGGCTATCAGCCATCTTCAGCCAGGATAGCTTGACTCCAGTGGTGTGGAGAGCATGGGACTCACGTCTGAGCATACCCATCCCAATCGGGGTGACAAATGCTAAAAGAACAATTGATGGACAGAATGCAGAACAATGTCATACATTCACCCCAGTACAGAGATCTGGGCCTAAATCCATCGTTTTTTTGCACTCCACACCCCCCAGTTCAGACATGGCCATATGCAAATCAGCCTTGACCCTGTGCCTCATGGGAACAGTACAGCCCGAACTGCCAAGCCATGTCTTTCCTGGACCGGAATCAAGCATCCTAGGACCGGTTTCTGGCTATCAGCCATCTTCAGCCAGGATATGGCCATGTCTGAACTGGGGTGGCAGAGTGGGCTAAAGAACAGTGATGGATTAAACCTAGATCTGTTGACTGGGTGTGAGTGTTTGATTGGTTCAGATGCTCCGTCCATCACCACCCCCCTTTGTACCACGTAGTTTGGTATCCATCACCTATAGTCATAGTCATAGTCATAGGTTCTTATGCAGCGCACAGATCACCAATAGGTCTCAGGGTGCTTGGCAGTAGAAAGGGAAAAACGGTAAACAGGTGTCGAGTGGGAGGCTGAAATTACTTAGGAAAAAGCCAGGTTTTAAGGCCCTAGCGGAAATCCCGGTGATTGGACAGGGTCAACAGATGAGGAGGCAGCTTGTTCCAAAGTAAGGAGGCAATATAAGAGAAAGCCCTGCATCCATTTCTCAAGGTCCTGGCCCGCGGCTGTACCAGGAGGGATTTGGAGCTGGATCTTAAGACTCTGGAGGGTTTGTACCAGAGAAGTTTTTCCGCTAGATAAGAGGGCCCTATGCCATGGAGAAGTTTGTGGGTGAGACTGAGGCTCTTAAATTGACTTCTTTGGCACACAGGCAGCCAGTGCAGCTCTTTAAGGTTGGGTAAAGAAGGAGACCTGTGGGGCAGGCCTAGTACCAGACGTGCGGCCACATTCTGGAGGGTTTGCAGCTTGGTCAACAGGCACTCATTGATGGAGACAAACATTGCGTTGCCGTAATCCAACCGGCTAACGATTAATCCCTGAACCAGGGGTTTCCTGGACTCAAGGGGTAGCCATTGAAAAATCTTCAGCAGTTTCCGCAATATTGCGTAACAGGTGCCTGAGACCTGGGTCACATGAGCTTTCATGGAAAGAGCACATTCGATCATTATTCCCAGATCACGCACCACTTCTTTTGGTTCGGGGCATAGTCCTAATTCTTGGGGCCACCAATCATGCGACCAAATTGTCTTTGCCTTTGTCTTAGCCTCTGGGTAGAAATATCTATACCTTGACATGCATCTGTCGTCTTATTTTTTATGTGCAAAATGCAACAGATTTTTGATCAGTCACAAAATGGACTCAATCTCAGGAAAGTTAAGCCAGAGCGAACCAATTAGCTCAAATAGAGGCTTGCCGAAAAACGGTAGATGCCACAAATTGGCACACCTAGCCCCTACATTTTATTTAAAATATTAATAAATATATTGTAATTCGAAACTTATTTTTCCGCTTTCAACGTTTTGAGTATCTCAGATTTTTCATCCTACCTACGTTTCAAAGATTCTCAGTTTACCTTACCCTGAATAAAGGGGCTGGTTTACAGAGGAGAAACCATGACGTTTAAAGCTCTTAAGTCTGAAAAGCCCGTAAATTTCTTGTGTTCTTATTTTTTGCAATTCGCAAAGTGTCATACTTTGAAATATCTTGAAAATGGTCTTATAAAATGCGTATTTTGTTTCAAATTTGCTACGGTTAGATCATTGTTAATTCATATATGTCATATTAAGTCATTGCAGAATATGCAGGGCAATTCAATAAAAGAATCACACATGACGTGGGTTGTGCAAAAGAAATGTTACTGTCAGTGCCACCATCCGGGATCACACTCAACCGCAGTACACTTGCTATATTAATTTTCAAGAATGCATAATCGTCAGATCTCAGAATATGCACCAGCACTCACACAGCCATGCATGAACATCTAGGTCAGTACAACTGTGTCCACATGTACCTTCCCACAGAACTTGAGAAAGTCATTCGTGCCCAGGAAAACCTCGCACGGATACAGGCACCAACAAGTGCAGGGTCGCCAGTAGTCGCAGCTGTGTCCCCCGACTTCCCCCTTGCGACCCCTGTCAATGCCTCTGCGACCCCTGACCTCAGAGGTGTCAGAATCAGTGACAGGAATACAAAGGCAGTTGTCCTTATGGATGTAGCTTGCGACTCCACTTTCCCTCTTTTCCGTCCATTTTCATTACATTAATAGTGAACAATATTTTATTTGGCACTATATTACTGTAATACAAAATAGATCACAATTAGCTGCACTACGACCCTCCCTGGCAGCTAAGGTAAGTATAAGATGCTTTTAAATTTATTTTGTGTGCATGCAAGCGAGTGTGTGAATGTGTGTGTACGTGCAAGCATGCAAATGTGAGTAAAAATAAAGCTTAACAAGCATTTACAATGCAATGGTCTCGTCTTTGTTAAAGTTAGAGCTATTGGCATTGCTCATGACATTTTTGTTTTTAAAACATAAATAAATGGCATTGTCATTTACAATGCCAATAGCTTAATGTCTTGCAATTGCGAGACCTTTTGCATTTGCACCCACACAGAGCCACACACACACACAGAGCCACACACAGCGCCACACACACACAGAGCCACACACAGCGCCACACACACACACACAGCCACACACACACACACAGAGTGCCACACACACACACGCAGAGCGCCACACACACACACAGAGTACCACACACACACACAATCACACACACAGAGTGCCAAACACACAAAGAGCGCCACACCCACAGAGCACCACACACACACAGCGCCACGCACACACAGAGAGCCACACACACACAGAGTGCCACACACACACAGAGCGCCACACACACAGCGCCACACACACACACAGCACCACACACACACACACAATGCCACACACATACAGAGTGCCACACACACACACAGCACCACACACACACAGAGCGCCACACACACACACACAGAGCGCCACACACACACAGAGCGCCGCACACACACAGAGCGCCACACACACACAAACAGAGCGCCACACACACAGAGCACCACACACACACACAGAGTGCCACACACAGAGTGCTACACCCACACACAGAGCGCCACACACACAGCACGCCACACACAGAGCACCACACACACACAGAGCGCCACACACACACAGAGCGCCACACACAGTGCCACACACACACACAGCCACACACACACAGAGTGCCACACACACACACAGAGCGCCACACACACACACAGCGCCACACACACACACACAATGCCACACACATACAGAGTGCCACACACACACACAGCAACACACACACACAGAGCGCCACACACACAGCGCCACACACACACACAGCACCACACACACACACACAATGCCACACACATACAGAGTGCCACACACACACACAGCACCACACACACACAGAGCGCCACACACACACACACAGAGCGCCACACACACACAGAGTGCCGCACACACACAGAGCGCCACACACACACAAACAGAGCGCTACACACACAGAGCACCACACACACACACAGAGTGCCACACACACACAGAGTGCTACACCCACACACAGAGCGCCACACACACAGCACGCCACACACAGAGCGCCACACACACACAGAGCGCCACACACACACAGAGCGCCACACACAGTGCCACACACACACACAGCCACACACACACAGAGTGCCACACACACACACAGAGCGCCACACACACACACACAGCGCCACACACACACACAGAGCACCACAATCACACACACACAGAGCACCACACACACACACAGAGCGCCACACACACACAGAGCACCACACACACAGAACGCCACACACACACAGCGCCACACACACACAGAGCGCCACACACACACACACACACAGAGCCACACACACACACACACAGAGCGCCACACACACACACACAGAGCACTACACACACACACACAGAGCTCTACACACACACACAGAGCACCACACACACACACACACACAGAGCGCCGCACACACACACAGAGCACCACACACACACACAGAGCACCAGACACACAGAGCACCACACAAACACACAGAGCCCCACACACACACAGAGCACCACACACACTGAGCGCCACACACACACAGCTGTTGCATTTGAGCGTTACTAGCATACACAAAGAGCGCCAGACACACACAGCTGTTGTGTTTGAGCGTTACTAGCATGCCCACAGAGAGCACCACACACTCAGAGAGTGCCACATATACAGAGAGCGCCACACACACTGAGCGCCACACGTACAGAGAGCAACAAACACACAGAGCGCCAAACACACAGAGCGCCACACACACAGAGAGCACCACACACAGAGAGTGCCACACACACAGAGAGCGCCGCACACACAGAGAGCGCCATACACACAGAGAGCGCCACACACACACAGCTGTTGCGTTTGAGCGTTACTAGCATGCACGGACCTGAAGCATACTTGTTAACATTTGGGAACACCCAATGGCAAGAATTTTCTACAGAAAAGGAGGGTGGCTGCTACCTGGCAATGAGTGACCCATGGTTAAGCAGGAAGTTTAAAAAAATATGTTTTCAAGCATTAACACGTTAGTTTAAAAAAAAATAAAAGAAAGCTGTCAAATTGGGGTTGGCACACAAATCACCAGAAGACACCTCAAGGTTTCTCCACACCGGAGGTGAGTCTCACACCGCGCGGCAAATTAACTCTTGGCATTTAATGTGAGTCCCACACCCTGCAGCAGTCACTCATTTGCATTCATGAGTTTCACACCTAGGCTTGGAGCAGCCAATACTTTCCAAGAACTGATCTCTTGCAACATGGACAGTGTAGGGGAAATACCTACCGCACACAAAAAATTATTTCCAATTGAATAAAGACACACAGTAATGTATAGGGCCAGTGCCCTGTAGCCTTACCTGGCGGCGGTGCCCCCAAGGTGATGCTGGGGAGGGTACTGCGGATGCTGCTGTTTGTGATGCTGATGAAGCATGTTTTGCTGTGGTTGGTGGTGGTGGTGGTGCTGGTAATGGCGAGGGCTGTCTGCCCCCCTCTAGGCTTGACCCCAGCTGGTAGTGGGCACCCGCAGGGTGCTGCTGGACACCTGGCTGCAGACTAAGCAGGAAACCGGAGCGGGTACTGGGGGGCTCCAGGAGGGGGAAGAGGAAGGGTGGCGAGGACCCCGGCGAGAAGGCGTGGAAATAGGACCCCGAGGGGGGCGAAATAGAGGCGCCGTTCTGCTGCGGAGGGAGCGGGGACTCAGGCTCCGTGCTCGTGGCCTGCCCGTGCTCCGGCCGGGGCGGCGGGGTGTGCTCCAGCCCGCCAGCCCCCAGGATCCCTGCTTGGGGGACTCCCTGCGACGTGGATCGGGAGGAGCCCTGGGGCACAGCCGGGGGGTAGAAGGCGTCGATAGGAGGGGAGCAGGAGCGCAGCAGGGGAGTCTCACAAGCGCAAGCAGGGGTAACGGAGGCAAGAAAACGAAGACGAGATGCCGGTATATCAAAAGAGGATGCGCATCAGCGGGAGGCTGAGATTCCGAAAAGAGCAGCGTTAAACATATGAAATGAGGCAGTGGCAGTCGCCATTTTCTTACGTGTGTTTAAGCTCGCTCGGTCCAGAGGTAGCGGCTAAGGATCTCACTTGATGGTAGTTAGTGCAGTCAGTCGGGCGGTGAATCCATGCAGTCTGAGCTGGTGCAGTGTTGCCAGATCTCAGATCTCTATCAGGCATGGTCTGAGAGGGTACCAGGCTGTCAGACAGGGCACTGCGGAAGCGGCCATGGGTCTCACCTGGTGAGACCCATGAGAGGGACTCAAGAGAGGGGGTGCAACAGCGGGAGGCTGAGTTTCCTGATGGCAATAAATCCAACACGGCGGCGCATCCGCGGGAGGCTAAGACCCTCTTCTGGGTCGGTGGGAGTCACCATTTTCTATTTTTTGTGAATTGACACCCGCTTGGTCCAAAGGGGTGCTCTTTCTCAGTGGGGCCCAGTGAGATGTGGAAGCGGCACCACCGTGACCCGGTCGGCGTTGGCATGGAATTGACAAGGCGTCTGTGTGTTTAAATCAAATCCGGTAGGCGGGTCTCAGGGTTCATCAGGCCCGTCCGGGAGTGGGGGGGAGATACGCCGAGGCCCAGATAGGTCACAGCCACGTTAGGTATGGCTATTGCCCAGCCCACCAGCCACGGCTGAGGCCTTTTGAAGACGTTGAAATAGAAAATGGACTATTGAAAATAGAGGGGTAAAGTCACAGAAAAAAAAGCCAGGCGCATATCAGTCGCAATTACTGAAGGCCCGTGACAACGCTTTTAGGACTCCGCAGACACATTTTAAATCATCAGCAGACCGAGCGCCCTTAAGATGGATGATCACGTTTCTACACAGGAGCCATTATCCAGAATGGGGTAACCCAAGAAGTGAAAGACATGGGTATTATATACTATTGAAATACAGTGATCTTCAACCATTACTTTCCTTCAACTGAATTAATCAATGTATGATCAATATTACCACATAGTTACGGGATACGTCTCTCAGATCAACCCTACACATTCAATGTATTGAATTTATACAAAGACAAAAAATAAACAAAATGCAACAGCAGCAATTACGAAATCAGGGGCAATTTATTTTTTTAATTTTTTTTTTAAAGACCTTTATTGTACATTTTCAATATAGCACAATGTAGGGCCTTCAACCTCCTGGGCTGGACGCGATAGCAATGTAGTCATTAGCAATATTATCAGGATTACACAGCCGTTTAGCCAACAACCCGGGGGTCCGGCGGCGAATGGGAGTATGCTGTACCATAATGCAGACGATAGAAATATGCGATATGGCTTAGGTCTATGATTTTTTGTTTTAACCCCGCAACAAAACTGTACAGTAAATGAAAAGAACAAATCAATAGCGTTCACTTCTTTCCTAGCGACAAAACAATGTTCAAGTAAACAACGTAGCAAACATTGGCAGTGCAACCTTTGACCCACCCTCCATCTTGTAACGGCATATAATGAGTAGGTCGGAGTTCACCATAACAGGCGACACCTTCCAACACACATGTAACTCAGACCAAGGTTCTAATCTGAGAGACACTCATCCGGGTCAACTCTTGGAGGCTCGCATGTGTCCCCTCTAAATTTGTTCCAAGCCCCCCAGATTTGTTCCCACTTTGCGGGGCACCCCCTATGAATAAAGACTGCTTTCTCCGCCACCATTGCTTCATCTATGTCCTTGCACCAGTTTCGCAATGTGGGCAACACGTGAGAACCCCACAGTCTCGCAATGTTACGTTTCGCTACCAACATTCCTAACATAGCCCAGTCCTGCTGTCGATGGGTCAGGTCTTCTGTGTCCCAGATGTTCAACAGGCAGCGACGTGGGTTGGGCAGCAGGGAGACATCCATGGTCTGGGAGATGGTTCGCATCACCGCTGCCCAGTATATGGCCACCCAGCTACAGTCTCAAACAGTATGGAAGAACGTTCCTCTTTCTCCTCAACCTCGGAGGCAATATTCGTGAGAGGCTCTCCCTATTCTGTAAAGGACCGTCCTGGTGTAGTACGTGCGGAGCAGCACCTTTAACTGAACCAGCTTAAGTCTGGAAGGAATTGCAGTTTCTCTGGGTGACGAGAGAGCCTCCTGCCATTCCGAGTCATCGAGTTCTCCTACATCACCCACCCAAGACAGACGTAGTTTGGACAGCATGTCAGAGAGGTTGTTAACCAGTTTCCTGTATGTGTAGGACGTCGCTTTGTGGGAAATATTTTCTGTCAGTAGCCTGTCTTCTAGAGGGGTGGACTCCTGCAGTTTCGTTCCCACCGGAACGGCTGACAGAAGCGCATGTCGTATCTGTATGTACCTATAGTGCTCTGACTGTGTCATATCGTGTTTGGTCTGTAGATATGCGAAATCCACTATGTTGTTTTTTTTCCAAAGGTCTCCCACCACTGATATACCTATGGAGTCCCATGCCCGAAACCCTTTACTATTGCCCATGAAGCCCAACTTGTGCGAGTCCCTTAGGGGTGTCATTTGTGTGAAAATATTCGCGCACTGAAGATGTCTATGTGCCTTGTACCAAAGCTGAACCGTGTGACGGGTCGGACCCAGAAGGTCGGTTGGGGCACTACGACTATATAGGTTTCTTAACAACCCCCTGGGTTCAATACTCTGCCTGTCTGCCATAAAGGCGGGTTCCGTTTGTGGGGCGTGCAGCCAATAATTGATTTGCTTGAGATGGGCAGCCCAGTAATACAGTTCAATATTAGGGAGCGCTATGCCCCCATCGTACCAATCTTTCACCAGTTTGCCTGGTGCAATCCTCGCCGGCTTCCCATCCCACAGCAAAGTAGAGACCGCTGCTGCGATGGCCCTGAAGTAGGAGGAGGGGACCGGGAACGGGGTGTTCTCAAGGAGGTAAAGAAACCGGGGCAATGTCATCATTTTAAACAACGCGGCTTTGCCCAGGAGGGTGAGAGGGAGGGACCGCCATACCTTTACGTCTCGATTAAAACGGTCCAGAGGGGGTTTCAGAATTAGTGCGGGGAACTCGTCTGGGTTGGGCGACACGTGGATTCCCAGATATTTGAAGGGAGTGTCAGTGTATCGCAGTGGACAGTCAGCCGGTAGTGGTGGCGGGCAACCAGCAAGGATGTATAGGACTGATTTAGCCCAGTTAATTCTGTATCCAGAGACTCTCCCGAACTTCTCGCAAACATTGAGCAATTCTAGGATTGATTTTTTAGGGGAGGTCAAATAAAGAAGGATGTCGTCCGCATAGAGAGATATCCGATCCTCCCATGACGGAGACCATCTGATACCTTTGATGGACGGCTCCCACAGAACCCAAATCGCCAATGGCACAAGGACTAGCGTGAACATCAAGGGGGACAACGCGCAGCCCTGCCTCGTCCCACGTCCAAGCGGGAAGCCCCTGGAGATATGACCATTAGCTGCTATCTGGGCCAGAGGCCCGGTATAAAGCAGGCGGACCCACGCACAGAAGTTAGGGCCAAAACCCATGTGACGAAGCACAGCAAATAGGTAAGGCCATTCCACGGTGTCAAACGCCATGGTGGCATCAAATGTAAATGTACATGTATTTATATAGCTCAAATCACCGACCCGGTATCTAAGCGCTTGCTTAGGGAACCCATCCTGGTATTCCCCTGTGAGATAACCCCGACAGGGTATCCACAAGGTGAAAGCCAGGCATCCCACTGCGAGGGGCCGTTGTGGAGATTAAGCAAGCTATTGCCCAGAGTCGCAGAGTGTGAACCCGTGAAACAAGTAGGCACCGGAGCGAGAATTGTCGAGCCCCTGGAATTTTTGAGCCCAAGACTGCCGAGGCGGGAAATTGAACCCTGGTCCCGGGCTGACTTCTGCTTCCAGGTCTGCCTCCTCTAACCAATGAGCCACACTTCTCCAAGGGAGAGAAGTGCTGCCGGTTCCTGTATGTATTCCTGACGAGCTAGCACCGCCTGTAGATGGCGCAGGTTGTGGGAGGTGTTACGATTTGGCATAAAGCCGGACTGGTCAGGGTGTACCAAGGTGGCAAGGTGGGGGGGGCCAAACGTTGTGATAGTAGTTTGGCGAGGATCTTTGGCTCGGCGTTTAGCAAGGAGATGGGATGGTAAGAGCCGCTTACTTCCGGCGCTTTACCAGTTTTATGGATCGGGATGATCATGGCCAGGCGTTGGTCTTTAGGGAGTTCTCCTACTTTTAGGCTGTCTACAAACATTCTGAGTAAATGGGGGGCCGTTATGGAAGCTGTTTGCTTGTAGAGTTCCACTGGGAGTCTGTTGGATCCCAGGGCCTTGCGGGACGGCAGTGCGTCGGTCGCTTCCCGTACCTCCTCCACAGTAATGTCCGCCTCCAACGAAAGAGCTGCCTCAGGTGGGAGGCAGGGGATTGTCAAATCTTTAATGTAGTCATAGGCTTCATCTGTCGTGTATGACGCTTGGGGAGCATAAACTGTCTCAAAGTGATCAGCCAGCTGCTCAACTATAACTCCGGGGTCCGAGGTCAAATTGCCCTCAGAGAATTGCAGTTGTGCAATGACCCTGCCTGCTTTTTCTTTTTTGTCGAGCCAAGCCAGCATCTTCCCAGCTTTATCACCCAGCTCATACACCCTATGGCGGGAGGCCCGAATTGTAGTCTGCACCCTTTCCCTTTGATACGCCCTCCATTCAACCTGCCACAGCTGGACTGTTTTAGCGGCTCCTGGGTACGGGTGGGTCTCGTGATCAGAGATGGCATCTTTAAGAGCACAATCAAGGGCACTAAGTTCTTGATTCTGAGTCCGCCTATGGGCGGCTATGGATGCAATCGCCTGCCCACGTACAAGCGTTTTATATGCCTCCCATAGGGTACTGTGGGAGCCTACGGTGCCATATTCTCCTGAAAGTAGTGTGTAGCAGCGCTGGAAACGGACTTCCTCAAAGGGGCGCTCTGAAGGTAACCTGCATGGATAGGAAAAACGCTGCTTCTACTGGAGTGATAAGTCGTGAGTGTGAGTCACAACGGAGAGTGATCAGAGATTCCCCTGGGGCAGATGTCCACCTCCGCAATGCCATGCAGCCCGTCTCCGGACATTAAGATGTAATCTATACGTGATAAGCAGTGGTGTGTCGCAGAGTAATAAGTATATTGCTTGTCATGGGGATGTTTATGTCGCCAGTAGTCCGTCAGACCCAAGGCATCTAATAATCCAGCAGGTCGCCCACTTCCCCGTGCCGCTGTAGTACATGGGTGTATATCCATCTCATGGTCTAGAGCGTCATTGAAGTCGTCCCCCAACACCAGCGTCGCCGCCGGCAATGACAGGAGAAAAGTGGCAAGGGCAGTGTGCGCAGTGGCATGCAGCCCAGGAGGGACGTACACGGACACAAAATTGTACAGTTGGCCCTCCCATAGTATCGTCACTGCTGCAAAGCGCCCCTGATTGTCTATTTTAGTCTGCTGACAAACCATTTGAAAGTTCTTTCGAATAAGTATGCCCGTCCCCCTAGAGCCGGAGGAGAAGTCTGCATGCGCTCTGAACCTGTACCCCCATCTATCCATCGCCTTCGAGGCCGTGCCGACAAGGTGTGTTTTCTGCAATAGAACTATTGCTGGCCTGCAGCGCTTCAGATATTGTAGGACTAGGCCTCTCTTCACCCTGTCTCCCAGTCCCCTGACGTTCCACGTCACCACTGTTAAGGTCGATGTGTGAGAGGGATGCGGCGTAGGATTGTCAGGTGTATCCATCACTTGTGCTGCCATTCAAGTGCATGCGTGGTTGTGTGCAGTCCAATAGGGGATGGGCTTTACCACGCACTATTACCAATAGGTCAGTCTCCATCGTATTGTGCAGAACATATCGTGTTGTGTCGCAAATTGCAAAAACAAAAACATCCAAACAACCCCCTCCCTCCCCCCTCCCTGCCTCCCTGCTGCACGGGCCTGAAAACGCCCGCCACCCCAACTTAGCAGAGCGTGTAGTCCCAACCCAACCCATTGTACTTGCTTGCAAGGGGTAAGTAGCTCTGTGACCTTGCAACCAGCTCTGTGTAGCCTCGTCCGCCTGAAACTAAGGGTTACATAGTCAGTGTGTCATATAAAGTTCAAACAAGGGTCTCTAGGTCCAGCGCTCACTCCTCCGGTGGCTCACCCTCTTCTAGGCCCGATTCAGCAAATAGGTCCTGACTTTGTCCTTGTGATGCCTGGTGATCCGTCTGAGCAGTCTTTCGGTCGCGTTGACCCCTACCAGCTCGTCGCGGGGCCTCAGTTTTTTTCTCCAACCATCCAGCCAGTCTCTTGCCGCCTCCGGGGTGTCGAAGAACCATGCCTTGTGATTGTCCACGACTCTCAGTCTCGCCGGAAACAGCATGGAGTAGGGTAACTCTTTGGCCCACAAAGCTTTTTTTATGTCGGTGAAAGTTTTCCGGCGCCGGGCCACTTCAGCCGTATAGTCTGGAAAGAAGGCAATGGTGGAGTTTGGTATTTTAATAGGTTCAGAGACCCTGGCTGTCTGGAGTATAGCATCCCGATCACGGAAGTTAAAAAGTCTGGCCAGTACTGGTCGCGGTGGTGCCCCCGGCTTCGCCGCACCTCCTGGAACTCTATGTGCTCGCTCAACGGAAAAGAAATGGGAGAGGCCTTTCGGTTGCAGTTTTGTTTTGATTAAGTCCTCCACATATAGATCCATCGCTTGCTTGCCTTCCGATTCCGGAATACCTAGAATTCAGACGTTATTCCTCCGTGAGCATCCTTCCTGATCATCTAGGCGTTCCTGCAGTTTTTTGGCGACTGCCTCCAGTCGCTCGGTTGTGAGTTGCAGTTCCGAGGTGTCTTCCATTAAGGATTTGGTGACGACTTCCACCTGCGCCACACATTCCGCCATCTTGTGGAGGTCAGCTCGCAATAGGCTAACGTCCGTTGCGATAGACCCCCACCGTTGTCTGAACGCTGGAGAGCGTCTTCATGAGGTCCTCTAGTGTCACTTTTTAGATCCATCTCCCTCTGGGCTTTTTCCCGTGGACGGGCGGCCCTCCGGATGTTGCGCGGCAGCTTTTTCAAAAGCGTACTTCTCCAGTTTTGATTGCGCCGTAGCATGTCAGGGCCCCCTTTCCGCCATTTCAATCGGGAGTCTTTTTCGCTGTTTGCTCCTGTGGCTTCGTCACTCAGCGTGTCAACAGCACTGCTGTTCTGGGCTGTGGGGAGGTGATATCCAAAATGGCGTCGTCCTTCAGGGCCCCTCGTACGTCGCCAAGGGGAACAGGATGATGGCGGACGCAAGGAGGTGTTGCAATGTAGGCACCACCGCTGTCCCAGTATCAAACTCGCCGGTCTCCATGTCCCCGATCGCCCGCCAGCATTGATTGTCTAGGTGGTACTATTACTCAGTCCCACCAATCACTGTAGTCCCAGCCGGGTACAGTTTCAGACTCCCAGCGGTCAGCAAAGCACCCCCTGGTCTCTTCCTCTACCAGTACAGATTCCTCACAGTTAGATGCAATGGCACCGTTGGGCAAGTAATTGTCCGAGAACATGCCCACCTCCGCTCCTACTCGAGCCGATCTCCAACACGGTCCGCAGTCGACCAGCAGTACCTTCCGGTGTGGTACCCCGACCACAGGGCACTTCCGGTCGGGTTGCAGTGCTGCGGCAGGGCGGTGTCCGGATACGCGGCAGGGCCCGTCTCGCTTCTTCGATCTATCTCCGGCTGGCGTCGCTCGATTACGCCCGGGACTGGGACAGTCTGTGCCCCTTCCGCCCCGGCGTTCTGGTTAGACTTCAGAAAGCAAAATAAGCCGGATAGACAGGCGGATTAATGAAGTTTGAGCTGTTTCGGCCTCGGAGCACTCGCACTACGCCGCCATCTTGGTCGGCTCGTAGCCACGCTCCATCAGGGGCAATTTTAATTCATTGCATTTACCACTATCTTTGTATCAAAAGCTTTCAGGTTGCCCAAAGGGGGGCGTGCAAGAAATAAAGAATTGTCAAGTGCTCAGTAGGAGGAAGTAGATAAAGGCATAGAGATATTCACAATATTATATACACAATAGATCGGTTCCACAGTTCACCATCTGACAATAACCTGGCCTATGATATAAGTTTCATACACATTTTTCATTAAATGGAGACATCGCTTCCAAAGACTTTTTGTACCAGAAAATGTTTTTCACAATCCAGGTATCCAGGTATCTCAATACCTGGATGTGTATGAAACTTATATCATAGGTCAGGTTATTGTCAGACGGTGAACTGTGGAACCGATCTATTGTGTATATAATATTGTTAATATCTCTATGCCTTTATCTACTTCCTCCTACTGAGCACTTGACAATTCTTTATTTCTTGCACGCCCCCCCTTTGGGCAACCTGAAAGCTTTTGATACAAAGATAGTGGTAAATGCAATGAATTAAAATTGCCCCTGATTTTGTAATTGCTGCTGTTGCATTTTGTTTGTTTTTTGTCTTTGTATAAATTCAATACATTGAATGTGCAGGGTTGATCTGAGAGACGTATCCCGTAACTATGTGGTAATATTGATCATACATTGATTAATTCAGTTGAAGGAAAGTAATGGTTGAAGACCACTGTATTTCAATAGTCTACACAGGAGCCAGCAATCGCTGCACTGCCCTCTCCGCCCGCAGGCCAGAAATGGATCTCCAAAACGCCCCGCCATTTTCCGACTGGGGGGCGTGTTTTTCTTTCTCTCCTCTTCCCATTGGCTGGAATTGGAAGAGGAGAGAAAGAAACAAAAAACACACCCCTCAATCCCAAAAAGATGGGGCTTGAATGGACAGACGCCCCTCTTCTCCAATGGCTGGCCTCCGTTTAGGAAGCCAGCCAATGGAGAAGCCCCACACTAAGAAACATAAGATCTCGCCGGCGAGACTGCGCAAGCGCAGCCTACGCAGGCAGAGACCTAAAAAGCATGTGATGTCACTTCTGTTACCCCTGGCATTTTTGCGAATTGACGTTTGTGAATTTTATGTTTGCATGTATGTATATAAAATATGTGTATTCTGGGCATATGTACATAAGGTAAGCAGGAACACTTTGTTGACACTACTTAGCCTAGTGCAAATGAGGTATACCAGTAGAAGTGGTCTTTCCCAGTGAAGCTAGGAAACAGCCTTTACAACGAGATTTTTACCTCATTGTGCCTTTATCACAAAATTTTTGCATGCATATTTTTACCACAAATATGCATTTACAACGCATGCTAATACCATGCATTTACCCGTTCCGTGCTCCCGTGGGCCGTTGGCCAAAGCAGCCAAGGTGTTAAGGTTAGTTAAGGGGTGGGGCGGGGGGTCTCTCTCCACAAATACAATGTTTTTAAATCTAAAAACAATGAATGGTATTGGCATGCGCTGTAAATTCATATTTGTGGTAAAACATGCGTGCAAAGGTACACAATGTATTTACATGCGTTGTACCGTCGCACAACCGTGAAGCTCTTCAATTTTACACACCAGCTATTCATTGGACGTGCTAGGTGGGGTTATGATTTTGTCATAAGAGCTAGTTTGTCTTGTTTGAATACTGGGACCCACCCTGAAGCTCCTTCAGGGAAATGTAAAACAGTTTTGCAATACATGTTTGTCACGTCAGCAACTCCAAAGGTGAAGGTGCAATTTCGTGGAGTAATAGCCTGTGATCATGTGTGGGGGAAATGCAATCAATCTCACTTTCACAGGGTGTGAAGGGGAAAAGAAGATGTGCTGTGGAGAAATATTTTGGGGTGAGAGAAAAAATGTTACGGTAGGTTTTTTTCTTTTTCAATGGCATGATTGTGCATTTGCTCCTCTAGCCTATCTTATGCATGACATATGTTATGCCACTTTTCATCCACTGTCATTGTTTTAAGAGCGATTTTGTGAATACCCTCTCCCTACATTTCAAACTTAAAACATTCTTCTTAAAGAATTTTATTTTCATTTGAAATGCATTCACATACTCATTAAAACAAACATGAATTAAACAGCAGGCTCACACATTCTATTATATGTCCATGTGGGTTGCATAACTCTGGCAAACAGTTCAAAGCTACAACTTTATTGTCGTCTTGAGAGAGTCAAAGGAGAAAAGAACCAGAGACACCCATGTTAATGAATCATTATTGTCTCTCTGCGGTGAAGTGAGGACACATAACTGGGATTGTCTAAGTACATCTGGCACAACTGTTGGGCCTCTGCCTATTATCTGGGTCCTTCCTTTCATCTGTCTAATAAACTGAAGCGATACCCTGTTAAATTTGTGCATTTTATTATGAACTATAGCAGACAGCTTCTTCATTCCCAAAATAGCCCCCACTTGTCCCATCACATATTGATAGTCTGCGCCATAGGTTGTTGCCACATCTGGGCCATCAAAGGTGTGCCAAAAGCAACTAGTAGGAGATCAGTTTTCCTAAAGGTGTTATCTCCTGGGCCCCCTAGTAACACGTCTCATGGCTGGAGGGCCACACCTGCCCCTGTTATAGCTGCTATATGGCACAGTGACCTCACACCAGAATGTTTTGATATGTCCAGTGGACTATCAAAGTGCTCCTCTCTCTACACAACCCTTCCAACATAAACCTTAAACCCGAGCTCTCAAAAATCGCCTGTTTTCTAACAGGTTAGAGGTATCTGATGAGGTGAAAGTCCAGGATACCAAGTAGGCAAGAGGATTTATTATCATTAATAGGTGCTCCCAACAGACAAACTTCATGGTCTGAGGTGTCTCCGAAGACCCTCTCAACATTCTTACCTGCACTTCCTTAGGTTCTAGAAGTTCCAGCTGGGAAATACCAACGACACAATTTACTGATAATGCTAAATAAAGTTTTAAATGTATCTATAAATATTACAGAAATTTAAACAGTACCATTGTGCCATGAGTTTATAACGTTTTCCTGAACACAGATATATCACTCTCCTCCTGATTGCGGTCCACGAATCCTCCGTGATTTCTGTCCCTGGATCTTTCTCCCAATTCAGAATAAATTTGTGTTTCAGTCATGATTTTGGACTTTAAATGTTTTAAAAAAAAATATGTGATGACCTTTCTCTTGATCTTCCTCAAAAACAGGGGGCATATTTACAAGGGCAATGCTCCACTGGAGTGCCACTTTTTGTGACGCTCCAGTGGCGCTGTGCCCTGCTCCATATTTACAAGGCAGGTTAAACTACTTAGTGCGACTTAATACCACCTTGTAAATATAGTCCTCCTTGGCGCAGTTTTCTGCGGCAAAGGGGCGTGCAATAGGTGTTGCTGATAGCGTTCCCACGCAACTCACATTGCTTTTTTGGCACTGCTACAGATCTACTAGGATCTGTAAATCTAAGGCAGTGCCTAAAACTTGCGCCTCCCCAGGGGAGGTGTAAGAATGGCACGAGGAGAAATACAATTTTTTCTCCTCGTTTTTTGCTCTTTCTATGTATGCTGCAGAAGCAAAATCCCATTGTTCGAGCAGTAGCGGCACCCCCCCACCCCCAGCGCCTTGAGACCCTACGGGTATGTAGTGCGCTCTATAAATGTCATTGATTGATTGATTGATTGATTGATGATCGCTTTTGTGCATGAAGGTATCCCTTCCTGCACAGCAACAATCATCCCTGCAATGCAGGCACCCTTGCACCATGGTGTAAGGTCTGCGCTAGTGCTAGGCTGCTTATTTTGCGCCAGCACAGGGGTGAGTAGAGTACAGGAATGTGATGTATTGTAAATAGCATGCTGTGCCATTTTCTTGTAAATCTGCCCCAGGGTCTCCAAATGTGTATGTTCTTTACAGAGTTTTTCTTTAAGGCCAGTGTTTGACATCCAGCCTGTCATTTACAAGAGGCATGTGCTGCTGGAGAGTCACCTTTTGTGACGATCCGGTGGCGCAGATCTCTCAAGCATATCTATGAGGCAATGCAAAGCCGCCCTGCGTGGCTTTATAGAAATGGAGTAAGGCAAGGCAACGGCACACTGAGCAATACGAACCACCAGACTACACTATGGGACTTGCTCCCTATCACAGGACACTTCCCCTGTGGGAACTGTTCAGTCTGTCCATTTACGTCTCACACTAAAACTATACACCTCAGACTGACTACCCCTTGGGAGCAGAGAGCACATACCAATTGCAACCGTAGTAATGGGATATACATAATAGCCTGCCTGTGTGACCTAACATATGTCGGGATGACAACAAGGAAAATCAAAACAGCATCAGTGAACATAGAAGTACTATAAGATGCAAGTGAATCACAACCAAGCTCACTACCCACTTCTTTGAGATGCAACATAATGACACTGACATATCTTGGTCAATCATTGAGAAACTAACCCCACAAACTGGGATCAGTAAAATGCTGCTTACCAAAGAACAATGTTGGGTGTACAGATTGCAAACACATATGAGAGGGCTAAATGATGATATCCTTTGGAATCAGCTGAACAATTTATCCTGATTTCCAGGATCACCACCCAGTGGTGAACTGACATATTGCCACTTAAAAACATGATAGGTGAATAAACCATCCCCAATCCACAAAAGGGCAATGAGATATACTATATATATATATATATATATATATATATATATATATATATATATATATATATATATATATATATATATATATATATATAAATATATATATATATATATATATATATAAAGTCAGGAACTCGTTCCCAGCTTCTTCTTGTGTGTAGTACACACGCAGGAAATAATTATCTCCTCGCCATATTTTTGTTGCAGATATCCTCATCCACCGGGCGCTGCCACTTTAATTCTAGGTTCAAAGCAGAAGAAGCTGGGTACGAGTTCCTGACTTCATCGACGCCTAGCGCAAATCCACACCTGAAGGACAGCCTCATGATGAAGATTAAGGTGAGAGCTGTCCTTGAATTCCCACACCGAAGTGGCCCGTAAAAATAATGGGAGTAAGGGCCTGGGAACCGGCAATGAAATAAGGAGAACTGTTTTAAGACTGCCACGAGTATAATGAGGCATATGGGAAAATGAAACATTTAAAAGCACTGTGCAAGTGATTCGTGGATTTTGTGTACTATACATAAGGACACTACAATTCCCAGAATGCCAGCAATTATATTTAGGGCGTGTCGACCAGAGCAACAAGATTTTGGCACCACTTGAGAAAGACGGATGTTGAAACGCGTTGTGGTGCGAAATGCTGTCTGCCAAATAAAGAACACTGTGGCTAAGATCCCAGAAATGCAGCTTCGTCTCCTTTTGTAAAACATTTACTTGGGGTTTGTGGTCTTTAACCCCCAGCTGCATTCGCTGCAAGAGCGCGCCGCTTTTTGACCACCATTGCTTTGAATATATATATATATATATATATATATATATATATATATATATATATATATATATATATATTACCTCACAAAGCAGTCAAGATGGTTTGCTCAAAAATTAAGAGGCACACGCAGAGTGAAGATATCAAGCTGGAAAATGCTTTATTCGGTGCTTTTGGTCCCTCTCCCCTCCTTATCGACAGACGCGTTTCGCCTCACGGCTTTCTTAATGTCGACTATCCTTGTGTGTAACAACCATTTTAAACCCACCCTCCTTCTCCATAGCCATGGAGACAGACAAAGGACATAATTCATACCATCCAGACCTCAGTTTGGTGGCGGCCATCTAACAGTGGGTTAAAAATGCAATAAATTAATTTAGTATTTAGAAAAGTGCAAGTGCTCTAAAACGAAAATCAATAGCAAATGTAACTAAATAATTCATTCACATGATGCAAATAAATTCATGTAAGAACAGGTATAGCAATTGTTTAACGGCAACCAATTTTCGGCCATGAACATAACCTGTTTTATCATTTACTGTTTCAGCAGACAACATACTTGACATCATTTTAAGGTTAAAAAAATTATAATAGAACAATGTACCACAATGTCAATATGTATTTCAGCCCGCTGAAATAACAGAATTGAGCCCTGAATGGGCAATTAATCCTCAAATATACACGGGTATATATCCAGCAAGAAATATCACTTCCATTACATTACGAATTCAACATAAGAATTCATTTACAGTGATAACAATGTCAAAGGCTGTTACGAGAAATAAGGAAATAAGTCAGTTAATGTGTGAACACATTTCTTTCTTTTTCTTTTCTCTTATATTGAATTATCTCTCTCTATATCATATTATCATGCTTAATAGATGTATGAACAACACAGCCATGCTAATATGAGTTAGTCCAAATGTGTCCAAAGCTCTTCATCATTATTGAGTCCAGCCGGGCTCATGCTGTGGAGTTCTATTATATAACGGGACTCTTTGGCTCTGAGATTTTTCAATCTGTCTCCCCCTCTCTCATGTTTTTCTACCCCATCAATACAGTAAAATTGCAACAGATCCCTATTGCTTTGATGGTACAGTTCAAAATGTCTGGCGACAGGGTAGGTGGGGTCCTTATTCGAGATAGCGCGCATATGTTCTAATATGCGCTTTTTGGTAGCATTTTTAGTACTACCAATATATCTCTTTTTACAGTCACAGACGAGGCAATACACAGTATATTCAGAATTGCAGTTATAAAACTTATTAATGGTCCTAGTTGGTCTGGAGTCCCCGGGACTGCTCTCGAAGCTTGTAACTTTTTTGCTAAATTTACAGGCCTTACACTTCTTACAAGGGAAAAAGCCATTGATACCTAGTTTATTTTTGGTAGTTGCAGATTTAGCAAAGTGGCTGTGTATAAGATGGTCGCCTATTGATAAACACCTCTTATATGTTATGGCGGGACATTCAGGGATGTGTTTTTTCAGGATACTGTCCGTTTTGAGAATATGCCAGTTCTTTTGAAAGATTTGGACAATTTGTGCTGATTTCTCATTGTATGTAGTGATCATACGTACAGTGTTATCTTCAGTTTCAGTTGAAACAATTTTATTTTTGTTTTTAGAAGATAATAAGGTTTTTCTATCTATTTGCTGTACTTTAAGTTCGGCAGTTGTTAAATGCCCTTTCTTATAGCCTCTGTCTTTGAAACGTTTTAGTGCTTGTTTTCTGGCACTATCATAGCTCTTATCATTCGGGCAATTGCGTTTGAGGCGCAAGAGTTCGCCATATGGTATGCTTTTGATAAGGCTAATCGGATGATGACTATTTGCGTGCAGAATTGCATTGCCCGCCGTGGGTTTCCTAAAGAGACGGGTGGCCAAGACATTATTCTCAATATAGACCTGTAGGTCCAAATAGTTGACAGTATTGTCGCTAATGGTACCTGGAAATTCAAGATTTAATTCATTATCATTTAGAGCTACGATGTATTCCTCAGCAGAGGACCGATCGCCTCTCCAGATGATAAACAGGTCGTCAATGTACCGTGTCCAAAGCACGATCCTATCCAGCCAACGGTCATTGGTGTCCACCCAGGCCACGTGCTTCTCCCACCAGCCTACGAAGAGGTTCGCATAGCTGGGGGCGAAGCACGTGCCCATCGCTGTACCCCGTTTTGGAGGTACAGCTGACCATCAAAAATAAAGATGTTGTTGTTTAAACAGTAGGATACCATCTGTAAAAGATGTCATTATGTAACGTGAATTTGGGATGTTTTTGGCCTAAGAACCATTTTATAGCATTTAAACCATCGGAATGACGGATACAGGTATATAAACTCGTAATGTCTAGATTTATAAACAACAGGTTTTCTACCCAACATATCCCCTCCACATGTTTCAAGAAAAAATAAAAAATAAAATGTATATATATATATATATATGAACAGCAAACTCCCAACTGCTCTGGACGCAGTTAAAGCGGGCACAGACCTCCAAAGCAATCCCTCAGATCAGAAAAGATGAGCCAGCACAACAAAGATATTTAGTTGTAGCAGTGCATTTAATAGGCAGTAAGTAGTGCAGAGCAAGTGCCCTCCATATATATATATATATATATATATATATATATATATATATATATATATATATATATATATATATATATATATATATATATATATATATAGATATATATATATATATATATATATATATATATATATAGATAGATAGATAGATATAGATATATAGATATATAGATATATATATATATATTTACGGAAGCCAGGTGTAGGTTTAAGCCATATGGATTTAGTAATGGCCTCAGGACTAGTCTTACCAAGCACTCTGCCCATGTTATTGGCTCGTCTGAAAGTAACAACAGGGGAGTCAGGTAAGTTGAGACTGAGTATGTTATCCGTGCGTAAGATCGGCCAATTCTTCCTTATTATGGTCTTGATCTTTCTCTCCTCTTTGCAAAAAGTAGTGATAAGCCTAGGTTAGCTATTATCAATCTTTTCTCCGTCCTTGGTGGGCTTCGCGAATGTCTGGAGGAGGATGAAATAGGCATTGTTAAAATGTGGCGTTTTATTGATGATGTCTTTATAATTTGGCAAGGTTGCAAATCATCAGCTGAAAATTTTGTTAGTAACATCAATAACAATTCTTTGAACCTTGAATTCACTGCCAACATCAACAATGTGAATGTAAACTTTCTAGATGTAGAGGTCTATATTAAGGACAACAACATTATGACCAGGATGCATAGGAAGTCCACAGCTGGAAATTCCATTTTACATGGTCAGAGCAACCATCCCCATCATCTTATTAAAAGCATCCCATATGGGAAGTTTTAAAGAATTCAACATATATGCAATAATGAGATTGATCTGATCAACTGTCTCAATGGATCCTTTCAGAGATTCCTACGTAGAGGCTATGACAAAAACATCCTTACTAGCTCTCTTAAAAAGGTAATGACTAATCAGTTAGTGGTAACTGCTGAGGAATCAGCAATAGACACACTAGAGGAGGTTTCTGTTAAAACTGACAAACCTACCATTCGTCTTATTACCACTTACAACAACCAAGAAAAGAGGATCAAACACATCATGAAGTCTAATTGGCCCATTTTGAAAACAGATATCATCTTAGCCCCAGTATTGGAAGACAGGCCCAGCATCACTTTCCGTCGAGCACCCTCCATGAGGGATGCTCTTGTAAGAACTAGCCCTGAGACCATTATAAAACCTAATTGGTTCTCTAATAAAACTGGATTTCGGAAGTGTAGTTCTTGCAGGGCTTGTAAGTTTGGTGTCAATACCACAGAATTTGTTGAGGGTTTGACTGATGCTGTGATTAAAATCAATAATTTGTATACTTGCAAAACGGATCATGCGGTCTATGTTTTAAAATGCACGTGCGAGTTACAATACGTTGGCAGCACGAAGCTACGAGTATACAACCGAATTTTACAGCATCTTCGTGCCATAGTCAATTCTGACCCTAACTACCCTGTGGCCCGTCATTTCAAATTGGTCCATAATAACAATCTGAATGACTTACAATATTTTGTTATTGATGCGGTCCCCTCATGCAAAAGAGGAGGAGACAGAGAAAGGAAACTGAGACAATTGGAAAGCCATTACATACTTCGATTAAATAGCAAGATACCTAATGGCCTCAACATGGGGGAATATCTTAACAACTTCTTGTAAATATTTTATTCCATTATGTGCATAGTATTTTAAATGGGATTTTATACCTATTTATATGGTTTTTATCTATTTTTCTAACTGTGCTGTGGATGGTTTAAAATCAAATGAATTGTTAATCTCTGTGGTCCATTTCCAATAATACCTTTTGGTATATATCATCTGTAAATTGGTTTGATAGGATGTTTTGAAGTTTTTGTCCTATCTATACATATCTCTGCTGCTAATTGTCATTCGTCACTTTGATTCTTACAGTAACTCTGCACTTTATCCATTAGAAGAAAATAATTCCTCCCCCAAATGTTTACAAATTTGCCGTATTTGCACTTTTTGCACTTTGCACTTTTTTCACTACTGTAACATCTTGCTACAGGCTATATGCCTGAATATTATATTGCTCTCTTCCAATGTTTTGGACATAATATTCTTGCACTATTTTCTTGCACTGATTTAGTATGTGGTTTTAACTTTTTTCTACTGGTTTTATACAATGGCCCCACAACAGCGCTATATGCCATTTTATCATATGTGAATTTTGCACTGGCAAATCATAGAATTGGGCACTTGCCCTTCATTGAGGATGAATTGATTAATGTTTTAATTGTAAATTCTCCTTTTGTATTGTTTTACAATTTTGGTTTTTATCAGCCGAGTTTGTGATAAATGGTATTTCTTCTATGCTGTTTATATTATGGGAGGAGCCTTGTGTTAGTGTAACCAGTATTTAACCACATGATTCTCTGGGTTTGTCATGTGATCAAGTCTGGGTTTCCTGGACGAAACGCGTCATGTTGCCGTCCCCATCGATGGAATAAAGCACTCATTTCACCTTTAAATCCTCGTTTGTGGTCTGTACCTGGTTCGTGTCTGTGCGTGGTTGCTGGCACCTCAGGATTGTGGATTCATATATATATATATATATATATATATATATATATATATATATATATATATATATATATATATATATATATATATATATATATATATATATATATATATATATATATATATATATATATATATAGATAGATAGATAGATAGATAGATAGATAGATAGATAGATAGATATAGATATATAGATATATATATTTACGGAAGCCAGGTGTAGGTTTAAGCCAGATGGATTTAGTAATGGCCTCAGGACTAGTCTTATCAAGCACTCTGCCCATGTTATTGGCTCGTCTGAAAGTAACAACAGGGGTGTCAGGTAAGTTGAGACTGAGTATGTTATCTGTGCGTAAGATCAGCCAATTCTTCCTTATTATGGCCTTGATCTTTCTCTCCTCTTTGCAAAAAGTAGTGATAAGCCTAGGGTAGCTATTGTCAATCTTTTCTCCGATCTCAGCGGGCAAGCCACCCTCTGCCACAGGGTCATCTCTAATATTTTTAAAAAGACTAGCACGACCTCTAGTTTTTGCCTTCTCTACATCCTGCTTTAGTAATCTGTCAGAATAACCTCAAGCTTTTAGTCTGGTCAACGTTAATTCAAGGCATTTGTCAAAATCACTATTGGAGCTACATATCCGTTTAAGCCTTAGTATCTCCCCATATGGAATACTAGCAATTAGATGTTGAGGGTGGTGACTCGTGGCGTGGAGAATAGTATTTCCAGCCGTCGGTTTTCTGTGTAAGGATGTTTCAATTCGGGAATTTTTAATGTATAGCTTAACATCCAAAAATTCTACACTGTTCTTATCAATGTGTGACGTGAAACAAAGATTAAAATAATTTTGGTTGATTTCATCCACAAACAAAAGGGTTTCAGATTTGTCTCCATGTCATAGAATAAATATATCATCGTTGTAACGCAGGTAACATATGATCTTTTCATCAACCCAGGTCTTGTGATGTGCCATGAGCACCTGTTCCTCCCACCAGCCCACGTGTAAACACGCGTAGCTGGGGGAGAAACAGGAGCCCATCGCAACACCACGCAACTGTTTAAACATGTCTTCGCCAAACAAAAAATTGTTATTATTTAGGCACCATTCCATTAGTTTCACAATCACCTCATTATGTTCGTGGTATTCACATGATCGTTTGGATAGAAAGTATTTAGCAGCAGATATTCCTTGGTAATGATTGATGCTAGTGTAAAGTGACTCAAGGTCGAGCGTCAAGAGCCACATATCATCACTCCATTCCAAAATATATATCTATATGCATTTATGCAATGATAACAAAAGGTACTTAATAAACCTGTGAATTCAGCACCTTATTCTCACCTACCTCTCCTCCCTATGCACTTTATCACTCTCCACTACTCGCAGACTTGGAACCAGGTTAAAATGTAAATATTGGCACCTTTAGTAATCCCACAATTCCCCAGTCACTACCATACTGTATATAGACATTTTTTATGGTTATATATATAAGGATTTATCCTGTTATGAAATTCGAGTACCGTATTTTTCTAATCTGTTTACTGACTTGATTTTACATCCCATTGTTTTTATATTAATTTGTACGCAAATAATATGTATAATATTAAAAAATGGTTTGTTCAAAAACAAGGGAAAACTATAGATTAGACAGTACCTTTCCTCTCATGATGTGGAAGTAAAATGTGTTTTTTATGTCTATGCAATGGTATACCACGTGACAGGGCGGGCCAATTGGGTGTGCACAGCATTATAAATTAAGAAAGTTGAAACTGGCTCATTTGCATGTGAACAAGGGCTTTTCCAGCCCGAAACGCGTAGTGCCCTCTGGCTTACCGGCTTCTCTGCAAAATAAAAGAACCTGTGCAGCGCATTCTGTGGTCCGTCTCCTCTGTTGCCTCGCCGGTTCGACGTTTGTTGGCCAGGAAGTGGTATTTGGAGCTTTGTTGGATATATATATATATATATATATATATAAATATATATATCCATAGTAATATAATAAAGAGAGAGCCCAAACCTTTGAGGCGGGTAATCTCAGGAACCACAGCACCAATCACAACACCCAATACAGCGTTGGAAAGGGCAGTTGCAGCAGAAGGACATAGGCTATGCAGACGCCCACCATATACATTTAAAAGGTAAAAGAACTGTGCCAGCAAAGTAGTCCCTTGTGGGCGTTTCTGCGTTGTGCTGTGGGCGTGTGCTGGGGGGCGTGACAAACGCTGGGGGCGTGTGGTACGTTCCGCCCTTCATGCCATGTCTCACATTGTGTGCTAATCCCACCCTGCTCCCTTTAAATACCCATGCACCCCATAATCATAACCCACCCTTACTCCTTAAAATACTCCAAGACCATTAAACACTAACCCATCTTAACCCTATAAATATACCCTGTACCCCAAAACCCAAACCTATCCCTAAACCCTAAAAATACCCCTGTACCCCAAAACCTAGCCCTGAACCCTATAAATACCCCTGTACCTCAAAACCCAAACCTACCCCTGAACCCTAAACATACCACTGTACCCCAAAACCCCAAACTTCTCCTGAACCCTAAAATACCCCTGTACCCCTAAACCCAAACCTAGCCCTGAACCCTTAAAATACCCCTGTACCCCAAAACCCACACCTACTCCTGAACCCTAAAAATACCCCTGTACCCCAAAACCCAAACCTAGCCCTGAACCCTAAAAATACCACTGTACCCCAAAACCCAAACCTACCCCTGAACCCTAAAATACCCCTGTACCCCAAAACCCAAACCTAGCCCTGAACCCTAAAAATACCCCTGTACCCTAAAACCCAAACCTAGCCCTGAACCCTTAAAATACCCTTGTACCCCAAAACCCAAACCTACCCCTGAACCTTAAAAATACCCCTATACCCTAAAACCCAAACCTAGCCCTGAACCCTTAAAATACCCTTGTACCCCAAAACCCAAACCTACCCCTGAACCCTAAAAATACCCCTGTACCTCAAAACCCAAACCTACCCCTGAACCCTAAACATACCACTGTACCCCAAAACCCAAAACTTCTCCTGAACCCTAAAATACCCCTGTACCCCTAAACCCAAACCTAGCCCTGAACCCTTAAAATACCCCTGTACCCCAAAACCCACACCTACTCCTGAACCCTAAAAATACCCCTGTACCCCAAAACCCAAACCTAGCCCTGAACCCTAAAAATACCACTGTACCCCAAAACCCAAACCTACCCCTGAACCCTAAAATACCCCTGTACCCCAAAACCCAAACCTAGCCCTGAACCCTAAAAATACCCCTGTACCCTAAAACCCAAACCTAGCCCTGAACCCTTAAAATACCCTTGTACCCCAAAACCCAAACCTACCCCTGAACCCTAAAAATACCCCTATACCCCAAAACCCAAACTTAGCCCTGAACCCTAAAAATACCCCTGTACCCCAAAACCCATACCTATCCCTAAACCCTAAAACTACCCCTGTACCCCATAACACAAAACTATATCTGAACCCTTAAAATACCCAAACACCCCAAAACATATACCTCAGTACCCCCAAAACATATACCCCTATACCCATACTTACCTTATCCAAACATTTAAAAAAAACATTATTTTACCATTCATGCATTTACAACGAATTTCGTTGTAAGTGTATGTGTGGAAAAAGCATATAAAATGTAATGCCATGTGTTTTAATGGCATTGGGGAGTCACAGTACTTTCGCAATGAAAGTATGCAGAGTGATGGTATGCGGAAAGAAAGTTGCGGAATAATGGGTGTTTACCCTCCCCCGGTAAGTACATTGGTGGCACGGTGGCCCACATCTCCAGCAACATACTCATATTTTTTCACCACCCATTTGAAAAATGCACAGGTCTCTCTCATTGATGGCCAGCACCGACATACACTTTTAGACATACCTCCCGCCACAAGTTCTAGAATAGCGAACTTTAGAGCTGGGGAGCTATGTTCGAATCTTGGCATCGACTCAAGATCCTGTGATTCCAGGCAAATCGCTTTGTCTTCCCGTGCCTACCACAAATGAATGTGTTCTTCTTTAATGTAAATTGTGCTTATGCCATGTTGTCGAGTTCGCGCTATATAATACTGCAAGGAAAAATAAAGTAGGGAAACTCGATTTCACACACTACTGAATGCGCACTCTTAGGTGCATCAGCAGTGCACTGTGAATTGAAGAGTTTCACAGGTCTGTCAAAGATAAGAAATGCTATCAAAACGAAATCCTACAAAACAATATACTACTGGCCGGCAGCAATTCATACCCGGACAACGTCGGGACGGGCTGCTAGTATATATATATATGTATATATATATATATGTATATATATATATATATATATATATATATATATATATATATATATATATATATATATGTATATATATATATATATATATATATATGGTTTGCAACACAGAAAGGGTGGCAGGTGGTACTATCGCTGCACTAACCGACAGTTATTATAACCGTTTTTTGGTTTACACTATTATTTCCACTTCTGCCCACCTCCTAAGACCAGCCACCAGAAATGGTCTTAACATATAAACTTCTTCAGCGCAACAGTGGAGAGGCAAAGCGTATCAGTACTACTTTGTGGCTTCAGATGCCATGCAATTTAGTCAACATAGATGACAGGAGTAATGGTTGTCCAGACGATGACGGGATTTTCAAGTGCCTTTATTGTATTCATAAAATCCACAGCCAAAATCCACAGCCAAAATCCACAGCCTACGCGTTTCGCCCAAACACGGGCTTCTTCAGGGCTGTAAATAATGTATATACACATATCATAAATATAGTGAAAAAACACAGTGTAAAAAACACATCCATGGACAATAACTGGTTACAAGACAGTGTGCGAAACATATATTTGTTTATAAAAAATCTTATTAAAAATGTCAAATGGCAAATGCCTAGGAGAAAAAAGAGAGATTCACAGAAAGTCTTATTAAATTGCACGATATTTGTACATCATTGTTGCTAGAGCAGACAAACCAATAACACGAAACGGTTTATCATCTGGAGTGGTTTGAAACAAATGAAGCACGATCAACATCGAATTTACCATTTAAATTACATGTGTCTGTATTCCAAATTATTTGGAAAAAGGTTTATCACTATCAATGTACACAAATTTGTGCATGAATGAGCAGCAGTGGATAGTCTAAAAATTGTTGGAAGAGAGAGGTCACAGGCATTCTTATCCAGCCATACATAATCCTTGGATACAGGTACTGAGTCCGCAATGGGATATTAGGGTTGATATATATATATATATATGCATATCATGCAACACCCAATGAAATGAGTATCTTTTTGGGGAAATAATAACACCCTGTTTTTAACACTCCATAAACTGTTCTGCATTAAAGTATGTTAACACATTTACTTGTCTCCAAACAAACAATGTTTTCTTGCAACAATCCTCGCCAAGTAATCCAATAACATTAGTCCCTCATCTACATAATCAAGAAGCATGTCCCTTCCTGGCTATACAAAGCCGTTCGGGAACTGATCCTACGCCCATTAGAGTCACTACGGCAGACATGGGAAGATGAAGCGGGACGGGTATTTAACGATAAAGAGTGGGAAAAAGCCCTAGAATATCCCAAAAAGGTTTCCAGAAATGCGCGTTTCAGGAACATCCAATTCAATATCCTGCATAGGGCATACCTAACCCCACACCGCCTTCACAGCTCTTAGCCTGACACACACTTCGCCTGCCCTTGCTGCCAGGCTCCTGAGGCGGACTTCAAACATATGTTTTGGGACTGCCCTGTTGTCCAGCAATACTGGGACAGAATACACCGCACACTCCGCGAGAGGACCAACATTCTGACAATGTAATGGTGGGAAGCCAGTGCCCTCAGCATTTTCCACAGGCGGAAAACTAAAAAGGTACAATACCGCTTTGCCTCTCTAGCCATTCTCTTAGCAAAAAAGGGGTATAGCCTTGCACTGGAGTGCCTCGGCAGGACCCCATGAAGTAGCCTGGATAGGGGCCTTGAAGAAATGGTTTGCGGCGGAAGAAGAGGTACTAAGGGATGAGGAAGTGAGGGAATACAGAAACATGCCATATCTCTGGGTGGGCAATATTACTGCACCAATTTACCCATGAAACAACACCAACGATAACACAGCTAGCCTCCCAAACGCAGACTCCACCCTATCCCCCCTGAGACCGATGGATGATAATGCAAGACCAAACCCAGACGCCTAGAACTGGAAATGCAAAAGGACTGCATCGGGCAATTCCACCCACCAAGTCAGATCGGTCCATCGTGACCCCTTGCCACACACACGCTGACGCACAATGCACCGAAATCATGATCAACCACGCACTTAATACATTCTGATAGCTTCGCAACAGCTTTCCCAGTTCACTCCCAAAGTTGATAGATTTACCCTTATATCGGTGGTTCCGAAACCGATGGGTTTCTTAAACGGGAATGTATGCACCAAAAGTCATACGAGCATTTACAAAAACGTAATGCGAGAGGAACACACTGCAAATCCATAACCACAGATAATACACCCAGCCGGGGGTTAGTAAGCATATCAATATAGAATCAAACGTTAGGCATGTGGATATCACCCAGGGTGTTTTATACACTACTTTGCCTGAAATGTCAGATATGCAATAAGGTTATGAGTTCTGTTCTCCACAGTGGTTTCTCAACAGATCATAGATGTATGTTAATGAATTATAATGACAAGATGTTAATTGATGCAATGCAATGCAAAACCCCAATAATAAAAGTTCAACAAAAAAATCAAGTAGCATGTCCCTTTTCAATCCTTCTGGGACACTTTCATGTGGTTATATGTGGACTCCTCAGTTGTCCATAAGAGACCAAGAATACATTTACATTAAGTGAAACTCATCAGTATACCTAGTAATGTGAGTTTCTTTCTAAACCAGTTGATACCCTTGTTACCTGGCTAGGCTACTACCAAAACCCCAACTACATTGACCACAACTCCCCTCACCAAACACACTCACAGCATGTTAAAATTGTCATGCTGCGAGGATTGCACCTGACAAGCTTGAGTCTCCTCCGCCCGTACACAATTCGTTCAAACACGCTCCAGCATCAACCACGTAGAGCATTGCCAAGTAACCGGATAACCCAGCCCCAATCAGCAGACAAGCCTTTAGCCTCAACAAATGAGCGCCCCACACAGGTGTGCGGGCAGAGCTTTTTCTGGAAGCAAGTCAATTTATAATAAATGATATTATTAATCCACATTTGTAAAGCGCGAACAATCACCCGCAAGGGTCTCTAGGCGCTGGGGGCCGTCGGGAAGATTAAGCAAGCTATTGCCCAGAGTCACATGGTGCTTGGCTAACCTGCCGCCGGAGCCGGGGATCGAGCCGTGATCCCCAGATTCAAGCGTCAGTCGCCCTGGCCGCGGCGCCACACCTCTCCCTACGAGTACCGATCTGTGTAACGGTCAAGGCAAAAACTAGTATAAAACTCAAAGCACCCTTCAGTGGCTAACCGCAAGCAGGAGAGCAGAGCCTCCTGTAGGTGTATAGAAGGGAAGGGACCTTTGATGACGTAAGTCGTTCCTAACAAAATGCTGAGCACCCGCTGCGCAATACTCTGCATCTCCTTTCCTTCTCTCTCTCTGCCATCACTCTGCCTCGATAAGAGAAAAACAACACTGCTGATTGTAACAATTGACAGCACTTTCTTCTCCTTTTCTGCAGCCCAATATCTAGAATGTGACTACAAGGCCTCCTTTTCATGCCCCTGTGGGAACACTAGTCCCACTTCTCTTAGGTGACTGCCCCCTTCACAACTTGGGAATATTTTGCATAACAGACCTTTTTTAATTTATAAATTTTATATTCACTCTTGATAGACTGTGTAGTGTGTTAAAGAGACATGACCCCTCTGTAGAGGTTATAAAATGGGAAGATAATGTAGCGACTAGATGTGTATCGAAGTGTGACCATATTAACTATATATTAAGGCATACAACAGTACAAAAACATTAATGACTGGAAGTACACGATGATGAATGCATGCGCATATATATGAACAATTGGGATCACCAAACAGGGCGGAGTCCAGTGCATATATGACTCTACGAGTTAAAATACTGAAGGCAAAACAATTGTTAGGTGGTTTGGTGGTGTTTTGTATAGCGCTCGGCTACTCCGAGGAGTGTCCCAGTGCTTTTAGTGACCTACAATGGGAGCAGGGTGGCAGGCAACGAGGGGGCAGGCCTACTGAGCAAAAAGCCAGGATTTAAGGTCCTTCCTAAAGACCAACAGTTTGGTATTTCTGCGAAGAGAAATCGGCAAGGAATTCCAGAGCTGAGGCGCCAGACGTTTGAAAGATCGGGCGCCAGACGTTTGAAAGATCGGCCACCAGTCCGTGCTCTTCTTATAGCTGGGACCACAGCCAGAGCCAGTGACTCTGACCTCAGTGATCTGGCAGGCTGATAGAGAGCCAGCCGCTTCTGAATGTATTTGGCCCCAGTAGCATGAAAAGCCTTGTGGGCTAAAGTAAGTGCCTTGAAAACTATCTGTTTCCGGATAGGCAACCAGTGGAGAGTGTACAGGAGGTCAGACACTCTGGCTCGCCTATGAAGGCCAAAAATGGCCCGAGCCGCCGAGTTCTGAACCACCTGTAACCGTTGGAGAAGATACTCCGGCAGGCCCCAGTACAGGACATTGGCATAATCAAGCCTTGATACAATAAGGGCTTGCACCGTAGTTTTCCTGTGTGCCAATGAGAGCAAGGGGAGGAACTTAGGGAGCATCTTAAGGAGGCCGAAACATGTTCCTGCTAAGCCAAGAATCTGGGACTTCAGCGTTAGGCCATTATCAATTTTAACTCCAAGATTCTTGGCCATCGTAGATGCCGCCGATGGAGGGAACATATTTACAGGCCACCAGTCCTGCCAGCTAGGATCAGATCGACAGCCGAAAAAGAGCACCTCAGATTTGTCTGAGTTACACTTGAGGCTGTTAAGCTGGAACCATTTAAAAACAGCCCCAAGGCACCCTCGGATGTTCTCCCCGTAGAACTCAGACCCCTTCCCACACGTGAAGAGGAGCTGGGTGTCGTCAGCATAGGACACGATCTGGGCCCCAAAAGACTCTGCCAGTGCCGCCAGAGGGGTCATAAAGATGTTAAAAAGAGTCGGGCTCAGAACAGAGCCCTGGGGAACTCCGACCTCCAGTGGCGGCACTACCGCAGAAAAAGGGGGGGCCCAGACCGTTTGACAACGGCCCGCTAGAAAAGATCTAAAGCAGCTGAGCACTGTCCCCCGCAGACCGATCTCACTAAGTCTAGTGATGAGGCCCTCATGGGGGACGGTGTCAAAAGCCGCCGACAAGTTGAGCATCACCAGCATGGCTTTTCCTCCTGCATCCAGTACCTCCTTGATTGCCTCCGTAACTTCCAGCAGCGCCGTCTCGGTACTCAAGTTGGTACAGAAGCCGGATTGAGTGGAATGTAACAGATTGTGGCATTCAAGGAAACTAGAGAGGGATGTATGTACGTGCTTCTCCACGATTTTAGCAAAGGCTGGCAAGAGGGAGATAGGCCTATAGTTAGCATGGATCTCCGGGTCCAAGCTAGGCTTTTTTAGTAATGGGATGATCATGGCTTGTTTTCAGACTGACGGTACCACACCAGTGCTGAGGGAAAGGTTCAGCACGGGGTTGACAAGGGTATTTATAACCTCAGCTATTTTAGCCAAAAATTTGGCTGGGCAAGGATCAAGAGGAGACCCAGACTTTAGTTTAGCTAAGAGCACCAGTGATGTAGATAAGGCTAGAGGTGGAAATTCCGAAAAGGTGGGCTCATGGCTAGAGACTGACCCAACCCTAGCACTGGAGGAGGGATCCGCCGCTACCCCAGCCAGCAAAAAAGAGTCCTGAATAGTCTTGATTTTGCTGCAAAAAAAATTGACGAGTGAAGACACCCAGGATTCCGAGTGAACACATAACGGCGTACTCATTTTGGGGGCAGTGAATTCCCTTACAATTGTGAATATCTCTTTACAGGAATTGGTGGCCGCCTCAATCCTCCTTGAGAAATAAGCTTTCTTCTCAAGCAAAATATGCTGATGATAGGCTTTAATGTAGGCCCGATACGCCATCTTAGCTGTGATGTCATATTGGCGACGCCAGGCCCTCTCCGCAACCTTACACTGCCTCCGTGTCAAGGCCAAGGCTTCTGTGAACCACGGTGCAGAGGAACGTTTGGCAGATTTGTGGGGGGTAGTCTCGGGGCAAGATCACCTAACCTCTCCATAAGCCATGTCTGCATCGAAGCCAAATCCCTCTCTAAAGTCCCCGACAACGGGCATGGGTGAAGTAAAAGCGCCTGAGCCAACATTTCAGGAGAGACCCGATGATAAGCTCGTAGGGCCTGACAAGGCAGTAAAGGGGTACTATAAAGTGGTTTATCAGTGCCTAGGATATAGAAGTTAACCAAGAAATGGTCCGACCATAGCACAGGAGAAGGAATAGAAACATCTATGTGAAAGGTGGAGAAAATTTGGTCAAGGGTATGGACTTTGCTGTGAGTGGGTGTATTCAGGAAGGGGGAAAGACCTAGGGGAAAAGTGATATCACAGATCTTAATAGTATCCACGTCTGCCCCGTCGTCCATATGGATGTTTAAATCGCCCAGCACGATACAGTGCTCTGCCCTCAGACACAGTGCCGAGGCCACTGCCTGCAGGTCTTCGTAAAACGAGCCCATGGGTCCCGGTGGTCTATAGATCAATAGCACTGTGCAAGATTGGAGTGGTGACAGTGATATGGAAAGGGCCAAGGATTCGCAGCCCGGGATAACGTCAGTAGAAATAATGGAGCATATAACAGACTTCTTCACCACAATTGCCACGCCTCCACCCCTGCCCTTCGCCCTGTCCTGCCTAAAAATAACATAGTCAGGGGGGATTGCAGTGACTATGTCTGGATTCGAGGCCTCCCCCAGCCACGTCTCAGTGAGGAACAGACAAAAAGGTTTCTCAGTACCCAGAAGCTCATAGATGTCTTCCGTGTGTCTGCCCAAAGATCTAGTATTAAGGAGCAGACATAAATGCTTACTGGGGGAAGTGATGGTAACAGAGACGGAGGTGTAGCCCGGTAGCCAGCCGCAACCAGGGCATCGCCTCCTACCCCTGTGCCGCCCAGGAAAGACCGTACAGCAGGTGCTCACCTCGTTATTAAGAGCCAATAGCTCTACTGCAGTATATTTCAACATGACAACCACTGGCCTGGGATCTGGAGCCTCCCCGGCTGCACCCGTCCGCCTCCGGGACGCTGACGAGCGCAGACGGGCTTTCCTTAGGCGCTCCTTTGGCACGAGGGAAGGCACCAGCTGCTCGCGTCCGCTGCGCAGAGCTGGGGACAACTAACTATATAGCGCCACCGGTCCAAGTCTGCACCACTAGTCTGCCGACCTGCCGACCGGCGCACCAACCTCCCCACAAGATGGCCACCAAAGCTGAGAACCGGTCTACTGGTCCTCGAGCAGAGGGGTGAGTGATAGAATTAAAATGCAGAGGTAGAGATGAGAACCTAAGAATCGCCCGGCTTTACGCCTAAGGCGCTGACAGTGCTGTAAAGTGACAGAGTGCAACTTAAAAACAATTAAAATGTACAGGCAGCTCGTAATCAGCAGCAAATACACATGGACATAAAAACGCTGTTTAGTCAGCAAATGCAGCGCTCGCTGGCCCGCACCCAACTACCTCCTCAGGGTGAATGGGTAACTGGGAGTATTGAAGATCAATTATGTTTGGGACTATACTGAGATGAAACACCATTTCGGGTTTCTACACCCAGTACGGCAGCATCCGTACATGCACCCAACAGTATATATACTATACCTTTTTCTCGTTACAGGTAATTTCTAAGAGCGGAAGGTAAAACCTCCTTTTGACATTTTGCATGCTAACTGCATGCTATCCACAATAAGCACACGTTAGTCACGTCTTCAGGGGAGCAACCTCTTCATTACCCACCCTGACGAAAGCCCAGGACCTCATATAGACCAATAGAACAGGGCTGAAACATGTTGTTGTTCTAGTGTTATGGGACAATCACTTCCTGACAACCCTACATGAACATATTTTTATTTTTTACTCCCACTCTTTGAACAAAGGATACTATTAGAGTGGGGTAGGAATTTTAACTTTGATATTACGTCCCCTTACACCCTATCTTCATAAGTGCTCCCGGGAATATGGTCGATCCCACCCTGATCTTTAGGAGTTAGATGAACCCGATGATGAAGCATGCAACTATTAGAGTGGCTGACGGTTATGTAAAGAAAAGGGACATTTTCCCTTCCCACCCATAACAGTGGGTATGCTGTCATTTGGCGTGCCAGAGGTCCCCCACCTTTGACCTTCATAAGGAGCCATGCTTGCTCCTGATCGGATACTTTTTTGTTTCAATAATATATCAAAGGGAGGACGTATCCCTCCACGCTTGCTCCAGAGGACCTCTCTACCATCCTAGGTGTGTTGGACAAATCACTTCTGACACGTGTTAAAAGTATCATGATTTTTCACAATATTAATGTAGATTAAAAGTACATTTAATTTTCTCTCTTTCTAGGAGTAGGGTACACTTATGCTAGCTACTTGCAAAGGTTTAGGTTCATCCATGGGTGAGGATTCCTGTTCTCATTTGTAAAGGAATTAGGGCTCAAGAATCCTTCTCTTCTGTCCCATTCTTTTTTCATGTCTCTGATCTAGTTGCAAAGAAAAGTTGAATAATTCAGCTTTATTGTTCGGTGAAGCCATAAATAGTGTTCGAATATCCTTCAGTTTTCCCCATTGGGCCCATAGAAATGAGAAATATGTTGATCATGGCTACATGCATGTGGACGGCAACGGGAAATATCTAGGATAGATCCTTTTATCCCTGTGTAATATCAATTAATTCATTGCAAATCCTCCATTTGGCAGAGAAGCTCTCAAACATGGGGCTAAATTCCCAGAGTAAGTCACTGTAACAAACAAGAAATGAATATATGGGGTAGCCCAGCAAAGGCATTAACTGATGGGTTCATGAGTATGAAGGCTATCATAACTTTACCTCAAGTTTATCAGTGGGATTAACTCACCTAGTTGCATTTTACTGGGCCGGGAAGGCTTGGTAATATGCAAGAGTATCTTCCATGGATTCAGTCAGTAACAGAACATTGGTACCTTCACTTGGAAGATGAAGGTGCAGCATGGTGGAGGTCAAGGCTGATCATGAAGCTTCAGGAAGAATAATCAATACTGACCAGGGACCAATCCTCAAGGTGGCCATTAACCTAGAACACAGTATCTGGTCTACTTGGGTTTGAAAATCTCTGAAACATGTCTGAGCATTCTTGGCGTGATGCTGCTGATTCTATCTGTGCCGCATGGTATCCACCCTTTACTTAGGAACATACAAAAAAAGCCTCCGCAATCACCATTTCCAGACGTCACACTGGATTGTGACTAATTCAGTAGTAAAGAGAAGGCAGGCTACTGCACAAGGCAGCGCGCAATGTGATTTGTTATATTTATTTATTTACTCAACTCCGTTCGGCCCATTTCCGGAGTTTACTACCATCCATCCTGCCCCTCCCCTGCCCCGCCCACTGCCCCACAGCACTTCCTTGAGGAGCCTCCACTGTACATATATATTGAAGCAAAAAGATACACCATGTACATAATGGAGCATGGCTTTTGCTTCCGAAAGAAAAGATTTGGATGTCTGCATCAAACAGAAGGTGCACTCAGTACACACTTTTTTTTAAAAAACTTTATTTTCATTTTGCAAACAAACATTATTCACAATAGTCCTTACATTAAGTACAGCAGCAGCACGGACAAAAAAGGAAACCCATCTTGACAGTAACATCTTGATTAGTACAGCCATTGTATCATGTATGTCATAGGGGTATAACCTTCATACATTGCTTCTAATGCCTTGCTATTTAACAACCAGGGATCACAACGACACTTGTCAAATAACACCCAGCTCGGTCTAATTACAATGTACCGCTGACTTTGTAAACGTTGAAGTACTGGTATCTATGCATCATTAAATCACCCAGTCCCCGCCCTATTCTGTTCTTCCTCAGAATTGGTTGCTGCCGCCTGTTGCCCCAAGTATGTCTTGCATGGATCCCAAATGTCCTTTGGTTTGCAGCGCACAGGCATAAGAGCATTGAAATGTTCAGAGTGTATACTACAATAGGTTAAATCTGCACACCATTCCTTTATTGTGGGCATGGGGCCTTTCATCCACCGCAGTACAATCCTACATTTAGCTATCAAAATACCTAGGGACAACTGCTTCCTCGTGGCCTTGGGTTACCCTTTAGTATAACCTAACAAGGCCTCCAAGGGAGATAAATTCAAACTTCCCCCTGTCATGTCTTGTAGTGCAACGTGCACTGCCTCCCAGAACCCATAACTCCCAGGGAAGCTCCAAGCGAGATGTGTGAAATTTGCATCTATTGCATCACACCTCTATCATGTCGTTGACAACCCCACAAAGATCACAGGACGCGGTGGCTGATTATAAGGTACCTTTATTTGTCATGTGGTACAGCGAGTATGTCCCCTGACCTCTTGGTCTGCAGGTCGTCTTCTGAGTGTCCTTGTCCCCTCCCCTGACTTGAAGTGGTGTCCAGTGTCCCATTGCCCTTTGCTCCAGCTCAGGGTCCTAGTGCCCACTCTCTGGGCACAACAACCTTGCGCATCTATCATCCTCTCTGAGGCCATACCTAAACAAGCGTGTTGGGGTGTTATAAACTCTTTGCGAATACCTAAAGTGTATCAAGAGATGCTTGCCATTTTGTGAAACTGATTTCATGCTTGTGCTGCAGTATGTCCATTGTTCATCTGTAATATCCGTCGGTAATTCTGCACACCAGTCATGTAAAGCTTTCATGTTTAATGGCCCAGTGACTGTGTTGGAGACAGTGTACAAAATTGATATCATGTGATGTGGGGATTTAGCGCGCAATAAATAAGTAAGCTGTGTATATTCCTGAGGTTTACTCATATCCTCCCCATATATTGCACGGAGAGCATGCCTCACACGAAAGTAATGACATTTAGCGAGCATGGGGGCATCCAGTGTGTCTGATTGTAGCATATCCCACTGCTTGACCATCCCATCTTAAAAGAAATCACCAGCAGTGCTGATCCCTAGCAGGCACATTGCTGAGAGTAATTCTCTCTCCTTCCCCATTGGTAACCAGTTGCACAACTCTAGTGGCAGTTTAGGCGAATAGAGTAGAGTTATACTTTGCTTATCAGCGGCCCTCTAGAGCAGGTTCCTAGTACACCAAACTGGGTCAATCACGTGATAACGTCTACATGGCTCAGTAAACAAAAACTGTGGCAATGACAAGGGGTACATAGCCTTTTTTCTGGGATTCACTGTGGGTTGTCACGAGTCCCATGCAGCCACTGATATGTATGCATCTGCTGTGCGGCGCAGTAGTATAATTCAAAATCAGGGGCATTGAGTCCACCTGCTGAGTATGGCTTGGTTAATATATTCCATTGTACCAGTGGCTGTTTCCCAGCCCATACAAGCCGGAGCAGGAGGGATCGCTGCATGCGAAATAAAAATGTTGGTAATAATATAGGTATATTAACAAATAGGAACAGAAACCGTGGCAATACAATAATTTTCAAGAGTGGTACTCTTCCCAGTTCAGACAAAGGTAGTCCACAATGTTCCGGATCAGTAGGTATTTGCACCCCAAGATAGTGAGTCAGTTCCGAGGTCCAGTCAACGGGATAACTGACCGTCACTAGGAGAGTAACGGGAGTCAGCCGAAACGCGATGGATTTGCGCCTGCCCGAGGCCACGCAGTGGCCATAAGGAGGGCGGGCTCCTAGTCACGGAGGGCTGTCCCGCCCCCGAATGACGCAGCAGTTTCCTCACCTGAGGCAGTCTCCCCTGGTTGGTGGAGACTGGTAAGTGATGCACGTCCGGGGCGGTTGGGAGGAGTCGTCTGGCGTACATCAGACCTCTGCCCCGCTGGGGAGGCCTCTTTGCCGCCCCGGACGTCGCAGTTCCATGTTGGGACACTCTTTTGGGACACCCTCGATGCGTGGTAATGTCCTCGCGGGGGACTCTCTATTTCCTGTCGCTGCTGGAGGTCTCCTTTCAGTGCTGAGGTCCCAAGGGGGCACCTCGATGGTCTGGCGTCGTGTTCGTTGGTGTCTTCCGGTGCGGTGAGTCTTGTCCGGCGTTGTTTGTTGCGGGATACATCAGTTCGCATTGCGCTCCCCCCTTTACCTGCAGCGGCGGGAGAACAGCAGGTCCCGAGGTTTGAAGTCTGTGAGGGCGGCGCGAACGGAGCAGCACCCGGGCGCGGGAGATAGATTTCTACAGTTTGTAGGCGCAGCCTCACTGTGACCCAACTGGCTCCCTCCTTCTCTGCTGCTCAGCTTGACTCTGTTGAATCGTGGCACTTTCTGAGTGGCTGGTTTGCGCGGAAGTAACGGGGTGTGCTTTGTGTGATGGCAGCAGGGGTCTCCTGCAGGTGCGGTAGTTGTCGGGGGAGTCTGCTGGTCCCGTCCCGTGGGCGTTGAAGCCTTGGCTGCCGGTGGCATTGTCACGTCGCGCGCATCCTGGGTAGAGCAGCGGGTGCGTCGGGTTGGTTCGCCCTTCTGGGGGCAGTAAGTATTGCGCATATGGGTTGCGGTCATCTTTATGTTGGGGCAAGTTGTCGGGTGTTCGGCTGGAGCACGGGTGGTGGGGTATTGTGCTGAGCGCAGCTCCGCGGGTACCTTGGAACGAGGTGGACACAGGCGGGCGTCGCCAGTTCTATGCTGATCACCGCCCCGGGGAACACTGAATCAATTTCGGCATGTTGTGGTTATTGCTGCTGTCGGGGCTTGGCACGTAGGGGCGGTTGTAAGAGGCATGGGGTCATTTTCGTTTGCACTAGCCCCGGGCTATCGGATCCATAACGCGGCGGTGCCTGCTGTGATTGCTTTTGATATGCTTCCGACCGCGGCGCTAATTCAGTTAAATATTCGAATTACGTGGCCTGCCCGGCATACATACTCGTCACCGATGGGTATATTTCAAACTCTGCGTTATCTGTGTATTCACTCCGAGCACATCATTCAGTCATACCATTGTTGGGTGGCGGCTATCTTCGGGCCTTTCGCGGCATGTATGTTGTAGGTTTGTTGTGCTTCACCAGTCTCCCAACGATTAAGAACGGCGCGATTCGTGGGGATGGTCCTGGTGCCTTACAGTGACTTCCTACTATCCTGGTGCACGTGGGTAATGGCTGAAGGGTGCGGCCATTTTAGGGACACCATGGTGTGATGTCCGGCGCTTAAGGGTAATGGCGTCCAGTGCGGCCATTTTCGGTGGCGGCTTGTTTCTTTTGTCCGGCGCAAGAGGTGTATGGCGCCTGTTGGCAGTGAATTTGGGTCACGGTTCTTTGATACCTGCACATGTGAGTAAGTGCGGACAATTTGATGGGCATTTCCGTGGATTGCATGGTTAAATAGGATACGGTGTACGGGTTCTTCCCCCATTATGTTTCATTTTCGCTCTTCGCGGGGAGCTTGCAAGCTGGCTTCCCCGTTGATAATTTTGTCCAAGTGTGAGCCCGCAGTATTGTGGAGTGGCCTCTTAAGGTCGGTTATTGTAGGCATCAAGACGTTTAGGTTGTACCTTGTCCGCCCGCAGCGGTGCGTCTGTTACCATCGCATTTATTGGTTCGCGCCTGGCTCTGTAACATAGATTGCGGGAGAGGTTTTTCTCCGCTATCGCTAGGATCCCAGGTCGCATAGCGGGCCACCGCGGCCCACAGCATCATCTAGCATTTCAGTTAATCGTGTAGGGCGTCGGGTTCCCCATGGGTCATCCCATCGCGCAGGGGGCTCGCAGATTCTCAATTTATTTGGTTCAGGTTTCTACCATGTCGACTGTTAATCCCGATCCAACCCTGTGATTGTTTACTTTAGTTGATACGGAGAAAGGAAATGCAGCGCCTTGTTTTAAGCCCGTTTTCGTCACGTGGTTGCTGCATTAGCGAAGCAGGTAGGATGCCTTAAGGAGTTGACTGTTTCTGCTGAAACACCCCATATGCTGCAGATCACAAATGTGAGTTCCAGCGAGGTTCTCTAGGCCCTCCCATCACTCCAGTGCCAGTTAAATGATCACCAAAAAAAACTGAGTCTGGTACCGGACGCTATTCAGCGCCTTGAAGGTAGACCCTGCTGACACACAAGCCATGTTTGCCGGGCTCTACCGGGCCCCGGTCTCTTCGGTAACCCCGCCCCCCGGGGGATACGTTGCGCCTTGCCCATATCGCTGGTTGTTTTCGTGTGCATAGGCATACTGTGCATATTACGCGGGGGACAGCACTCTGTCCACGATTCTACATTGTGTACACTGCCCAGCGACCTAGCTGTTAGGCTGGCACTCATACCCCCCACCCCAGCCTTCCTCCCCCCCGCTAGGTGTTGCAATCTGCCGCGGCTAGCATCCCGAGATAAATTTTGCGACTTCCCTGATATTTGAAAGACTACAATTTTTCAATCATTTGTACAGGAATTTCCTGGCGATTGACGAGTTTAGGGGAAGCTTAGCTGCACCGCAGCAGTGTGCAAGAGTCTGCAATGCACTAGCTGAAGTCGTAAACTAAGGGTAACTTAGAATGTGGTCACCGCTAGGCTCCAGAGAAATGCAGTGCTCACAGATAAATAAAAAGGGGGCATGTTCTGTGTGTAAAGCCGGGAAAGCGCCCTCTTCTTTTTTAGGGATGATTGACCCCTAGTGCATTGACCCTGATGCCCGAGGCCTCCTTCTAGACTGGCGGTCCTTCACGCTCAGGTACCTTTATATTTCAAGTAGTGTGTGCGCGAGGCAAGTTGTGTGCTTCCGCCAAATTACACCTACCCTCTAGGTAATAGGAACACACGGATGCCAGGTTTTGCTAGAAAAAACTGCCCAGGGAATATTCGGTGATGGGAGCGATCTGCCCACCTTGTATTGCTGCTCCCGGCATAAGTCTCCCTGGCCCCCGAGTTCGCACCACCAGTAGCGTCCAAATGATACCCTATCAGGCTACGACAAGCTCTCACAGAGGTCCAAATTAGATATAGCACGCGACCCTATTAATGTAAGAAGGGAGCTTATAGTGGATATGTGGCCTGTTTGTCATTAGAACTCGCTGTAGCTAAAACCTACCTGTTCATTGTTTGTATCCGTTCATTGAAGTTGCTCAAAGCTGTATTGTTTGCTTGTATTTGGTGGTGACTACAAAAAAGCATTGTATTTGGTGTGTTGGATCATTGTCCAAAATAGTCTCTTATTTCGCATACTACTATAATATTTCTTTTCCGTTTGAAACTAGCAAATCTGAAGCCATGTTTCCTGCAGATCATATCAGATAGTTGTACTTAGTTTTATACATATCAGTGGATGTTTCAGGGCTTTCCTAGGCAGCACTTGCGCCCGCTTTCTGCCCATCTTTTTTCTGTTAGTTGGACCTTGCATTTATGGGTTTTAGCATGAGTTGCCGTATAGGTCCTAGCACGACCTGCACATTTGTAAATTCTGCAAGTGGTAAGTGACACTGGTCGTAATATCGTACAGGTATCGGGTTTGTTTAGCTTGATACTATAGCTAAACTCTACTCTATTGTAGCCTTGGTACTCTCTTCCATGCTATAGACCAGCATTGTAGGTAGTCATCTACATTGGTGAGGGTAGGATTATGTCATCAACATAGCAGCTGACAGAATTGGTCGAATATAGATGCAGAGGTATCCTTAGGGAAAAAGAGCTAGATGGTAATATTGTGCTCCTCGTAGAAGACTGCTGCGCCCCAAACGAAGATGCTTTCGTCCGCTTGCGAAGCTTAGGCGCACGTGTGAATTTGAGAGCAATACCCCACTCCTGTTCATTCTATCAAGAACCCCTGCCGATGAGGCAGGCATAAACAGGAGCGTAGCTTCCGTGGATGCAGCGAGGGCAGTGGCATCTAGGACCCGTGTACCCTCATTTTCCTGTAGTTATCCTGGCTACGTCTGTTCATTCTACATCATCCCGGTGCCCACTTCCCCCCTTTGAAACAGTGTCTATGACACACTAACTACCTATTAGGCATGCACTACGCTCCCAAACTTGCGATTCCTGCTCACAGTAAACGAGGCTATACGCGGCTATAGATATGCCGCACCCCGGGCCATGTTACGATAAGCAACCAGTCGTCTTGGTAACGCGCGACTAGTTCAGTTTGAATAGTTCAGCCTTGCAACCGACACGCAGGTATTCACGAAGAATACTCCAGTTGTTCATGTTAATCACTGATTTTACGCATATAGGTTATGACTTGGTCCCATTTTCCTCAAAAGAGGTCTTCCTCGTACAAATAGGCACAACTACAGTTCGCTATTCAGTCCTTGGTTTTCCAGCATGCGGCGTACTGCCACACATAAGACTTTCATATGTCACACGTTGCCGACTGGATATATGGCTATGCCACTCATACATAGTCCCAAACTTGGTTAGCTTGGGATGATCACGGCAATTATTCCAGTGGGTTAAACAAGAGGCATTCTATTATTTGGAATACCAGGGGTTAACTTGTTTCTCTGTTAGCATAAATATTGGTATGTGTGTGAATGAGGTGTGAGTATGCAAGCCTACAAACAGGGTATAGGCTAGGGCGCAAGTCATAATGAGCAGATAATTAAGATTCCTTGCTGAGCAGCTGCTGTCTCCCTCGTCTTCACGAGAAAGCGTCACTGCTGGCTATTGAACTGTCAGTCATAATTTCACTCAAATCATAAAATATCACACATAGCAACTTGCAGCTTGGCAGTATGCGGACTGGCGTTAACACCCCTGCACCGGGGTTAGGTGTAATGCTGAACAAATGAGTGTTCTTGTTAATAAGCCATGCCATATTGAACTGCCTTGGCGTGCCCTGTAGACAACGTTAGCGGGGATAAGGTGTATTGTTTCAAAAGGTTTGTATACAGGCTAACCGACCTATTTCTTCTAACATATAAGCTACTAAAACGGTAGGCTGATACCTCTTCCTGGGATGAAACAACTACCCGGGCGGTGTTCGCACACAATAGGTGGGTATCTTCTCCTGACATCAACACATATCATATCCGCTTTATCAATCTCCAGGTTAAGCACTTTGTTACAACAGAGAATTCCGAATGAAGCCTCAATAAAGACTTCTCCCCAACGATATATCATTCAGAATAATCGTTTAGTCCACCAGAATCGTCCCTGTGACACATGTTCTCTAATGTCAGACGACTTTCAGTGGCGTGGCTAAACACAGGCTACTTCTGACCAGAACCGGAAAGCGAATTTATGAATGTAAATTTTCAACCTGTGGGTTATCAGGAATGCTAGAAACCCGGGTGTTGATGGTTCCCCTGGTAGTTTGGGGGGGGCCTAGGGGGGGCAGCACTTTCCATTATGCCATGCTTGGTCGGCATGCACGCCACCCTGAGTGGGGTTCATGGGTATGGTACGCGATACATACCAGACTTCCAAGCACAAGAACAGACTTTACGTAGGCAATATGGCACTTGTGCAGGTACAAAGATATGCAACACGGGAGATACAGTAAACAGTGTGTTAAGAGAGAAGTGGCGTGGCATGCACCAAAGAGTACCAAACTCTGGTACTAGTAGAGCACTGCAATAATGGCAAACACTTTAAACTCAGAACAGGGTAGGACGTTGACGGTTACGGGTTTCCGTTAGTCGGCTCTATCCAATTGTAAATAATGATCTGGCAGTGATTTGCCAGGTCAAGCGCTGTTTATTATTCTTGCTCGGCAGGCTTATGTAACTATGGGCGTGTCCTAAGACCCGTTTGAGAAATACCCATAAGTGGTGTGGCCTATGTATTTTAGTGCATGATCAGGTTGTCTCCCTCGCTATCGGCCATTGGGAGGGCGCTCTTTGGGGGGCGTTCCTGGGGGGTTTATAGCTGGCCCAGCAACGTGGCTCTGTCTATCCTGCCGCGTCTGTTCCCTGGGCTGCTCTGTACGGTTACCACACGTAGGGGCTCCTTGGTTTCTATTGCAGCTGTCCCTGGGTGGGGGGCGTAAGTCGTCTCACAGACTAGCTAACTTAATGGTAGCAGGGCCCATGCCGCTTCCAAAACTAAAATCCAGGAGGGCAGGTGATGGCGGCTGAAATTCCTGTAGACCCTGTATGTAGCGGTACCTGGGACCCACACAAGTTTTGTAGTATACGTAGTGCGCCCTCTTTCCCCGGTCCTCTCTTGAGGCTGGCAGTACAAGAGTCATGTAGCACACTATCTTGCGGATGGTGCAGTATACGGCGTTGCAGCAGTAGCTGTGACTTCACCTGTTGTAGTTTTCTGACGCTCAGTTTGAGAGGTAGGTTGGCGTTCCAGCGGCGTGTGATGGACAGCCTTTCTCTTGTTAAAAGGGCATTCAGTAGTGGGGCCCCTCTTATCCCTTGGGTTTCTAATTTGGTCCCGACCCGGGAGGTCCTGCAGATTAATGGCAGTAGGGGCCCCTCCTTCCTTCAGGCATGTTAGGTCATGTCAGGAGCCTGGTCTCTTCGAGGTGGATAGGGTCCCCGCACATGGCGGTAGGTCATGTTCCCGGGACTGACAAGAAGCTCGGCCGAGCTAGTTTGTAGGTCAGGGTACTGGTGGCGAATTGTGTCTTCCCACCCCGATGAGCGTTGTCCTGTTCCTCCTCTATATTTAGGAAGCAATTCTGAGTAAGATTGCAGGTAAAGAGCAGTAGCAGTGGTGGGGGGGCCCGTGCGGCAGCGGGAACCACCGCACGGGCTGTGGCGGAGTTACTGGGCGATCCGGAAGAAGAGAGGTGCAAACGCTGGACGTCAGCGGGCACATAGGGGTGCCAGAGCATAACCTCAGAGCCTAACCTGTATCCTCATGGGAGGTGCAGGAATTCGTGTTGGCGCCCCAGTAGTCCTTCGGGCGGTTGTGGGCCTGTGCAACCGGGGGTTTGCCTAGTCACGCCCAGCAATGGGCGTGTCAGTATAATTATGGTAATTGTGCAACAGTTGGGTTGTTCGCCACTGTGTTGTTTGGCTCAACAGGCGGGCAGGTGGCGAGAATGCGGCCTGCCCTAGGATCGCCCGTAAGCTAACCCACCATCAGTACATATGATATGTTGTATGTAATAAACCTGCAGCAATTTTTCCCAAACCTAACACTTGTGTCTTTGTGTTATTTGCGGGTTTGGGCATTGTGGGGCGGGGGTTCTTGTGGCCCTGATGTGACTATGCGCCTGCCCGAGGCCACGCAGTGGCCATAAGGAGGGCGGGCTCCTAGTCACGGAGGGCTGTCCCGCCCCCGAATGACGCAGCAGTTTCCTCACCTGAGGCAGTCTCCCCTGGTTGGTGGAGACTGGTAAGTGATGCACGTCCGGGGCGGTTGGGAGGAGTCGTCTGGCGTACATCAGACCTCTGCCCCGCTGGGGAGGCCTCTTTGCCGCCCCGGACGTCGCAGTTCCATGTTTGGACACTCTTTTCCCGCCCTTCCTCGAACCCAGAGTGTCTGCTTGAGGGGGCTCCGGGGGGAGCTTTTAATGTGTTCCTTTTTTCGTTGCAGGCGGAGTTACTGGGCGATCCGGAAGAAGAGAGGTGCAAACGCTGGACGTCAGCGGGCACATAGGGGTGCCAGAGCATAACCTCAGAGCCTAACCTGTATCCTCATGGGAGGTGCAGGAATTCGTGTCGGCGCCCCAGTAGTCCTTCGGGCGGTTGTGGGCCTGTGCAACCGGGGGTTTGCCTAGTCACGCCCAGCAATGGGCGTGTCAGTATAATTATGGTAATTGTGCAACAGTTGGGTGGTTCGCCACTGTGTTGTTTGGCTCAACAGGCGGGCAGGTGGCGAGAATGCGGCCTGCCCTAGTATCGCCCGTAAGCTAACCCACCATCAGTACATATGATATGTTGTATGTAATAAACCTGCAGCAATTTTTCCCAAACCTAACACTTGTGTCTTTGTGTTATTTGCGGGTTTGGGCATTGTGGGGCGGGGGTTCTTGTGGCCCTGATGTGACTATGTTCCAGGTAATACATAAGCCTAATTGCTGTCCAAAGCTCTACACCTCTTGAAGAATTGGCATTAGATTATTTGCGGGTTCATTTATGTAGAGAAGATTATTGTCTTCGTAAGCAGTAATCATTAGATTATATTGCAGGAGCCATATTCCGCAGTGCCCATGGTACTCGCGCAATGCTCACACCAGTGGCTCCGCTGTTAACGCATATATCAGGGGAGAAAGGGGGCAACCCTGCCTCATGCCACGTGTGATGTGTATGGGTTCTGAGAGAAGTCTGTTCATGTGTACCCGTGCCGTGGGCTGCTCGTAAAGAACATCCACAAACTTCGATAAAGATCTCTCCCACCCTCACATGTCTCAGCACCGCTACTCGACAGAGTTGAAAGCCTTCTCAGCATCAAGAAAAATTGCAGCAGCATTAGACTCCGGATCAATACCAACCATTGCGGCAAAGAGGGTTTGCAGATTATTCGTTAGTGGCCAAGGAGGTACCAAACCACTCTGTTTAGGAGCCACCGCCATAGTCAGCAAAGATCCGAGCCGGTTCGCTAATATTTTAGCAAATATTTTGATTTCTGAATTGAGCAGCAAGAGTGGTCGATACAAAGAGCATTGTTGTGGGAGATTGTCTTTCTTTAACAGGGTAATCAGGGTGGCCTCTTGCATACTAGGGAGCATTATACCGTCTGTGGCCATTTCCTCGAAAAGGTTTACCAAATGAGGAACTAGCTGATCCTGGTAGGTTTCATAGAATGCTACAGTTAATGCGTCCGAACCCCGGGGTTTGTGATTGGCCACTGTGTGCAATGCTGCAGTTATTTCAGTGGGGTACAATGGCGCCATAAAGTGTTCCCTGTGTGCATTTGAAAGCCACTTTATGGCTATATATGATAAGCATTCTTCATCCGACCCCTCTGAGTCCATCGCGCGCGAGGTGTAGAGCTCCGTATAATAAGATCAAAATCTATCCGCTATATGAGCCGCACCGTTCGGTTTTGTACCATTCTCATAGCACAGCTCTAACACCTTATTCGACCCCCCACATGTCGGGTAAGTGCAGCCAATGTCGCACCTGGTCTCTCCCCTTCCCCATAAACTTTCTCAGCTGCATATTTACCCAAATGTACTACTTCAGCTTGGGCCTCATTGTTATATTCATCTATCTTAGTTTTAATTTGTGCAAGTATGGCAGGAATGGAGTCCACCAGCACTTGTCTCTCCAGGTCCGCTAATTCTACCTCTAGCTTCTGCATTCTTGGATATAACCACCCTCCCCTCATATAACTTTTAAAAGTCTCCCATATAGTGGTCATTTTTGGGACACTACCAAGGTTATTGGAAAAGAAAAGATCTATTTGTTTTGATACTTCTACCTTAAATACCTCATCTACCAATGAATATTGAGGAAAGCACCAAATTCGGGTCCTGGGCTGAAGATCGTCTATTTTCAATTGTATCTTAACCATGGAATGGTCCAAATATGTGAGCAGCAAATGTTCGCACTTTGTTATGAAAGGTATTAACTCCCTGGATGCTAGCCAATAGTCTATTTGTGTATGTGTATCGTGCACCCATGAGTAGTGAATGTACTCCCTGCCTGTCTGGGCGCGGTAGCGCCAAACATCGACCAGGCCATCCACCTCCGCAAGGAGATTGTACAATTAAAGTCCCCCTCAAGGGTGGGCATTTTGTGAGTGTGTAGTGAATTATTCTGCAGGGCGCGATAGAATTAGGGAAATATCATAATTCGGACCATACACTCCAACTACATGCACATCTAGGTTCCCACTACGGCAGTGAATAACAACATACATTCCTTCAGTGCAGTGGCGGCTGGTGACATTTGAAAGTGGTGGGTGTAAAATAATTGTTGTACTGCACTGCAGCGAACGAGCGAGCCCTAATACCCTAAGGAAGGTCCTGGGGAGTTCTCTCCCCAAGAAAAGTTTGAAAAAAGAGTGGAAAAATGGAGCTTTATAAAAGCAAATTTGAGAAAGCAGGAAGGTTAATAAAGCAATTCTAATTGCCTTGCTATTTCCCTGTCATGAAGCATTACACTTGTACATCTACCTTCTATGTTCATTGACTTGCTATGCCCCTCTCAAACACTAGCACAACCTTTTATGTCTCGCTTCTATGTTCATCGCCTTGCTATTTCCCTATCAAACAGAAGCAAGGTCCTGCATATTTCTCTCTGTTCTATTCATTGCCTTGCTAATTTCCCAGGCAAGCAGCAGCACAGCCCTGTACATCTCTCTTCTGTGTTCATTGCCTTGTTATGTCCCTGTCAAAAAACATATGTGTGCAGTAAGGGGAGATCATGACTCCTCATGGACCTGGCAAACACCTTCAGAGGTAAGGGGAAAGGTGGCAATCGAAAGGCGTGGCTCGTTCTTTTTCAATGGCAAGGCACCTTGAGATTCTGAAAGGTACGAAGACCATGTTTGTCACTGCGGTAGCACTCAGCAATGAAATCTTTAGGATTTGCATGGTACACTGTCACAGATTAACTTTATTGACCCCTTTTACATTGTCATTTCACTAACATCCGGCGTTCATTTTTCTGTTTTTGATCTCATAAGACAACATGCATCAAAGTATTTTGGAATCGCAAACGGTGCGATTCCTTAAAATCGGCCGTTTGCGATTCCAAAATAGCTTTTTGGAATGCATCATTCAATTTTAGAATTTGCATCATTTTTGCGATTTCTAAAATTGCATTTGCTTTTAAGAAATCGCAAATATGCGATTTCTTAAAAGCAATGCATGAATATTTTTCAAATTGCGAATTCGCAATTAGGGGGTTAAATTTACCGAGTGGTTGAACCACTCGGTAAATTTGGAAAAAGATGTAAAAATGCTTAAAAATGCTTTTTTTAAGCAGTCATGTTACGGACACACATGTCCTTATGACATGTGTGTGTGTAACATGATGCGAAAAATACATTTCAGGGGTGCAGGGGGGGTCCTTTGGACCCCCCCCTGCACCCATGAAATGCATTAACAAATTGCGATTTTCAAAATGAAAATCGCAATTTGTTAAAGCCTTCCCATTGATCCCTATGGGCCTTTTGGCCCATAGGAAACAATGGGAAGTGCGAATTCGCACTTTGGAATTCGCATAATATTTGAGAATCGGTAAAAATTGCGATTTTTACCGATTCTCAAATATTTTGCAAAAATGTACATGCATCCCATTTTGCATTTCCTAATTTGCGATTCCCTAAAAATCGCAAATTAGGAAGTGCAAAATGAAACAATGATGCATGTGGGGGATACTGTCTAAATTGGTCTGCTAGTGAGGTAGAGCTTAATTTGTACAGAAGGCAGACAGAGTGAGACTCGATTTTCTGCACCTGGACTTTTTTTTTATCTTTTAACGTTGACCCGGGGAAAAGGGCAAAAGAAGGAAGAAGAAGAAGAGAAAGATGACAACAGTGACAAGGAAGAAACAATGAGTCAAAAAAGGTGGTAGTTTGAGAGGAGTGCATAAGATAGAATCAAAACTAGACAGACTTGTTATTCAGCAGACCCAGCCTTTGGTAGCATTGTTGTTGGGCACCTAAAAATGTTGGGCCTTTGCACACTTTGTCACATATGAGTAACTTAACTCTTTCTTGGCTCAGTAATTTGTTGCTTCCAAGTACTTTGTATATATAATCCTGGTCACCTTAAACTCAATATAGTTTCCTTACTGAAAGTTTGTGCACATTTCCCTCTGCTTACGTCGGTTGGATAAATGTATAAATTAGGGCTAGTAAATAAATTGTCAACTTATGGTTAAGTGCTACCATTCACTTCTACATGCCGCCAAGACTTTTCTCTATAATTTCATCGCAATATGTTACATAATGCCACCCTAAGCTCCTATTAAGAAATAAATTGGATCCAATATGTGTTTTTCTAGTTTAATGATAGGATTTCCCTAATTGGTTTCCTGCCAGACTAAACATCAAGGGCCTCATTTATGAGGCCGTGCGTCACTTTTACGCCGCCGGTGCGTCACTTTTTGTGACGCACCAGTGGCGTAAACAATGCGCCTTGTTGCGCCATATTTACAAAGTGACGCATCTAGGAAGATGTGTCACTTTGTAAACCCCTGCGCCACATTATACCTCCGCCAGGTATAATGTATGTATGCAAGGGGGGGCGTTTTGACGCAAGAAAGGGTCATGGAAGTGACGCAGTGAAATCTATAAGATTTCACTGCGCAACTTCTAGGACACAAATGCGTCAATTTCTTACGCCTGCCTAACAGCAGGCGTAAGATTGATGCAGGCCCTTTTACATGGGGCTTGCCCCATGTGAAAGGACGCATTGCTGGAGTTGTGTCACTTTTGTGACACACTCCAGCAATGCGTCCCTTTTGCGCCATATAGATACGTCAGAAATACTGACGGTTCTGTCACTCCTTGCGCCATGATGCGTCATACTGTAAATATGACGCATCATTGGTGTCCCAAGGAGGGCACAGTGAAGTGACGCATCGCTGTTTTCACGCAGCGATGCGTCACTTTTCATAAATGAGGCCCCAAGCTTCTACCGCTGCCACCAAGACCCTTATATGCGACGAGACACTAAGCTTTGCATAGTTACGGAAAGCAAATTTGGACAGATCATTTTCTATTGTGAGAGGCTTGAATGTAAACTGTTTACCTGGTATACGGACCTCTCTCTGGCACTCTTAAGGATGGCAGCACTAGCTGAAATTGGCTCGATATAAAAATTTAATGGAATATTGATTCATTTTATTAACAAAATCTGCGGTGGTTTATTTTTTAATTGACCAAAGGAAACATGCTTCCAAAACAAGTTAGCATTGGAAAATGTACAGTGGAAGAACTTAATTTCCGATTCTTCTTAATCACCCTGGGACAGATTTACAAGCCCCTTGCTCCACTTTTGCGTCACTTTTCCCATGTTAAAAGAGACGCAAAAGTGGCGCAAGGGGCTTGTAAATCTGCCCCGATGTATCACTTGTTGAGTAAATGCAGTTATTGAACACTTACCCAGGTCATTTTAGCTGGAGGCTGCTGCAGGACCCCTTTGCAAATAACCCGCTATTAGCGCTGCGCCAGGCTTTGTATATATAGGGCCATATGTATGAAGCAAATTCGCATTTGCAAAGGCTGAAATTCGCAGAATTTCGGCCTTTGCAAATGCGAATTAGCAAATTGATATGTATGAAGTAAAATCTGGTCCAAATTAAGGAATCGCAAAATTTGTGATTCCTTATTTTGCAATTGCATTTAAGGAATCGCAAATTTTGCGATTCCTTAAATGCAATGTATGAAGCCAAAAAGAAATCCAAAATGCCCTTAAGGAATCGCAAATTACCACCAACTTCTAGTTGGTGGTAAGTTGCGATTTCCTTGAAAAATGCTAATTTAAGCATTTTTCAAAGTGCCATGTGACGCACATACATGCCCTTAGGGCCCTTAGGGCATGTATGTTCGCCACATATGCACCCATGCATATTTCAGGGGTGCAACAGGGTGTCCTTTGGACACCCCTGCACCCTTGAAATTATTCTCAATTTGCGATTTTCAAATTGCGAATCGCAAAATTGAGAATACATTCCTATGGGCCTCCTGGCCCATAGGAATGAATGGGAAAGTGTTCCTTAATTGCGATTCGCAATTTGCTAATCGCAATTAAGGAATACTAAGAATTCGCAAAAAAAAGCGAATTTGTACATACATACCACTTTGCGATTCTGAAATAGCGATTTCTTAAAAATCGCTATTTCAGAATCGCAAATCGGTACCTTCATACATATGACCCATAGACTCGGGAGCAGCGCTATAAATGGGAATTCTTTCACTTGAGAGGAAGCATGTCACATCTTCTCCGGAAGGATGCAAAGCAGCAAACGGATTGCCTAGGTACCGAGTACCTGTACTTCTGTTTCCATTTAAAGTACTTCGAATAACCGAAGCTCGAATTCCGGCGAATTCAGGCGATTAGGGAGACTTCGTTATTCTTCGAAAAAGGCGGGTGCGGTTTCTTCAATTCACCGGTCCGCCAGGCCTTTGCAGCCGGCAGTCCGGTGTTCTTCCTGCCGGATGAGTATCCGGCTGCCAGGCTTCGAGGCCCCGGCTGCTAGTGCGGTTGTCTTCATTGCAGCCTCCAGGTCTGTCCTCATCCCTGAGCAGCAGAAGGTAAACGCACACCTCTACTCGGCCACGGATTGGCTGAGCAGCAGTGCCTGGTTGCACAGGGCCCCCTTCTATTCCCACAGCCCTCTTTACGCTTTTTGTTTAACTTCCTAGATTGTTACTTAAAGTATCTGGCCAGAATGTAAATTAGTTCATATCGGCCTAACTATTCCGTAGCACACTGGAAGTCCCTGCTATACGCATTGCTATTTCCAGTTACTGTTTCACACTGAAAAAATAAGAGCTTTCGGCGATGATCTATTTTTCTTAGCTTGCCTTCAGCTAATCATACGGATCATGGGCAGAAATTGTAAAACCCTGTTATGGAGGAGCTATATATATTAGGCAGTCACGGCTCGCATGACTCGCAGGTGGGGTGGGTCGCACTGGGGTTCGTGTGGGCATTCGAGCAGGGGGAGTTTAAACAAAAACGTACCTTACCGGGTCCCGCACCGCCTCCGTTCCTGGCCGGGTGAGGGGTCCCGTCCCTGCTGTTTCCTGAAACTGGGAGGAACTATCCTCCCTTACCTCCCCATAGCCAATCACAAGGCTGCAATGGCAGCGTTGTGATTGGTGAAGACAGCACCCAGCCGGGCACCTGTAGGGAGGCTAGACTAGATACTCTGTCCTACATAGTGAAAATCCAAAGGGCGCATGACTGATTTGGTCGGCCCCGGAGGGACGACCAAACAGTCAGGGTCCACAACAGTGGTCAAGCAACTCGTCACCGACCCAACCAGGCATACCCTCCCGCCCGCCCCCAACCAGGCTTACCCCTGCCTTCTGCTTTCTCGCAGCATGAGAAGCAGACACATAAAATGGAATTTAAAATACCATTTTATGTTTCTGCTTCTCGCACTGTGAGAAAGCAGTGGGGCAGTGCCCCTAGGCCCTAATAGAGGAGCCGCCCCTGCTTAAGTGTCTATAGCAACCGATTTTACGGTAATATTTGTTCCCTGTCAGACCCACACTAGTACCCGCTGTGCATTGGACGTGAAACCAACAGCCACACAAAATCCTTTCATTCTTCTCTGAGAAAGCAGCACAGTTGCAGGGGCCAAATGAGTCTCCTGCAGCACTGCCACATCTATATGATGCCTGTGCAGATTTAAAACCAACTTGCATATTTTACGCTGATCATTCAGCCCCTGTACATTCCAAGTTAAAGAGTTCAGTTAGTGATCCCCCTGTGAGGTTGTTTGATCACCCCCTCGCACATATTCCAACCAGATGACACAGTTCTCAATTAATGCATAGCTGTCTAACTTAGAATGTTCGGCCATATCCGTGCTGCCACCATAAATCAATGCATAATCATTAATCCCCCCCACACCCTCCCACGTCTTGTCCCCCAACTTTTGACATGACATTATCCCACCCTCAACTCTTAACAACCCTTCTAATTACTGTGTGTTACACTGTAGGGTAGTGAGTGCCCCACCATTTGTTAGAAACTTAAACATTGCTACTAATATACCTCCTCTTAGTGCAGACATCCATCGTTAACAATTGACAAAAAATCCACTAAATGCCAAGCTCAAATATCTAAGCAGCTTGACTTTAGCCAATTATTAGTTAAATGAGAGCGACCCTCTCCCACATTTCCTTACTAAACAACTCTATTTATTTTGGGGCAAGATGGCAATGTTGCTCCCCCTTAACTTACAATCCCATATCTCCCCTTTCAGAAAAATTGCCACCCACTGGGCGCATTTAGACCTGTTACACTGTCTCAGTCATTTTGATCCAGAGGGCTTGATGCATTGTTGTCCTCCTCTGTTCTTACTGGTGTCTGCTTGCCTCCTTGTGACTTAGTGTAGCCCCTGAGTGCCTGCTGCACATGAACAGGGTCCATGTAAACGTTCACTTTCCCGTCAATTGTGTCCTTCTAGCGAGCAGAGTATAGCATGGCAAACTCAACGTTCATTTCTCGTAGCTTACGTTTGATGGGTGCAAACCGTCTGCGTGCCTCTTATACCTGAGGGGTGAAGTCTGGGTACAGTGAAAGCTTGATTCCGTAATGGTGCAGTGTTCAAAGTTCCCGTGCTTTATTTACAAAAAGTAGTGTCTCTGTCCTGGTGATTTACTATTTGCGCTATTATGGGGCACAAGGGAGCTCCCAGATGCAAGCAAGCCGTGCACCCGTTCCACTACAAAGATGGGTGAGAATATCTCTCAGCCCAGGAGGGTGGTGAGTAGATTCTCCACGAATAGCTTCATGTTGCCTGTTGGGGTGGATTTTGGGAGACCAACTATACGTATGTTGTTGCGCCTTGAGCATGCTTCCAGGTCTTCCGATTTAGCATGTAGTGCCTCCACGAGTTTCCCCAACTGTTTTTGAGAGCTAGTAGTCTCGACATTCTGGTCCTAGATTTCAGAGACTCTCCTTTCTACCATATTGATTCTCTCGCATGTTTGTCCATCCTCTCCAACATAGGATCCATAAGATAGGAGAGATAGTCGATTTTGCCAAATATGGTGGATGGGATCTGCTGCATGGCTTCCAATATGTGGCGCAAATTCCCTCCCCGCTCAGTCCCAGAGGCACCCTGGTCCACTGGGTCGTCGTTTCATCTTCTCTCAACCTAGTTGATTTACGTTGGTCAAACTGCAGCTTGGTTTGGGTTTTGTCTGATTTCCCAGTGGCTTGTATCAGGTACATATTCTCTAGTTACCAGTTGAAGCAAGGTGGAGAGTCCGCACCACAAGCTATATCAGCGTATGGTCACTTCTCCCACCTTCAATCACTAGTTTTGCTGATGCTTCCTGGTGCGTGTGTACAAATATCGGCAATGGTGTAATTTTCACAATGGTTTGCCACTTCTTAGGCTGATCCCCCCATAGGCACCAATCTTGTATTGTATTGTAATTGGAGTGGTGTGGCTCACTGGTTAGAGGCAGCAGACCTGAGAGCAGAGGATGGCCCGGGACCAGGGTTCAATTCCCGACGCGGCAGGGTCGTGGACCAGGGTCAGCGGACTCGATAATTCTCGCCTCGGTGCCTACTCTAACCAGGGATCACACTCGGCAACTCTGGGCATTAGCATTAGCTTGCCTCATCTCCACAACGGCCCCCCACATACGCCGGGGATGCCTGGTTTCACCTTGGTGATACCCAGTAGGGACCATCTCACAGGGAAAGCCAGGATGGGTTCCCCAGTGGTCTACTGCGCAGAGATACTCCTTCAGGAGTCGATTCTAGCGCATTACAAACCCACAATTAATTAATTAATTGCATTTATATAGCGCTTACTACCCCTGACGAGGCATCAAAGCGCTTTTTCGGTGAGTAGCACGCTACTTCAGGACCCATAGAAAATTAGTGTTGAATTAGTATAGTGAAACATGCAAGTACATTTTAAGTGGTGGATAGTTTAGTCAGTTATTTGGATATGGAAGGATACGCGAATGATAGCAGAAGGATAGAACAGGAAAAAAAAGGTTTGTAATTATATATCGCTTTTTGCCTCTGATGGAGTGTTGAAGCCGCTACTCCAGAAGCCAATAAAGGATTAGTGCTGAATTAGTATGAGTGGTGGATATTAGTCAGTTATTTGAAGTGAGAATGATAGGGGAGGGATAAAAGGGAAGAAAGATTTGCATTCATGTAGCACCTGTTACCCCTGATGGGTGTTGAAGTGCTTTTCTTTTTTCAGTTCAATAAAGATTTTATTAAGGTAAAAGAGTACAATGATATACAATGGTGTAAAAACAGGAAAAATAAGAGTATACATAATACATCAGTTGGATTGGAAAACATATAGGGATAAAAACGTAGTCTAATATTATCTAAACAACGAAAACAACTTTATCTTGAATCATAGTAAACATGAGAGACAAAATATTGCAAAGTTGGTAAAACAGTATAATGTATGAGAAATATAAATAAAACTATATATTATTAAAGAGGAAGTCATAGAGGTTTAGCTACTTCTTGCTGCAGAGGAGTGGAAGGCGAAAGGCGCCTAGCACTAGTGTCTACGAAAAGAATGACCGGTTCATACAAATCCAAACGTTTGGGTGCTAAGTGTTGTGGATATACAAATGTCATGTCTAATCTATGATTGTAACAAACAGCATACCACCATGCCTGATATGAAAGTTTGGGGAAATCTTTCCAATTCTTGGTGATTTGTTGGAAGGCTACTGCTAGCAATAGATCAATGATTTTTACATTCATCTGAATGTGTTCCCAAATAGGAGATAAACTACCCAAAAATATATGTAGAATAGAGAAGGAGTGATTGGAGTGAAAAATCGAATTGAGTTGTAACCAAATCTTTTCCCAAAACTCTCAAGTAAATTTGCATGTAAATAGCATATGAAACAAATCAGCATGTAATAGCGAGCAAGACCAACATGTATGTGGGGTGTTGGAGCAATATGCATTAGGAGTAGCAGGAGTGGTTCTGTGTTGTGTTTGCGGCTCTAGACGACTTCTTAAGCTTAAGCCATATTTTATTCCAAAATTCCACAGTCCAAGAAACTTCCAGATCTTTTTCCCAGGAGAGTTCTGTCTTAGTCTTGTCTCGTGGAGTAGGTGGGGGTGGAGAAATTTGTAAAAAGTGGAAGCCTTAGAATCACAAAGTAATAAAGTGCGTAAGTTATCTACATGAGCGAGAGCGGGAGATGCAGCGGCATAATACGTTGTGTAGTGCATGTAGGCAGATTGAATAGCCTGTGTTAAAATAGAATATTTAGTGCGAAAAGAGGGAGGGAGACCTAAAGCAATACTTGCTTGTGTAAAAGACACAATTAAATTCTGATAGTAGAATTGGTGAACCCATAATATCCCTCGACAATGCCAAGATTTCCAAAAGAAAGGTTTATTATTTATTAAAATACATGCATTATGCCATATAGGGAAGTCTAGAAAAGATGCAAAAATATTTTTCGAGGTGTACTTAAGGATAGGATTGGAAACAAATTGCGGTTTTCGTGTGAAGGATAGGTATTTGTGAAAAGAAAAAGGGGAAATAAAAGATCGTTCAAGCTTTGTCCAAAAAGGGCAATTTGTAGAGGGATCTGAAAGCCAATATGATGATTCGGCTAGTATAAAAGATTCATGATAGAGAGGAAAATCAGGAAAGTTTGTTCAACCCTATTGAATGCTTTTTCTGCATCCAAAGCGATGGCAGCCAAAGTGTGAGCTAAGTGTGTAACTTTAGAGAGAATATCAAAAAATAAACTGGTGTTGTCTGTAATAAGTCTTCCTTTAACGAAGCCGGATTGTTCGGACCCTAATAGCTCGGGTAGCTGAGATTCTAGTCGCAGCGCCAAAGCCTTCGAAAAAATCTTATGATCTATATTAACCAGAGAAATAGGCCTGTAATTTTTGCAATGTTGAGAATACTTACCATCCTTGGGAATGAGACAAATAAGAGCATCAGAAAAGGAACCAGTAGATCCTTCAGATTGTAGAAAGGAAAGAATAAGGGTATGCAATTTGGGAAGTAATAAGGAGGCAAAATTAGTAAAAAGTTCTACTGTAAAACCGTCCGGTCCCGGAGCCTTATCCTTTTTAAGAATTTTGAGAGCAGCGTGAAGTTCTTTTTGAGTAATATCAAGCTCTAAAGAAGAGGGATCCGGATGTGATTCCGGTGGAACATGAATTCTAGAAGGAAAGTGAGAGATGGAGTGGTCAGATGATAAGGTTTCAGATGTGTACAAAGTTTTGTAAAATTGAAGAAATTCATTTAAAATATCATCGTTTTTAAATTTTAAGGAATCATCAGAGCCACAGACAGATTCAATAGTAAGCTTATTTTGTTTGGTTTTTAAATAGTTGTCCAATAACTTCCAAGCTCTATTTTGACCGCCATAGAATTTCGCACTCGATTTTTATAGATAATTAGACACGTTATTAGTAGTGCCTTGATTAAATTGGAATTTGATTTTTAAAAGTTCAGATAAACAATCTTTTGACTTCGAGGAGTAATAGGAATGTTCCAGTTTTTTCATTTTGGTGAGAAGAGCATTGGTTTTTTGGCGCGCACGTTTACGTTTATTGTAAACAAAACGAATATTAAAATCTCTAGCTGAGGCTTTGGATGCATCCCAAATTGTATGAGAGGCCAGATCACCCGTGTGATTAAGAGTGAAATATTCTTCAAAAAAGGATGTTAAAGAGGAAGAAAAGACAGGGTCCAGAAGAAGAGCATTATTAAAACGCCATTTACCAGGAGAATTTGGTTTATGCAAAACATCAAGGTGTATGGCAACAGGAGCGTGATCGGAAATCAGAATGGAGCCAATATCCGAGCGAACCAATGATTGAGAAATGTTATGAGAAACACAAATGTAATCCAAGCGGGACTGAGTGTGATGTGCTGGTTAATAAAAGGAAAATTCCCTTAACATGTGATCTCAAAGTCTCCAGGCATCAATGAGCTTGTGTTGTTTTATGGTTTGTACAGATGATTTATGAGATCTGAGGGGTATAAAGGGACTCAATGAGTTTTGATCTAAAAAGGGGTCGAAGGTATCATTGCAGTCCCCTGTAAGAATAAAGTTATCATCATAGCAATGTGTGATTTGTTGAGAGAGAGAGGTCCAAAAGGAGGGGTCACCAATGTTAGGGGCATACATATTCAATAAAGAAACTGGAGTATTATCTAACATAAAATTAACAAACACCATCTACCTATTTGAACATGGCATTGTGACAATATTTTAATAGACAGAGATTTGCGAAAAAGAATAGCGACTCCATTACGTTTGCCGTCACCCGAGGAGAAGAGAACCTCTCCCACCCATCCTCTTTTTAGTTTTGCAGATTCCTCATCTGATAAGTGAGATTCTTGTATGCATGCGATGTCTGTGTCTAATTTAGCCAAGTGTGTCAAAACTCTCTGACGCTTAATGGGAGAATGTAAACCTCTGACGTTCCATGAAACAATTTTTCAGGGCATGAAAAACAGTTACAATAGTATAAATAACTCCAATGAGTAAAACATCTCGAACCAGTTAGAACATAATGAACATCCAACCAACTGAAAAGGAAATGAAAAAAAAGAAGAAAAAAGTAAGAGCAAGAAGAAAAAAGAAAGAGGCTAAGGAATGGTCTCTGAAGAAGAATGGAGAGATAGAACAAAAGGTATGCATGGACTGATATACCAACTAGAAAAAGAGAGAAAGAAAGGAAGAGAAAAGTATTAAGAGAAAGATAGAAGATAGATACATGAAAAAAGAAACTTACCTAAGATCCAGAACATACGGAAGGTGGAGAGATGGAAGACCACATTGAACAATGACACATCCAGGACCCACAGGGGAAGGCGGGAAGGAGAACGGAACGAACAAACGGACTTCAAAAATGGAGGGAAAAGGTAGCACGCAAATACAGCCTGTGGAGATCAAAACGAAAAATAAGTAAATGCAATAGAAAAAAATAATAATATAAACAATCATTATTTACATCGGAACATATAACGCAGAATAAATAAAATAGCAATTACTTTAGGAGAAAAAAGAAACAAGAGAAGATAGCTCTCGTACCATAATCTATACTATCTAATTAGTGCTCATTGATGAGTTAGTCTCCATTGTGTCAGCAAAGAAAGAGTAAAGAAAGCTCTTCAACTTTAATGGATCCTCGTAGGTTGTGGTTCTGTTATTGATCGTTACTTTGAACAAACAGGGATGAAAAAGACCATATCTAGCGTTTATGGAGCGTAGTTGCGGTCTTAAGGACAAAAACTCTTTACGCCTATCAGCAGTTGACTTAGCGTAGTAATGAGAGAAGAATAGCGATCTTCCTGACCATGTTATGCGCTTCATCACTCTTGCAGCTGACAAGACCTTTAATAGATCAGTGTATTCAAGAAAATACAAAATCACTCCTCTCGGTTTGTGCGATGAGGAAGAAGTTGTTGGGTGTGATAGTGATTCCAGTCGATGCGCTCTCTAAATGTTCAAAGCAGTACTCTCAGGTAACTTAAGTAGATTTGGAAGAAATGTTTTACAGAAAGCAAGCGAATCCGAACCTTCCGTTCCTTCAGGAAGGCCATATATACGAAGATTATTTCTTCTATTCCTGTTTTCCAAATTTTCAACCTGTTTGTGAAGTACGGAGACCTGTGAAGAGAGAGAGTCTACTTTGGAGGTAGAGGAAGAAAAAGATTCAAAATTTTGCTCTAACATGACAGCTCGGTGATCAATATTGGACCATTTATCGGAGAGCATCTGAAGTGTAGACTTTGTTTCCTCCATAAATGGCTTTAAAGCTCCAATTTCTTCAAGTAGTAAGTCCATTGTTACAGAAGTCGACTGGAGGGTCCTTTTTCAGACGTTTCGTAGAAGTTTTAGTGACTACAGAACTGTAGGTATTAGGAGGTGCAGAAGCACCCTTGGGTGAGGAGATATCTGAGTTCTCCATGTATAAGCAGTCGAAACGTGAACTAGTGCGTATTAGAAATCTGCGAGGAATAGGCTGAGGAATGAAGAAGCCTTAGATAAGCGTCCCATAAACCTGAAATAAGCGTCTCAAAAATACAGTGAGAGATTATAAAACAAAATATCAAAAAATTAAAGAAAGAAGCTCATAAATGTGTAAAGGTAATAAACAGAAGCACAGAAGAAAAAGACAACAACAGAAGGAACAGAGCACAATAATACACCAATATAATAGTGTCTCAAAAAACCTTTACATGAATAATGTGAACACTTGTGAAAAAATTAACAATATCTTCTGCTGTTAAACAATTGATCCAAAAGCCTCAGAGAAATGAATCAGCAATGCATAAAAACAAGAATTACACGTCAAAGTACAATCTATATCATATGCATATGGAAACAAAAATACGCTCAAGTATAGTACATTGCATTAGGAGAAGCAGAAACTAAGCAAAACACCAACATAAAAGCTGTCATCCTCTTAGACCCTAATGCAGCATGAGAAGGTTCCAGAAAAATTAAGGCAGACATTGGAGATCATTAGGGTGTTGTTGATAATTGGAATTAGTCCAATGTAAACAGCAAAAGGAAAATCCAGATAAGTGAAGAAGAAAGCGAATTGAGTCAGTCAGGTAAAGGATATTTCGAGGGAAGAAATCGCCATGAGTGAAGGAGATTTGTGAAGGACAAGTCACAAAATGGCGGCCATATTATGAAGGAGAAACTCATCGAGATGCCGGCACAATAAGCAGTATAGAAACTTCTAAAAAGTACCTGTAGAAGTGCCAAGGATTCTGTTAGTTTTTTACAACAAAGGGAGTTTGGCCCATGCGGACAGAAGTGGGGTAAGGGCCCGAATACTTTATGAAAAAGAGGAACCCACACTTCAATAAGTTTCACACCATTTGAATTTAGGATGAAAGAAGATAAACAGAGCTTAATATGTTTATCTGGGCGATTAGTTGCGCCGTTTTATTTATCAATTTTATCAAAAAGTGGAAATCACTTCAGTCTAGAGAAATCTCAATGTCTTGAACGTACTCACCATGAGCGTACAACAAGAAACTTAAATCAAACAGTGCATCGTAACACAACAATTTAACGCAACATACAAAACAGATTGTAAAGACATACAACTAATAAACAATATGATGTACAAAAAGCATGTGATATTGTTTCACAAAAAAAGAGGGGGAATTATAACCATATTTTTTCATGACATTATTGGAAAATTGGAAAATTCGACCAACAAGGAGCCTATTAATGGGTCTCCAAAAGAACAAAACGACCTCTCGGTAGCAATGTTAGCAGGCTCGTAGTTCCTAGCAATCTAAACTGTTTATCAGAACTGAGGACTTGATCCTGTCCGCCTACGCGTTTCGAGTTTGTGAGGTTTCTTCTCAAACTCTCTTCAGGGCCAAATGAATTCTTTTCCCCGTTTGTAAAACCTATTAATAAAGACACAAAAAAGTTTTTGGGACACTCGTTACCAATTGCTCCCCTCAACCTGCTCTCGCTTTCTCTTATATACAAATTTAAAATGACACATACCTCTGGGGAATTGAGGTGATTCTGTACGTCCAACCCACTTGTAAAGATTTGTAGGGTCTGTGCGTTTTTCTAAAAAAACGGGGGGATTTTTTAGTTGCCAATCATATACATTGGTTTTGTCATTAACATGGACGGTAAAAAAGGCCAATTTTCTCATACCTGGATGTATGGTGCAAAGAGAATCAATGTTTTGCTGCAATTTTCAGATTATAAGTTGTTCACTTTCCACATAGTTAACTGCAAGTAAAGCAGACAAATTACTCGCTAGTTTCAATATGAATTCAAATGAACTCACAGATATTGTATTATGTTGGCAGGTAATCACTTACTATGTTACATTCTGCTCATCAAATTTCAAGGTTGTCTTAGTTCTAAGAAGAGACCGGGTGTGTGCCGGTAGCCCTTCTGGAGCGCCCTCCGGTGCCGTGGTTCTGTTTGGAAAAAGCACGGGCGGCGATTAGAAAATCACTCGGGAGCAACATCGTCAGTTACAGGGGCACGAAGCGCGCGCTAAATGTTTTTAAACGAGCCGCGCTCTGAAACTGTCTGGGTCGATTTTACAAACAAGAATATGAAAGCCGTCATGCTATGTCAAGTTATTCTATGTTGTCCAGACGTCGCGCTGCCGAGACCCGCCGGTTAGTTTAATGCTAAACGGTTGTCGTACCTTGCAGCTTTGCAGCGTTCTTCACTTCCTCATTCCTTCACACAAAGTGAATGCGGTTTCGGTTCCCTCAGTGTCTCGAAGGGGTGAACTCCTCCTTAATGAGCCAATCAGAAGTGGGATGTTTTACATTCTCATACTAATGCATTATGGGGCCTGGAGTCCATTCAATTGTAAAGCCAAATTACAATCTAGAAACTTCACTCATAGAGTTCAGACCGGTATTAATAGTATTAAACCGGAGTATCAAATAGGCCTCTTTTCGTAGTAGCGCTTTCTCCACATCAGGCGATCTGTGCTGTGGGTCTATACCGGCCAGGACTGTCCATGTGAAGTCTGTTTCATTATGGTTTGCAGACACAAAATGTTCAACCATTGGGGCATTTTGCACTTTTTTCTTTAGCCGAGAGCGATGTTGCGTTATTCTGACATTAACTTGCTGGCATGTTTTGCCTATGTATAATTTGTCGCAGGCGCACAGAATCCCATAAATCACATTTTTACTTTTGCAGTTTGTGTGTAAACTGTGTCTCCATTTTATGCCATTATGACAAAATTCGTCTCCCTCTACAACATTTGCGCAGGCCACACACGTACCACATTTGTGGTGGCCTGTGATGGGTTTGAGGTTCCATTTGGAAATTAGATCACTTTTAGGTTTTGGTAAAAAGCTATCCGCTCTAATGATTTGTTGACCGATGCTTGGGTTTTTCCTCATCGCGAAAATCGGTTTTTGCAAGGGGAGATCTAATCCCTCCAACAAGTGCCAATTCCGCAGGATGATCTGTCTAAATTTATTCGTGTGAAGTGGTGGTGAACTTGCCCCCTTCGGTGCCAACAGCCACATCAAGGAATGTCATTTGTACAAATCAAGGGCACGGCCATGGGTTGTCCCTACGCTCCAGAGATGGCGGTACTGTACATGTCACAGTACGAAGAAAAATTCATCTATAAGGATAACCCTTATGGTGCTAACATCATCCAATGGTTAAGGTATATTGACGACGTCTGGCTCCTGTGGCAGGGGAGCCAGACTGAACTCATGGCCTTCCATGAATGGCTAAATCTGAGACACCCTGACATTAAATTCTCTATTGATTGCAGCAACCAGCGAATGACATTCCTTGATGTGGCTGTTGGCACCGAAGGGGGCAAGTTCACCACCACTTTGTTTAAAAAGGCCACAGATAAAAACACAATCTTACATTACAAGAGTTTCCATCCACAAGGTTTGAAACAGAACCTACCCTACGGTCAACTACTTAGGATTAGGCGCAACTGTTCGGACCTTGATGAATTTAATGTACATGCTGAGACCTTTTGTGATGAGCTGAGCAAAAGGGGTTACCCTAAAAAACTCCTTAAGCACTCTAAGAAAAGAGCACGCTACACCCCCCGAGAGGAATTGCTCAAAATAAAAACTAAAAAAAGAGTTGGACAAACTCGTGTGTGTCACTACTTATGGAGCTCACACGAATACATTTAGACAGATCATCCTGCGGAATTGGCACTTGTTGGAGGGATTAGATCTCCCCTTGCAAAAACCGATTTTCGCGATGAGGAAAAACCCAAGCATCGGTCAACAAATCATTAGAGCGGATAGCTTTTTACCAAAACCTAAAAGTGATCTAATTTCCAAATGGAACCTCAAACCCATCACAGGCCACCACAAATGTGGTACGTGTGTGGCCTGCGCAAATGTTGTAGAGGGAGACGAATTTTGTCATAATGGCATAAAATGGAGACACAGTTTACACACAAACTGCAAAAGTAAAAATGTGATTTATGGGATTCTGTGCGCCTGCGACAAATTATACATAGGCAAAACATGCCAGCAAGTTAATGTCAGAATAACGCAACATCGCTCTCGGCTAAAGAAAAAAGTGCAAAATGCCCCAATGGTTGAACATTTTGTGTCTGCAAACCATAATGAAACAGACTTCATATGGACAGTCCAGGCCGGTATAGACCCACAGCACAGATCGCCTGATGTGGAGAAAGCGCTACTACGAAAAGAGGCCTATTTGATACTCCGGTTTAATACTATTAATACCGGTCTGAACTCTATGAGTGAAGTTTCTAGATTGTAATTTGGCTTTACAATTGAATGGACTCCAGGCCCCATAATGCATTAGTATGAGAATGTAAAACATCCCACTTCTGATTGGCTCATTAAGGAGGAGTTCACCCCTTCGAGACACTGAGGGAACCGAAACCGCATTCACTTTGTGTGAAGGAATGAGGAAGTGAAGAACGCTGCAAAGCTGCAAGGTACGACAACCGTTTAGCATTAAACTAACCGGCGGGTCTCGGCAGCGCGACGTCTGGACAACATAGAATAACTTGACATAGCATGACGGCTTTCATATTCTTGTTTGTAAAATCGACCCAGACAGTTTCAGAGCGCGGCTCGTTTAAAAACATTTAGCGCGCGCTTCGTGCCCCTGTAACTGACGATGTTGCTCCCGAGTGATTTTCTAATCGCCGCCCGTGCTTTTTCCAAACAGAACCACGGCACCGGAGGGCGCTCCAGAAGGGCTACCGGCACACACCCGGTCTCTTCTTAGAACTAAGACAACCTTGAAATTTGATGAGCAGAATGTAACATAGTAAGTGATTACCTGCCAACATAATACAATATCTGTGAGTTCATTTGAATTCATATTGAAACTAGCGAGTAATTTGTCTGCTTTACTTGCAGTTAACTATGTGGAAAGTGAACAACTTATAATCTGAAAATTGCAGCAAAACATTGATTCTCTTTGCACCATACATCCAGGTATGAGAAAATTGGCCTTTTTTACCGTCCATGTTAATGACAAAACCAATGTATATGATCGGCAACTAAAAAATCCCCCCGTTTTTTTAGAAAAACGCACAGACCCTACAAATCTTTACAAGTGGGTTGGATGTACAGAATCACCTCAATTCCCCAGAGGTATGTGTCATTTTAAATTTGTATATAAGAGAAAGCGAGAGCAGGTTGAGGGGAGCAATTGGTAACGAGTGTCCCAAAAACTTTTTTGTGTCTTTATTAATAGGTTTTACAAACGGGGAAAAGAATTCATTTGGCCCTGAAGAGAGTCTGAGAAGAAACCTCACAAACTCGAAACGCGTAGGCGGACAGGATCAAGTCCTCAGTTCTGATAAACAGTTTAGATTGCTAGGAACTACGAGCCTGCTAACATTGCTACCGAGAGGTCGTTTTGTTCTTTTGGAGACCCATTAATAGGCTCCTTGTTGGTCAAATTTTCCAATTTTCCAATAATGTCATGAAAAAATATGGTTATAATTCCCCCTCTTTTTTTGTGAAACAATATCACATGCTTTTTGTACATCATATTGTTTATTAGTTGTATGTCTTTACAATCTGTTTTGTATGTTGCGTTAAATTGTTGTGTTACGATGCACTGTTTGATTTAAGTTTCTTGTTGTACGCTCATGGTGAGTACGTTCAAGACATTGAGATTTCTCTAGACTGAAGTGATTTCCACTTTTTGATAAAATTGATAAATAAAACGGCGCAACTAATCGCCCAGATAAACATATTAAGCTCTGTTTATCTTCTTTCATCCTAAATTCAAATGGTGTGAAACTTATTGAAGTGTGGGTTCCTCTTTTTCATAAAGGATTCTGTTAGGGCAGAAAACAAGCTGTGGCAACAGAAAATCGCTAGGAGAACAACTCCGTCGGTGACTCGCAGCAACAAAATGGCGGCCGCAACTCGACTGAGTTGCGCTGCGAAATACAACAGCCACTAACGTCTTCCACCGACAATGAAAGTCTCCAGGAAGGTGTCCGCTAAGGCTGCATGGCGTCTTGCATCGAGCCCCGCACTTGAGAGGCCTTGTGCGTACAAATAGGCACCGTCCACTCCGCTCAGAGTCCCGCCGCCGCAGGAGAGTCACGGAGGAGCCGCCATCGTCGCTGGGCGCAAGCCACGCCCCTGTTGAAGTGCTTTTCAGGTGAGTAGGACGCTACTCCGGAACTCATAAAGGATTAGTGTTGAAAATTAGTATAGTGAAATATGAAGTAATTTGAGTGGTGGATATAGTATTGAGTTATTTGGATAGAGAAGGGTAGGTTGCGGGATAGAAGAGGGAAAGAGGTTTATATTTATATAGCACTTGCTACCCCTTGATCGGGTTTTGAAGTGCTTCATTGGCGAGTAGCACACTACTCTGAAACCCATAAGCATTACTGTTGAATTAGTATGGTGAAACATGAATGCAATTTGAGTGGTGGGTATGTTAGTTATTTGGATTGAGAAGGGTTGGGGAGGGGTAGAAAAGGGAAAAAGGTTTGCATTTATATAGTTCTGGTAACCCTGATGGGGTGTTGAAATGCTTAATTCGTGAGTAGCACGCTACTCTGGAACCCATGAATGATTAGTGTTGAATTAGTATAGTGGAATATGGAATTTGAGAAGTGAACATGTTAGTCTGTTATTTTGATTGAAAAGGATAGTCGAGGGGCAGAAGAATGAAAGATATTATTTTTTTCTGTTATAGCAGTAGGAGGAGGCTTTTGGATGAGTAAAAATGGGTTTTTGAGGGGAAGAGTCAGAGGGGGGAGTTTTGAAGGGTTTGTTTAGAGGGAACAGTATAGTAAAAGAGGTGTCAGATGATGCAAGGAGGGGTAGAGTAGGAGAGAGTCTAAAAAAGGGTTATTTTGGAGATCATAGTAGTGGTATGGGGTTTGGGATACATGAGGGAGTGGATGTTGAGTATATATTGATAGATGTATAGGGAGAGAGATAGGGTAGTGCATTAGAAAAAGTAGTAGAAAGAAGTTTGAGATGAGTCAGAAGGTTGGGCTACAGGATATATTGAGAGAAGTATAGGCTGAGAAATAGGGTATTGCATTTGAAATGCTAAATTAGAAGAAAGTGATAAATATATAGATCCATAAGAACATTGAAAGTATATAGATGCATAAAGGAGGTAAGTATATGTAGATTACAGATATTGATAGAGATACAGGACGAGAAACAGGGTAGTGCATTGGATATGCTTTTTCCCGAGAAAAGTAACAGACACACAGATCCAAGCACATGGAAGGTACATAGATGCACAATGGAAGTAAGTACATGTAGACCAAAGCTGATTTTTATTTATTTATTTATTTGTTTGTTTATTTATTTATTTTTAGTAACATAATTATTCTACATGTTTATACAAAGCAATACACAAAGATAGGTACATATCTATAGTGAAAATAAATGCTTATATACCGAGGAATATGCTGTAAATTTCTGTTTGCGTATGGTGCTTATGTGGGGAAGAGCCAATTCTTGAGTAGTTTTCTGAAGATAAGGTGGTTGCTGGTGGATTTTATGTTGGGGGTAAAGAGTTTCATAGTTTGGCTGCTTGAATAGAGAAGGATGTGCCACCCATGGTTTTTTTCTTGGGGTTTTGAGGCGAGATGCCCATTTAGAGCGAAGTTTCCTTTGTTGAATGTGTTTGGTGATTTTATTCCTGCTGAAGAGTGGTCCCATTCCATGTATTGCTTTGTGGGTGATACAAAGTAGCTTGAACGTAGATCTTCTGGCAACCGGTAACCAGTGCAGGGCTTTGAAGGCAGGTGAGATGTGGTCTCACGGTTTGATATGCAAGAGTAGTCTGGCAGCCAAGTTCTGATCCGTTGTAGTCTTTTCATGGTCTTTAAAGGTGATCCGTGGTAGAGGCTATTGGCGTAATCGAGTTTGGACAGTACAAGGGAGATGGTAGCTTAGACCTTGTGTGGAAATCCCAAATGAGGGAAAATTTGTTGCAGCGTTTATTTATAGTGACAAAGCTTGATCTTGCTCGTTTTTCCACTTGGGCATTCATCGACAGCTTGGAGTCCATGGTCATTCAGAGGTTTCTTACTTCCTTCGATAATTTAGGTGGTGATCTCAGTTCATCAGGCCAGGCGGCAAGCGGGTTGTAATGTTTCCATTCGCCACACGTTAGTGTTTCCATTTTTGAAGCATTCAATATGAGATGGCTCCAAGTCATCCACTGATCCACAGCTCTGAGACAACTGAAAATTGGGGATTTTTCCATTTCTTTGCGGCATTCTAGTTGAAGGAGTATTTGCGTGTCATCTGCATAATGATATCACGTGAGGTTAAATTGATTGATCAGTAACGGTAATAACTTCATGTAGATGTTGAAAAGCATGGGCGAGATGATAGAACCTTGAGAGACCCTTGCTTTTGTAGAGTATGGTTTGGACGAAAAAGGTGGGATATGGATGACATTAGTTCTGTTTTGAAGGTAGGATGCGATCCAGTCTAGAGAAGTTCCCCCTTGCTGGCTTCATAGAGTCTTTCTTTCAGAGTATCATGGTCAATCGTGTCAAAGGCAGCCGAGAGGTCCAAGAGGAGTAGCGCAGCAACCCCGCTGCGGGCAACTGTATTCTCCAGGTCATCCCAGAGGGCAAGGAGGGCAGATTCAGTGCCTCTTCCCGGACAGAATCCTGTTTGGAAGTCTGAGAGTAGTTCATTCTCTTTAAATAATTGTGACATTGGGGCAAACGCTGCTCTTTCTATCAGTTTGCCCAGGAAAGGTCCATTTGTAATGGGTCTGTAGTTGTCAGGGTTCAGCGGGTCCAATTTTGTTTTCTTCAGTAATGGGCGTATGGGTGATTTTTTCAGTTCTTCTGGAAATATTCCGGTAGTTAAGGAATCGTTGATGATTCTTCTTACTGGAGTGGCAGCAGAGGTTGTTAAAAGAATTATCTTGAAAGTTGGTGGTGGACACGGGTCAGATATGCTGCCGGCAGGTCTGCTTGCTTTGACCAGGTCCATAAATTCATTGTGTGAGATGTGTTGGAAGGAACGGAGAGGCTGGGTTAGAGTATTCTTGGATTGTTGTTTTCTGCAGGTACTTTCTTTCTGTTTTAAGTACGAGTCCAATGTACCTGCTTTGTCTGTGTAATGATTTGCCAGTTTGTCTGTGAAATCTTGAGTAACAGGATGAGTTACGTCTAGGCAATTTGGTTTGCCAAATTCATTGGATATTTTATAGAATTCTGTATTTGCACATTTAGCATTTTGAATTCTGTCTGAATAGTACCTTTTCTTAGCTTTTTTTATATCTGACTTATATAATCTGTTAATTTTTTGTAGGTGAAGTTTGTCTTGTTTGGTGTTTGTTTTGAGCCAGGTATGTTGTAACTTTCTAATTTGTTGTTTTATGTCTTTTATTTCTATGTTTCTCAAAGGCGCTTTTTTTCTTTTGTGCTGTTGTGTGGTTTTGAGTGGTTTCAGTATGTCAAAAGATTCCTGTAGCCACTCATATAGATTTTGAACAGAAGTTATTGTTTCCAGATTTGTACTTGATGTTAGTTGTGTTTCTAAGTATTCCAAATTGAGTTTGTTCCACTGCTGATAGCTGGATGGATGTACAGTAGTTTTAGGTGAGTCCCCTAGTGTTGTTTTATGCTGAAAAGCAAGCAAGTGGTGGTCTGACCATGTGACTGGAGTTACAGTTTGAAAGGTAACTAGTTCAGTATTAGCAAAAATGACATCTAGGATATGTCCAGCGATGTGTGTGGGTAATCTAATGCAGGTTCACTGCATCTAGGCCAGTAATAATAGCAATAATAATAATAATAATAGGCACATTTATAGAGCGCAATGGTTACACTATGACCAGTGTTGTCCTGCGCTGCGGTAACGTTGCTCAGAATTCTACTACCCTCCCTACCGCCCAACTTATCCCGGGGGAAGAGATAGGTTTTAAAAATGTTCCTAAAGCAGCTCTCCTGGACCTCCATCCGGAGGCCCACAGGGAGAGCATTCCACTGCTTGGCCGCCAGTAGGCGAAAAGACTGTCCACCCATCCTAGCTCTCTTGACAGCTGGTAAACACACCAGGCCCACCCCACCTGATCTCAACTGGCGTGTTGGAACATAGGGGGTAAGTAGATCAGACAGGTACGACGGAGCAGTCCCATGCAGGAGCTGATGACACACACAAAGTGCCTTAAATAATACTCTTTCCTTCCTCGGAAGCCAGTGTAGCGCCGCCCGTGCTGCCTTCGCAGAAGTCCTTCTTGGTCGCATAAGAATCAGGCAGGCTGCCGCCTTCTGCACTCCCTGGAGTCGGAGCATACACTTGGTCATCGCACCCAGATAAAGAATGTTACCATAATCCAGGCACGACGTCACCAGGGCATTTACCATAGTCTTCCTGGCTGCCGAAGGCAGTAGGTCCAATGTTTTCTGCAGGACCTTCAGGGCTCCAAAACAGGTGCCTGCCACCCGCCTGGTTTGATACTCAAAGGAAAGGTTGGGGTCTAACAACACTCCCAAATTCTTTGCCTGCGCACAGGGCGTGGACGTCGTCCCCAGATTCTGGGGCCACCACGCAGAGGACCATACCGTCGGGGCCCTTCCCACCACAAGCACCTCTGTCTTGTTGCCATTCAACTTCAGGCAAATCTTTGCCATCCATGCAGTTCTTGCAGGCATGCAGTGAAGTTGAAGGCAGCCGTTTCTGGTGCCTGAGTTAGGGAAACCACCAACTGAGTGTCATCAGCATAGGATACGACCCTGATCCCAAACCCATCAGCAATCTCCGCTACGGGAGCCACATAGAGATTGAACAGGGTCGGGCTCAGGGTCGATCCCTGTGGTACACCCTGACTCAGCTTGATGACTCTTGAATAGTGATTGCCCTGTCTCACCTGGAAGTTGCGCCCAGACAAAAAAGATTTTAGCCAGCTCAGGGCACTGCCCGACACCCCTCCATTCCTCAGACATTGCACCAATGTGTGGAGGGCCACAGTGTCAAAGGCGGCACTTAGATCCAGCAGGATCAGGGCCGCCGTATGACCTGTGTCCACAAATTGCCTGATGGATTCCGTGGCAAAAAGCAAGGCTGATTCTGTGGAGTATCGTGCACGGAAACCGGACTGGATGGGATGAAGGAGATCGAATTCCCCAATATGGGCCGTCAGCTGTTCATTGACCACTTTTTCCGCCACCTTAGCAAAGTACGGCAAAGCGAGATGGGGCGCAGATTGTCCAGTTGGTCTGGACCAATGTGCGGTTTCTTTGGGAGCGGAAGGACCACAGCTTCCTCCCAGCAGCTAGGAACTATACAGGTCCTGAAAGATGTCTCCACCAGGTGTCTTATGTAAGGCTCCAGGCTCTCCAAACTCCCTCTCAACCTTTTAGGTGGTGCCGGGTCCCTGGGAGAAGCTGACTTTATACCGCTGCAGATTTAGATTAGCTGTTCCGGGGGGGGGGGGGGCATAAAAAAATTCTTCAGCTCCTCTCCCTCCTCGCCATGCTCTATCATCTCCGTCCCTTCCTCTCCTACTCTGGCCGAGTCGAGGAAGGTGGAGTAAATTTTCTCCACTTTATCGGAGATAAAGTCGGCTATCCGATTACATAGCTCCTCTGAGCCCACAGCCGGTGCAGATAAAGTTGTTAAGGAGGATATCTCCTTGTAGACCTTAAACAGTTCACAAGTAGAGTTACTAGCCTCATCTGCTTTGGCTCTTCTAATGAGCCTTTGATAATTCATTAGTGCCTCTTTATACTTCCCTCTCCCCTGCTCTGAGAAATCTACCCTCCAGTGCCTTTCCAGTCGTTTGCACCCAGCTTTCGCTACTCTCAAGGCATCTGAGTACCACGGGCCGATCTCTGAGCTCTGCCCGGTTTCCTTCATGCCCAGGGGGCAGTACAGTCCAGAGCCTCCGTGATCCGTCTCTCCAAGTTCCTACATGCCTCTTCGGCACCTATACCACCAGGAGGGCCCTCCTGTACAAGGGCATTGCTAAACTATCCCTGCGACAATCCTCCCCACCTCCGGCAGACTATGGTCTTTCTAACAATCTCCCGTCGCTTAAGCCCAGGCCGTATTACCGCAAAGGGGACCAGGGAGTGGTCTGTCCAAGTGACAGGGAGAGGGGGGTAGAATACAATGTCTTCCCAATTTGTGAACAGGGAATCCAGCAGGTGTCCCTTTATATGGGTAGGGGAGTTGGATCTGAGCCTTAGATGCAATGTGGCCATTTCTTGACAAAGTTCTTTGGCCGCGGTGCAGGTGATATCCTCAAAATGCAGATTGAGGTCCCCAAGCACCATGAATTTCTCATACCGGAATGTCGGTTGAATAAGAAAGTCCAACAAGCTTGCCGAAAAGCCCTTGGAGTGGCCAGGCGGTCTATAGATCAGGATCCCCTTTACAATATAGCTCGGGTCCACCTTAATCGTAAAGATCCCCACCTCACAATCGGCAATATTGATATCTTCCAACGTGCATTGAATGGGGTGTTTGTAAATAATAGCTATTCTGCCCCCCTAACCGGACATTCTATCTACTCGATTAATCGCATAGCCCCTAGGAACAGCATCTAAAATCTCTGGGGCCAACTCCTCGTCCAGCCAGGTCTCAGTAAGAAACATTATATCAAACTGGCCGTCTACTAGCTGGTCATAGACCTCCAGTCTATGTTTCCCAAGGGACCGGCAGTTCAGCAAAGAACAGTTCAACTTAGGAGTTTCCTCCTCCGCCTCCCTCTCCACTCTAAATTAAACAGGCAGTATCTGCATCCCCCACTCTTGCTGTCACCCACTATACTGTGTTTGCACCGGTGCTTGGTATGAGGACGTAGATCATATAGTTCCTGTAAACTCCCCCATGACCAGGGGTTCTGGTCCCGGGCCCCGTCCGGCCGCGGACGAGCGCAGACAGGCTTGCCTTTGGCATGCCTTCGGCATACCAGTGGCGCGCCCGCTGTGCGGGCACTGGGACATCTCAATAAGTAGCTGCCTGTTCCCACAACTAGACCACTAACCGGCCCCCCAGAAGTGCCTGGCTCTCCCTACCCCGCCCTTCGCTCAACGGTACTGGTTACCGCGTCAGACTAGGGCGGGTAGGAGTGACGATTGAGCCCAGGACACTAAGCCTCCGAGGTAAGATTGCCCCCAAGCCTAAAATCAGAGTTTAAAACGTAATGCCCGAACTGAGTGCCACTCCGTTTGCACAGATTGCACAAATTCCAATACGGTGATTTAAAACAATTAAACAGTCAGCCGGTAGCGACTTCCAGCAGCAACAGGGCTCTGCCACCGCCCTACTCACCGCCTGTGAATATTGTTTTTGGATGGGTCATATTGGGTTTGTCAAACCAAATGTTGAGGTCATCCAGAATGCATCAGTTGGAGTGTATTGTTATCAGGTTTGACACTGTGTCTAGAAGTGCGTCTGGGAATGTCATCTTGCTAGGTGGAGGTCTGTAAAGGAGCAGAAAGTTACAGGATGAAGACGGTGTAGTATTACATCTTGTTAGAAGAGCCTCACAATTCTTTATGGAGATGTCGTCAACTTTAGTGATATGTAATGTTTGCCTGAACACAACAGCTAGACCACTTCCTTCCTTGCCTATACGATTTTGGGTGGTCGTTAGATAGCCTAGAGGAATGGCTTCATGCAAGACAGACGCCATATCATCTCCCAACCATGATTCAGCTATGAATAGTATGTCTGGGTTTGCATCTGTGAGAAGGTCGTAGATGTGATGTTTGTTTTTAGAGAGGGATCGAGCATTTATTAGTAGACAGTTTCGAGAATGGCCTTTGGTGATAGTGAGACTTTGTTTTGTAGAAGAGTGATCAGTATTGTGTGGGTTTGTAGCAGGTGTGTTTTTAGTGCTGGCATTAGCTGTATTAGGATAGCAATCCTGTAGCTGTTCTGTATCATGTTCCTCATCCAGCATGCTAAGAAGGCATTTTGATGGGCCTGCATGTGTATGTGTTTGAGATGGTGTTTGAGAGTGAGTTGGTGTGCTGTGTTGTTTTTGTGGTGTAACATTGTTGTGCAGTAGACATGGGGAAGCAAAGTTGTGAGGTGTGGCACATGGCTTATATTGTTTGCGTGTGTTTATGGCAAAAGGTGTATGAGTCAGTGGTGGTGGTGGTGCACATGGGTCATGTAGTAAGGTTCTATGTTGTCTAATGGATGAGAGGAGGTTAGACGAGAGTTGTTGTGTTGCTGTATCTGTGTTAGGTGCGGTGGAAGAGAGAAAGCCTGGCATTGGAGTTTGTTCCCTTGTGTGGTTTGAAAGGTGGATGTATGTTTGTATTTTGTGATGGTAAGTATTTTGAGATGGTACACTTTACTTGACCCAGCCTCAATGACTGAATGATGGGCGCTGGGTGCTTTACAAAATGCCTCTTCCAAGTGAGATGCTCCCATGACCTTGGTAGTGCTCAGTGTGGAAGGACATACTGTCTCCCCTGAAATAGTGGGGGAAACTCACTCAAGAGACTCCACTGTGGGTGGGAATGAAGTTCTTTCTGGTGTATGCTTTCTTGGAGATCAAGGGATCAGATGGGATAGATTTGGGATATCAACACTCGGGTCTATAGTAACTCAACACAACACTATGAAATCCTTTAGTGATGTAACCTCTCCAGCTCAGGCGCATGCTTTCTCCTTACCTTGCTGAGGATACGGTACCAGAGTTTAACTCACTGAAGGCAAGGCTGAGCTCTTTGATGCCCTCTGGGAGCAAAAATACATCTAAGGCAGCTGCAGCCCTTGTAGGTAAGAGCAGTGAGGCGGTGGGACCGGGTAGGGAGCGGATTTCAACAAACGACCACGAAGAAAAATGAATTATTTATTTAATGTTCCCTCGTGTTCATCTGTTGAAATTCCACCCAACCCACACACACACAGCCCCACCGATCTTACCTGTACAGGCCGCAGCTGATCTAAGATACACAGATCACTGATCATTCACAAACATGACATATTCCATACCTCAAACAAGCCTGGCAACCAGACCATTGCTTAGTTTCCAATAAAAATTACTGCCAGAGGCTTCGTCAGGAGGCCACTGGCGATTGCACCTCCTATTGCCCCAGCCAGTGCTGCCAATGACAGTACCTACACAACTATTTGCCACCACACTACCACAAGTATGCCAATCCAGAATATTCCAGGCTCCTAAAGATATAAGAATGTCATGGGTGGCAGGTATTAATCATTCTTAGTATATATTGTATTAATAAACAACTGTAGTTGTGTCTTATCTCTGAATTAGTCCCTCAGCCTCAATATGTGGCAGACTGCCATAAGTGCTGATGTAGACAATTAAGTGCTGCTGTCCAGCACCGAAAACCACTGGCTCAAATTAAGCAATGAACCAGCACCTGGACCCTTGGAGGACAAAGACTGGTAAAACTCATGGCGCCTTACGTTAGGCAAAGGTGATTATTTGGTAGCATTATGCTACCTAAATCTTGTTTAAACAAGTGGAAACCCTAATTTTAATAGCCTTCTAACGAATCACCAATAGTATTCTATGTTTGTAATGATCCTGCAAGCTTGAACTTTTTTATGTGCTCCCTACGAGGATTAAAATTGCCTTGCGGCTAATAATTAATTGGTATGTTTATTTTTTAGAATCCTAACTCTAAGCATAAAATATCTCTTGCAAATTCCCAAACTGCAAAAGGCCTGGTAAAATTAAAAAGTTACCTTGTTTGTGGGGGAAAGAGAAATTATTTCACTAATAACAACTGGGGGCAGATTTACAACAACTGGTGAATCCCTGCATATCCCAAGGGATGCGCCAGTTATTGTGCGCCATGCCTCCGCCACCATGGATGCGCCACATTTACAATGCAGCGCACCATGGGGCAAAAACGGCACAGATGCGTCACGCATCTGTGTCGTAAATGCGGCGCATTGCTGGAGGTGCGTCGCAAGCGAGACGCAGCTCCAGCAATGCTCTGGGCGGGCCTATTTTTCCAATGCTGCGTCAATCCTTACGCCTGCTTCAAGCAGGCGCAGGGTTTTGACGCAGCATGGGCCCAGAAGTGACAGAGTGAAATCTTGTAGATTTCACTCAGCCACTTTTAGGAGGCGCCCCTCCTGCACAGGTACGCCTCCTTATGGCGCGGGGCTTTACAACGTGACGCATCTCTCAGATGCGTCATGTTGTAAATACCCTGCAGCATGGCGTATCTTATCTTTTGCGCCGCCTGCATCACAAAAGTGACGCAACGGCGGCGTAAAAGAGGCGCAAGGGGCCTGTAAATCTGCTCCATGGTTTCTATGGTCCTAAATTCCCCCTGACCACCAATTCTAAATCTTTGATTGCGAATAAGGTGGTAAAAACAGCAAAAACCTTGCAATTGTTGCATTCTAATTTGATGAGGAATGGGCACCATTTAAAATATTGCTTAATTTAACAAAGAAACCCCCTGAAGTCCACAGGCTCACTTAAATATGATTCCGCTGTATTCAAGTTTATTTTAAAGCAGAAATAATGACTCGCAGCTTCAATATGATAACTTATTTAATCGTTTTGAAGTCAATTTTGGTCTTGCATGTCTGGTATGACTATGCCATCGTGTCTCTCGAAATCCATCGGCTTGTTGCTTATTTGTTTATTCATAGTGTTCGCTCGTGTCACGTACATGCACTAGAGGGCGGCAAATCCCAATAAAAAAAGCGAAAAAATTGCCTTTGATCAGTACGTGCAAGTGAGCTCGAGCAGGCAAATTGCTGTTTTGTCCGGGACCAGAAATTGTTACTGACAGACATGGGGCATTCGCCCGTGATGCTGTCTGTTTGTCGAAAAACCCACGTGAAACTTTGAAATTAGACCCTATTTAAGAATGTTACGGAAAGACAATAAATAGAAGTAATGAACAATCCTTGACAAGAGAAATAGATTTGGCTTTTATCTAGTGAATGCACAAAGAGACAACAACATACATCTCATTGTATATGCACACACATATAGACATAGCCCTTAACGTGCACGTTTATCGAGATAAACACAACTACAGGCAGGCAGGCAACCATGCGCAGAGGCCAAAAGTCGTTCTAGCACTTCTTTTACAGACGTGCCAATAGACATCCAGGCACTCGGTCACATGGGCTAATAGACCGATAACCAAGGGGCATATTATAAAGAAACGGCGTTAACATTATCGCCACTTTAGCAGCAGAATACTGCAGCTAACGCGGCGATGAAGGGCTTGATAATACGCCCTTGTGAATTCCCATAGAAGCTCATGTTCTGGTGTGAACATGGGCTTCTATGAGAATTCTCAACTGCGTATTATCAAGCTGATCATCGTCGCTTTAGCTGCAGTATTCTGCCGCTAAAGCGGCGATAATGTTAACGCCGTGCTTGATAATATGCCCCCAACTTCCTCTGCACACCGATTAACAGACATAAATGACCAACACATGCAAGCATTCATGGAAACAGGCTACACCACGAGGAAGCCATGAAAATAGACATTGTCCGAGTTTTGGTTGCCAGATAAGCACCCTGTTCTCAGTCCTTGGATTTCCTCTTATAAAGTATATTAAGGGTCCAATTGAAGCATACGGAGAAGAACTCTTCATCGTCATTACGGAATTCGCCAACCTACGCAGAAAAGCCAGATACATCACCCCGTCCCAAGATCTCTGCGACAAGCTTGGAACCTACTTCCACCTCAAGATGAGAACACTCTACGTCAACTTTGTTGACCACCCACAAGACCCCACAGCTGGCCCCCCGCCTCCCAGAGACACCAGCCAGCCCACCATCTCCAACTGGACACCAATCACGACGAGGACACCGCCACAACCATGAAAGGCATCCACTCAGGGTCCCCCACCAACCCCTGTCCCCGCACATCTACCACAGGGTCGCGGATACCATCGCACCTGAACTGCAACGGACCATCAACACCACCTTCAAAACAGGCACTTTCCCAGATGACTGGAGGCCCTCAGAAGTCGGGCCCCTGCTCAAGAAGCCCACGGCCGACCCCATCGACCTCAAGAACTACTGGCCCATCTCGCTCCTCCCCTTCGCAGCCAAAGTGGAAGAGAAAGCAGTCAACAGGGAACTGACATGATTCATCGAAGAGAACGCCATCATCGACTCATCCCAATCTGGATTCCGAAGCAACCAGAGCACCGAGACTGCCTACTCGCCGCCACAGACGACATCCGCACTCTTCTGGACTGAGGCCACTCCGCAGCCCTCATCCTCTTCGACTTGCCTGCAGCCTTCAACACCGTCTCTCACCGCACACTAGTCGACATACTACATGATGCTGGCATACAAGGAACTGCCCTGGGCTGGATGCGATCATTCCTCACCGGAAGAAGCCAAAGGATCAGACTACCACCCTTCCTCTCCATCCCCACAGAAATCACATGCGGAGTCCCACAGGGGTCATCACTGAGCCCGACTCTCTTCAACATCTACATGGCCCCCCTCGCAGCCATCGTCTGACAACACGGCCTCAACATTGTATTCTATGCCGACGACACCCAGCTCATCCTCTCCTTCAACAGAGACCCCACCACCGCAAAACTCAGCTTCCAGAGAGGAATGCAAGACGTCGCAGTCTGGATGACCAACAGCTGCCTAAAACTCAAAGCCGAAAAGTCCTCGTCCTTGGAACCACCCCTTCAGCATGGGGCAACACCTGGTGGCCCACCACCCTCGGGAGCCCACCTACCCCCTCAGACCACGCCTAAAACCTCGGCATCGTGCTCGACTCATCACTCACCATGAACAGACAGCTCAACGCCGTCACCTCCAGCTGCTTGAACACCATCTGAATCCTTCGTAAGACCTTCAAATGGATCCCATGGAATCAAGGAAGACAGTCACCCACGCACTCATTTCCATCAAACTGGACTATGAAAATGCTCTCTACGCCGGCATCAACAAGTCCCTACTCTGCAAACTCCAGACAATACAGAGCATCGCGGCCAGACTCGTCCTCTGCATCCCCCGGCACGAACACATCAGGCAACACCTGCCGAGACTCCACTGGCTCCCCGTGGAGAAGAGAGTCACCTTCAAAATCCTCACTCATGCCTACAAATGCCTACAAAACAACGGACTCAAATACCTCAACGACAGAGTAAACTTCCACGTACCCAAAAGACAACTCCAATCTGCCTACCTCGTACTAGCGGAAACCCTGTGCATCCACAGAGCCAGAGCAGGCGGAAGATCACATTGCAGCCAAGACCCGGAACGAGCTACCTACACACATCAGATGCACCCCCTCCCTGAACAACTTCAGTAAGGCTCTCAAGACCTGGCTCTTCGGCTGAATGGATCTGCGTTCCTCTCCCCCAGCATCTTCAGACCCTCAGGGGTGAGTAGCGTGCTTACAATTCCATGATTGACTGATTGATTGATTGATTGTTTTGTCCTGGACTTCGCTACCTAAAATGTTTTTAAATTTCACAAAAGTTTTTTATTTGGTGATTATAAAGCTGCTAATGTAATTTATTTTCGTTATCCTATTTTAATAACGAATTCAATGTGTCTTTCAATATCACAGACGGACAGTCCCAGAGCTACCCATGAACATAAAGAATAAAGAGGGATATATATATATATATATATATATATATATACATATATATATATATATATATATATATATATATATATATATATATATATATATATATATATATATATATATATATATATATATATACTAATATAATAAAGAGAGAGCCCAAAGCTTTGAGGCGGGTAATCTCAGGAACCACAGCACCAATCACAACACCCAATACAGCGTTGGAAAGGGCAGTTGCAGCTTAAGGACATAGGCTATGCAGACGCCCACCATATACATTTAAAAGGTAAAAGAACCGTACCAGCAAAGTAGTCCCTTGTGGGCGTGTCTGCATTGTGCTGTGGGCGTGTGCTGGGGGCGTGACAAACGCTGGGGGCGTGTGGAACGTTCCGCCCTTCATGCCATGTCTCTCATCGTGTGCTAATCCCACCCTGCTCCCTTTAAATACCCCTGCACCCCATAATCATAACCCACACTTACTCCTTAAAATACCCCAACACCCTTAAACACTAACCCATCTTAACCCATTAAATATACCCTATACCCCAAAACCCAAACCTATCCCTAACCCCTAAAAATACCCCTGTACCCCAAAACCCAAACCTAGCTCTGAACCCTATAAATAACCCTGTACCTCAAAACCCAAACCTACCCCTGAACCCTAAAAATACCACTGTACCCCAAAACCCAAACCTAGCCCTGAACCCTTAAAATACCACTGTACCCCAAAACCCAAACCTACCCCTGAACTTTAAAATACCTCTGTACCCCAAAACCCAAACCTAGCCCTGAACCCTTAAAATACCCCTGTACCCCAAAACCCAAACCTACCCCTGAACCCTAAAAATTCCCCCTGCACCCCAAAACTCAAACCTAGCCCTGAACCCTAAAAATAACCCTGTTCCCCAAAACCCAAACCTACCCCATAACCCTAAAATACCCCTGTACCCCAAAACCCAAACCTAGCCCTGAACCCTAAAAATACAGCAGTACCCCAAAACCAATACCTATCCCTAAACCCTAAAACTACCCCTGTACCCCATAACCCAAAACTATATCTGAACCCTAAAAATACCCAAACACCCCAAAACATATACCTCAGTACCCCAAAACATATACCCCTATACCCATACTACAAAACATGCTTTTACCATTCATGCATTTACAACTAATTTCGTTGTAAATGTATGCGTGGTAAAAGCATATAAAATGTAATGCCATGCGTTATAGTGGCATTGTGGAGTTATGGTAAGCACCGACATACACTTTTAGACACACCTCCCGCCCGCCACAAGTTCTAGAATTGCGGCCTTTAGAGCTGGGGAGCTACTTTCGAATCTCAGCATCAGCTCAACATCCTGTGATTCCAGGCAAATCGCTTTGTCTCCCCATGCCTACCACAAATGAATGTGTTCTTCTGTAATGTAAATTGTGCTCATGCCATGTTGTCGAGTTTGCGCTATATAATATTGCAAGGAAAAATAAAGTAGGGAAACTCGAGTTCACACACTACTGAACGCGCACTCTTAAGTGCATCAGCAGTGCACTGTGAATCGGAGCGTTTCACAGGCCTGTCACAGATAAGAAATGCTATCAAAACGAAATCCTACAAAACAATATACTACTGGCCGGCAGCAATTCATACCCGGACAACGTTGGGACTGGCTGCTAGTATATATATATATATATATATATATATATATATATATATATATATATATATATAGCGGCTCCAATCGTCCCTCTCTTCAGAAAACGATAACGCACTCGCGGGGGTTATGTTTTGCAACAGTTCTTTATTCGGCTTTCAGACAAGAAAAACAGACCTCAAGTCCTTCGTCATATATATATCCCGAACACTCGATCCACTTCCAGTTAGCACACACTCGGCGGCTCCGGCGAGGAAGGAGACACAGACCTCGTAGCTTTTGGGTAGCGATGTTATTTTTATTCAGGTGAGACCCACACACAATATATATATATATTTATAAACACCAACACCACATAACATTTCACTACAGGCCATATATGAACACAACCACACGTACAGCCAAAAACAACATACATACAGGCACGCACACAAGGATGGGAAGATGGAAGGACTGGTCAGAGTTTAGTGAATGTTAAATGGGTGAACTCATCCATAGGTTGGGCCAGGAAGATAGAAGCTTAATCTGTAAAACCATATACATGTGTCAGTCCATAATTGAGCTCTTTATCATATTCATACTTTCCACAGACTGAAATGTAATACTTGCATCTTTCTAGTACAACAATATATAACACTTTGGGTTGACAGATTGCACGATGGACGCTAAACATCAAGGGTCAGATTTAAGTATGGGCGAATTTTGCAAATTCGCGATCCGCGAATTTGCGGATTTGCGAATTCGCAATCTGCAAAATTCGCAAATTCGTGCGAATTTGCGGATTTTTTATTTTTGCGTGTTCGCGGGTGTTCGCGGGGAGCTTTGCGTGTTCGCGGGTCGCTTTGCGTGTTCGCGGGTTTTTTTTTGTCTGGTTCATCACTGCCACCCTCTCGTTTTTTATGCCCTTCTGCCTTCTGTACCACTTGTTTTTGTGCCTTTCAGCCCTCTGCCCCACTCTTGTTTGTGCCCTTTTGCCCTCTCCCCCACTGGTTTCTGTGCCCTTCTGCCCTCTGCCTAACTCATGCCCTCTGTCCCACTTTGTGCCCTTCTGCCCTCAGCCATAAGTCAGCTTCAACAGGAAGCACTAATAGATAAAGTAAAGCAGGTGCTAGAGTTGAAGGTCAAATTAAGTTACACAGTCATTAATCACCCCAAGTTTGGGGTGATTAATGATTGTGTAACTGAATTTGAGCTTAACTCTAGCACCTGCTTTACTTTATCTATTAGTGCTTCCTGTTGAAGCTGACTTTTGTAACTATTTTAGAGGCTCTGGCAGCTTGCCGACGCCATTCTAAAATAGTTACAAAAAGTCCGCTTGAACTTTTGACCCAATCCGTTCCGCTCGCGGATTTTGCTGGAAATTCGCGAATCTCGCAGATTGCGAATTTACCGAAAATCCACAAAATCCGTGAGCGGAACGGATTTTCCGCCCATGCTTAGTCAGATTTACAAGGAAAGTGACTCAGTGCAGGCCGCAAGCCATCTGGCTGCGCTGCAATGAGTCACTTTGAAAGCACAGGGAGGCAACACATTTACAACAATATGTAGTATCTCTGTGCTCCCCAGGCGCACAACGCCCATTGGACTCAAGGGGCTTCAGCCCCCCCCGTCGTGTGTGGCAGCCCGGGATGAGGCAGTTTCCTGGGCGCACACAGCCGCACCCGAGCACTTCACAGGTCCTTAAAGACCATTTGCATGTTAATGAGGCATTGTTGTTGTTTTGCCCCTTCTAAGAGCCCCTGCAGCTCTACTCTGCTATTGCTTAAAGAATCAGCCCCCCCCCCCCCCCCAAAAAAATTTCTTAGCCCCCCCCCCCCCGAAATTTGGCTCTAGTTGCGCCTCTGGTGTTCCCCCTGTGCTGGTACACAAACTGCTGCCATGTGCCGGCGCAGGCACCGTTGCACCATGGTGCAAGAAAGCTTGTGTCGTGGGGAGATTGTTTATGTGCAGGAAGGGTTCCCTTCCTACACACAAACAATAAGAAATTACAGTTTTCAATTTCTTTGTGTGCTGCATTAGCACACATAGAACTTGCAAGACGTCATTGTTTTACTGATTGTTTATGTGCAGAAAGGGACCCCTTCCTATACATAAATAATCACCAGAGGTGATTTCCTCTTTCTATGCACACATAGAAAGAGGAAAAAAACGAGGATGTAAATAAAAACATTTCTACTCATTGCGCCTCCCTACGCCTCCCCTGGGGAGGCATATTGTTCAGACGCATTTTCAGATTTCTCGTAAATCGGAAAGTTTGTCCGGTTCCATGGGTGTTGTGTGGAAACACTAATGGAATGCCGCTTTCATGCAAAGTGCTGCATGAAAAGGGGCCGTATTCACAAGGAAACGAAAAGCTGTGCCGGGTGGTTTTCCTTGTCCTTGTAAATATGAGGCACTAAAATGAGCCACCAGTGAGTCACAAAAAGTGACCCACCGGTGGTGCAAGGGGCTTGTAAATATGCCTCCAAGTAACCAATATGAGGTTTTGCTTATAGAGATCTTTATCAGGGCCAAATAAAGCATATAACGACTTGGAACAAAATGGTGAGTGTTTAGCCATCTACCAAGCTTTGCTTTCTACAGTTTGCATGCAATAACTTTAGCTAATTTAAAATTCAGCAAGACATGGTATGTGGTAAATATAATGTTATTCATTTCACTTATTTTCATTTTAGTATTTTAAAAAGGGAATAAACGTCTACTTTTTGAAATTTTGCAATAGCACAGGTGAAACAAGTACACTTGCCACAATTGTAATTCTTTTACAATGCTCGTGTGTCAAATGTTTTCTTTATTATCATTTTGCTGCAGACATAATTGCTGTAAGGGGTTTTAAAGAGTTCTTTGTTAAATTTGTAAGGGTCTGTACCTTCTATACCTTCCATGATTCCCAACACACATAGACTATTGAATTGTTGTTGATTCTCAAAATCTCCCAATTTCCATTGCACATTCTCTTGACTTGCCCATCTATTTGCTTGGAAACTTGGGAGAGCACTGTCTTAATCTCTATTGTTCTCTTTTCTTCGACATTTCATGCATTTTGCCATGAACAAGCAGCTTTTTGTGAACTTCCTCATCAAGATCTGAAGTTCCAACTGGGTATCTTTGTGGGTTAACAATCTCTTCAGGTTTCCTGATGATGGGCCAGTATTAGAAGATAGATTGAACCAAAGGAATTGTTCAGTATGCTCAAACCTTTTGAAGGCTTGAGCTTTCATCTTTGCTGCAAGCCCTGCATTGTTATTTTCATGGAAAAATGTATGAGCCTGTTTCTTCAGTAGGTTTTTTGCTTTTTTGAATAGCCTACTATTGTAAATTCAGAAGCAATATGTTGTAGTATAAGACTACATGCACCAGAATGTACAAGGTTGTTTTGAAGTTCAAACTCCCGTGAAAAATATTAGTTTTTCAGGGACAATAAAATCAGCCTTTTCTTCAAAAGATATTATGTTGTTCATGCAGCCTACCAGTCTGCACAATGGTTTAGCTGGTACTGCAACAAAATTCATTGATGAACAAGCCGGGCAATGCACCTTTACAGAGGTGAATTTCATATCCACTGAAGATAAATAACCACTATGAAATATGTGTCAGGAGATTACTCAATAAAACTGCCCTCAATTACTGGATCAAAATACTAAATGTAAAGGCTCAAATGCCAGTAAATTCTCCTTCATGTAGCAGAATTCCCTGGAAAACATTGACTAGTCAGTGCCTGTGAGATACATGAGTGCTGCCTATCAGAGTATAACAGGCTTCTTCTTCTAAGACAGCTGGAGGTACTCCTGGTGGTCTGCTGCCAGAATATTGTGGCCTAGATATCATCTAGAAAAAATACAGGGCCCGATGTACAATGCATTTTTGTATTTGAAAATGCCTGTTTCTCATTTGCCATTGTAAAAATGCCTTTTCTTAGGTACAAAATCCGATTGCAATATGATAACAAGTTACCAAAGTGCAATTTGGGTTTGCGACCCAAGACCGATTCAGTATTTAGAAGGAACGGGTTTAGGTTGTTCCTTCAAATACTGAATTTTAGGGGAATGTACAGGAGCAGCCAGTGTAGGTAAGAGCAGTGGGACCGGGTTGGGGGTGGGGTGATCCTGACAGACGGCCACAGGGGGAAAATAAATACATTTCCCCTCGTCTGTCAAAATCCCCCCCACCCGGCCCAACCACCCACCGCTTTTACCTGCTCCTGGGTATGTAGTAATGTTTTTGCAACCGATTTCTGGTTGCAAAACATTATTCTTTAGCCACCACCTCAAAGAAGGTGGTAAGCCATTTGCAAATAGGAAGACCTTCCCCATTGTGAAGATTGGCCAAAAAATTTTTTAAGAGTAGGATGTGGTCCCAAGGACCAATTGCGACTCTTAAAAAATGAAACTTACATTTTTCTTTTTTCTTTTTTTAACTCATCCTATTTTCCTCTTAGGAAAATAGGTGTCATGAAAAAAATGCTTTATTTAGGAGCAATCACAGATATGGCAGTCTGCTGACCCCTTCAGGCCGCCATCCCTGTGAAGGCTGCCATTCCAAGAGGGTCACAATTTGGTACCTACCTCATTAATATTCGTGAGGTAGGTCAAATTTCGACCCACTAGGAATTAGTAATTTGTAGAATGACTTACAAGTACATAGGCCCGTTTGCAAATTACCACACTGGTCACAAAAATACAGGTTGCAAATTGCATCCAGCATTTTATGAAAAGTTCTTCTTCATCTGGCCCATAGAGTACTAAATGTCATATGTCTATATAGAAAATCTAACGAATTGAGCAATATTTTTGTAAATAATATGTTTATTTTCAATATATTTTGATATAGAGGAAATCCTGGTAGTACAGTGAATCATAAACAATACCCACTTTGTAAACAAATGACAAAAAGTATGAACAAACACTCCTGCTGACTGTACAGCCCAGGGGCAGGCAGCTGTCAGAGAAGTGTGGCTGCTCCTGGCTGTTAGGGACACCACAGCTACCGTCAGGACATGCCCTGTTCATCAAGTAAAGACGGTAAGGCCTGTCTTCTCACCCACACCCCTTCTTGTTCAGCAGCAGGAAGCTTTCCAGGAGCCTTGAGCCCTGCAAGGATATTTTTGGGGACCAGCCTTTTTTTTTCATAAATTAAGCAGTGCTGTTGAACGTGAAGCAGCTTCTGACTTGTCCTAGTAATGGGTGACAGTCCAAGTCTGGGGCTAGGATGGACAAATAGAGGAGGCCAGAATCCACACACAGATGACTAATAATGCTGGTATGATTCCTGTCATAAGCTCCAATCAGAAGGTGAAAGGAATTTCAGTACAGTAGTCACCAAAATAGTGACCCGCCAAATAATGCTTATGGAATGGGGGACATCGTTTTGTCGGGCTCCTGAGATAGTGGATCACACTCATGGCAGACTGACTTCCCCATGTGATTAAGACATCTAAAGGATGCATATAGATGCTCTTTGGTGAGCAAAAAGAAAATGGAAAGGTTTTACAGTCTATGGTGGGCTGCACTGAAAAGCCCCATTCTTTGCAGTGCATCATGGGCTGGATGGAGAAACGGGGGGGCATATTATGCTATTGTTAAAGAACTCCTTCGTTGTACTTGAATCTATATTTAAAAATTATCTCAGTGTGTATTTAATCCGCTGCTAGCTGCACCTGACATTACCAGTGTTAGACTCTCCCGAGCCCCGTTCCGTTGCGGCTTCTGCCGTTAGTTGCGGAAGGCTAGAGGGAGGAAAGTCGCACTTCCGCCGGCTCCGCCATCACTTCCGGGAGGGTAGCGCTCTAGTCCTGGAGCACACCACCCTACAAAAATGGTAAGCCAAGCGCACGCGTGCAGCGGGCGCGCCAAAGGCGCGCCAAAGGCAAGCCTGTCTGCACCCGTCCACGTCCTGCCGCGACCAGGGACCAGATTCCCTGCCCCATGCCCGGAGAAACCTACTGCCCGATTAAGGTATGATTCTGACTCCCTTAGGAAGTTAGAGCCCCAAACAGAGGCACCTTGCCGTCATTCTATGTGCCCAAACAAAGCAATAAGGAAGTGCCCAAACTGCCGCTTCGAACCTAGACCTCCGCGCAAACTAACAAAGAATTCCAAACCTCCTCTCAAAATGTTTCTCCTAAACTGCCGGTCCTTGACAAAACACTCTGTGGAAATGTCACTTCTCCTTGATAAACTCGACCCGGATGCCATATTCCTGATGGAAACCTGACTAAAGGACGAGGTTGACCTGGACATCAGCTCTATACTACAGCGTGGTTATGGATTACAGAAGGTCGACAGGAAGGGGGGAAGAGGAGGAGGATTAGGGATATTATTTAAGAACTGCTACCAATTTAGAGCCTGCCTAGCCGGACTACCGGACTGTGAAAGCATGAGCTTTGCCTTAGACCTATCTGCTACCTCGACATTCTCGGGGCAACTTCTCTACCGCCCTCCGGGTCAAATAGGGGAATTTATGGACTCCCTTCCCTCTCACGTTGCCGAGCTAGCCATATCCTCACCACACTTCACAGTATTGGGAGACATAAATATCCATCTGGCTGACCTCTCAGACCCCCTAGCAAAGTCCTTTCTAAACAACCTTGCAGCCCTCCAATTTACCCAGAAGGGTTTTGAACCCACTCGTAATAAAGGCCACTTGCTAGATGCAGTCCTAAGCAACGATCATAGGCTTGATGTAGGGACCCCAGTCCCCCTCCTTCTTGGTGCCACTAATTTGGGAAACCCTGAGCCCCCCGTCGCTACCCCCCCCCCCGTGCCATACTAAGGAAGGGGAAGGAATTGGGCGAAGATATCGGACGTCCAATTGGCTAACTCCCTCTCCACTGTCGGGCGAATAACAAGCTCCAGGCAGAAACCAGCTTCCTCAGAAGTGTAGACAGTGTCCCTCTCTGTTTCAAACGGCACCACACACCCAGCGAGTATATACACACACAGGTTTGAGTGGTCGCCAAAAAAGAGAGAGACCAAAACCCATAGGTCTCCTGAATAGAAGATAGGGCAATCAGGAGTGACAAGCGATTAGGGCGCAGTATCCTGCAGAGGAGAAAAGAAAACAAAACACACAACAGGGACTTTAGTAGAAAAAAGGTAACAACAAGGAGCTTAACTATATTTCTGTACCGAGTGTGCTGCAATGCTCTTACCTGCCCAGAGATTGTAGCAAACCCAAAAGGTATCCAAGGAATAAAAGGAATATACGAACCAAAAGAAGGGTGTATACTTTGGTCTCTCCAAAACAAAAAAGAAATAGTTCCACGTGAGAGTTTTATAGTCTTGAATCACCTCCCAATACGAAGAATCCAACAAATAGTATTGTAGGTAAATGATGATCCGCTATGCGCAGGCAAATTAAAAAGAAAGTTCGCCAACGAAAGTTTGTTCACAGACGTAGGCGTTTTTTTTCACCATGGATAAGTAAACCGGCTATCTTCACCCGGCGTACCTTAGAACAAACATAAATACTTGAAGAAAAGAAAATACGTCGGCACTTGTCTTCAATCAAACAACATGCAGCGAGTTAGCTGCAGACTTCCACAGCGTTCAAGTTCGAGGGAGCTGCAGGCTTCCACAGCATTCAGGTCCGAGGGAGCAGGGGAGCCGAGGAGAGACTCACAGGACAAGGCAATGCTTCCAAGCGCCACACCTGTGAGCAGTTTAGGAGGCGGGGGAAATCCAGTCTCAATTCCGGTGGTTGCAGAGGCAAGAGATTCGGACCAAAACACCGTAGAGAGAAAATTCTTGGATTTGACCGCGTGAGCCCACGCGGTCTCGAATAGCGCTAGCTCGGGGAGAAGGAGGAACACGAACACAGTTCACGGGAGCACAGGGTAGTATCGAGGATACTCGGGTCGGGACCCAGGCAGGAATCCAAACGAGAAAACCAAGCACCGCCAGGAAGAGGGAGGAGGCATATGAACCTCCCAGTCTGCATTTGATTGGTGCAGAAAGGAGCATGGTTTCCTTAGAACGCCTCAAAGCATCCTGGGACTTGTAGTCCATGTTAGGCGGAAAAACACATTACAACACACTCTGAACAGACCCTAACGACCTAGGCTTCCCCTAAGAGCTCCGGGTTCTAACAGTACCCCCCCCTAAAGGTCTTCTCACAGGTCGAGGTTTGGAGGGATTAAGAGCATGGAACCTACGTACCAGTCTAGGGGCATGAATGTGTTCGGCAGGTTCCCAGGTTCTGTCCTCTGGAGGATAACCCACCCAATCAATGAAATACTGGAGTCTACCTCTGTGCCTGCGAGAGTCTAGTACCCTTCGCACCTCGTATTCGAGGTCTCCATCAACCATGACTGGGGGAGGAGGAGGTTCAGGGAGTAGAGGGGCCACATAAGGTTTCAGAAGGGAAGTATGAAAAACAGGATGTATCTGCATATCAGGGGGCAGAACCAATTTGAGGACCACAGGGGAGATGATTTTTAGCATTTCAAAGGGCCCTAGGTAGCGGGGTTGTAACTTGCGTGGACCTTCTAGTCTTAAATTCTTTGATGATAACCAAACCTTATCACCCACTGAATAAACGGGAGCAGGCCTTCGATGTTTGTCCACTTGGGCCTTCATTTGCTCTTTCGCCTGGGTTAATTCTGTTTTGGCTTGTTCCCATATCTGTAACAGAGTTTGGTGATGATCAAGAACCGCAGGGTTTAGCGTGTCAGAGGGGAGTACCTCAAGAGGGAGTATTTTGGGGTGATAACCAGTGGTAAAAAAAAATGGAGAGATCTTAGAGGCGGTGTGAGTAGAATTATTGTAAGCAAATTCTGCTAGAGGTAGTGCTTGTACCCAATCCTGACATGTAGTAGTTATTAAACACCTGAGATACTGCTCTAAGGTTTGGTTTGTCCTTTCGGTTTGACCGTCTGTCTGGGGGTGATAAGCAGAAGATAGCCTATGATCAATGTAGAGAGATTTGCATAACCCTTGCCAGAATCTGGAAATAAATTGGGGACCCCGGTCTGATACTATAACAGAAGGCAATCCATGTAACCGGACAATTTCTCGGATAAACACTGTTGCTAACTCCACAGCTGAGGGGATCTTTTTTAGGGGTACAAAATGGGCCATTTTGGACAACAGATCTACGACAACCAGAATTGTGGTATATCCATGAATGTTAGGTAAATCTGTTATGAAGTCCATGCTAAGGGTAGTCCAGGGACAGTTGGGCACGGGAAGGGGTTGTAATAACCCTGCAGGAACAGAATGTGAGGCCTTCTGACGGGCACAGGTGGAACAGGCCTTGACGTGTTGCTTAACATCGTGCGATAGTTGTGGCCACCAAAACCATCGTTGACAGAGACTTTTGGTCTTGTTTTCCCCCGGATGACCGGCTAAGGGCATATTGTGACACCATTGTAAAACAAGGTTGTGCAATTCGGTAGTAGGTAAAAAGATTTTTTTGTCATGATACCACAGATTGTCCACAATGGTGTTGTGCGAATCTTGTAACCAAGTGAGAGGGTCTAGAGGGGCATAAGCCTGTTCTAATTGGTCCATGAAGGTATGTGAATCAAGGATTCTTTCACCTATAGCCACTATTCTACTCTCAGGAATAAGAGGCAACGGTTTCTCCTGAACCCGCTTGTTCTCCTTACCTAGTCTGGATAGAGCATCAGCCTTACCCTGTCTTATCCCTGGTCTGAAGTGAATCAAAAAATCGTATTCCCCAAAAAATGCGACCCAACGTAGCTGTCTCGGTGTAAGGGCTTTGGCTGAGCGGAAGTATTGCAGGTTCTGATGATCAGAATAAACAGTGATCACATGGGGGGATCCTAAAAGGTAGTGACGCCATTCTTGAAAGGCCCGTTTGATTGCAAGGAGTTCCCTTTCTCCAATAGTATAGTTTTGCTCTGATTGGGTCAAGGTTTTTGAAAAATACGCAATAGGATGGAGGGTACCTTTTATGCGGTCACGTTGCGATAACACACCACCCACCGCGTATTGTGAAGCATCCACTTCCAAGAAGTAGGGTTGCGTTTCGTCAGCATGTTTCATAATGGGAGCAGAAGTGAAACTGGCTTTGAGGGCCTGAAAGGCTTTTTCAGCTTCCGCATCCCAGATGAACTCAACCCCCTTTTTAAGCAGGCGTGTAATGGGAGCTACCAGGTCAGAAAAATGGTCAACAAACCTTCTATAAAAGTTGGCAAATCCTAAGAAGGATTGAATCTCCTTTACTGAAGTTGGACTTGCCCACTCTATGATGGCAGATATTTTGGCAGGATCCATATGTATTCCCTTGGGGAGATAATAAACCCCAAAAAGGCTACGCTGTGGGTATGAAAGATGCACTTGTCAAGTTTAGCAAACAGGTGATGTTCTTGTAGTTTTCCCAATATGGCTTGTACATGGGACACATGTTCAGACTCATTAGAGGAATAAATCAGTATATCATCGATATACACGATGACAAAAATGTCCAGATACTCCCGCAGTATCTCATTTATAAAAAACTGAAACGCTGCGGGAGCATTACATAGCCCAAAGGGCATGACGTTGTACTCATAGAGCCCAAATTTCGTTCGAAAAGCAGTCTTCCATTCATCCCCTCTTTTAACTCTGATCAGGTGATAGGCTCCTCGTAAATCGAGTTTGGTAAAAATGGTGGCCTTCCTAACCTGATCAAGCAGCGTGGAAATGAGGGGAAGAGGATATTTGTTTTTTATCGTGGCTTTATTCAGCACCCTGTAGTCCAGGCAAGCTCTGAGTCCCCCTTCCTGTTTAGGAATAAAAAAAATGGGGGATGACACTGGAGAGGTGGAATGACTGATGAAACCCTTGGCCAACATGTCTTGTAGATAATCTTGAAGGTATTTAGTCTCTGTCTCCGTAAGCGCATAAATGCGACTAACAGGTAAATCAGCGCCAGGTACCAGATCTATCCTACAATCGTAGGGACGATGTGGCGGTAAAGCAACTGCTTTCACATCATTAAAAACGTCAGAAAATTGTCGATATTCAGTGGGTAATGTAGCCCCATCAATAGTGGTGGTGGCACAATACACAGGAGTATGCCAGTGGTTGATGTCTCTATAACAATGAGTAAGGCAGTGAGCGGAGCGTAGGGTAACAGTCCTGGCTACCCAATCTATATGGGGGTTATGAGTCTGAAGCCAGGGTACTCCCAATATAGCACCGAAATTGGGTGTATCGATCAGGTCAAAGGATATGCTTTCACTATGGCCATTGTCACACAACACAATAATCTCAGGGGTATGGTATTTCAACATCCCAGAGGATAGGGCAGACCCATCTACTGCCCTGACATTTTCAGGTACTTCTTTTTTAATGAACTGCATGCCCAAGGATTTAGCTAGAGTAATATCCAAGAAGTTTCCTGACGCCCCTGAATCCAAAAGAAGAGCCATGGAATGCCTTCCTTGTGAAGGCAACACTAACACAACCGTAATGGTAAAAGGTTTAGGAATGGGTGAATATGTGTTAGCCACATATTTAGAGGTCTGAGAAAGCGAGGGACTTGGAAGAGCGACCTCGGTACTCCCCAAGTCAACTAGTTTCCCGAAGGCATGGTTTTAGAGTATTTAGGTAACCCTTCGCTCAAGGAACTTTTGGGTTTTACAGGGCATTCTCGGGCAAAATGACCGGCCTTTCCACAATATAAGCAAAGATTTAGTTTACGCCTTTTTTCCTTTTCTTCGGGCGTTAGGGGGCCACGGATACCTCCTATTTGCATGGGTTCGCTTGTGTCTTTGGGTTCTCTTTTTTCAGTTTTTGTTATTAAGAATTTAGGGAGGTCACTACGAGTTTTTTCTCCCTTTCTTTCAGCCAGTCTGTGGTCTAATTTGACTACTAGGTCAATGAACTCGGAACAGTTTTCTGGAGGATCCACTATTTGCGATAAGATGTCCTTTAGTTCGTCTCTCAGCCCTCTATAAAATATCGAAGTTCTCTTATCGTTAGGCCAGTGGGTCTCTGTCACTAATCTATTGAAGGCGGTAATATATGTCAATAAATCCTTTGAGCCCTGTTTCAAATTAAGAAGCTCATTATCGCTTGCCTGCATATAGGTATGCCTAGAAAAAAGGCTTTTCATCCGCTCTTTAAATAGGTCAAGATTATATAACACAGGATCGTCATTCTCTACCAAAGCCACCGCCCAAGAGGCAGCATTCCCGCTTAAATAGGAAATGATGAAAGCGACCTTAGCCGCGTCATCAGGGAATGAAGCGGCTTTACACAAAAACATCAGGTGGCATTGATTCATAAATACCTTGAATTTCTGATTGTCTCCGCCAAATCTTTCGGGCATTGCTAATGGAGTTTGAGGTGGGGTAACCACTGTGACCTGAACAGGAGTGGTAGAGGCATGAGAGTCCCCAGGGGAACTAACGCTAGGCGTTTGAAAATGAGAAGGTTGTATATAACTTTTTCTATGTCTAGCTTGTATCTCAGGGGTTTTACTTGCTTCTATTAATCTAGCGTTTTCAGTCAGTAACCTTTGATTTTCATTTCTAATCAACTTTAGTTCTGTTTGCAAGTTCACCACTGTGGTTGCTAATTCTCTTAATGTTACCTCATCTGCCTCTCCTAGCATGGCTGCGTCGTCCATGACTGTCTACACTCGGGAGGAGAGATAAACGTGGGCTTGGTTTTCTGTCGGGCGAATAACAAGCTCCAGGCAGAAACCAGCTTCCTCAGAAGTGTAGACAGTGTCCCTCTCTGTTTCAAACGACACCACACACCCAGCGAGTATATACACACACAGGTTTGAGTGGTCGCCAAAAAAGAGAGAGACCAAAACCCATAGGTCTCCTGAATAGAAGATAGGGCAATCAGGAGTGACAAGCGATTAGGGCGCAGTATCCTGCAGAGGAGAAAAGAAAACAAAACACACAACAGGGACTTTAGTAGAAAAAAGGTAACAACAAGGAGCTTAACTATATTTTGTACCGAGTGTGCTGCAATGCTCTTACCTGCCCAGACATTGTAGCAAACCCAAAAGGTATCCAAGGAATAAAAGGAATATACGAACCAAAAGAAGGGTGTATACTTTGGTCTCTCCAAAACAAAAAAGAAATAGTTCCACATGAGAGTTTTATAGTCTTGAATCACCTCCCAATACGAAGAATCCAACAAATAGTATTGTAGGTAAATGATGATCCGCTATGCGCAGGCAAAACAAAAACAAAGTTCGCCAACGAAAGTTTGTTCACAGACGTAGGCGTTTTTTTCACCATGGATAAGTAAACCGGCTATCTTCACCCGGCGTACCTTAGAACAAACATAAATACTTGAAGAAAAGAAAATACGTCGGCACTTGTCTTCAATCAAACAACATGCAGCGAGTTAGCTGCAGACTTCCACAGCGTTCAAGTTCGAGGGAGCTGCAGGCTTCCACAGCGTTCAGGTCCGAGGGAGCAGGGGAGCCGAGGAGAGACTCACAGGACAAGGCAATGCTTCCAAGCGCCACACCTGTGAGCAGTTTAGGAGGCGGGGGAAATCCAGTCTCAATTCCGGTGGTTGCAGAGGCAAGAGATTCGGACCAAAACACCGTAGAGAGAAAATTCTTGGATTTGACCGCGTGAGCCCACGCGGTCTCGAGTAGCGCTAGCTCGGGGAGAAGGAGGAACACGAACACAGTTCACGGGAGCACAGGGTAGTATCGAGGATACTCGGGTTGGGACCCAGGCAGGAATCCAAACGAGAAAACCAAGCACCGCCAGGAAGAGGGAGGAGGCATATGAACCTCCCAGTCTGCATTTGATTGGTGCAGAAAGGAGCATGGTTTCCTTAGAACGCCTCAAAGCATCCTGGGACTTGTAGTCCATGTTAGGCGGAAAAACACATTACAACACACTCTGAACAGACCCTAACGACCTAGGCTTCCCCGAAGAGCTCCGGGTTCTAACATCCACTATCCCACTACAAACAGGAGATAATCCAGATACACTCTACAAACACTACAATGAATGGGTACAGTCCGCACTAGATGTGATAGCTCCTCTGAAACCTCTCAGGGAGAAAACCAAGTCTAAAGAGTCACCTTGGTTCACCCCCAAACTAAAAGAGCTAAAACAAAACTGCAGGAGACTAGAGAGGACGTGGAGACGCACACTCAGGGTGCAGGACAAGAACAGTCCTCGAGAATCCATTAAGGGATATAAAGCCGAACTCAATTTGGCACAGTCAGCATTCTATGAGGAAAAAATTAGGACAGCGTCCAACACTCCGAAGGAATTATTCCGGATTGCGAAATCCCTGATTAGCACCCCTCCTATTTTGCCTGACCCCAGTGAAGCTCAGAACCGCTGTGATAGACAGGCAGAGTATTTTTTTTCAAAAGATCCAATCTATCTCTTTATCCTTTAATTCTATCGAACAGCATTCCTCGGAAATAGATATCCCTTCCACTATTTCTGCCTGCCAGCTAGCGGAATTTCCGCTGCTTGAGGAAGACTCGCTCAAGGTACTAATGCTGAAAGTAACATCCGGATCCCCCACAGACCCTGCCCCTCCACGCCATCTGCTGAAGGTTGCTGACACCATTAGACCAACTATCCTAAACATCATGAACATGTCTATAATCACAGGAAGCGTGCTAAAAGCCTGGAACCATGCACAAGTCAGGGCCCTTTTGAAGAAGCCCAACCTCGACCCTGGAAAAATGGCCAATTATCGCCCGATTTCGCTCCTCCCCTAGATAAGTAAGCTGCTTGAGAAGCACATCAACACCATCCTGATGCAATACCTGGAAACCAACCATCTACTCCATGATTCTCAAGCTGGCTTCCGCCCAAAACTGGGGACAGAGACTGCTCTGCTGACTGTAACAGAGCTAGCCCGGAAGCACATGGATCAAGGCGGCACCACAGCAATCATGCAGTTGGACCTAAGTGCCCCCTTTGATAACGTGAACAATAACATCCTAATCTCCCGCTTAATAAATCTGGGAGTGGCAGGGAATGCCATCACGTGGCTAAGGTCCTTTCTGGAGGACTGCACATTTCAGGTAGTGGAGGGGGCCACACACTCTAAAATCTGGCCCCTCAATCAGGGAGTGCCCCAGGGCTCCTCCCTGAGCCCCACACTTTTTAATGTATATATGGAACCTCTGGCAGAAATTGTGCACCCGTTTGGCTTTGAAATTATAACTTATGCAGATGACACCCAATTAGTGGTAGCCCTGAATCAGTCAGGAAGCACTCCCCACAACCTGAGTAGCTGTCTAGAAGCGGTAACAAAATGGATGGCCTTGTCCCACCTGAAGCTGAACGGGGACAAAACAGAGCTAATGTTCCTGGGGAACACAGCAGTACCAAGACCCACTATCGATTGGCCGATCTGCATGGGTACCCCACCAGAGCCAAAAGATTGGATCAAAAGCCTAGGTGTATGGCTAGACGACACCTTAAGTTTTAACCAACAAGCCACAATACTCTCCGCCACATGCTTCGGGTTGTTGAGGATGCTGAGGAAAGTTCTACCTCTCCTCCCTTTTCAAGCCCGCAGAATAATGGTCCAGGCCATTGTTTTGTCCCGTCTTGATTATGGGAATGCCCTTTATTTAGGCGCATCGACCAGCACAATTAAAAGACTCCAAGTAACCCAGAACGCGGCAGCACGCCTTCTTCTTGGACTGTCCCAAAGACACTCGGGCGCCACCACCTTGAGGAAACTACACTTGCTGCCTATCCAGGCCAGGGTAAAGTTCAAGGCGATGTGCATAATGCACAAAGCCATGTGGAATAAAGCCCCCGCAATGATTTGTTCCCTAGCTACTCCCTACCATCCACAGAGATCACTACGTTCAAGCACAGCTTTCTTGGCTTTAACTAAGAAAATCAAACGGGCTAGGTGGGGCGGGCGCTCGTTCTCATGGAACGCTGCCTCTGTTCATTTCATTTCATTTCATTTTCATTATCAAGAAACGGCGTTAAAATTATCGCCGCTTTACCTGCAGGAAACTGCTGCTAAAGCGGCGATAATGGGCTTGATAATATGCCCTTGTGAATTCCCATAGAAGCCCATGTTCTGGTGTGAACATGGGCTTCTATTGGAATTCTCAAGGGCATATTATCAAGCCCATATTGCCGCTCTTGATAATATGCCCCTGGTTTCGGAGCTAAAAAGAGGCCCAGCGGAATTCACGTAGTAGCGTTACGCGGAAATCCACGAAGTGACAGAAACACTCCGCTTCGCTACCCGGAGTTCCGTGAGTGGGCGGAGTATTGCTTGCTCGGCCACCCCCGAATGTGCAGCAGAGGACGAGGGAAACAGAGTGCCCTTCCAACAAAACAAAGCATGTGCAATGAATTGAAAAGCATAACTGTGCAGAGCTGTCCTCCAAAACAGTGACAATTAGCTATGTATTTCGCTAGATGGTTCAGTTCTATTTCTTACGCTATGTTTTTTTGCTGAGCTGTTCTAGATAAGCTTCAATGCCGTGGCTCGAACTGTGGCTTTGGAAAATGAACAATAAAAGGAGGACCGGGTTTTATTTTTGTGACAGACCTTCTCTCTGTAATGGACTCACTCACAGAGGCCTGCCTACACATTTCTCAACAATTATTGATCTGCAACAAGACAAATTAAAAATACCAGCCCTCCCTGAGACATACAATAAATATTTCTTCCGCTGAATAGTCAGTCTACCTTGTCACAGCTGGGTAGGTGTCAGGTGGCAAGAAAAAATAATTTCGAACTACTTCAATAGGTTACACAATGAAAGAAGCACACTGCAAAAAGGGGAATGATTGATGAATCATGTTTATTTCATCACTTAACAAAAATATTAACGTGTACTGCCTACTTTACAAGCACTCGGGTCACAGCCTGTACTATTCTTTTGTGTGCCAAATCGTTAGCATGACCATATGAATACTGCACTCGCCAATGTTACAACACTGCACTACTGTCTGCTAAACTGTGCTGCAGTGTGGTACATGCACATTTCTGTCAATTACTTCCTATGGCCATTAACCCTTTGCACTTACTCTGCACCCCCATGCAGCAGCAGGACCCCGTTCTCTCCTGCACATAGTTCGGGAGTCCTTCCGTCATGCAAGTGACCGGCTTGCATGCGGCTGGCTGATCAGTTCTGTAGCAGCCTTGCCCAGTGCCTCAGCAAAAACTGAAAGGCGGACTTTGCCAGGACGTGACCTGAGTGCTAGTAGGTTTGTGTGCCCAGTTCAATATGTGTAGCTTCTAAGCACTGCCCACTCCCCATACACTCTGCAATTTCCATTCCGGACCAAAGTGGCGCATTGTTCACCACTTTCTTCTTGCGTCTTGCTTGAAAAAAATGTGCTGTGGAAGAAGGGGGAGCGGCACAATGGTAAACGCCACTCTGCCGGCAGTTGGCGGAGTTTTGCCGAACTTCCCTCTCCAAGCGGAGCGCGGAGTGTCAAAAACTCCACAAACTCCACCGGCGGAGTGGAGTTTCCCGCCCACCCCTAGCAATTATGATGGTCTAACCACAGTCCCAGGGAGGTGCCCCCTTTGCAAGCGTTCTTGAGGGATCTGAACTACTAGCAGAAGCAGGTCCAGAGGATGAACATAGCAGCCTCTGACACCCTCTCCGTCAATACACAGACGAAGATCATCTTTAGTTACGGGGCTCCATATACCCTGATTTCCTAAAGGATATTTCCAGTGTTGCAAAAGGAAAATATGTGCCATGTTGTCTGTGTGGTTATTTGCTTAGGTGTCCATCCCTGTGTGTGGGTTCACAAGCGGGTTCATTTTATGTGCATGTGGGAGGTTTGCAGAGCCAATGCTCCCAGGAAGTGAGGGTAGGCAGCAGCCCGAGGAGACATCTAATGATGCTGCAAACATTCTGAACAAGCATTAGGAATGCATTAGGGCTCGGGTTTGTTTTAAGTTAGAGATAATGGCATTGTAAATGGCAATGTGTTTTAGGCACTCTGCACTACCACTCTGCACTCTGCACTCTGCACTACCACTCTGCACTACCACTCTGCACTACCACTCTGCACTACCACTCTGCACTACCACTCTGCACTCTGCACTACCACTCTGCACTACCACTCTGCACTCTGCACTCTCAATCTGCACTCTGCACTACCACTCGCACTCTCAATCTGCACTCTGCACTCTGCACTCTCGCTCTGCACTACCACTCTGTGCTCTGCACTACCACTCTGCGCTCTGCACTCTCAATCTGCACTCTGCACTACCACTCGCACTCTCAATCTGCACTCTGCACTCTGCACTCTCGCTCTGCACTACCACTCTGCGCTCTGCACTACCACTCTGCGCTCTGCACTACCACTCTGCACTCTGCACTACCAATCTGCACTCTGCACTACCAATCTGCACTCTGCACTACCACTCTGCACTACCACTCTGCACTACCAATCTGCACTCTGCACTACCACTCGCACTCTCAATCTGCACTCTGCACTACCACTCGCACTCTCAATCTGCACTCTGCACTACCACTCGCACTCTCAATCTGCACTCTGCACTACCACTCGCACTCTCAATCTGCACTCTGCACTACCACTCTGCACTACCACTCTGCACTACCACTCTGCACTACCACTCTGCACTACCACTCTGCACTACCACTCTGCACTCTCAATCTGCACTCTGCACTACCATCGCACTCTCAATCTGCACTCTGCACTCTCAATCTGCACTCTGCACTACCACTCGCACTCTCAATCTGCACTCAGCACTACCACTCGCACTCTCAATCTGCACTCTGCACTACCACTCTGCACTACCACTCTGCACTACCACTCTGCACTACCACTCTGCACTACCACTCTGCACTCTGCACTACCACTCGCACTCTCAATCTGCACTCTGCACTACCACTCGCACTCTCAATCTGCACTCTGCACTAGCACTCTGCACTAGCACTCTGCACTAGCACTCTGCACTAGCACTCTGCACTAGCACTCTGCACTACCACTCTGCACTACCACTCTGCACTACCACTCTTCACTACCACTCTGCACTACCACTCTGCACTACCACTCTGCACTACCACTCTGCACTACCACAATGCACTACCACTCTGCACTACCACTCTGCACTACCACTCTGCACTCTGCACTACCACTCTGCACTCTGCACTACCACTCTGCACTCTGCACTACCACTCTGCACTACCACTCTGCACTCTGCACTCTGCACTACCACTCTGCACTCTGCACTACCACTCTGCACTCTGCACTACCACTCTGCACTACCACTCTGCACTCTGCACTACCACTCTGCACTACCACTCTGCACTCTGCACTACCACTCTGCACTTGCACTCTGCACTACCACTCTGCACTCTGCACTAGCACTCTGCACTACCACTCTGCACTCTGCACTACCACTCTGCACTCTGCACTACCACTCTGCACTACCACTCTGCACTACCACTCTGCACTACCACTCTGCACTCTGCACTACCACTCTGCACTCTGCACTACCACTCTGCACTACCACTCTGCACTCTGCACTACCACTCAGCACTCTGCACTACCACTCTGCACTCTGCACTACCACTCTGCACTCTGCACTACCAATCTGCACTCTGCACTCTGCACTACCACTCTGCACTCTGCACTACCAATCTGCACTCTGCACTCTGCACTACCACTCTGCACTCTGCACTACCACTCTGCACTCTGCACTACCACTCTGCACTCTGCACTACCACTCTGCAGTCTGCACTACCACTCTGCACTCTGCACTACCACTCTGCACTCTGCACTACCACTCTGCACTCTGCACTACCACTCTGCACTCTGCACTACCACTCTGCACTACCACTCTGCACTCTGCACTACCACTCTGCACTCTGCACTACCACTCTGCACTCTGCACTACCACTCTGCACTCTGCACTACCACTCTGCACTCTGCACTACCACTCTGCACTCTGCACTACCACTCTGCACTACCACTCTGCACTACCACTCTGCACTCTGCACTACAACTCGGCACTACCACTCTGCACTACCACTCTGCACTACCACTCTGCACTACCACTCTGCACTCTGCACTACCAATCTGCACTCTGCACTCTGCACTACCACTCTGCACTACCACTCTGCACTCTGCACTCCCACTCTGCACTCTACACTACCACTCTGCACTACCACTCTGCACTCTGCACTACCAATCTGCACTCTGCACTCTGCACTACCAATCTGCACTCTGCACTCTGCACTACCAATCTGCACTCTGCACTCTGCACTACCACTCTGCATTACCACTCTGCACTCTGCACTACCACTCTGCACTACCACTCTGCACTCTGCACTACCACTCTGCACTCTGCACTACCAATCTGCACTCTGCCCTCTGCACTATCAATCTGCACTCTACACTCTGCACTACCAATCTGCACTCTGCACTCTGCACTACCAATCTGCACTCTGCACTACCAATCTGCACTCTGCACTCTGCACTACCAATCTGCACTCTGCACTCTGCACTACCACTCTGCACTCTGCACTACCACTCTGCACTCTGCACTACCACTCTGCACTCTGCACTACCACTCTGCACTCTGCACTCTGCACTACCACTCTGCACTCTGCACTACCACTCTGCACTCTGCACTACCAATCTGCACTCTGCACTACCAATCTGCACTCTGCACTCTGCACTACCAAACTGCACTCTGCACTCTGCACTACCAATCTGCACTCTGCACTCTGCACTACCAATCTGCACTCTGCACTTTGCACTACCAATCTGCACTACCAATCTGCACTCTGCACTACCAATCTGCACTACCAATCTGCACTCTGCACTCTGCACTACCAATCTGCACTCTGCACTCTGCACTACCAATCTGCACTCTGCACTCTGCACTACTAATCTGCACTCTGCACTCTGCACTACCAATCTGCACTCTGCACTCTGCACTACCACTCTGCATTACCACTCTGCACTCTGCACTACCACTCTGCACTACCACTCTGCACTCTGCACTACCACTCTGCACTCTGCACTACCAATCTGCACTCTGCACTACCAATCTGCACTCTACACTCTGCACTACCAATCTGCACTCTGCACTACCAATCTGCACTCTGCACTACCAATCTGCACTCTGCACTCTGCACTACCACTCTGCACTCTGCACTACCACTCTGCACTCTGCACTACCACTCTGCACTCTGCACTACCACTCTGCAGTACCACTCTGCACTCTGCACTACCACTCTGCACTCTGCACTACCACTCTGCACTCTGCACTACCACTCTGCACTCTGCACTACCAATCTGCACTCTGCACTCTGCACTACCACTCTGCACTCTGCACTACCAATCTGCACTACCAATCTGCACTACCACTCTGCACTCTGCACTACCACTCTGCACTCTGCACTACCACTCTGCACTCTGCACTACCACTCTGCAGTCTGCACTACCACTCTGCACTCTGCACTACCACTCTGCACTCTGCACTACCACTCTGCACTCTGCACTACCACTCTGCACTCTGCACTACCACTCTGCACTACCACTCTGCACTACCACTCTGCACTCTGCACTACCACTCTGCACTCTGCACTCTGCACTCTGCACTACCACTCTGCACTCTGCACTACCACTCTGCACTCTGCACTACCACTCTGCACTCTGCACTACCACTCTGCACTACCACTCTGCACTCTGCACTACCACTCTGCACTCTGCACTACCACTCTGCACTACCACTCTGCACTACCACTCTGCACTCTGCACTACAACTCGGCACTACCACTCTGCACTACCACTCTGCACTACCACTCTGCACTACCACTCTGCACTCTGCACTACCAATCTGCACTCTGCACTACCACTCTGCACTACCACTCTGCACTCTGCACTCCCACTCTGCACTCTACACTACCACTCTGCACTACCACTCTGCACTCTGCACTACCAATCTGCACTCTGCACTCTGCACTACCAATCTGCACTCTGCACTCTGCACTACCAATCTGCACTCTGCACTCTGCACTACCAATCTGCACTCTGCACTGCACTCTGCACTACCAATCTGCACTCTGCACTCTGCACTACCAATCTGCACTCTGCACTCTGCACTAGCAATCTGCACTCTGCACTCTGCACTACCACTCTGCATTACCACTCTGCACTCTGCACTACCACTCTGCACTACCACTCTGCACTCTGCACTACCACTCTGCACTCTGCACTACCAATCTGCACTCTGCCCTCTGCACTACCAATCTGCACTCTACACTCTGCACTACCAATCTGCACTCTGCACTCTGCACTACCAATCTGCACTCTGCACTACCAATCTGCACTCTGCACTCTGCACTACCAATCTGCACTCTGCACTCTGCACTACCACTCTGCACTCTGCACTACCACTCTGCACTCTGCACTACCACTCTGCACTCTGCACTACCACTCTGCACTCTGCACTCTGCACTACCACTCTGCACTCTGCACTACCACTCTGCACTCCGCACTACCAATCTGCACTCTGCACTACCAATCTGCACTCTGCACTCTGCACTACCAAACTGCACTCTGCACTCTGCACTACCAATCTGCACTCTGCACTCTGCACTACCAATCTGCACTCTGCACTTTGCACTACCAATCTGCACTACCAATCTGCACTCTGCACTCTGCAATACCAATCTGCACTACCAATCTGCACTCTGCACTCTGCACTACCAATCTGCACTCTGCACTCTGCACTACCAATCTGCACTCTGCACTCTGCACTACTAATCTGCACTCTGCACTCTGCACTACCACTCTGCATTACCACTCTGCACTCTGCACTACCACTCTGCACTACCACTCTGCACTCTGCACTACCACTCTGCACTACCAATCTGCACTCTACACTCTGCACTACCAATCTGCACTCTACACTCTGCACTACCAATCTGCACTCTGCACTACCAATCTGCACTCTGCACTCTGCACTACCAATCTGCACTCTGCACTCTGCACTACCACTCTGCACTCTGCACTACCACTCTGCACTCTGCACTACCACTCTACACTACCACTCTGCACTCTGCACTCTGCACTACCACTCTGCACTCTGCACTACCACTCTACACTACCACTCTGCACTCTGCACTCTGCACTACCACTCTGCACTCTGCACTACCACTCTGCACTCTGCACTACCAATCTGCACTCTGCACTACCAATCTGCACTCTGCACTCTGCACTACCAAACTGCACTCTGCACTCTGCACTACCAATCTGCACTCTGCACTCTGCACTACCAATCTGCACTCTGCACTTTGCACTACCAATCTGCACTACCAATCTGCACTCTGCACTCTGCACTACCAATCTGCACTACCAATCTGCACTCTACACTCTGCACTACCAATCTGCACTCTGCACTCTGCACTACCAATCTGCACTCTGCACTACCAATCTGCACTCTGCACTCTGCACTACCAATCTGCACTCTGCACTCTGCACTACCAATCTGCACTACCACTCTGCACTACCAATCTGCACTCTGAACTACCAATCTGCACTCTGCACTACCAATCTGCACTCTGCACTACCACTCTGCACTCTGCACTACCACTCTGCACTCTGCACTACCACTCTGCACTCTGCACTCTGCACTACCACTCTACACTACCACTCTGCACTACCACTCTGCACTACCACTCTGCACTACCACTCAGCAGTACCACTCTGCACTACCACTCTGCACTGCCACTCTGCACTGCCACTCTGCACTGCCACTCTGCACTGCCACTCTGCACTACCACTCTGCACTACCACTCTGCACTACCTCTCTGCACTACCACTCTGCACTCTGCACTACCACTCTGCACTACCACTCTGCACTACCACTCTGCACTACCACTCTGCACTCTGCACTACCACTCTGCACTACCACTCTGCACTCTGCACTACCAATCTGCACTCTGCACTACCACTCTGCACTCTGCACTACCACTCTGCACTCTGCACTACCACTCTGCACTACCACTCTGCACTCTGCACTACCACTCTGCACTCTGCACTACCAATCTGCACTCTGCACTACCACTCTGCACTACCACTCTGCACTACCGCTCTGCACTATCACTCTGCGCTCTGCACTACCACTCTGCGCTCTGCACTACCACTCTGCGCTCTGCACTACCACTCTGCGCTCTGCACCACCAATCTGCACTCTGCACTCTCAATCTGCACTACCACTCGCACTCTCAATCTGCACTCTGCACTCTCACTCTGCACTACCACTCTGCACTACCACTCTGCACTGTGCACTACCACTCTGCACTACCACTCTGCACTCTGCACTACCACTCTGCACTCTGCACTACCACTCTGCACTCTGCACTACCACTCTGCACTACCACTCTGCACTCTGCACTACCACTCTGCACTCTGCACTACCAATCTGCACTCTGCACTACCACTCTGCACTACCACTCTGCACTACCACTCTGCACTACCGCTCTGCACTATCACTCTGCGCTCTGCACTACCACTCTGCGCTCTGCACTACCACTCTGCGCTCTGCACTACCACTCTGCGCTCTGCACCACCAATCTGCACTCTGCACTCTCAATCTGCACTACCACTCGCACTCTCAATCTGCACTCTGCACTCTCACTCTGCACTACCAATCTGCACTACCAATCTGCACTCTGCACTCTGCACTACCAATCTGCACTACCAATCTGCACTCTGCACTCTGCACTACCAATCTGCACTCTGCACTCTGCACTACCAATCTGCACTCTGCACTACCAATCTGCACTCTGCACTCTGCACTACCAATCTGCACTCTGCACTCTGCACTACCAATCTGCACTCTGCACTCTGCACTACCAATCTGCACTACCACTCTGCACTACCAATCTGCACTCTGAACTACCAATCTGCACTCTGCACTACCAATCTGCACTCTGCACTACCACTCTGCACTCTGCACTACCACTCTGCACTCTGCACTACCACTCTGCACTCTGCACTCTGCACTACCACTCTACACTACCACTCTGCACTACCACTCTGCACTACCACTCTGCACTACCACTCAGCAGTACCACTCTGCACTACCACTCTGCACTGCCACTCTGCACTGCCACTCTGCACTGCCACTCTGCACTGCCACTCTGCACTACCACTCTGCACTACCACTCTGCACTACCTCTCTGCACTACCACTCTGCACTCTGCACTACCACTCTGCACTACCACTCTGCACTACCACTCTGCACTACCACTCTGCACTCTGCACTACCACTCTGCACTACCACTCTGCACTCTGCACTACCAATCTGCACTCTGCACTACCACTCTGCACTCTGCACTACCACTCTGCACTCTGCACTACCACTCTGCACTACCACTCTGCACTCTGCACTACCACTCTGCACTCTGCACTACCAATCTGCACTCTGCACTACCACTCTGCACTACCACTCTGCACTACCACTCTGCACTACCGCTCTGCACTATCACTCTGCGCTCTGCACTACCACTCTGCGCTCTGCACTACCACTCTGCGCTCTGCACTACCACTCTGCGCTCTGCACCACCAATCTGCACTCTGCACTCTCAATCTGCACTACCACTCGCACTCTCAATCTGCACTCTGCACTCTCACTCTGCACTACCACTCTGCACTACCACTCTGCACTGTGCACTACCACTCTGCACTACCACTCTGCACTCTGCACTACCACTCTGCACTCTGCACTACCACTCTGCACTACCACTCTGCACTCTGCACTACCACTCTGCACTCTGCACTACCAATCTGCACTCTGCACTACCACTCTGCACTACCACTCTGCACTACCACTCTGCACTACCGCTCTGCACTATCACTCTGCGCTCTGCACTACCACTCTGCGCTCTGCACTACCACTCTGCGCTCTGCACTACCACTCTGCGCTCTGCACCACCAATCTGCACTCTGCACTCTCAATCTGCACTACCACTCGCACTCTCAATCTGCACTCTGCACTCTCACTCTGCACTACCACTCTGCACTACCACTCTGCACTGTGCACTACCACTCTGCACTACCACTCTGCACTCTGCACTACCACTCTGCACTCTGCACTACCACTCTGCACTCGCCACCAGACACGGCGGACTCGTGGAAAATTAATGAAGTGACCTAGAGGGTGAGGATGGGATACTCCGCTACCATCGAGTTCGTAGAAGAACAAGATTACATACGAAAAACAAGCAGCACAGAAAGCATCACTTTCACGATTGCAATTGTTTAAACAAGCAGCACAGAAAGCATCACTTTCACGATTGCAATTGTTTAAACAAGCAGCACAGAAAGCATCACTTTCACGATTGCAATTGTTTAAACAAGCAAAACAGCACAGAAAGCATCACTTTCACGATTGCAATTGTTTAAACAAGCAGCACAGAAAGCATCACTTTCACGATTGCAATTGTTTAAACAAGCAGCACAGAAAGCATCACTTTTGCGATTGCAATTGTTTAAACAAGCAGCACAGAAAGACAGAAAGCATCACTTTTGCGATCGCAATTGTTTAAACAAGCAGCACAGAAAGAGATCACTTTCGAGGTCGCAATTGTTTAAAAAAAACAGATCTGATGCATGTGATTCTCTACATTGCTGGTCGGCTGTTCATGCGCGCACACTGAGCTGAAGGGGAAAAAAACACAGCAGTGCACACGCTCCCAGCACCATCTGCCTTCAATTACCGGCACCTCTGACAGCTGGTAATTGAGGATTTATGTATTCTTCTGCGCGTGTCCGAACACTTTATGCAGGAAGTGGACATTGACAAATTCCTAAGGCCTATGGCGTGCTGCCTAACTTAAACACAGCCTTGCCTGGACCAATTACCATGCACATGGCAAAATACCACACGCAAAAACCGCGCGCTTTCTGGAATGTATCCTACAGAAGTCTGGAAGCCCCAATAGGGTCGGAACTACTCCCACTGCTGACGCAGTGGCGGAGGCCTCGCCCTAAAAAGGCCTGGAACTACCCTTTATCAAATGCTTGGGGAACCCTCCTCTTCCACACTTCTGTATAAAGTACCGAAAATCCTGACACCATTTCTCTATATGTTTTGGCTCCTGTTAAATGAACGGAGTATTTTGAGGTGACAAATCTGTTGTTAAATTGCTTGGATACTTACAAGTAGCAGTTATAATTAGCTGTGCGGATGCTGGGCTGATTGGTCGAGAATAAACATTCACCCAGCTCCTCAATCCTCTCCAACTTCGTTGCTCGAGAGAGTCCCCATTTCCAGAGTACTACAGTCACGTACATTTGAATTATGCAATTATGCAGCCAGGTGCTTTCCACATAGTTATAGATTTGTCGCACTGTCCACTTAATCCATCATCTGCTGCATAATTTAACAAAATCATTTTTCTTTCTTCCACAAATGAGTCAAAAGTTACTAAAAATCGGCTACTCTTTGCAAGATAGTGTGGTTGCTTTATTTAGGGGTTCAAATGACAGGGGTGAACCGTTTGGCCAGACAGTGTTAACGTGTTAATATGTGTACAATTGAGAGAATAGTGAAGTAATGCAACCACAAAATGTGCCACATAATTTGTCTTTTCTTGCCACATTATCTGGCCATCCCCTACTATATAATTCCAGCGGCCCTGACTACAGTCGAACATCTCCCCTTAGAGGCTGCCAGTGTCCCAGGAATGAGTACTTCCTGATTCATTGGTGTTGATGTCCTCCGTAAACTCCGGTAGGTTATTCCAAATTGTTCCTAAGGTGTCCCAGGGACACCAAGCATCATGAACCAATCAGTGACCGCTGCCCTCTTTTCTTCACTACCTTGGTGATTTTATACTGGAATAAGTCCCTCCCAGACAAGAAACTCAAAGATTCCTACTTACCCTGGTGGGTGGGTTCCAAGCTGGGTGGATGGAATCCATAGCAGCGCTGGCCTGTAGGCTCTCATGCTCCAAGATTAAGGGATGACCTTCGGGATCCTATTGTCTTCTGGCCCTTGTCCAGTGCCAGAAAGTATTTTTCTCCTTACAGAAAACATGTCAAAACTTGGTGGTTTTCTTCATAGTTTTTGTTTTTGTTTTGATAAACAGATTTTATTGAATTTTAAGCCAACAAAATTGGCAAGGAGAGACAAATGGCACATGAGTACTTCAGTAAAGGATAAAATATTGCGATCCTACAGGTCAGTAATACATAGATGAGACAACACACAAATCACAAATACAGATCCACAATAATCTTAAAGAAATTAACCCAACCATTTCCTCCCAAACCCACCTATGCTTCTGAGGGCAACCCCACGCCCTAAAGACCATACGCTCATGTTGGGTGCACCAGTCTACACCCAGCCTCCATTGGGAAAGATTTGGAGGAGTAGGAGACATCCATTTCGTAGCTATATCACGTTTCACGACCAGGAGGACCAAGCCCAGAAATGCCCTTTTGGCCCTCGTGCCACCAGTACCTTCAAACGGTAAACAGTCTTTACTTTGCATGCTAAACACGCATGCCATAACAACCCAGTCGTTACAACGACCGCGTTGTTATTTTGCATACCGTTACAACCCAAGACAGAAAAACTACTTGCGTGAGGGGAAGAAGGTGTTGGATTGAAAATCCAACACCTTCCCTACTGTCCGCAGAGACTGGAGTTGGAATAGTAAATTTTACTTTTCCAACATCCAATGCCCCCTAAAAGCAAATAGTGGTTCTGACTTTCGTTGTAACGGTATACAAAATAACAATGCGGTCGTTGTAACAACCGCGTTGTTAAGACATGCTTTGTTATGGCATGCAAACAAAGGCCTATATTCCCTTCAAACACCCCAAGAAGAATCAATAGGGGATAGAGGGGTACCTCCCACCTGAGAACGGAATATATGACGTTACAACACAAAAAATTATGATTTTACAACATGATTTTTACTTCGCAACTACCATTACATCGCATGATTTTACAACGCATGACATTACAACACATTCCATTACAACGCAAACCATTACAACGCATATCACTTTTAGAGCAACAGTAGGGTAAGTGTTGGATAGTGTAGGGGTAAAAATTACCATTCCCATCCAGTGAAGTATAAGGGATCGATACATCTGAGAAATGCCTCCGCGGCCCAGATTACCCACTTAAAGCTTGGCCTCCAGGGGGCTAAACTCTGGGAGGGCATCAACTGATTGGACATGAGTATGGAGAGCATGCCTGAGTTGGAGATAATTATAACATTGTGTGTGTGTAAGTGCATACATCTGCTGAAGGTGCATACATCTGCTGGAATCATAGTTACTGTAGTTTTATATCCAGTAGTAGATTTCTGTCTTTTTTTCTTTTTGTTTTTACGTAGTTCTTTTTCCTGTGCTTTTCCCCAGCAGTGGGTCTCTGTCTCAGAAAATGGTTAGCGATTTGATACCTTTGGTTTTAGTGCGCTTAAAAAATCTGATTTCATTTCAGGAGGTCATTGGCTCCCACCTCTGCGATCTTCTGAGGGCCATTAAAAATACTACATTGGAAATGTTGCTGCCCAAAGTCCTGTTAGGATCCATGAGAACATGAGAGACAAGCAAGGCAAATGGAGCTGACAGGAGTTTGGGGGCTCCCAGATTGGAAGTTAAGTTCCCTACATAAGTTCCAATGGCCATTCATGGAGGCACACCCCTACATACATTCATAGTTTATCATCAGGGCTGGACTGGCCATAGAAGACATCGGACATTTCCCCAGGAGGCTGGAGGGGGGTGGTTTTGTAGGGGTGAGGGCGGTTTTGCCACAGGGCTACAATATCAGCCACCAGTAACAAAATCAGCAGTGCTTCACACTTGCATACCCCGCCCGTGGCAGGTCCGAAACAATTGCCAAGGCTACTTTGGCTTCCCAGTCTGGCCCTGTTTATCACCTCTTATGATGTCCCACCAATAGCACAGACACACAGTTCATGGACAGAATGCAGAACAAATCAAAACATTCACCCCAGTCAAGATATCTGGGTTAAATCCATCATTCTTTTCGATTATTTTGCTCATCATGCCACCCCAGTTTAGACTTGGCCATATGCAAATCAGTCTTGACCTTGTGCCTCATGGGAACAGTCCAGGCCAAACTGCCAAAGCCAAGTTCTCCTTGAAACTGAAACAAGCACCTTGGATAGGTTTGGGGGTTTCAACCCTCATTAGCCAGGATAGCTTAAATCCAGTGGCACAGTGAGCACGGGACCCACATCTGGGCATACCTGGCGCACTTAGGGCAAGAAAGCAAAAGACACACAGTTGAAGGACGGAATGCAGAACAAATCTAAACATTCACCCCCAGTCAAGTGATCTGGGTTAAATCCATCATTCTTTTGCTCACCCTGCCACCCCAGTTTAGACCTGGCCATATGCAAATCAGTCTTGACCCCACTAATAGCAACACCATGGAAGCTTATCTGGCATGGATCTCTGTTCCTGGCACATTGGAAGATTGTCCAACACAAATCACTATTCCAGGCACAGTGGGAGATTCTCAAGCATAGATCACTGTTTCTGGCGCATTGGAAGATTGTCCTTCAAAGATCCCTATCCCAGGCACATTGCTGGGTTGGTAAGAGATGTAACTTACACAATGCTAGTTCTTATTTCAATCACCGTTTTTCACTTCTACAAGAAATCTGGATGCCATGAGGTTCAGCCTTAGCAGCAGTGCTTAATTTGAGCCGGTGGTTTCTTGTGCTCAGCACTGGCAATTATTTCTCAAAACCATCTCTAATGACAGTCCACCACATGGTGGCACTGCCTATCTAATTTTCAGATGACCATAACAACATTGTTTAATAATTCACCATAGAAATAAAAAATAATATTACTTGTCTTATAGCTTTGGGTGTCCAGGAATTGTCTGAATTTTCACACTGGTAGGAGGCCAATGGTTAGCACTTTTTTGGCACTGTCATTGGCAACGCTGGTAGGGGCAATAGGTGGTGCAAGCTGCAGTGCCCTCCTACGAAGGGCCCTGTCACTTTTTTACAAAGTAAGCTCTGCCAAACTGCAAATCGGAGCAGTCATGGAACTTCTTTTAATATAAGCATTAGTAACCACATTCCCTGTCAAGGTTTGTCTTACAGAGTCCTTTTCTCTATTCTTTTGTAAATGAGCTTGCTATACCCATGCCAACTAGGACAGTTTAGGCTGGAGAGCGCAGTTACACAGACGCCTCCATAGCTCAGAGACAGCGTCCACTCAAAGCCCCAGCTCTTCAAGTCATAACTTTTCAGTCAAGTCTGAACTGGAATCCACACAATTGGACAGGATCATAAAATGGCTGGCTGTCAAGAACTTGATGCAAAAAAACGTATATGAGGGAAGGGAGTTTTTGGACACGGGCCTTTTTGGCTAGATCACCCCTGAACGTTTTGCTATTGATGGCGACCGGGCGTTCGTGATTTCTGGCTTGGAGCACTTTTTCCCTGTGTCCCAAAGTAAAGTGTGTGCGTGTAGTGAGCCTGGCCTGCCCTCCCATAGGAATGCATGGGGAATGTCTGTGTCCCTGGTAGTTCCTGATGCGTGAGGTGTGCAGGCTCGAGTTTGGTATGTGCGGACTCGTGTGATTGAATGCTGCGCAATGATGTATGCGGCATGTATGTGTCTAGTGTGGAAGTGCCACTTCTAGACATGGGTGTGCGTGTGCAGTGAATGTGCTGGCACGTGATTGGCTGGAGCTGGCTGGTGAATCTGGCTCCAGGAGTCTGGATGGGTCTGCCCGGTGGTGAGTGTGGAGATTAGCATGCTGATGGCTGGGGAGGAGTGCACCTGGGTCCTGAATAGGGCTGGGCCTTCCCCACACAATGCTGGCTCCGCCCCCTGTGGTGCAACTGATGACCCTAGCCCTGCCATTGAATAGAGTGAGGGGCTGAGCACATCAAGAGTGCTCACAAACCAGCTGCGACTGGTTTTTCCCCTCACCCTGAGCAAAGACAAAGGGAAAAAGTGTATAAAAGAGGGGCTGTGACGCCATGAAAAGGTTCTCTTCTTGATCCTATCTAGAGGAGGGCTGCTGCTGTGGCTGGGTGCCAGGAGGACCGCCGCTGGGGATTGCCTCCCTGCCTAGGAGGACCCTATGAGCTGGCTCTGGGCCCAGCCTTGCCCCCCCACACCCTAAGAGACTTTGTCCTGGACTTGTGGACCTTCATTTTTGTCCTAGCGCCTGGGAGCACTTTATCTTTCCCCTGTAGCGCTTGGGAGCGCTGTGGTCGCCCCTCTAGCGCTGGGAGCGCTTTGTTCTTGTCTAGGCGCTTGGGAGAACTTTATTTGCCAAGACCGGTGCCCACCCGGCATTTTCCACGTGTTTTGTTAACCTTGGCGGCGCGGGTGCCCACCCTGCTCATTGCCGCATTTTTGCTGTGTGCCTGCCCCCTTTGTGTGACCCCTGACGGGTGCCCACCCCGCCAGGGTCACTGCCGGAATTCTTTTCTCATCTAATCAACCGGGAGCTAACCCCGAGATTGTCCCCCCCGCCGCCGCCCGGCCCGCAGCGGGAAGTCAGGCAGGCCGGGGGCGGGACCGAGGGACAATAGGAAGTCGACGTACTTTCACCGGGGCTCCCGGAGGAGGGAGAACCCCGGAGTGCAGGAGCAACGGCCGCCGGAGTAGCAAGGCTCCCGTAGTGTAGGGAGAGCCCCGCAGGTAGCAAGGAGACACCGCCGAGAAGCAGTCCCGGCGAGGAGTCCCCGCCGCAGCAGTCCAGTGAGTGCGGGCTCCACGGAGGGGAAGGATTGGTCCCCGAGCGGGACTCTGACGTGGGGGGGCATTTACCTTGTGTAGAGAGCGGCCCCGGGAGCCAGCGGGCCGCTCCCCCTTCTCTCTCAACCTCACGGGGGCATTTGTTCTAGAGCCGCAGAGGCTCCATGGGGCATAGTTTTACTTAGAGTCCCCAGAGAGGGGACTCCCACGGCGGCATCATCTTCGTTGAGCCCACAAGGATCGAGGGGGCATTTGCTCTTCAGAGCCTGTGAGGCTCAGTCCCGGCATCAGTGTTTAACAGCCCTGAGAGGCTCTTGGGTGCCATTTTGTCTCAGAGCCCACGGGGCTCCAACGACCCCGCATTTGGTTGTAGAGCCGACGAGAGGCTCGTGGGGGCATTTCTGTATCGAGAGCCGCAAAGGCTCCCCGGGGGCATTTTTAATCAGGAGCCCCGAGGCTCCAGGACCCCATTGTTGTTTTAGAGCCCAGAGAGGCTCACAGCCCACATTGTGTTTAGAGCCCAGAGAGGCTCTTGAGGGCCCAGTCAGTGGTGCAGAGCCTGCAAGTCTCCAACGTTGGCCCTCAGTATCTACACAGCTGCCCAGTACTTAGTGGGCAGCTGCTCCGTTTAGGACCCTGACTTTGGGACACAGGGCGCCCTAGCCCCAACAAGGCCAGTTGGCCTAGGGACAGTCACTGGTGGTGACTTATGTGAGTTTGGCGCAATTGTGTTTTCCTGCACCTCTGAATATGTTTTTATGCGTCATGTGCCTTGTTCTTACACCGCTGAATGTATGTTTATGCATCATGTGTTTTCCTTCCCTACACCGCTGAATGTTGTGATGCATAATGTGTAATGTGCTTATACCCCTACAGGTATTGTGATACTTAGGTGGTTGTTTTTCTCCTAGTACAAGTGTTGCTAGTGAGGTCCTGGTTCCCTGCATGACCTTTTCCTAAGGTGGTTAGGGTTGCGTAGGTGGTACTTACCTGTTACCAGTGGTTACTGGTTGTGTGCTTTATGTTCTATTTTGTGCTACAGTGATCTATATTCTATGTACTAAGTGCTAATTCTACCTAGTGCTAAGTTCTAAAAGTGCCTATACCTGACAGTGGTCCATGTGGCCCTGTCTTGTACATATCCCCTGTAAATTCTGCCCGTGCCTGTTGGCACATTGGAAAGTGTGTGTTTTTATCTAATGTGTTTTGGTATAATACAAAGGCTATTTTTATATATAACCTTGTGTGGAGCTTCCTTTGTGGTGGGCCTTGGGTGTTGTTGCTGGGTGCGCGCGCAAACACTTAACCTACATAGCCTCCAAGTTTAGCCTTGCTGCTCGCGTCACGTTACCTAGAGGGTGAGCAGGGGTTATCTTGGCGTGTAACTCCCTTGCCCTGACTTGGGAATGGTGGTCTCTGACTGACTTTGGCGCAAGCCCTGGCCAGCCAGGGATGCCATTTCTAACAGGAGTCAGAAAGAGGGACACAAAATTACTGAAACTGCTGGAAAAAGGAGTTGGCTGAAAGTAAGAATTGGGTGAATTGAGAAAGTTAACCTAAAGCCTGGAACAACCTGCCCCGGCACATCAGAACCACCTCTAGTTCCAACCCTTGCTCAGCCCAAATTGCGCTTGCACCAGGATACCCTCCAGGGTGAGTTGTGCGATATACAAATACACATAACAAACATAACATAACAAGCTGCAAACTGGGTCTCTGGAGCTTAGGAGGCAGAACAAGAGACATGCGATTGGCCAGTACGAGAACAGGACAAGCTTGATCAGCACTTCTGGGTTAGCTTAAGTAGAGTCAGCAGTAGAGGAAGTTGCTGCACAACTTCTTTTGTTATAGGGTTTCCTGCTGACGATAGTTTGTTTATCTTTTGTCGTTCCCTTGCATTTATGGTTTGTTTTGCTTCCCATTCTCTATATAGACGGTTCTCACTTTACAGCTGTAATAGAGTTCATATCTAATATGCTCACAGCCTATAACTCTCACAGTTCCTTTGTCTAGGGAGATACTACATGATATGCAACAACCTGCAGCTGTGTCAGGGGTGTAATGCAAGCCCTTGCAGCCTCTGCGGTTCAGGGGGAGGGGCCAACCCTTCAAGTGGCTGCTTACTATTCAGGTGACCCTCATTCAGCCCAAGGCCAATTAGCAGCTGTGAGATATACGAGACACAGGGCTCCTCGTCACATTCGGCAGGGGGGCCCTATCATTTTGCATTACGCCAATGCTAACAGTGCCTGTATCTATGCCGATTCTTGTAGTGCTCACAACCTATAGCTCTGGTGGTGTCCATGTACGCAAAGAAATGAGTTCTGTGCCTATTATGCCGTTCCTATTAGTGTCTCTCTTTATTTGGATCTTCATGCAATGCTCCCAGCCTGCAGCTCTGTCAGATACCGACTGTTCATACGCTATGTGCAATGCTCCCAGCCAGTGGTTCTGTCAGCATCCATCTGTGCAGACGCTACATGCAATGTTCCTGCCTAGCAGTTCTGTCAACATCCATCTGTGCAGACGCTACATGCAATGCTCCTGCCTAGCAGTTCTGTCAACATCCATCTGTGCAGACGCTACATGCAATGCTCCTGCCCAGCAGTTCTGTCAGCATCCATCTGTGCAGACGCTACGTGCAATGCTCCTGCCCAGCAGTTCTGTCAGCATCCATCTGTGCAGACGCTACATGCAATGCTCTCAGCCAGCAGTTCTGTCAGCATCTCTCTGGGGAGAGGCTACGTACAATGCTTCCCACTTGCAGCTCTGTCAGCGTCCATCTGTGCAAACGCTACGTGCAATGCTCCTGCCCAGCAGTTCTGTCAGCATCCATCTGTGCAGACACTACGTGAAATCCCCCTGCCTAGCAGTTCTGTCAGCATCCATCTGTGCAGACGCTACATGCAATGCTCCCACCTAGCAGTTCTGTCAGCATCCATCTGTGCAGACGCTACATGAAATGCTCCCACCTAGCAGTTCTATCAGCATTCATCTGTGCAGACGCTACATGCAATGCTCCCACCTAGCAGTTCTGTCAGCATCCATCTGTGCAGACGTTACATGCAATGCTTCCACCTAGCAGTTCTGTCAGCTTCCATCTGTGCAGACGCTACATGCAATACTCCCGCCTAGCAGTTCTGTCAGCATCCATCTGTGCAGACGCTACCTGCAATGCTCCCGCCTAGCAGTTCTGTCAGCATTCATCTGTGCAGACGCTATATGCAATGCTCTCAGCCAGCAGTTCTGTCAGCATCTCTCTGGGCAGAGGCTACGTACAATGATTCCCACTTGCAGCTCTGTCAGCGTCCGTCTGTGCAGACACTACTTGCAATGCTCCCAGTCTGCAGGTCTGTCACCATCCGTCTGTATCCGTCAGTGCAGATGCTATGAGCAATGCTCTCAGACAGCAGTTCTGTCAGCATCTCTCTGGGCAAACGCTACGTACAATGCTTCCCACTTGCAGTTCTGTCAGCGTCTGCATGTGCAGACACTAGCTGCAATGCTCCCAGCCAGCAGTTCTGTCAGCGTCTTTCTGGACAAAGGCTACGTACATTGCTTCCCACTTTCAGCTCTTTCAGTGTCCATCTGTGCAGACGCTACTTGCAATACTCCCAGCCTGCAGCTCTGTCAGATACAGACTGTTCAGACGCTATGCGCAATGCTCCCAGCCAGTGGTTCTGTCAGCATCCATCTGTGCAGACGCTACATGCAATGCTCCCGCCTAGCAGTTCTGTCAGCATCCATCTGTGCAGACACTACGTGCAATGCTCCTGCCCAGCAGTTCTGTCAGCTCCCAGCCAGCGGTTCTGTCAGCATCTCCCTGAGCAGACGCTACTTACAATAATTCCCACTTGCAGTTCTGTCAGCGTCTGTCTGTGCAGTCTCTAGGTGCAATGCTCCCAGCCAGCAGTTCTGTCAGCGTCTCTCTGGACAGACGATACGTACAATGATTGCCACTTGCAGTTCTGTCAGCGTCTGTCTGTGCAGACACTAGGTGCAATGCTCCCAGCCAGCAGTTCTGTCAGCGTCTCTTTGTGCAGACGCTATGTACAATGTTCCCTGTCTGCAGATCTGTCAGCATCCATCTGTGCAGACACTATGTGCAATGCTCCCAGCCTGCACGTCCGCACCGTCCACTTGTACAGAGGGTGCATGCAATGTTTTCAGTGTCTCTTTCTGAGCAGATACTATGTGATATGCAGATACTGCGCACAATGCTCTCAGCCTCAGCAGCACTCCAGCATACAGCTCTGAATGTGTCCTTGTCTATACGGATACAATGTGGAATGCTCCCAGCAGGCAGCACTGATATTGCAACTACCTGTGAGGAAACTAAATGATAAGTGCCTCAATGCTGGCTCCCCAGTGTGTTTGACTAAGGAGATATTGCTTGCAATGCTCTCCTCATGCAGCTCTAACATACCACAGGATGTCCTGACCTCGCCATCCATATTAGCATGGGCAGCGGAGCATGGCTTTCCATGGCGGAGACCCTGCCATGGAAAGCCATGTGGAGTCTGCTTTCGGGGGCCCTTTACGGGGCCCCTGGGTATTGGGGTTGGGGGGTGCACATGGGGTGTACCTATGGTACCCCCTGCATTGTCATGGACATGGTGGCAGGCACCTCGGAGTGCCTTTCACCTTGTGAATGACAATGCACACAGTGCATTTCCAGCATTGTGGAGGGAGGTGCTGTGAGCACCGCCCCCCACAATGCTGGGAATTGAGGATGCCTGCCACAGAGGCGGTGGGATCCTAATTGCAGGTGCGGGTCCGCCGCACCACTGGCGGCCGGTCCGGTCACCACCAGGGTGGTGGGCGGACTAAAGTCCGCCCGCCATCCTAATCGGCCCCTAAGTGTCCCAGAGTGCCTGATGCTTTAAATAAGAAATTTCAGGGAGCTCCTTGAATCAGGTCCCAGTTTCCTGGGGTTACAAATTCTCACTTGCAGGACAATTGTTGTGCCCTTTCTTCCTGGATGTGGGGTATCTGTGTGGGCCTGGAAGCCCCCAAAATGTAATAGAACAGTTAATGTTAACCCCCTGCCGAAACCACAATAAAAAATGTGCACATTTTCTGAAGACCTTTCATGGCTTTATGGTGCAGTCCTTTGCCCTGAGGCTGTTTTCTTTCCTAGGCTCGGGAAATATTTTCTATTTTGGTTTTGATGCACCCACTCAGTGTGGAAATTAAGGGACATAGCCCAATTTTCTTTGGGCATTAACGCATTCTTCACTGTGGACCATGAAGGCCAAGTGGTTCCACAGTCCTGACCTCCACCCATCGCTCATTCGCCAAAGGATCAATTCCCTCCTTAGGAATCCTCTATTTCATGGGATCCCCAAGGATAAAACTGAAGCTAGAATAGGACTTAATGTAAGTTATCGGGGTCAATTTAGAAAGAAGCTGAAAACATGGCTCTTTAAATAATCTGTGCTTGCTGCTGCCTAACCGTTCTGTAGGTAAATGCACCGTAGTAGCGGTGCGCACTATAAGTGCCATTAACAATAAGAATAAGGTTGAGGGTGCAATGAGGATGCACTGTACACTATCAGCTGTTTTTTTAATAAAATATCTTGGTTTGTAAAATATCATGGATTTGCATGGGGTTTTTAGCGTTTTGCTCCTGGTGTTGGGCTCTAACCACCAGTACCACTCTCCTTGGGTCTCCTGACCCCCAAAATCTGGTTGATGTTGATTCTATGTCCTCCTATTCAGCTAAGCACTGTAAAATTCAGCTGTGAACAGATTATGTGATAATCGCATTTGATATACAATAAATGAAGATGAAATGTAAATAATTTAATCGCAAAAATGTATTCATGATACGATCTTTTACAGTGTACAAGCAAAATGAAAAGTGAGAAATGCATAGAATACCAAAATATTTTCATTTTCCGATGGCTTAAATGATTAATTTGAGACACAAGACTGTATGAGTATGCACAAATGTAAAGATTTGAATACTAACTATGAAACGTAATTATCTTAAAGAAATTAAAGGATGCGTATGCAGTTCATCGTGAAGAATACATCACATTTCAAAATAAATGTCACCTAACCTATTTGATGAGAATACGACTAAAAGCTACTTGGAGACACCTTTTTTCCAAGCAGTCTGGGGATCTTCATGCATGGGTATTGCCCAGGTTGTACCTTTCTAGAAAAAAGTCCGACATCAGAAATCGTAGCTCTAGCGCTCACGTAAGTCCCTGCCATCCTGCTGGATAAATCCTGTCGCTGACCTATGATAATATTGGATTGAATTGGGTTTCTTCCGAGTATTTACCTCAGTTTTGCAGAAAATAATGTGCATTCCACTGGTCCGTCTCTGGGACCAGTGTCAGGCAGTTCCTGACATTTTGTTTATCCTCCCTGACAGGCAAAGCCATGGTCATTGTCCTGTAGTATCAGAAGGAAGTATGAGTGGGACTAGGAACTTCCTATTAAGGTGACCCAAAACAAAGGAACAAAAGAAGAAGAGGTTTCCCTGCTCACCTACGTGGCAATCTGTTGGGGTGTAACACCACGGTGGGTAGATGAGACAGAAGCAGAGACTGTCCTTACACCTCAGAGGGACCCTCTGTCTTTTCACATCATGGAGCATGGTCCACTTCAAAGGACCTCATGCATATTACTACAGTCTGCATCCCTGTCTGAATGGTGCTCTGCCACCACCATCTATGTACCACTCACACACAGGAGATACAAAATGGATTCTGGTTTCCACACAGTAAAGCAATACATGTGCAATCCATGCTCACCATAATTACTGCAATCTACATCCCTGTCTAGCAGGCTCTCTCCAAGCTCCATTATATGTACCATCAACACAGAGGAGATCCAAAATGGATTCTGGTTACCACACAGTAAGGCAATACATACACAATCCATGCTCACCATAACCCTTGCAATCAACATTAACCACCCACACGGAGTCGCCACAAATGCCTTCTACAAGCTATCCACAGGCCTTCTAGAAGTACCTAGAGCCAAGAAGGCAAGACAGGGTAGCAAAGCCCTCTCAATAGCTGGCCCGTCCCTCTGGAACAGTCTTCCTAGCACCCTTAGGCTATGTACGGAATACCTTCCTTTTAGGAAAATGTTAAAAACACTCCTATTTAGTTTCTAGACAGCTAACGTTCTCCTGAATTCAATGTGGCAGAAGTCAAAAGCGCGGAGATACTCCCATGGGAGTCGACGCCAGCGCTATACAAGCCTGTAAATAAAAAATAAAATAAATAAATCCAGATTTCGTCACCCTAGGTGTCGCTGGGCAGCTGGCATTTTATTAAAAAGGTGGAAACTACAGTTTGAAGTTCATAAGACAATTTGCACAGAGCTTACAGTGTGTGAGACTCCGTTAGAGGGGACCTCCATATGGCAGAGATCAAAATACCGGAGGTCAGAAAGCAAAATCTAGCTGTTTTTAAAACCCATTTTTCTAAAAGAGAGCATTCTCCCCACTTACTCTTTGTCATTTTTCGTATTTTATATAGTCTGAGGATCCTAAACCCAAAATGGATGCCAACCAAGCATTACAGCTACACAAAGACAGCATCTATATAAGCAGGCAGGAATAACAGCCCGACTCAAGATGAAACTCCAGAGTGTCAAGAACACTGCAGCAAGACTCATCCTGGACCTCCCCAGACAAACTGCCATCAGAGGAACCCTCACCTACAGACCTCCGGGACCCCTCCTCGTGTTCTGCAATGCCATCCCCGACTTCATTGCCTCTCCTGCCATCGACTAGAATCTATACACCTTCCTAGTGTTGTAAATAAAATAGCGATAATGTTAAGCATTCGCTGAAGACATGCTATTGTGTCTTCATTGTAGTTTTCCCGCTCATACTTGAATGTACGGCCGGACTCCATCTTGTTTTCCGGCATCCATCTTGTAGGTTACACTCTGCCATGTGCTTGCCACGAGGCAAGTCCTACTTCACTGACTATCACCCCTGGAGTTTGCCCAGCAACAGGCTATAAATAGTTCCAGCTTGTTTAGCGCATGCCCAGTGCGTGTAACATCTGTTTCTGCTTAGAGGGGATTGGAATGTGCATTCGAGGGGTTCCATGAACGGTTAAGTCCACCCATGTATCGATCATGTTTGAGAAATGTCCATATAAGGTCGTAAATCAGGCTGTAACCGCCCACTTATGAGCCCCTTCTTTGTGTATAAAAGGGGACCGCATGTCCGAGTTCTTTGTGCTACCTTGTACAATACTGTAGTGTGGGTTGTAGTACCACCTTTAAAGGTTTATCAAACTATGTTTTTGTATTTCCAGTTTCCGTGCCAATTTCTTATGTAGTCTGAGGACTTTGCGTACAGAAGGGTGAACCCTTTTCGCACTCGCAGGCCTTGCTGAGGCCTGTACTCATCAATTGGCGCCCGACACGTGGGGCTCATCGGCGACTCGGATGCTCAAAGGACTGGTCGTGACGAAGGATTAGAACCTTGCCGGGGATGTGATCACTGCCAGCGGCGCCTTTAGTCCTGGCATCCCGAGGTATTCTTCCTTCCCTTCCGATCTGACCATCTGAGTGGCGCCGGTCATCGACTGAGACCTCTTCTGTCGGTTTGCCGCGTAGTGGCCGTTTGGGCGAATTCGGAACTTGGTAGTTGGAATCTGGACGCTCTTGATTGGTAAGAATCGTTGTACGATACTTGCCCAGAGCCTTTGATAGTCTTGTTTGGCAAGGCATTTTTATACGCTTGCCCCGACTAATTTGATTGATTGTTTGGTAGTGACTAGTCATATTATTGATTCTGTGAATGTATATATGAGTTGCAACCCATATAGGCAGGCAATGTGGGGATATTTCTCCTGACCTGTGAATTTGAGCGGCGCAATGTTTTAAGTGCCATTTAATTATAATATTGCATATTCTGCACTATTTTTTTTTTAGACAAGCCTGTTTTTAGCGCACTCCGTAAGTGGTGCTGCTGTTTTGGTAATGACCGGTTGGTACTTGAAGAATCACAGCCGGCTCCCCCAGAGGGGACGCCGAATAGAGACATGTACGTCAAATTTGGTCTTTCCCCCATAATGTACAGCGCGTTGTGGAGTAAATATACAAAGAAGGATCCTGAGTTGCGATGGCCTATGTATGGATCGTTTGATTTGAAGAAAATTGAGTATGTGGAGCAGTGTATGTGTAAGAGGCGAGTGAGGCAAGATATGTTTGAATGTATACGAATGTGGGTGAAAGAGGTGCGAGAGCGTGAGAAGCGTGAGTAAGCACTGATTGAGAAAGAGCAGCGAAAGAGTGAGCGTGAGAAGGCGCATGAGGTGAAAAAGCGCGAAGCAAAGGAATTAGAAGAGAAGCAGGAGAAAGAACGTCGGTTGCAAATATCTGGCCAGTACCCTGTTCGTCAGCCTCTCTATCCTGTCCTTAATAAATCGGATGATGATTTTTCGTTATTAGATCGTTCACCACCGCCGTACGCTGGTCCGTCCGCCCGAGTGAAGGAGATCAAGATTCCAAACCGCCCGGACAGAAAGTGGATACGCGGTCTATGTTGTTGACCGACCGTATGACTGAGCTTCGTAAGATTGCTCATCGGGTTAACAAAGATTCTATTACTCTCACTGACTTGTTGACAGAACTAGAGTCATGGGAAGATAGGGAGAAGTTATATTTTACTGATTATCTTTCTAATGAAGTAGTGTCAGCTTTTCGAAAATACTCCGATGTTCTTGAACCAGATGATGTGATAGCTGATGCAAAAGGATTGCATAAAGGTCTTTTTTCTCCTTCTCAGGTTCCTGCTGCGATTCGACGGTTATTTACGTTACGGGATGACACGTTTCAGCTACGGGACGAAGCACGGAAACGGAAAGCCGGTGAGGAACAATTGAATCCGACTGGCGGCGGGAAGCAGTCATCCTTCTTTTATTCAGATAAGATCGATGCAGTGCATGCTAAACAAATGCGGGAGGCGGCGCCTTTGTATGTTCCTCGTAAAGGAGCGGGTACTAGTTCGGATAGAGGGTCTCCTGATGCTCAAGGGTATTTTATCTATAATTGGGTTTATACTCCTCGGAATAGGGCAGATGTTATGGCATTGAAGGCAGCATTACCTGATCCTCGAAAGAATCCCGCAGCCTTTTATGAGGAAGTTGAGGGGGCTTTGAATTCTTGTACCATGCCTCTGGCCGATATTGACTTATTCTTTGGGCTTATATTACCCCCAGATATGTGGAGGTCAATACTAAAGGTTGATGACCTTCAGGCATTTAAAGCTCGATGGGCGGACCTTGAGGATGAGGACTGGGAGAGGAAACCAGCACAGAAGCCGCCCCAGGCCATTTTAGATGTTCCCGCTGCTATTTTAGCTAAATTAAAAACGCTTATTCCCCCTAAAAAGATCGATTGAACTATGTTAGCGTCAAGTAAACAGAAAGTAGATGAATCCGTTTCAGATTTCTTCACACGATTTGAAGAAACATTTCATGATTTTAGTGGTCAATCACTTACGGACGACACGGGTCGACACATTTTTGTTGATAAATATGTTTCAAATTTATTACCAAGTATAGCAGCTCGATTAAAAGCGAGTGAAAGTTCTTGGACGACTTCGACATCAGCATCCCTCCTGATGATGGCTTAGTATTACGAGCGTCAGGAATTAGAAGCGAAGGGTAGTGAGGAAAAGAAATCTGAAGATCTAAAAACTAAGGTTATGTTAGCGCAAGTATATGGGCCGCCTCGTAGAGGTAATGATCGGGCGGCAGGAATTTTTCTAACTCTCCTTCGGGCCGTACTGATTTGGCCCGGGATCAATGTGCGTATTGTAGGCAGAAAGGCCATTGGGCGAACGAGTGCCCGGTGTTGCGTGCACAGCGCCAGGAGCGGGGGCAGGGGTCTATGAGGGGTAGAGGAAATTTTTCAGGCCCTAGAAACAACACGAATGATCGAGCTAGATTTGATTCTAATGTGCGACCCCGAGATGGGTCCAATGTTTTTGATCGACGGAATCAGTACCAAATGTCTGACTATGCACCTCCCGAACAGCATGATTCACAGTATGCATGGGATTGCGTAGGATGGAGTAAGGAACCAGTTGAAGTGCCAGTAGATCAGAGGGGTCCTTATGTTACAGAACATGTTTTGGGCTCTACTGATCGGTTCCTGGTTGATACAGGAGCTACTCGTAGTGCTTTGTCCAAAAAATTGGTTCCGAGGGCTCCCCTGTCTGGCTCAACAATTACGTCAAAAGGTTTCGATGGAACGCCTTCTGTTAGCCCACTATCACAACCTCTTGCACTTTATGTAGATCAGTTTGCTGCACCATGTCCATTCCTACTTTCCTCAAAAACGCCTGATAATTTCGTGGGCCTAGACATGCTCAAATATTTTCGGGCCACGATACGGTGCTCCCCTGAGGGAGTACGTGTTATTTTGAATGATAATTATCCACCAATGGAGAGGGTGTACATGATTACCGTAGAGGCTGCACTGGCCTCTTTGCCTGAGTCTTTGTGGGCCACGTCCGATACCGATGTGGGACAGATGATTATCCCTCCGGTGCACATCAGTGTTAAGGAGAGAGCTGTGCTGCCACGCCTGCCTCAGTATCGGATATCACAGGAGGGGGAGGAGGCGCTCATACAGATAGTGCAGGACTTGATTAAAGTAGGGGTGGTCGAAGAACTTCAATACAACGTGTGTAACAGTCCTATCCTGCCGATTTTGAAGAAAGACACTGACACCAGAATTTATCGATTCATTATCGATTTGAGGGGGGTTAACAAGATAGTGATACCTCAATACCCATGGGTTTCCGATATTACGACACTCCTCACTGTGGTCCCGCCAACTGCAACAATGTTCTCTGTTATAGACTTGAAAAATGCCTTCTTTTCGATCCCTATTCACCCTGACAGCCGATATCTTTTCGGTTTCACGTTGAATAATAGATCGTACAGATTCTGCAGGGTTCCTCAAGGCTATACTGAGAGCCCGAGTATTTACAGTCAGGCATTGAAAAGACAATTGGATTCTTTTGTTTTACCCGACGGTGTGGCGCTTATACAATATGTCGATGCCATCTTGTTGGCTGCCGACACCCCTGAGCAATGTGAAGAGTGCACTTTGTCCTTACTTACCTTTTTGGCATCCCACAATCACAAAGTATCGAAAAAGAAACTGCAATATTGTAGACCAAAGGTAACCTACTTAGGTCACCTTTTGTCTAAGGAGGGACGTGCACTTACACCAGATCGTATTCAAGCCATTTTAGACACACCAGTACCCTCCACGCAGAAAGAAGTTCGAGCCTTTTTGGGTCTTACCTCCTTTTGTAGACAGTGGATATTAGGGTTTTCATACATAGTTAAACCACTGTTAGGCCTGTTGACAAAGGATACCCCAGTCCCCCTTCCATGGACGGATGAATGTGAGAACGCTTTTCACCAATTACGTCAGGCCCTTTGTTCAGCACCAGTATTAGGCACCCCGGATTACACAAAGCCCTTTACATTGTATGTGCATGAGAGAGATGGATGCGCGTTATCAGTGTTAGTGCAGATGCACGGCGATAAGCAGCGCCCTTGTGCATACTTCTCGGCAGTACTTGATCCGGTTCCTCGAGCGTTGCCTGGGTGTTTTCGCTCAGTTGCGGCGACAGCTGTGTCAATACACCAGAGTGAAGGGATAGTCTTATCTCATAAGCTGTTGGTGTTGGTCCCCCATGCTGTGGATGCCCTTTTGAATCAGACAAAGACGCAGCATTTAACTAGTGCTCGTCTGACAGGATACGAGCTGACATTGTTGGCTCCTCATATAACTTTGAAGAGATGTGCAACGTTGAATCCAGCTACGTTGTTGCCCTTCCCAGCGACTCAGCCTGAGGCGCAAGAGACGCATGACTGTGTCTTTGTGACCGAGGAACAGACAAAGGGTCGTATTGATTTACAAAATACGCCCTTTTCAGATGTGAATGGAGAGCTGTGGGTGGATGGGTCCTGTTTAAAGTTACCAGACGGAACCACTTCCGCAGCATATGCAATTACCACATTACACACGATAGTGGGGACAGCATGCACACTACAGAAATCAGCTCAGGCAGCAGAACTGATAGCGTTGATACGAGCTTGTGAGCTTAGTGCAGGATTATGTGTGAATGTTTACACAGACAGCCGCTATGCTTTCGGAGTAGCGCACGATTTTGGCCTGCTCTGGAAGGAAAGGGGCTTTTTGACATCACATGGAACTCAGATAATGTATGGAGAATTAGTACAAAATCTCTTGACTGCACTAACGCTCCCTAAAAAGATAGCTATAGTGAAATGTAGTGCACACAAGAAAGTGACAGACAAAGTGGGACAAGGAAACGCTTTTGTAGACCGAGTAGCACGTGAAACTGCGATGCAGTCTGGCTCCACGTCAATGTATGTTGTGAAGTCACAAGCTGAACGGTGGCACGATGCTAGGGAACAAGTACAAGAGATGCAAAAGACTGCTACTGAGAAAGAACGAGACCAATGGCCCAAAGATGGAGAGTTGGATGATGAGGGTTGTTGGAGGAATAAGCAGATGGATAAGTGGAAGTTACCCACAGCCTTCGTACAACCTATGGTTCAGATGGCACATGGGCTAGCACATGTTGGAGCTTCGGCAATTGTGAAATTGCTTACGCAAGTTTGGGAGCATCCAGAAATTGCTAGGACAGCTAAAAGAGTGGTACAGACCTGCATGATTTGCCTTAAATATAATCCAGGAAAAGGGACACGAACTCCAGCAGGAGGATTTGCAACACCCACTGCACCTTTTGAAGTATTGCAAATGGATTATATTCAGCTGGAACGCTGCAATAATCTGAAGTATGTCCTGGTTGTGGTTTGTGCATTCAGCAAATGGATTGAGGCATACCCTACTAAGGACAATACTGCAATGACTACTGCTAAGGTGCTTCTGAAAGAATTCTTTCCTCGTTTTGGTGTTTGTAGATTGTTGTGGAGTGATAACGGGCCCCATTTTGTGGCGGACGTTATTAAGTATGTCCTGAAGGGATTAGGCATCATGCAGAAGTTCCACGCAGTATTCCACCCACAATCAGCAGGATTGGTGGAAAAAAACAATGGCACGCTTAAATTGAAGATTGCAAAAATACAGGCTTCTACTTCTCTGACTTGGCCAGATGCTCTGCCTTTGGCGTTGTTGTCTATCAGATCGGTACCACACTCTCGGATGGGCCTAATGCCCTATGAGATAGTTTTCCGGCGCCCCATGAATATATGGGGGGTACCCAAACCAAGTTCAGTGTATGATGTACCTTGTGTTTTAATGAATGACTATTTGGCACAATTAACTGATAGCTTGGTTTCCATTCATCAACAGGTTCGAGAAGCACTCCCTGATCGGTCCACAGGAGAAGGTCACAATCTCCGGCCTGGTGATTTCGTCCTTGTAAAGTCCTTTGAGAGGTCGAGTAGTCTGGAGCCGAGATGGTGTGGCCCTGAACAGGTCCTCCTAGCCACAAGAACAGCAGTACGAGTGACGAATCGCAGGAACTGGATCCATTCTATCCACGGCCGGAAAGTGCAACCTGATCTGGTGGAACCTGCTGTGCTGACTGATCATCGAGATATCCTGACTACGGAGAGAGGCCGTGCTGTGGTACCTGACGATTCTGAGGAGTTCTTCCCGGACCAAACAACGCCTGCATCGAGAAGATACAATCTGCATCCAAGGAAAGAATCTGCAATTGTATGAGAAGTTGTCAGAACGGTCCCTAGGTTTGAGAAACGGAGAGCCAATGAGGCAAGGGGGGGAATCAGCCATGCATTAGAGTAGTGACACCCGTCTTGGCCCGATGGTGAAGAAAACAACGGCTACCTACGGGGTAAGAGTTCTGACAACACTTTAGTTTCAGGAAGATACTGTGTACATTTTGCTCGAGATGGATAAAAGAAAGATTTTTGGTTCTGTAGGGTTCATTTTCGTTACAGCAGTCATTGCTACAGTCATGTGGTTTGTTGAGGAGAAATCTCCTGCCCGTGAACTGTATGTTGTTTCTATTCCAGTCCCTGATGAGCACTTTTTCTATACACTCCCATATCAAGAGTAGAAGCATCGACAGTCATATTTGAATAACACCTTTATTCAGATGTTGCATCATACCCACGTTGCTACAAATGCCACAGATTGTTGGATATGTGGGATGATGCCAGCGCACCAAAAGAAAGGGGGAACACCGTTCATACCACTTCCCTTTTCCCACAATGGCTCTTGCAGAGCGTGGTACACTTTGCTTTTTGCTACAAGGAAGCCTACAGTAGGACGATTGATTTTCAAACTGAACAAGGAATGTCATCAAGATAAAGATGGCTATCCACAAGCCAACGGAACTATATGGGAGTGGGAAGAATATCGACCGGACAATGAATCGACCCCTTATATCTTCACGAACACTAGAGACACTGTTGGACAAGAGAAGTTTGTGATTTCAGTGGCCCAAGCACAAGCTGATTTATGTGTACAAAGTGTAGGCCACATTCCTGTAGGTGTTAGTGACTGTATTGTTGTATTGAACATTGATGGCCTGAATAACAGTACTTTCCTTGCTTCACATAACACCTATTTTGAATGTGGGAATAAGGGCTATTATCGATTACCAGCCGGATGGTCTGGAGTATGTTATGTATCGTTTTTATTGCAACCTGTATTTTTGGCACCTGCCTCATATCATAAAGACTTGAAGTTGTTGAATAATGTAACTGTGAACAGATTTAAACAGACTTTATCCATAGATGATGTTGATCAGACGGACACCAGTCTGCAGCAGTACATAGATTTCAATTTAGGATTGTTTTTCTTTGTGGGAGCTGCTCTGAATAGCAGGAAGATACGGCGATTAACAAGAGTAGTGCAAGCTGTTACTAATCAAACTGCTGCAGCTCTTGGGAACCTTTCTGAAGAGCTACAAATTACTAGGATTGTTGCGTTGCAGAACCTAATGGTTCTCGACGTTATGTTAGCAGATAGAGGTGGAGCTTGTAGAATTATTGGAAGTAGCTGTTGTGTGCTCATACCTGGCCACACTCCTTCTGTGTATAAAGCTATTAACAAATTACACAAAATTGCAGCTGATATACATCAAGAAAATGGATCTTGGACTTTCTCTGGGTGGTTCTGGACCCTAATTTCCACATGGGGTTGGAAGGTTCTTACTGGGCTATGCATAATTGTTGTCATATTATTCACCTGCTGTGTATGCATTCAATGTAGCCCTATGATATGCTCGTCATGTGTCTCACTTTGTGTGCCTAATAAACAAGCTGTTGCGGATGCTGCCCATAAGAAAACTATAACTAGAGAGATAGCGGATATGATAAGCATCGATATAAACGATGAGTATTTAGATTATCCTAGAAAACCGAATGTCTTCAGCAAATGCTGAAAGGGTCGTCTGTTGTAAATAAAACAGCGATAATGTTAAGCATTCGCTGAAGACATGCTATTGTGTCTTCATTGTAGTTTTCCCGCTCATACTTGAATGTACGGCCGGACTCCATCTTGTTTTCCGGTGTCCATCTTGTAGGTTACACTCTGCCATGTGCTTGCCACGAGGCAAGTCCTACTTCACTGACCGTCACCCCTGGAGTTTGCCCAGCAACAGGCTATAAATAGTTCCAGCTTGTTTAGCGCATGCCCAGTGCGTGTAACATCTGTTTCTGCTTAGAGGGGATTGGAATGTGCATTCGAGGGGTTCCATGAACCGTTAACTCCACCCATGTATTGATCATGTTTGAGAAATGTCCATATAAGGTCGTAAATCATGCTGTAACCGCCCACTTATGAGCCCCTTCTTTGTGTATAAAAGGGGACTGCATGTCCGAGTTCTTTGTGCTACCTTGTACAATACTGTAGAGCGTTGTGTGGGTTGTAGTACCACCTTTAAAGGTTTATTAAACTGTGTTTTTGTATTTCCAGTTTCCGTGCCAATTTCTTATGTAGTCTGAGGACTTTACGTACAGAAGGGGGAACCCTTTTCGCACTCGCAGGCCTTGCTGAGGCCTGTACTCATCACTAGGAGTCCTCAAATCCACCTGAAAAACACCGAAGATGCTAACATGGCCGACATCTTTGAAAGTATGGCCAGTCTCGGACTCAAGAAGCTCTCTGACCCCACCTACACTGCAGGGCACGCGCTTGACCCTATCTTCTAGCCAGCAACAGAGTACAATGCACACACACCGAGGAGCTCACCTGGACGGACCACTACTGCTTCTACTTCGTCATCTCTGAACCACCCAACACCCCAGCCTCCACCACCAAAGAGACAAAGCGCAGCTGAGCAAAGGTATCAGAACAACGGTGGACCAATGCCCTCAACTCCTGACTACCTACCACCACAGGACACACAGAACAAGCGGTGGAAAACTTTGAGAACTGGCTCTCAGCAAGCACTGATGAATTTACACTGAGAAAACCCACCAAGCCCAAGAAACGATCACAACAACAGTCTAACTGGTTCACAGAAGAACTGAAAACCCAGAAACGTGACTGCAGACATAAGGAAAGAAGATGGTGCATCAGTAAGACCCTGGAGGACCGAAAACGCTTCAGAGATGCCCTCAACCAATACAACCACCTCCTGAAGAACACCAAGATGATCACCCTAGTCATGCGCATCAAGGACAGCTCCAACAACAGCAAGGAACTCATTAACATAGTCAAGGAATTCACCAACCACTGGGCAATTGAAAACAACATCACACCCTCACAAGCTCTCTCTGATACCCTTGCAGACTTTTTTAACAACAAAATCAACACCATCTACCAAAACTTCGCACCCCAACCACATACCAAGGATAGCATCACCCTCATCATGCAGACCAACGTACACCCATACCAGCTCACCTCATGGAGCAAACTCACCAAGAAGGAAGTGGCGTAAATCATGAGTCCATCCACTCAGGAGCTCCAGCAGACCCCATCCCATACCATGCATTCAACCTTGGTCATCAACCCATCAGCAGAGAACTCATCAAGGGCCTAAACTCCTCTATCACCACAGCCCACTTCCCCTAGAAAGGGAAACATCTGGCGGACCCAGAGTAAAACAAGAACTATCGACCTATCTCCCTGCTACCTTTCCCACCCAAAGTCATTGAGAAAGCCATCAACATCCAGCTCACTAGACATCTGGAGAACCACAACCTTCTGGACCCCTCCCAATCAGGTTTCAGAGCGTACCACAGCACAGAGACAGCCCTAGTCGCAGCCACTGTTGACATCAGAATGCTGTTAGACCACTGAGAAAGTGCAGCCCTCATCCTCCTCAACCTCCCAGCAGCCTTTGAAATACTATCCCACCACACACTGTTAAACATCCTCCACCAGATCGGAATCCAAGAACCAGCCCTCAAGTGGATTGCATCCTACCTCACAGCAAGAACGCAGAAGGTCATCCTCCCGCCCTACTCCTCACTCCCTAGGAACATCACCTGTTGTGTACCTCAAGGCTCATCCCTTAGCCCAATCCTCTTCAACATATTCATGACACCCCTGGTAAACATTGTCAAGAGCCACGGACTCAACATCATCTCCTACGCCGGCGACACCCAACTCATCCTTTTCCTGACAAATGACCCAGCGACCAACAAGGACAAGTTCCAAAGATGCATGGGAGACAGGGCCGCCTGGATGAACAACAACTGTCTCAACATCAATAATACAGAGGTACTCATCTTAGGGAAAGGAAAGGACGTATGGTGAGGTGCCCCACTCCCAAAGCCACCGAACACACCAGCTATCTCAGCATCATCCTCGACAGCCAGCTATCCATGAAGAAGCAGGTCAGTACCATCTCCTCCGCTTGTTCCTAACCAGGGCACAAGTCCTAAAAAAAGATGTGGGGGGAACTCCCCAAGTTAGGTGGTGCTGTCTTTCATGAATTATAGGCCAGCAGCTGCCCTTTAAAATAAGTGGGGGGACGCCGTCCACCCGTGTGGTCCCTCGACTCCTGCCCTGGTATACATGTATGTATATGTTATTTCTATACAGCGAAGAGAGAAGCAGTGGAATGCTGTACATTCTGAAAGACAACCATAAAGCCAACTAGTAAGTGGAGAGGAAACTGAGTTGGGGATGGTTAATACATTGTGTTGTGGTATTCATAAAAGTGGTGAGCTGTATGGTGAGATGAAATGTAAATAATTTAATCGCAAAAATGTATTCATGATACGATCTTTTACAGTGTACAAGCAAAATGAAAAGTGAGAAATGCATAGAATACCAAAATATTTTCATTTTCTGATGGCTTAAATGATTGATTTGAGACACAAGACTGTATGAGTATGCACAAATGTAAAGATTTGAATACTAACTATGAAACGTAATTATCTTAAAGAAATTAAAGGATGTGTATGCAGTTCATCGTGAAGAATACATCACATTTCAAAATAAATGTCACCTAACCTATTTGATGAGAATACGACTAAAAGCTACTTGGAGACACCTTTTTTCCAAGCAGTCTGGGGATCTTCATGCATGGGTATTGCCCAGGTTGTACCTTTCTAGAAAAAAGTCCGACATCAGAAATCGTAGCTCTAGCGCTCACGTAAGTCCCTGCCATCCTGCTGGATAAATCCTGTCGCTGACCTATGATAATATTGGATTGAATTGGGTTTCTTCCGAGTATTTACCTCAGTTTTGCAGAAAATAATGTGCATTCCACTGGTCCGTCTCTGGGACCAGTGTCAGGCAGTTCCTGACATTTTGTTTATCCTCCCTGACAGGCAAAGCCATGGTCATTGTCCTGTAGTATCAGAAGGAAGTATGAGTGGGACTAGGAACTTCCTATTAAGGTGACCCAAAACAAAGGAACAAAAGAAGAAGAGGTTTCCCTGCTCACCTACGTGGCAATCTGTTGGGGTGTAACACCACGGTGGGTAGATGAGACAGAAGCAGAGACTGTCCTTACACCTCAGAGGGACCCTCTGTCTTTTCACATCATGGAGCATGGTCCACTTCAAAGGACCTCATGCATATTACTACAGTCTGCATCCCTGTCTGAATGGTGCTCTGCCACCACCATCTATGTACCACTCACACACAGGAGATACAAAATGGATTCTGGTTTCCACACAGTAAAGCAATACATGTGCAATCCATGCTCACCATAATTACTGCAATCTACATCCCTGTCTAGCAGGCTCTCTCCAAGCTCCATTATATGTACCATCAACACAGAGGAGATCCAAAATGGATTCTGGTTACCACACAGTAAGGCAATACATACACAATCCATGCTCACCATAACCCTTGCAATCAACATTAACCACCCACACGGAGTCGCCACAAATGCCTTCTACAAGCTATCCACAGGCCTTCTAGAAGTACCTAGAGCCAAGAAGGCAAGACAGGGTAGCAAAGCCCTCTCAATAGCTGGCCCGTCCCTCTGGAACAGTCTTCCTAGCACCCTTAGGCTATGTACGGAATACCTTCCTTTTAGGAAAATGTTAAAAACACTCCTATTTAGTTTCTAGACAGCTAACGTTCTCCTGAATTCAATGTGGCAGAAGTCAAAAGCGCGGAGATACTCCCATGGGAGTCGACGCCAGCGCTATACAAGCCTGTAAATAAAAAATAAAATAAATAAATCCAGATTTCGTCACCCTAGGTGTCGCTGGGCAGCTGGCATTTTATTAAAAAGGTGGAAACTACAGTTTGAAGTTCATAAGACAATTTGCACAGAGCTTACAGTGTGTGAGACTCCGTTAGAGGGGACCTCCATATGGCAGAGATCAAAATACCGGAGGTCAGAAAGCAAAATCTAGCTGTTTTTAAAACCCATTTTTCTAAAAGAGAGCATTCTCCCCACTTACTCTTTGTCATTTTTCGTATTTTATATAGTCTGAGGATCCTAAACCCAAAATGGATGCCAACCAAGCATTACAGCTACACAAAGACAGCATCTATATAAGCAGGCAGGAATAACAGCCCGACTCAAGATGAAACTCCAGAGTGTCAAGAACACTGCAGCAAGACTCATCCTGGACCTCCCCAGACAAACTGCCATCAGAGGAACCCTCACCTACAGACCTCCGGGACCCCTCCTCGTGTTCTGCAATGCCATCCCCGACTTCATTGCCTCTCCTGCCATCGACTAGAATCTATACACCTTCCTAGTGTTGCAAATAAAATAGCGATAATGTTAAGCATTCGCTGAAGACATGCTATTGTGTCTTCATTGTAGTTTTCCCGCTCATACTTGAATGTACGGCCGGACTCCATCTTGTTTTCCGGCATCCATCTTGTAGGTTACACTCTGCCATGTGCTTGCCACGAGGCAAGTCCTACTTCACTGACTATCACCCCTGGAGTTTGCCCAGCAACAGGCTATAAATAGTTCCAGCTTGTTTAGCGCATGCCCAGTGCGTGTAACATCTGTTTCTGCTTAGAGGGGATTGGAATGTGCATTCGAGGGGTTCCATGAACGGTTAAGTCCACCCATGTATCGATCATGTTTGAGAAATGTCCATATAAGGTCGTAAATCAGGCTGTAACCGCCCACTTATGAGCCCCTTCTTTGTGTATAAAAGGGGACCGCATGTCCGAGTTCTTTGTGCTACCTTGTACAATACTGTAGTGTGGGTTGTAGTACCACCTTTAAAGGTTTATCAAACTATGTTTTTGTATTTCCAGTTTCCGTGCCAATTTCTTATGTAGTCTGAGGACTTTGCGTACAGAAGGGTGAACCCTTTTCGCACTCGCAGGCCTTGCTGAGGCCTGTACTCATCAATTGGCGCCCGACACGTGGGGCTCATCGGCGACTCGGATGCTCAAAGGACTGGTCGTGACGAAGGATTAGAACCTTGCCGGGGATGTGATCACTGCCAGCGGCGCCTTTAGTCCTGGCATCCCGAGGTATTCTTCCTTCCCTTCCGATCTGACCATCTGAGTGGCGCCGGTCATCGACTGAGACCTCTTCTGTCGGTTTGCCGCGTAGTGGCCGTTTGGGCGAATTCGGAACTTGGTAGTTGGAATCTGGACGCTCTTGATTGGTAAGAATCGTTGTACGATACTTGCCCTGAGCCTTTGATAGTCTTGTTTGGCAAGGCATTTTTATACGCTTGCCCCGACTAATTTGATTGATTGTTTGGTAGTGACTAGTCATATTATTGATTCTGTGAATGTATATATGAGTTGCAACCCATATAGGCAGGCAATGTGGGGATATTTCTCCTGACCTGTGAATTTGAGCGGCGCAATGTTTTAAGTGCCATTTAATTATAATATTGCATATTCTGCACTATTTTTTTTTTTAGACAAGCCTGTTTTTAGCGCACTCCGTAAGTGGTGCTGCTGTTTTGGTAATGACCGGTTGGTACTTGAAGAATCACAGCCGGCTCCCCCAGAGGGGACGCCGAATAGAGACATGTACGTCAAATTTGGTCTTTCCCCCATAATGTACAGCTCGTTGTGGAGTAAATATACAAAGAAGGATCCTGAGTTGCGATGGCCTATGTATGGATCGTTTGATTTGAAGAAAATTGAGTATGTGGAGCAGTGTATGTGTAAGAGGCGAGTGAGGCAAGATATGTTTGAATGTATACGAATGTGGGTGAAAGAGGTGCGAGAGCGTGAGAAGCGTGAGTAAGCACTGATTGAGAAAGAGCAGCGAAAGAGTGAGCGTGAGAAGGCGCATGAGGTGAAAAAGCGCGAAGCAAAGGAATTAGAAGAGAAGCAGGAGAAAGAACGTCGGTTGCAAATATCTGGCCAGTACCCTGTTCGTCAGCCTCTCTATCCTGTCCTTAATAAATCGGATGATGATTTTTCGTTATTAGATCGTTCACCACCGCCGTACGCTGGTCCGTCCGCCCGAGTGAAGGAGATCAAGATTCCAAACCGCCCGGACAGAAAGTGGATACGCGGTCTATGTTGTTGACCGACCGTATGACTGAGCTTCGTAAGATTGCTCATCGGGTTAACAAAGATTCTATTACTCTCACTGACTTGTTGACAGAACTAGAGTCATGGGAAGATAGGGAGAAGTTATATTTTACTGATTATCTTTCTAATGAAGTAGTGTCAGCTTTTCGAAAATACTCCGATGTTCTTGAACCAGATGATGTGATAGCTGATGCAAAAGGATTGCATAAAGGTCTTTTTTCTCCTTCTCAGGTTCCTGCTGCGATTCGACGGTTATTTACGTTACGGGATGACACGTTTCAGCTACGGGACGAAGCACGGAAACGGAAAGCTGGTGAGGAACAATTGAATCCGACTGGCGGCGGGAAGCAGTCATCCTTCTTTTATTCAGATAAGATCGATGCAGTGCATGCTAAACAAATGCGGGAGGCGGCGCCTTTGTATGTTCCTCGTAAAGGAGCGGGTACTAGTTCGGATAGAGGGTCTCCTGATGCTCAAGGGTATTTTATCTATAATTGGGTTTATACTCCTCGGAATAGGGCAGATGTTATGGCATTGAAGGCAGCATTACCTGATCCTCGAAAGAATCCCGCAGCCTTTTATGAGGAAGTTGAGGGGGCTTTGAATTCTTGTACCATGCCTCTGGCCGATATTGACTTATTCTTTGGGCTTATATTACCCCCAGATATGTGGAGGTCAATACTAAAGGTTGATGACCTTCAGGCATTTAAAGCTCGATGGGCGGACCTTGAGGATGAGGACTGGGAGAGGAAACCAGCACAGAAGCCGCCCCAGGCCATTTTAGATGTTCCCGCTGCTATTTTAGCTAAATTAAAAACGCTTATTCCCCCTAAAAAGATTGATTGGACTATGTTAGCGTCATGTAAACAGAAAGTAGATGAATCCGTTTCAGATTTCTTCACACGATTTGAAGAAACATTTCATGATTTTAGTGGTCAATCACTTACGGACGACACGGGTCGACACATTTTTGTTGATAAATATGTTTCAAATTTATTACCAAGTATAGCAGCTCGATTAAAAGCGAGTGAAAGTTCTTGGACGACTTCGACACCAGCATCCCTCCTGATGATGGCTTAGTATTACGAGCGTCAGGAATTAGAAGCGAAGGGTAGTGAGGAAAAGAAATCTGAAGATCTAAAAACTAAGGTTATGTTAGCGCAAGTATATGGGCCGCCTCGTAGAGGTAATGATCTGGCGGCAGGAATTTTTCTAACTCTCCTTCGGGCCGTACTGATTTGGCCCGGGATCAATGTGCGTATTGTAGGCAGAAAGGCCATTGGGCGAACGAGTGCCCGGTGTTGCGTGCACAGCGCCAGGAGCGGGGGCAGGGGTCTATGAGGGGTAGAGGAAATTTTTCAGGCCCTAGAAACAACACGAATGATCGAGCTAGATTTGATTCTAATGTGCGACCCCGAGATGGGTCCAATGTTTTTGATCGACGGAATCAGTACCAAATGTCTGACTATGCACCTCCCGAACAGCATGATTCACAGTATGCATAGGATTGCGTAGGATGGAGTAAGGAACCAGTTGAAGTGCCAGTAGATCAGAGGGGTCCTTATGTTACAGAACATGTTTTGGGCTCTACTGATCGGTTCCTGGTTGATACAGGAGCTACTCGTAGTGCTTTGTCCAAAAAATTGGTTCCGAGGGCTCCCCTGTCTGGCTCAACAATTACGTCAAAAGGTTTCGATGGAACGCCTTCTGTTAGCCCACTATCACAACCTCTTGCACTTTATGTAGATCAGTTTGCTGCACCATGTCCATTCCTACTTTCCTCAAAAACGCCTGATAATTTCGTGGGCCTAGACATGCTCAAATATTTTCGGGCCACGATACGGTGCTCCCCTGAGGGAGTACGTGTTATTTTGAATGATAATTATCCACCAATGGAGAGGGTGTACATGATTACCGTAGAGGCTGCACTGGCCTCTTTGCCTGAGTCTTTGTGGGCCACGTCCGATACCGATGTGGGACAGGTGATTATCCCTCCGGTGCACATCAGTGTTAAGGAGAGAGCTGTGCTGCCACGCCTGCCTCAGTATCGGATATCACAGGAGGGGGAGGAGGCGCTCATACAGATAGTGCAGGACTTGATTAAAGTAGGGGTGGTCGAAGAACTTCAATACAACGTGTGTAACAGTCCTATCCTGCCGATTTTGAAGAAAGACACTGACACCAGAATTTATCGATTCATTATCGATTTGAGGGGGGTTAACAAGATAGTGATACCTCAATACCCATGGGTTTCCGATATTACGACACTCCTCACTGTGGTCCCGCCAACTGCAACAATGTTCTCTGTTATAGACTTGAAAAATGCCTTCTTTTCGATCCCTATTCACCCTGACAGCCGATATCTTTTCGGTTTCACGTTGAATAATAGATCGTACAGATTCTGCAGGGTTCCTCAAGGCTATACTGAGAGCCCGAGTATTTACAGTCAGGCATTGAAAAGACAATTGGATTCTTTTGTTTTACCCGACGGTGTGGCGCTTATACAATATGTCGATGCCATCTTGTTGGCTGCCGACACCCCTGAGCAATGTGAAGAGTGCACTTTGTCCTTACTTACCTTTTTGGCATCCCACAATCACAAAGTATCGAAAAAGAAACTGCAATATTGTAGACCAAAGGTAACCTACTTAGGTCACCTTTTGTCTAAGGAGGGACGTGCACTTACACCAGATCGTATTCAAGCCATTTTAGACACACCAGTACCCTCCACGCAGAAAGAAGTTCGAGCCTTTTTGGGTCTTACCTCCTTTTGTAGACAGTGGATATTAGGGTTTTCATACATAGTTAAACCACTGTTAGGCCTGTTGACAAAGGATACCCCAGTCCCCCTTCCATGGACGGATGAATGTGAGAACGCTTTTCACCAATTACGTCAGGCCCTTTGTTCAGCACCAGTATTAGGCACCCCGGATTACACAAAGCCCTTTACATTGTATGTGCATGAGAGAGATGGATGCGCGTTATCAGTGTTAGTGCAGATGCACGGCGATAAGCAGCGCCCTTGTGCATACTTCTCGGCAGTACTTGATCCGGTTCCTCGAGCGTTGCCTGCGTGTTTTCGCTCAGTTGCGGCGACAGCTGTGTCAATACACCAGAGTGAAGGGATAGTCTTATCTCATAAGCTGTTGGTGTTGGTCCCCCATGCTGTGGATGCCCTTTTGAATCAGACAAAGACGCAGCATTTAACTAGTGCTCGTCTGACAGGATACGAGCTGACATTGTTGGCTCCTCATATAACTTTGAAGAGATGTGCAACGTTGAATCCAGCTACGTTGTTGCCCTTCCCAGCGACTCAGCCTGAGGCGCAAGAGACGCATGACTGTGTCTTTGTGACCGAGGAACAGACAAAGGGTCGTATTGATTTACAAAATACGCCCTTTTCAGATGTGAATGGAGAGCTGTGGGTGGATGGGTCCTGTTTAAAGTTACCAGACGGAACCACTTCCGCAGCATATGCAATTACCACATTACACACGATAGTGGGGACAGCATGCACACTACAGAAATCAGCTCAGGCAGCAGAACTGATAGCGTTGATACGAGCTTGTGAGCTTAGTGCAGGATTATGTGTGAATGTTTACACAGACAGCCGCTATGCTTTCGGAGTAGCGCACGATTTTGGCCTGCTCTGGAAGGAAAGGGGCTTTTTGACATCACATGGAACTCAGATAATGTATGGAGAATTAGTACAAAATCTCTTGACTGCACTAACGCTCCCTAAAAAGATAGCTATAGTGAAATGTAGTGCACACAAGAAAGTGACAGACAAAGTGGGACAAGGAAACGCTTTTGTAGACCGAGTAGCACGTGAAACTGCGATGCAGTCTGGCTCCACGTCAATGTATGTTGTGAAGTCACAAGCTGAACGGTGGCACGATGCTAGGGAACAAGTACAAGAGATGCAAAAGACTGCTACTGAGAAAGAACGAGACGAATGGCCCAAAGATGGAGAGTTGGATGATGAGGGTTGTTGGAGGAATAAGCAGATGGATAAGTGGAAGTTACCCACAGCCTTCGTACAACCTATGGTTCAGATGGCACATGGGCTAGCACATGTTGGAGCTTCGGCAATTGTGAAATTGCTTACGCAAGTTTGGGAGCATCCAGAAATTGCTAGGACAGCTAAAAGAGTGGTACAGACCTGCATGATTTGCCTTAAATATAATCCAGGAAAAGGGACACGAACTCCAGCAGGAGGATTTGCAACACCCACTGCACCTTTTGAAGTATTGCAAATGGATTATATTCAGCTGGAACGCTGCAATAATCTGAAGTATGTCCTGGTTGTGGTTTGTGCATTCAGCAAATGGATTGAGGCATACCCTACTAAGGACAATACTGCAATGACTACTGCTAAGGTGCTTCTGAAAGAATAACGGGCCCCATTTTGTGGCGGACGTTATTAAGTATGTCCTGAAGGGATTAGGCATCATGCAGAAGTTCCACGCAGTATTCCACCCACAATCAGCAGGATTGGTGGAAAAAAACAATGGCACGCTTAAATTGAAGATTGCAAAAATACAGGCTTCTACTTCTCTGACTTGGCCAGATGCTCTGCCTTTGGCGTTGTTGTCTATCAGATCGGTACCACACTCTCGGATGGGCCTAATGCCCTATGAGATAGTTTTCCGGCGCCCCATGAATATATGGGGGGTACCCAAACCAAGTTCAGTGTATGATGTACCTTGTGTTTTAATGAATGACTATTTGGCACAATTAACTGATAGCTTGGTTTCCATTCATCAACAGGTTCGAGAAGCACTCCCTGATCGGTCCACAGGAGAAGGTCACAATCTCCGGCCTGGTGATTTCGTCCTTGTAAAGTCCTTTGAGAGGTCGAGTAGTCTGGAGCCGAGATGGTGTGGCCCTGAACAGGTCCTCCTAGCCACAAGAACAGCAGTACGAGTGACGAATCGCAGGAACTGGATCCATTCTATCCACGGCCGGAAAGTGCAACCTGATCTGGTGGAACCTGCTGTGCTGACTGATCATCGAGATATCCTGACTACGGAGAGAGGCCGTGCTGTGGTACCTGACGATTCTGAGGAGTTCTTCCCGGACCAAACAACGCCTGCATCGAGAAGATACAATCTGCATCCAAGGAAAGAATCTGCAATTGTATGAGAAGTTGTCAGAACGGTCCCTAGGTTTGAGAAACGGAGAGCCAATGAGGCAAGGGGTGGAATCAGCCATGCATTAGAGTAGTGACACCCGTCTTGGCCCGATGGTGAAGAAAACAACGGCTACCTACGGGGTAAGAGTTCTGACAACACTTTAGTTTCAGGAAGATACTGTGTACATTTTGCTCGAGATGGATAAAAGAAAGATTTTTGGTTCTGTAGGGTTCATTTTCGTTACAGCAGTCATTGCTACAGTCATGTGGTTTGTTGAGGAGAAATCTCCTGCCCGTGAACTGTATGTTGTTTCTATTCCAGTCCCTGATGAGCACTTTTTCTATACACTCCCATATCAAGAGTAGAAGCATCGACAGTCATATTTGAATAACACCTTTATTCAGATGTTGCATCATACCCACGTTGCTACAAATGCCACAGATTGTTGGATATGTGGGATGATGCCAGCGCACCAAAAGAAAGGGGGAACACCGTTCATACCACTTCCCTTTTCCCACAATGGCTCTTGCAGAGCGTGGTACACTTTGCTTTTTGCTACAAGGAAGCCTACAGTAGGACGATTGATTTTCAAACTGAACAAGGAATGTCATCAAGATAAAGATGGCTATCCACAAGCCAACGGAACTATATGGGAGTGGGAAGAATATCGACCGGACAATGAATCGACCCCTTATATCTTCACGAACACTAGAGACACTGTTGGACAAGAGAAGTTTGTGATTTCAGTGGCCCAAGCACAAGCTGATTTATGTGTACAAAGTGTAGGCCACATTCCTGTAGGTGTTAGTGACTGTATTGTTGTATTGAACATTGATGGCCTGAATAACAGTACTTTCCTTGCTTCACATAACACCTATTTTGAATGTGGGAATAAGGGCTATTATCGATTACCAGCCGGATGGTCTGGAGTATGTTATGTATCGTTTTTATTGCAACCTGTATTTTTGGCACCTGCCTCATATCATAAAGACTTGAAGTTGTTGAATAATGTAACTGTGAACAGATTTAAACAGACTTTATCCATAGATGATGTTGATCAGACGGACACCAGTCTGCAGCAGTACATAGATTTCAATTTAGGATTGTTTTTCTTTGTGGGAGCTGCTCTGAATAGCAGGAAGATACGGCGATTAACAAGAGTAGTGCAAGCTGTTACTAATCAAACTGCTGCAGCTCTTGGGAACCTTTCTGAAGAGCTACAAATTACTAGGATTGTTGCGTTGCAGAACCTAATGGTTCTCGACGTTATGTTAGCAGATAGAGGTGGAGCTTGTAGAATTATTGGAAGTAGCTGTTGTGTGCTCATACCTGGCCACACTCCTTCTGTGTATAAAGCTATTAACAAATTACACAAAATTGCAGCTGATATACATCAAGAAAATGGATCTTGGACTTTCTCTGGGTGGTTCTGGACCCTAATTTCCACATGGGGTTGGAAGGTTCTTACTGGGCTATGCATAATTGTTGTCATATTATTCACCTGCTGTGTATGCATTCAATGTAGCCCTATGATATGCTCGTCATGTGTCTCACTTTGTGTGCCTAATAAACAAGCTGTTGCGGATGCTGCCCATAAGAAAACTATAACTAGAGAGATAGCGGATATGATAAGCATCGATATAAACGATGAGTATTTAGATTATCCTAGAAAACCGAATGTCTTCAGCAAATGCTGAAAGGGTCGTCTGTTGTAAATAAAACAGCGATAATGTTAAGCATTCGCTGAAGACATGCTATTGTGTCTTCATTGTAGTTTTCCCGCTCATACTTGAATGTACGGCCGGACTCCATCTTGTTTTCCGGTGTCCATCTTGTAGGTTACACTCTGCCATGTGCTTGCCACGAGGCAAGTCCTACTTCACTGACCGTCACCCCTGGAGTTTGCCCAGCAACAGGCTATAAATAGTTCCAGCTTGTTTAGCGCATGCCCAGTGCGTGTAACATCTGTTTCTGCTTAGAGGGGATTGGAATGTGCATTCGAGGGGTTCCATGAACCGTTAACTCCACCCATGTATTGATCATGTTTGAGAAATGTCCATATAAGGTCGTAAATCATGCTGTAACCGCCCACTTATGAGCCCCTTCTTTGTGTATAAAAGGGGACTGCATGTCCGAGTTCTTTGTGCTACCTTGTACAATACTGTAGAGCGTTGTGTGGGTTGTAGTACCACCTTTAAAGGTTTATTAAACTGTGTTTTTGTATTTCCAGTTTCCGTGCCAATTTCTTATGTAGTCTGAGGACTTTACGTACAGAAGGGGGAACCCTTTTCGCACTCGCAGGCCTTGCTGAGGCCTGTACTCATCACTAGGAGTCCTCAAATCCACCTGAAAAACACCGAAGATGCTAACATGGCCGACATCTTTGAAAGTATGGCCAGTCTCGGACTCAAGAAGCTCTCTGACCCCACCTACACTGCAGGGCACGCGCTTGACCCTATCTTCTAGCCAGCAACAGAGTACAATGCACACACACCGAGGAGCTCACCTGGACGGACCACTACTGCTTCTACTTCGTCATCTCTGAACCACCCAACACCCCAGCCTCCACCACCAAAGAGACAAAGCGCAGCTGAGCAAAGGTATCAGAACAACGGTGGACCAATGCCCTCAACTCCTGACTACCTACCACCACAGGACACACAGAACAAGCGGTGGAAAACTTTGAGAACTGGCTCTCAGCAAGAACTGATGAATTTACACTGAGAAAACCCACCAAGCCCAAGAAACGATCACAACAACAGTCTAACTGGTTCACAGAAGAACTGAAAACCCAGAAACGTGACTGCAGACATAAGGAAAGAAGATGGTGCATCAGTAAGACCCTGGAGGACCGAAAACGCTTCAGAGATGCCCTCAACCAATACAACCACCTCCTGAAGAACACCAAGATGATCACCCTAGTCATGCGCATCAAGGACAGCTCCAACAACAGCAAGGAACTCATTAACATAGTCAAGGAATTCACCAACCACTGGGCAATTGAAAACAACATCACACCCTCACAAGCTCTCTCTGATACCCTTGCAGACTTTTTTAACAACAAAATCAACACCATCTACCAAAACTTCGCACCCCAACCACATACCAAGGATAGCATCACCCTCATCATGCAGACCAACGTACACCCATACCAGCTCACCTCATGGAGCAAACTCACCAAGAAGGAAGTGGCGTAAATCATGAGTCCATCCACTCAGGAGCTCCAGCAGACCCCATCCCATACCATGCATTCAACCTTGGTCATCAACCCATCAGCAGAGAACTCATCAAGGTCCTAAACTCCTCTATCACCACAGCCCACTTCCCCTAGAAAGGGAAACATCTGGCGGACCCAGAGTAAAACAAGAACTATCGACCTATCTCCCTGCTACCTTTCCCACCCAAAGTCATTGAGAAAGCCATCAACATCCAGCTCACTAGACATCTGGAGAACCACAACCTTCTGGACCCCTCCCAATCAGGTTTCAGAGCGTACCACAGCACAGAGACAGCCCTAGTCGCAGCCACTGTTGACATCAGAATGCTGTTAGACCACTGAGAAAGTGCAGCCCTCATCCTCCTCAACCTCCCAGCAGCCTTTGAAATACTATCCCACCACACACTGTTAAACATCCTCCACCAGATCGGAATCCAAGAACCAGCCCTCAAGTGGATTGCATCCTACCTCACAGCAAGAACGCAGAAGGTCATCCTCCCGCCCTACTCCTCACTCCCTAGGAACATCACCTGTTGTTTACCTCAAGGCTCATCCCTTAGCCCAATCCTCTTCAACATATTCATGACACCCCTGGTAAACATTGTCAAGAGCCACGGACTCAACATCATCTCCTACGCCGGCGACACCCAACTCATCCTTTTCCTGACAAATGACCCAGCGACCAACAAGGACAAGTTCCAAAGATGCATGGGAGACAGGGCCGCCTGGATGAACAACAACTGTCTCAACATCAATAATACAGAGGTACTCATCTTAGGGAAAGGAAAGGACGTATGGTGAGGTGCCCCACTCCCAAAGCCACCGAACACACCAGCTATCTCAGCATCATCCTCGACAGCCAGCTATCCATGAAGAAGCAGGTCAGTACCATCTCCTCCGCTTGTTCCTAACCAGGGCACAAGTCCTAAAAAAAGATGTGGGGGGAACTCCCCAAGTTAGGTGGTGCTGTCTTTCATGAATTATAGGCCAGCAGCTGCCCTTTAAAATAAGTGGGGGGACGCCGTCCACCCGTGTGGTCCCTCGACTCCTGCCCTGGTATACATGTATGTATATGTTATTTCTATACAGCGAAGAGAGAAGCAGTGGAATGCTGTACATTCTGAAAGACAACCATAAAGCCAACTAGTAAGTGGAGAGGAAACTGAGTTGGGGATGGTTAATACATTGTGTTGTGGTATTCATAAAAGTGGTGAGCTTCCAAATCTTTCCTAAATTGGAGCGCGTGTTAAAGCACGCAATTTCTGCCCAACCAATGCATGTAATCCTGACTCCCAACATGTGGGCAGAACCAAAGCCCCTCTGTAGTGATTCCCACTTATTGTCTGCGATGGCTGCACTGTCAAGCCACACCATAAAACACACTTTAAAATGTGTTCTAGAACTGCCTTGCTGATCCCTTATAGGATAATTAATGTAAACAAAGAAGAAAGGCCATGTTAAAACAAATGAAGTATCATGTCCGGGCTACCATTTTTCTCTGAGAAAGCTACTCATGCTAGGAGTCTCAGGTTTATCCCTTTACTTTGAAGCATTTCCTGTACTGGTGGCCCATCTTTTGGGACCTTCCTCTTTGAATCCTTCTGTAAATTGTTGCAGGCTATAAGGATGGAGCAATGATCCGCAGGAGGCCCCAAGATCTGGCTACAATACCCACTCTGAAAACTTAACAGCCATAGGTACAGCTGTTAGAGCCCCACAATAGCTCTTTCTCTCCCTAAGGTTAATTCACTTTCTTTAGGCACTTTGAGGCCTTCAAGAGTGAAAAAGCTGTAACATCTCTTCTGCTGGTGACTTTTGAGACAGCACCCCCACCCTACTGTTCCTCAAGTTTAAGATAATTAGGATAATCAATCAGCAGGAAAGTCCTCTTTCCTGATTAACCCCTTGTATGCTGATGACGGCCCCCATCCGTCATGCACTACGGCGCTCGTGTGCTGATGACGGCTGGGGGCCGTCATACACCCGCCCACTCACGATTTTGCCGCACAGGCGCAGAATCGCGGCAGCATGCAAGGGGTTAAAGTAAAACCCCCTCCTTGTCGTTTTTACTTCTCTAAAGAATCGGAAAAATGAAGAGGGTCCGCAGTAAGCCACATGTTTGCAACTTCTGCCTGCATTTCCAGGGTGCCTTTGCTTGTTTTCGTACTAGTAAAATGAATGCCCTGCCTGTCGAGAGTATTCCCAGGTTCTCCTTCTGATTAAATGTGTGATCTTGAGCAAAGCTCTGTCCATTTGACTGCCTTGTTTCCCATTTCCAAACGGAACAAATTGAGGGAGGATCCAGATGCCAAAAACATTCCTTTCTCATTAGTCCTGCATAAGGGGTTGATAAGAGGAAGCAGCCGGGCACTCAGGCACTGACCCATGCGCACAGTCATGGACCTCGTGGAGGCGGACTCTTCCAGCAACATGCAGAGTTGAAATGCAGGGGCTCTAAGAAGGAGAGAAAAACAACAAAGCCTTATTCACAAGTGAATGATCTTTTAAAGACCTGTGAAGTACTCGGGTGTGGTTGTGGGTGTGCCCGGGAAGCTGTCTCAGCCCAGACTGGGGGAGAGGGGGGCTGAAGTCCTTTGAGCTCAATGGGGGTTACTCGCCTGGCCTGCCAATAGCAATTTATTCCCGCTCTGTTCCGGCCTCCAAGTCATGGACACTGCAGAGGGCAAAGCAGAACGTTGATAGGTAGCACATTTGCGCGCTACACAAGATTGACAGCCAGCCCTCTAGTTGGGAGATGGACAAGTAAGTATCTTAGAAAGTTAGGGGGAAACTCGTCATCTTAGATGGTCCAGCGTTTGAGCAGGGGGGGGCAGCATCAACCCTGTAAAATAATTGGGGGGATGCCATCCACCCATGTGGTCCCCCGACTCATGCCCTGTTCCTAACCCTCCAAATGCAGAGGACAGTCTTCAGATGGCTCCTACCTAAAACCAGGCGAACAGTCATGCAAGCTCTTGTCACTAGCAGACTCGACTTCGTCAACTCCTACTACATAGGAATAACAACCCAACACATGACGACTCTCCAGACTATCCAGCAGTCAGACTCTTCCTGGACCGCCCCAGATGGACCCACATCACCCCACCCCTCAGGAAACTCCACTGGCTACCAGCTGCGAAGAGATGCCAGTTTAAGCTGCTCACCCTTGCTTACAGGGCACTACACAACAAAGGACTGGCGTACCTCAACAATCGAATGAACTTCTATCAACCTACCAGGAAACTCCATTCTGAATCCCTCTTCTTAGCAGTCTCCTGCTGCATCCACTGGACGAACAGTGGAGGTCACTCATTCTCCCACCTGACAGCTAAGACCAGGAGCAACCTCTCCCTGCACTTCAGAGCCTCACCATCGCTCCAGCAGTTCAGGAAGGCCCTCAAGACCTGTATGTTCAACCAATAGGAGAAAAGGCAGCATGCACTACCAGCGCCTCAAGACTCTTGCGGGTGATGAAGCCACGCTCTACAAATCCTGATTGATGAATTTATTGATGATGCAGTATTGACAGGGTCAACTTGGGCTCCAACAAACATTTCCAGGTTCGGGGAGGCAACTGTGGAAGAGCTCATCTTGAGTTGACGCAGGGTTTAGGAATAGCTGGGCTTCCAAATTCCAGTTGCACACAAACATCGTACACATGTCAGAGCACAAACAGCCATCACCACTACGTCCTCGAGAAGAATTTAGGTGTCTAAATCACTCTGTTGAGGAGATCCTTCCTTCAATACCTGATGTCTTCTCAGCAGTTTCTCCCAGCGCCTCCATAGTCCAGTGATACCAGTTATTCTTCGTCCTGGCACAGTTACAAGAAATTGGGTGGGTAATTACAAAAAAAGTATAATAAGAGCAGCGCTTGCTCGGGTGAGGTAGAAACGTGTCAATGAACAAAAAACAGAGAACAAATGTTCCTTGAATGCAGGGAGAAACTTCCTGCACATTATGGACAGTTCATTTGCTTTTCAGAAAGAAGCCCATTCCTGCTTTGGGGGGTTATCTCCGAGAATACAGCACCTAGACACGAAGTTATAGCCATCTTGAAAAAGTACAACAATAACAAAGTAATAAAAATACCATTCCAACATCGCTGCCCGCAGTTATTGTCTTTGCCAAAGTGTTACACAGAGGGAGGCTGAAGACTGGTTCAAGTTCTTTATTATTTCGGAAGATTCAGAAAGAGAGTAGCCCAGCAGAGCCTCAGTTCTAACTGACCTCTCGTTCAAACGCTCAACCTCCATTCTAATTCCACCTCAACTTTACAAACACTCTGTCCACACCACCCCTACGCATTCCATTCCCATTTTGTAGACTAGACTATCACATAAGGGTTGCGCCACAAAGCCAATACCAGCAAGTGGTCGGCAGTGGGCAGCCATTTTTGTCGAGTTCAGGCCTCAATGAGAAGCGAAGGAGTGGGTGGAAGAACACTAACACGAGGCCTGAATAATATTTCACCTTCTACCCGTGGGAGGAGAAGAGAAAGAGAGAAAGGGTGCGAGGCAGGAAGCAAGGGGAGGCTTTGAAAGAGAGTCATGCTCATCGCAAGAGTTGAAGATGACCGTTATCATACGATAAAGCTCCGCCCCCTAACAACCATCTACTCATCCCTTAACCCTCTCTCAGTTCTTTCTCTGTAGTTTTTTCCGCAGCATCAAGGGCCAAGAGCCATTGGTATCCGGATCAAAGACAGTTTCATTTTAAGCCGCCTTTGTCAGTTGAAAATAGACATCTCTCAATGCCTGTGTACAGGTATTTGACAATGTTTAAGAATCATCGCCATGACATATTTGACATGCTGAGAGAACCATGAAGATCGAGGGGGGACTACTAACAGAAAGAGGCGGGAAACCTGCACAGTTTATCGAGGATTTTCCTAGGCCCACATTGAAGTCGTGCATGCGCCATCGCACTAAGGAACGCACTTGCGCGTGCTCGTGCGCGCGCTCCTTGGCTACACATGAAGTAGTAATCACTGGCAGAGGAATTTCAGCCGCTCGGCGTGCAACCACAGACCTGAGATTCGCGCCTGTTCCAAAATAACTCGCCACCAGCGCGCCATCCAGCACCTCCGAGGTATGTATTCTGGCAAATGTTCATTCACCACACTGCCTGCGAAGTCTCCAAGTACGAATGTATTTTAATTAATAGATCAGAACTTCTTGTGGGTGGCACAGGGCGCATGCAAACGGCTGGCTGCACCACAAAGCTGCCAGAGAGAAGGAGCAGGCTGCCAAACAGCAAGAAAATAAAAGTGATGCATAGGTCGGAGAATTAATGGCCTCATTTACAATATTTTGATGCAGTGCAGTGCAGAAAGCCCTCCTGCTGTGCTGCCGTGCGTCAAAAGAAACTGGCAGGAATGTGCAATATCTGTATGATACGGCGCATTCCCGTCTTTTTCCCTTGTGCTGTTGCACAATAGGCAGCCATTCTCCAACGCAGATACCCTTCCGCCATGGTGCAAGGGTGTCTGCATTGTATGAGTGATTGTTTTCCTGCACAAAAACAATCACCAGAGGTGTTTTCCTCTTTCTATGTGTGCTGCCAAATGCAACACAGATAGAAAAAGGGGGGAAAAAAAGGTATTTATCTTCATTGCGCCTGCCTAACGCCTCCCCTGGGGAGGGATAGGAATCTGACGCATTCCCTGGTTTACAAAACCTTGTAAATTTGGGACTGCGTCAGGTTCTATGTATGTTGCGTGGAAATACCCAAAGCAGCACCCATGGAACGTCACTTTCATGCAGAGTAATACATTAAAGGGGACCATGTTTACAAGGCCATGAAAAGCTTTAGAGGGTGGCTTTAGGTGGCCTCGTAAATATGCGCAGGCACACTGCGCCTCCGGTGCGTCAAAAAAAGTGAGGCACTGGCGGCGCAATGGGCTTGCAAATTACACCCTCAATCTATATATGGCACGGATTCAGATTCATGTCTCATGAACATGAAACACAGTGCTATTCAGTGGCAAACAGTGAAAAAACATGCTCTTTTGACCATTGAATAGAAACATCGCTGCTCAACCCATACGAGGTAGGGGGCACCTTGGCTGAGAAATGTATGTCTTCTCCACATGCCGGCTGTCTAGCTGCCAATGGCGCACTCCTGATGACAAAACAAACTGAAGAACACCCTGGCACCAACCCATAGAGGGGTCAAAACACATTGATGTTCTTTTATTCTTTGTGTCATTTACATTGAACAAGCAAGAAGTTGGTCGTTTATAATATAAACCTTTGGACAACAATTCCTAGTTATATTTCAGCTCGTTCCTGTCACTGTACACAAGGCACTTAATAAAACAAAGAATGAACAGTACAATACTACAATTCAGGTGAATCTATTTCTATATAACCCCCAAATAAATGAGTACTAACAGGTTATCCCTGAGCCCCACGGAAATACAAGGGAGGGAATTCCAGTCCTATTTTCTGTCTTTCTTAATTACTGAAGTCTTGTTTATCCCAAACCATGCCCATGACACTCACATTTGGCATCAACACAACAGGTGGGCGCGACGTCAGTATTTTGTGTTGTATTGTATTGTAGTACTATATTACTTATTATACGCTTTCGCTCGGAGATGCGGAGAGGGGGTGCGGGAGGGATCTTCCGTGCCGAATCTGATGTCTGCCTGTCGGTACTTGCCGCTCCCGTAGCTCGCAGCCTGCTGCCGTCTCTTCAACTCGGCGGCGGCCGCGGTGGCAGCTACGGAATTTTCTGCGGGTTATTTCAGCTTCTCGGCTCCTTAGAGTTCGGCTTTGCTCCTCCGTACTGCTGGACCCTCCGCTCCTGCTCTCACTCGTTGCTCCTTCTCCTCCTCACACGTGTGCTGCCTCACACAGTTAAGTGTGTCTTATACACTCAAGAATAGGTTTAATTGCAAATAAAGGAGGGTAGGACCTCAGTCAACTTTCAAGGGCTCTCACTTCCAGCCTTATACCTCTTGACCACCTCCGTTAGCGGGAAGAGGACATTTATGTGTGAAATCCTGGTGTAATAGGGGCCCACCACCGCCCCTGGAAGTGTCTAAGAGTGCTTGCCGCTCCCAGCACCACTTAGCTGCTCTGACGGTGGGGTATATGTTCTGCAGAATCAGCCACACTGGAGAGGTGCCCAGCGGCTCCTCGCCGCCACTGAGGAAAAGCTACTGCTGATAACTCTAAACGCTTAGAGTAATACTTTACTGCTCCTCACCTCTTCAAATGGCGTTTAACTGCTCCAGCCACAGAGTGTAAGTTACTAGGCTCAAATCCAAGGCGTTTCACCTCTAATCTGGCAGCTCCGGCAGCTCCTGCGATACTCCGGCCGCGCACTACTCCGTCTGGCGGGTCCTGCTGCAGGTGAGAGAGCTTGCATGAGTCTCCCGCCGCTCCCCTGCCTTGTCCCGGGATTTCTGCTCTGGGACTTAGCCCGCAGCTCGGCCTCTGAGATTGCTCCTGGCATGCGCGGGTGCCGAGGAAACGCCCCACAGCTTCCTCACCCCTCTGAACGGCCAGCGGCCCCGCCGCACTCGGTCTGGCCAATCGGCCCCGTCCACCGGGAGATGCGCCAAGGAGATGCCGACGGGACTTTGCCGGGACCTTGTCAGCCAGAGAGAGACGCACGAAGGGTCCGTCCTGCGGGTCCCGCCGCCCAGCAGCGCCCAGCTTCCAGTTGCCAAACTGCCCCGGGGTCCGGTATCCGACGAGACTGTGGCAGTCGACGGCCCCCGGCGTTCGGCACTCGTCGAAAGCCAGCTGGTCCGTAAGTATCGAGTTAGCCGCTCTTCTCTCCACTCCTCCAAGCTCGTGAGTGTGTTGTGTGTGAGTTGGAAAGTGTGGAACCAGGAGAGTACCGGCACTACCACTACGAATCCTTTAAGACTTTAAAACAGTGGACCCTGTCCGTACGCCCGTACTCCCTGCATTTTTGAGAGGCTGTTGCCGCCGCCGCAGAGGTGAATAGAAGGGGGCGGGCGGCAACAGCGGGCAGCAGCGGCCAGCATTGTTTAAGGATAGGAGGACCCCTCCTGCACACCTGTACCCCCTGCATCTCTGGCAGCCGATCCTACTGCAACGACATAGGAGGTGTGCGAGCCGGGTGCCCTGGTATTACGGTGTTTGGAGCCTATAACACGGAGGACTAGCATTACAGTATAGTCCTGGGCAAGGAGGCAAGAGTTGCGTTGTCACTGCACAGAGTGGGATGCTCCAGTCGAGAACAGCAAGGGAACGAAGGTGAGCCAGCCTGTTGTATTACCTCTTCGCCTGGCCACTCTTTATACATAATAATAACTCATCAGAAGCTGCATAATCCTATAGGAACGAACTTGGGGAATTGGATCTGGGTGCTGGTGCTGGCGTTGCATGAGCGGCGTGCCGGGTATTGGCCCCGAAGTCTAACTACCCGACTGTGCTTATTGGAAGCAGGCACTTCTATCGTGGGTCAAAAGCAGGGAATAGAAGGGGAAAATATATATAGCCTCCGCCCTACCCGGACCTCTGGACAACAACGTGCTGCCTCCAACTGACCTAATACAGTGCAATGGCTTGCAAGAAACTCAGATCCAGAACCATCTTCATGAAAAGAATGGGAACGGATGACGCAATCAGGAAGAGCACCAATAAGGCAGTAAGAAACGGAAAGACAATAGCAACCCCTGGAATCAGAAAGTATTTTGCAAAAGCAAATCCAGATGACCAGGATCATACAGTAAAAGAACAGGCAAACTTGGAAACAGTAGGTGTCATGGAGGTTGGAAACGGCACCCAAATAATCCCAGAAATAGGGGAAAAAATACCTTTATGGAACAAGTGGACTCAACCACAGATTTAATGGCAACCGGACCAAGAACACCGGACCTTTCCAAAATACAACAGTCTTTCGACTCCAACATTACCTCCCCAGACACCAGCACCAAGGATGGAATATCTCAAATGAAACACCAAAGGAGGATCGACAACATACAGATCAGTACTCCACAAAAATCAATAGATATAGAGGGCCATCTCGAAAGTTCACCAGATCTTTCTATCTTTAAAACCACCGGCCTGATCAATCATTACACTCCATTCTCTAAATCAATGTTTGTTTTACAAAACATCCTGGAATCAGTCCTCAACCATTTAGGTAACATATTGGAAAATTCTGATCAAACACTTGATGTACAAATTGGAATTCTAAAATTTTTGGTTGAGGAAAAAAAGAAGAAGGAACAAAATCGGTCATTAATAACAACAAAACTAACAGGAACCTGTGGCAAATGCCAAGAGATAACTGATGATGCCTTAAAAATAAAAAAGGACACTATGCCGCCTCCCTCGAAAAAAGAAATTGCAACACAAACCGGGAAGAAATCATCTGGCGAAAATGTGGGAAAGCAGAGAGACATCACCGTATATTCCCTCAGAAAACTCTTTAAAGAGCAAACTAACTCAGAACCACATCAACAATCTGTGACGTACTACCCAATATTTACAAAAAGCAAATCCAAATTAAACATGACCAATCCAGTAATACCTGATCCTGAAACAAACACTGGGTTAAATAGTGAAGATGTACAAGACTCGGAAAAAACAAAGAAGGAACAACGGCAAAGAAAGATAAAAAAGAGAAAGGCGCTAAGAAGATTAAAAAAGAAGGCCACAAAAATCAAATTTCCGATTACCACTCCTCTACTTAACGCCTCATCAGATCATGAAGGAAGTCCAACACTGCCCCCAACACTGCCCTCGACACCGAGTATGAAGCACCAGAAGATACAGGTGAAAACCAACAGTAAAAACCTTTACCGATACTCTACATTAAATCCAAAGGCTACTGATTTCATACACAGCTCGGGAAGTGCAACTTTAAAAGGAAGACTCGTAGGACATCCAGAATCACAGAGAAAAGAATCCCAAGTAGAGGAGATAAGATCCAACTACTTACAAATCACAGAGTTATTACCTATTGATGAAGCTCCACTCAATCGCAGCCGAATCACTAACCTACTGCAACAGATCAAGCCGCTAAAATTTCTAGCGCAAAATGAGATCAAACTAGTAATGTTTCCGGACAAAGCGAAACCAAAAATTGCAATTGTAGAATTCTGGTCTCCAGCCTTACCAGGAATTATCCTTAATGAGAACGAGATCCTCCACAAATGTGGGTATGACTTGATCCCAGTATTAAAAAATGAAGTCTACAATATGATGTATCCGCTCGAATCCTCTCAAAAAACGTACCAAACCATAAATAAAAAAACCTATCCCTTAGATCAATCAGCAGCAAATCTATTTGTTTCAGTAAAGAATGGCGAAAGGGAAATTTGGAGCAAAAGCACTCGCAGTAAGGAAACAACACAGAGGGATCAATCATGGGACTGGATCTCTGAGACCCTGAACAGTAACAAACAAACAAAGGACACTAGTTCTTCTGTTTAACACAGGCTTAGTAATCTCTTCTTGGAATATAGCGGGAAAAACTAAAGAAAAAATGGCAGAATTAGTAAAAAACTCTCCCGCTATCGTGGCCCTACAAGAAACCTGGAGTACACAAAATTTCAATATGGAGAGATACTTCATTTATGACATCCCTGCCCTGCGGGTCAAGCGGGGGCACGCGAAGGGTGGGATTGCAATTTTACTAAGTGAAGAGTATGACTGGGCCCAAGAAATAATCTCCACAAATTCTTATAACTACCAATGTATTAAGGTTAGATGCAGGACAAATCATTCAGACTCCCAAAATAACGTACTAATCTTTAATGTATATATCCAGCCTGGAGCAAAAATGGATGGAATGATGACAGAGATCCTGAACGACATAGATCAAATAATCGAAAGGCATGATTATCCACCGTTCCTCATTATAGGGGACCTAAATGGAAAAGTTTCCAACAAAGAAATATCAAAATGGTCTAACTGGTATAAAGAAGAGGCGCTGGAAATTTTCACACCATTATTCCCCAAAGGGAACAAGGCGGATCAAAGGGGAAAAATTCTACTAGCATCGCTCCCAACGCTAAAAGGAATAATATTAAACGGGAATGTGGAAGGCGACATCCCCGCTTCAAATACGAGACAGGGGAATAATAGCAACACACTTTTGAATTATATGATATCCAGCCTCGACTTGTTTGGATCCGCCCTACAACTAAAAATAAACTTTATTCATGAAAGCGATCACGCTATCTTACAGTTATCTACAGAGTTGAAAATACTTCCATGTTCACCTACTCAAATAATGTACAAGCATAGTACAGTCATGGTAAATCAAAACCAAAGGCGAATTTATTGGAACTCAGCGACACTTAATAAGGTAACTAATACAATAGCCACCAACCAGCTTCTTCAAACAACATACTCTGTCAACCCAATAATGAATTTTGAACTGATCATAAAAGAACTAACACAAAAATTGCAGAAAAAGCTGACGCAACCAAGATTTACAAAGACTAAAAACAAACTCGATACTGGAACAAAGCTGCTAAATAAACTAATAAGAGCACAGTTCTTAGAAGCTTTACCATCTAGGCAAGCAGAAATTAACAAACTAAAGAACCAACAGAGGAGAGAAAAAGAAAAACACAAGAGAATAGCCCAAGATCAAAATTGGGTGGATCTGCAGATAGCAGCAAAACAGAACAACCAACGTGCCTACTGGACCATAATCGCCAAAGAAACAGGCACGAAAAAAACATTACAAAGTATTCCTGTGCCCCCAAACGAATGGGAAACCTATCTCACTAATCTATACAAATTAAACAATAATTCAGAAATGGCCTATACGTTCTCTAGCAATTCAGAAACTGAAATCTCAAATACTGGAACATCCACTTCCCTCTCTATTGAGATACACATAAGAAGGGCGAGATCAACAGGAGCAACTGGCCCAGATCAAATCCCAATCAAAGTTCTCCAGATCGACCCTAAAGGGTGGAGCAGGATGCTTTCCCCCCTCTTTAACTACATTCTCAGCACTGGGGTAATCCCGAAGTCGTGGAAGGGGAGTATTATCATACCTATACATAAAAAGGGATCAAGACTGCAACCTGGTAACTACAGACAAATCGCTTTGCTGGATGCCACTGGAAAGATCTTCACGGTGGAAGTCCTGGATCAACTTAAAAACTGGGCCTTCTCATCTGGACTGATCCCTAGATATCAAGCTGGCTTCAGACCAAAGCATTCAGTCACGGACAATATTGCCATCCTGCAAACTATCTTAGATAAATATGTGTCCACCAAATCTCAGGCTGTTTACGCAGCTTTCATCGACTTTTCGACTGCGTTTGATAGGGTGGACAGGAGAATACTCTGGGAAAAACTTAGTAAAATGGGTATCCCTGACCAGTTCTCCGAATATTAATATCACTGCATACAGACACCTGGTGCCAGGTACAAATGGGGAGAGAAAAGGGCTTAACCAGCCCTATCCTAACCCCCAATGGCCTCAAACAGGGATGTCTCCTCGCTCCTCTACTCTTCTCACTCTATCTCAGCGATATGCCTCAATGTCTCCAGCAAGCACGCAACTTTCCACCAAAAGTTGCCTCCCATAAAATACATATACTGTTATACGCAGACGATATTGTCATATTAGGTTTAACACCATTTGGACTACAAAGCAATCTCCAGGCACTGAACAAATATACGGAGGAAAATTACTTAATCCCTAACATTACAAAAACAAAAATAGTTTCTTTTTTAGGAAAGAAAAAGAGTTCTAAATATAACTGGACCCTTGGTGGAGACAAGGTGGAAGAAGTAAATGAATACACCTATCTAGGCAGAATCTTCACCAAGTCTCTACAAAATCGGCCACACACTGTGAACCTGACTAGGAAAGCTGACGTACACGCGGGAGCTCTTGCAAGACTATATGCAGCGTCAGGACACAGGCATTTCTCTTCTCTGCTCAAGGTATTTATGCCCACATGCATCAAACTCCCGTTTTGCGATTCCAAATTTGCGATTTTTATCGAATCGCAAATAAGGAATCGCAAAACGGGATGCATTATTGAAAGTGCATAATATTTGCGATTCGGTAAAAATCGCAATTTTTTCCGAATCGCAAATATTATGCGAATTCCAATTTGCGATTTCGCAATTCCCATTGATTCCTATGGGCCAAAAGGCCCATAGGAATCAATGGTAATTGCGAATTCGCAAATTGGAATTCGCAAAATGTTGATGCATTCCATGGGTGCAGGGGGGGGTCCAAAGGACCCCCCCTGCACCCCTGAAATGTATTTTAAAATGGATGTTTCACACACACATGTCCTAAGGACATGTGTGTCTGTAACATGACAGTGTTTAAAATGCTAATTTGAGCATTTTAAACATTTTTCGCAAATTACCACGAGGTTCAACCTCGTGGTAATTTGCACTTGCAATCTTCAAGATCGCAATTTTTTAAAGAATGATGCATTGCATTTAAGGAATCGCAATATTGCGATTCCTTAAATGCAATCGCATTTTAGAAAATCGCAAAATTAGCGATTTTCAACAAAAACCAATGATGCATCTCAAAAAGCATTTTTGGAATTGCAAACGGCCGATTTTAAGGAATTGCACCGTTTGCGACTCCAAAAATGCTTGATGCATGTGGGCAATAGTGTTAAGATACCGCCTGTACTATCATATGCCTTGGAATATATTCCCATAAACCAGTGGAACTTCCTAGATCTAAAAGAAGGAAAAATATTACGGAGACTAATGAAGGTATCACAGGCCGTTCCTGTACAAGCTCTTCGCCTCGAGTTCTCATTAACCAGCTCCTACTCTCGAGGAATTGCCAATGTCATCAGGTGGGTATATAATCTCCTGCACGCCGAGGAAGGAACTCTTCGATCTCTGCTCAAAACAGAAACAATTGATCGTGACTCATCCAAACACGTTTTTAAGAAAAACATTTCAGTTGCCTTTAAGCTAGCGGAGATTAACATCGATCTACTGCTAGCTTGGACACCATCCCAACTTAAACTCTTTCTGAAACATTTCACCTCAAGGCTGAGCTTTGATCTAGACTTTTTGCATTGTTCTAAACTATCTTCGTATAAGAATTTCACTGAAACTATAACATACAAGAAAATTCAACAGTACATTGCTTTCAATCTAAATCATTCTGTCAGGAGAGCGATTGTTCTGTTTCGGTTCGGTATTTTACCAGTCAAAACTTAAAGGAAAACTCTAAATGTAATCTGTGTAATGGAGGAGAGCAAGATGTCGAGCATTTAATGTTTGCCTGTTTAAATCCAAAGGTGGTAATGGCAAGGAAGTGGTACTTCCAAGCCATACACATTAAATGTATGATTAACATAGCAAATGAACTGATCACTCTATGTAAATTCCCGCCAAATGAATTTGTTTGTTATAACTTTTATAAACTTTTTAAAATCTTTTTTAACATTGTATTAGCACAAGAAATTTTACTGTTGTAAATAACCTGAATGTTATGTTTAAAATATTTGTGGTCCTCAGTTGAGTACCAAAGCAAATAAAAATAAATAAACTAAACTAAAACGACTTATTACCCAGTGGTGGCCGGCAACAGTAAACTATGGTGGGCCGCTATGCCCCAAAAAACTCACCATATATATTGCACAGAGCCACGTCCGTTGTCTCTCTCCTTGGAGGTGACTCCAGCTGGCAGCAGGAAAGGTAAGGACTTCCTTCCTTGTGCAACGTAATTCCAATCAATCCTGATTAGTTGGAGCAGGCTAACCCAGCACTCATTTTGCGGCTTGGGGGCCTGTGGCTTTAATCCCTCGGCTGTTTCTCAGCCCTGGGATTGCACAGGCTGAAGTGCGCATGTCAGATTGGCCGGCTGTAGGCAGCCAGCCGATCTTAAATGCACACTGGCAGGGGCTGCAGTAATAGTGCAATGACATGAATCAGCCCGGCCCCTGCTCTTGCGCTATGACAGTGTAAGCCAGCGCCCTAAATAAAATGATACTTTTTTAACATTTTATTAATGTGTGTGCCTGCTGCGCTCACAGCAGGCGGGGAGATGCTTCTCCGCCATAACGGAGGAGCCGCCACTGTTACTACCCCATGTGGGACGCAGAAGCTCTTGTTGACATGGGTAGCTCGTTAAACCTTGCGGATATGGGATGGAGGAGTGTTGTATTTACTTAAGCCTATTTGAGAAGTGTTTCTATGTCATGGGTGATGAACACTGAGGTGCAGTTATAATGTTATAGGAAGCTTTGTTTAGCGATGTAATGGTTAAGGAAGTGTGAGAGATAGACAAGCATTTTTATAATTTGTGCTCTACTGGTCGCTTTGATGAGCTTTTCTGCCTCTTTATTGTGTTGGTGGTTTGTCGTTTATGTTCTTGATTCGAATATCTCTGCTGGTTGTGGCAGGAGTTCATCTACTCTGTGATCTTATGGATCTGGTAGCTGTAACAGATGCATATAATTAGTGAGGGGGTATCAGAGATCTGCCTGGATAGACCATGACTTGGCTAGTAGAAGGGATGAAGTATCAACTGCTTGCTTAAGAGTAAGCAGTTGTAACGGAAGTGACATACTCCATAAGCTATCCTTCCAGCCATCCGCCTTAGGCACAGTCGCAGCCGGTGCAGGTAAGCGTGGTGGGGCGGAGCGGGACAGGCGGGGTGGGGGAAGTCGACAGAGGACGGAATAGGATTTATTTATTTATTTAATGTTCCCTATTCCGTCGTCTGTCGACTATCCACCCTCCCACCCAGCCCCGCCTCACTGCACTTACCTTCATCGGCTGCGGCTGCTTGAGCCCATCCAGCATATAGGGATTTTGCAAACAACATAAAACTGCAAAGCTTGGAATTTGTATTTCACCGTGTAGTTAGCTAAAATAATTGATGAATCAGCATTCGGTTGTCGTTTTTACCAATTTTCTGTTCTGATGTCATCTGTAACATGCAACGGGTTGATCGTGCTGTGATGCTGTAGCTTGGTTGATGTTAGTCCCAAGCTACCTAGCAGACAAGCAGGAATATATGCTTTTGCTGCCCACATCTGCCCCCACCCGGACATGATGTGCTTGGTGTACGCAGCTTTCGCCATCAGTGACCTACTAATTATGTTAATGCTGATGGTTGCATAGCATGTTGAATCAATCACCTGCTGCTGCACAAGTGAACACACATCAAGCTGAGCGGGTGGCACCACCACCCTGCTAGGTGGCACCATTTACAGGGAGGAGCTCTGGTGAGCTTCCCTCTTTCGACCAGAATGTGGTGAACAGAATCCAGTAGACTCAGGACTGGTCCTACCATTTTGTAAACTGTCACTTAAGGTGACTTTAGTGGAACCAGAGAAGGCAAGCACCACCGATCTGAGGGTGTTCCACCCAAGAATGGTCCAGTTTGAACTCTCAGAAGTCAAACTGTTGATGCTGCTGCCCGCAGACTCCATTGGATATGAGCAGAGTTTGTGGGATCTTCGAAGTCATCCTTCAGTCCTCAGGCTGCAGTAATAGAGCAGCTCTCCTGTCTTTCATGAGCTTGGACAGTAACCTACAGACAGAGTGGGGTGAGACCCACATACTCATCGGAGGATCTGTCCTCCTGCAGTAAGGGTGTATTACTGTGCAGGGAAGGAGTTGAGCCCACTGAACACGGCCAGGGCAGACTCCAGACTGAAAGTCAAGTAGACCCTCCAAAGGCCCTAGAAGGTCTACGTAAACTAGAGTTTGTTATGTTTTGCCTACAGACACAATTCAGTTAGTTGTTTGAGGAAGAGCTTTTGTGGACCAGGTCAATTGTAGAGGGGGCTTATGGCCAACCTGCTTCTTATCCTTGGCCAGCTTTCTTGTCACTCTCATTTCCTTGTTTCTTATTTAATGTCTTTCTTGCATCTTCTTGTTTTTTTTTTGGTTTTTTTTGGAAACCTTTATTGTGCAGTATCAGCAAACAAATACGGGCCCACAACCATCCGGCCGGCCTCGAAAACATTTTAAGCACTGTTGCAGGCTATACGGCAACTCGGTAGCACCGCAATACAAATTGACAAGCAATCAGAATTACACTGAGTATCATAGTACTACCGGGAGATAGGATAAGTGAAGGTTATTTTTAAAATTTTAAGCAGTTTTAAATGTAACAACTAAGAATCAGCAGAGTCCAGTCCATCCATCTACGACATGAGTGGGCAACTTTCAGCAATGAAACCAGACTAAATAACTGTGGTCGGAATAGCGGCATAAGGATTTATACAACAGGATATTCAAGCACACCTCATGTTTCATGCCGATCGCTACCCATCACGTATCAAGCAACCCACGGACCCAAAGACAGAAATAAGAAGAGAAAAGAAGTTGGAAAGGAGAAAAAATTAAGGCCCATAGAAACTAAAACGAACAAAATAAAACCCCCTCGCCCTACCCCCCACCCTACACGCATGCAGAGGCTACGGCCTACCCCCCCCCCCTAGCAGTGTGCCTGTCGCCCAAAAAAGAGTACCCGAAATACAGACACAGAAAGAAAGAAAGAAGGAAAAAAAAAGGAACCATATAAAACCGGAGGAGGGCCAAATCCAATTGCTCCCGGACTCCCCAGCCCCGCATAAGACCTCCACCCCATAAACAAGAGTCAACAACAACAAATGTCAGTTACAGCATTAAATGGGGAGAGACAGCACTTATCGCACAGCCAAGTGTATCAGAAAAGCGTTCCAACCCGGGTCTCCGCCAGCCAAGCAGTCAGAAACAGCGAAAAGGAAACCATCAGCCCTGGTCTGTTCGTAAAAATCCCTTCAAACATGGCCCCCGAAAAGAGCCCGCCCCAAGCAGAACAAAGGGACAAAATGGCCACACACGGCAAAGAAGAGGCGTGTGAAAGCAAAATGGACGTCGCCAGTTACCATTAAATCCATAGTCCCAAAAGATGAGCACCCCCAAGGTCGCACGATGTCACTCATTCCACTGTAGGAAGAAAAAGGCTTGCGAGGCGAAGGCAGCAAGGGGGGCCAATAACTGCAGAAATGGCATTTGAGACAACAGTAGCGACATCATGGGTGAAGTCCCAATCCTCGGCGGGGAGAGAAACACTGTAGCGCAGACAAAGCTGGTGGACGAACAGACACTAATGTAGCCAGGGATAGTCCGCTCCTCTTTGTACACGTGTGGCAACATGGTAGTCGCCTCAGGAACAGGCAAAGGTAGATCAACGCAGCGCTGGGAGCTGGTCGGTCGCCATCTTCTTGTTTTTGTCCCTCTTTTGGAACATAATTGTTTACCAATCGTTTGATTGGATGACTTGTATCCTTCCACTGCTCACATTCATGGAATTACTTTCTTCTTAGCACTCTATGTGTTTTATTGCTTTGTCCTTGTTGTGCTCCTTTCACCCTCAAATATGGCCCCCACCCACCACATTTCATCTTGTTCCCTACTCGCCCACCATGTTCTTTTTCTGTTTTAAAAAAAAGCATTTTATTTCTCAACTTTTTCCCTTTCCAAATTTCACCATTACTCCTCCTTCTTGCCTACTCCCCACCTGCTCGTCCATTGCACCCCCACCCTTTCCATCGAGGTCCTCTACAAAAAATATGTATTTTTGTTTAGTTTTTTGAATTGGCATTTCCTCCCAGGCTCCTCTGTTCTGAAAGTGTCCTATTGTACATGTTTAAATTCTTTTTTTTTAATTTACCTCTTCGCCAATAAACAAATTAGCAAAATGGCAGCCGCGTGGAAGAAAATATGCATGAATATGTCATTACTTGGGGGTGCCATTGCATCATGATGCATTTGCTTGTGCATCATTGTACTCTTTTCTCTTTTCGGGTGCTGCATAGCTTCATAAAAAACTTTAGAAATGCCAATTGTGGTGTATGTGGGGAGAAGGGCTCGCCCCTTTCTCTCCTTAGGCTTTTCAGAGACTCTGTTCACCAGGGCGGCCTGGGCCATCTGGTCCCTGGGTCGGCCTAGGCCATCTAGTCGCTGGCTGGAAAACCAGATGTGCAGTCAGTTGCTGGCAGACCGGATGATTGGCAGATGACTTGCCAACCAGATGATTTGAGAACTGTCCAGTGCGGCAAACTCTGACTTGTATATGCCCAGAGTTTCGTATTTCCCCTCTTCATGGGGGCTTAACAGTCGAGAAAAAGCAACCTCCCAGGCAGGTCCAAGTGAATAGGGTATGGGGTTGACTGGGGGCTTAACCCCCCATGGCACTCCAGGCCCGGTTTTCAGGAACGTAGAAGGCACCGACCTAGGGCAACACACTGAACCTATGCACTGTGGTGACAGTAACCACCCAGGATATGGTGGCTGTAGACATGGGACAGCTCTTATGCTGCTCTAGGACCTACACCAGATGCAAGCCCTCAGTAAAGATTTGCTCCTGCATGCCAAGCTGGAGCACGAGCCTGGGAAAGCTCAGAGAAGCCTCTGCAGATGCCTGGGCCTGATCTCAAAGGCACCAACTGTCAATGTCCCATGCTACCCAGGAGCCTATTTCACGATGGACTGCTCTGAAACCCCTGACTGGGTCCCTGGTCAGGGCTCTGGCAGGACCATGGTCAAAGTCTCCAAGTCATAAAAAGCATATGGAGTTCAGATCCGCAGGGTCTGTGATTCAGCCGGCCTGGGTTAACAAGCCGCCCCATTCCCATGGGATCCATTCTCCGGGCTCACCCAATCACTTTGAGCCAGGGTTTGGGGTACCATTGGCACTGGGAGGATTGCCATTTGATCTTTTTGCACCTTACATTTTTGGGAACATGAAGGTGTGTTTGGCTAACATGGAGAGCTTTAGCATGTCAGACCTGAGGAGCATTTGCAAGCAAAGAGGACTGAAGCTGAAGAAGTAGTCCAAGAAGGAGGATTATCACATTTACTTCAGAGCCTGGGAGGAAGACCATAATTTGCAATGCACCTCAGAAGAGAATGATGATGAAGTAGATGAGGAAAATGAGGATGGCATATCGGAAGTTGAAGTACCAGAAGACTGCTTTCGCCAAGGAGCAGCATAACTTGCATTGTCCGGGGCAACGAGCACCGTGTCAGCCTAAAATATTTGCCCATCAGAGCTGAAGGACAGATAGGGAGAAAGGGCTCAGAAATTGCAACTAGCAACCCTTGCCCTTGATGAAAGGAGACTGGCTGCAGACAAAAAGGAATGATTGACAGCTTAAGAGAAAAGGTGCAGCCCTGACAGCTGAGGAGAAAAATGCAGTATCACATGGCCCTGATATCCTTAGAATGGGAGGGGGTACTTGCCCAGAGGAAGGTCATTGTCAGTTGCCAGATCCCCTCTGACCTTGGCAATGAACTTCTACTTGTGAGAAAAGAGCTTGGAGATGCGTTCGTCCATGGTGGCCCAAAAACACAGATTTCTATGGGTACTGTCTGTAATCCGGGGGTATGGTGACCTAGAAGGCCTAAGGGTAGGAGGTGGATTCCATCCACAGTGGGAGGACCAGCCTGTCAGGCGTTAACTTCTCTGGGAGGACAGCAACCCAGGTCTCACCCCGGTGAGACCACTACTGAACTGGAGGTGTTAGCTGTGCTTTCACAACGACAGAGGACAGTAGACCTGCACCAGGCAAACCCCTACATGACACAGAGTGTGTCACCATTGGGACGGACTCTGCCCCCCACTGCCAGAAGCCCTGGACTGCCATGCACCTGTTCAGACTCAGGGTACAGACCCTGAACTGAAATTCCATCTCTGGGCGCAATCCCTGAGATGGTGGAAGAAAGAGTGGAAGGAGTGTGTCTAGTGAGTGTGTCTAGTACTGAAGGGTGCTACCCTCCATTCTGAGAACCCCAAGATGCCAGAGTGAACTCAGGAGCAAATATGGGAATTCTTGTCATCCCCAAATAGGAGCCTCCACCTGGCAGTAGCTGGACAGGGGCCTGATATTGAAAGCTGTCAGTGGTCTCTGCCGATTTTAAGTCTTTTTGGGAAGAACTTGCCCTGGGTTGGGGGCAGAAGTCTGACCTAGAGGACAGAATGGGCCACATACTTTGTTGACTACAGTGGTACGGCCGCCTACTGGAATGCATCAGTGAACAAGTTAGGTTTGGTTCACTCCCAGGTGGTGTCGAAGGCAGAAAAAGTTTCCCCTTGGACAAGGTTAGTGACTGAGACACATGTTGATAGAGGGGTACAAGTACGTTCAGAGAGGCATTGAACAGACTTGCCTCCTTGAAACACCTGAGCAGGAATGCCCATCAAGGGATTGATTTGGGCACCCTAGCTCTTAGCTAGGGAGGCCTGTGCAGGTAATCCGATTTTTCTGTGTGAACATCCTGATTTTTTTGCCTTTTGCTGGACCCTGCCTTTTAGCTGGCTTTAGAACTCAATCAGCCTGATTCATCAAAGACCCGTTTTGCGAGTCTATAATAGCGATTCATAAGGAATCGCTATTACAGACTCGCAAAACGGGATTCATGTAGGAATCGCAAAAAAAGTTGCGATTCCTACACATTCCTTATTTGCGATTAGCAAATTGCTAATCGCAAATAAGGAATAACTCCCCATTCATTCCTATTGGCCAAAAGGCCCATAGGAATGAATGGTGAGTATTCCTTATTTGCGATTAGCAATTAGCTAATCGCAAATAAGATAGCGATTTAAAGGGTGCCAGGGGTGTCCAAAAGACACCCTGTAGCACCCCTTAAATGCAAATTTAAACAGGTGTTGCGCACACACATGTCCAAAGGACATGTGTGTGTGCAACATGCAACTTAGAAAAATGCTTTTAAAAGCATTTTTCTAAGTTTTCGCTATTTACCACGAGGTTTGACCTCGCGGTAAATAGCGGGCCGAAATTGCGAATTCGCAATTTTTAAATGGATGATGAATTGCATTTAAGGAATCTCAAATAGAGATTCCTTAAATGTAATTCCTCGCAAAATATCGAAATCGCTATTACCGATTTTTGCATTTGGGATGATGAATCCCAAATGCAAAAATTGCGCTTGCAAAGGGCCAGATTCTGAGAATCTGGCCCTTTGCGAGCGCAATTCACCTTCATGAATCGGGCTGTATGTACTTCAAACCTGCTAATCAGTGGTAACGTGCCTGTGCTCATCCTTTTGTCAAGAAATTGGAATACTCCTAAACGGCATATTTAACTTACCCATACGTTCCAAGAATATGGTACCAAGTGCATGTGGAATCTGAAAGTTAAAGGTCACTATTGGACTACAGCACCTATTGTGCCATCCACTACAGTGACAGTCATTAACTTGGCTTCAGGCCTACTAGTGTAGATAGACTGTAGCAGTGTAAATACTGCAATTTGATCTGTCAAAATAAACACTTTTGTCAGGTCAAAACCTTAATTATAAATATTAACAAGTCATCCAAATGCAGGTCTTATAAGGTATAAGTCAGGGTGCATGGCATTTAGCAATTTAATGTTATCATGAGCTTATAGGGACTCGGACCCAAAAGGAATTTTTCACTTTGGCTGACATAGCTGTCAATTGTAGAAAACCAGAGTACAAATTCAAATCCTAAAACTGTATCTCGAGAAGGGACCTACCTAGAAAAATAGTAAAAATCCAATTCAATTTATTAAATAGTAAGAAAAGAAAGTTACTTTTTCCTTCCTGATGTTCTTGAAGGATATCTTATCTTATAAAATTATATCAAATCTTCTCAATTCTTATCTGATCTTATACAGATTTGTAGAGCACACTATCACCCGGAGCAAGTGTAAGTCTAAGCACACCTAGGTCTTTGTGGGACTACTCAAAAGCCAGGTCTTCAGTTTCTTGCGGAATTCAAGAAGTGAGGAGGAGGCCCTTATGTATGGGGCAGGTAGTTCCATGCTTTAGGAGCAATGTAGTAGGCTCAACCTACAGAACTGGTTTTCCTTATGCATGGGATTTGTGCAAGTAGGAGCCCAGAACAGAAGAGCGGCTGTGTCTGGAATGTTTGTGAACGCAGATGCAATTATTGAGGTATGCTGGACCAGTGTTCCTTGAAAGTGTGGATAGGAGTTTGAATTGTGCTCGTTTGTGAATGGGGAGCCAGTGGAGCTCCTTTAGGTGTGATGTGATGTGAGTGCGGTGTGGGAGGAAGAGAGATATTCTGGTTGCAGAGTTCTGTATGGTCTCCGCTTTCTGGTGAGTTTTTTTGTTGACCCGGCATAGAGAGTGTTCCCATAGTCCAACTTGCTTGTGACCAGGGCATGCATAAACGTTTTCCAGCAACATCAGCATCTTCAGGGGATTGAAGCTTGAGGTGGTGATGCAACTGACTTGGGCAGTAATGTTGAGCTTACGTTTGATGATGATCCCATGGTTGTTGGTATGGGTTGTGGGGGTCGCTGTTGGTCCTAGCTACATTGGCCACCAAGTGTAGCCCCATAGTGATGTGCTCTTCCTGGGGATCATGATTTTGGCCTTGTTGGTATTCAGCTTTAGACAGTAGGTTGTCATCCAGTGGGCGATTTCAGTCATGCAAGCACTGAACTTTTTCCAGTTATTGGGCCTCTTATCCGTGACGGAGAGAATGAGTTGCGGCTTAGGAGAGGACGTTGATATTGTGAGAGGGGATGATTATGGCATGTATTCATTGAATAGGGTCAGGCTCAGAGAGAATCCTTGCAGAACTCTGCAGTTGAGGTCACAGGCATCCGTCATTTACGATGCCAGCCTGACTGACTGGGTCCTTCCAGTAGGAAGGAGCAGGTCCATCAGAGTGAGTGTCAAATGCTGTGGAGAAGTCATAGAGGATAATGGCTACTGTGTCTCCTCTGTCTAGAGTCATGTGAATATCATTTGTGGCAGCGATGAGGCCAGTGTCCTTGCTGTGGTGTCAAGTAGTTGCTGGTCGTTGAGGATTTTGGTGAGGTGCCTTTGGTTTATTTTCTCTAAGACTATTGCCGCGAATGGCAGCAGGGAGAGTGGTCTGCATTTTTAAATCTTCCGCCGCTGGGAGCAGACGTAGGGCCTGATTGTAAGTACGGAGTTCCATAGGACCACCGTACTCGTAGTGGTGGTCCAACTACAGCCACACTGGGGGTCCACCCACAGTCTAGTGTGGTGGTTGAACCGCAACAGGATCACTGCGACCACCAGGGATCCAGGATCCTGTGGCGATCTCGCAGCGGTCAGGGAGCTGTAATATGCAGGCGGTGCCACTGCGGTACCGTTGAACATATTAAGAATTACCTGTCTGATACCCCTTTCATGGTGGTGAGCCCACAATGAAAAGGGTGGCAGAGAGGCAACCAAGGGGGCCCTAATGGGGCATGTGTGGGGCACTTGTTGTGCCCCCCTGGATTTGCACCCCAAGTTGTTGCGCAGTGTGGTATACATACTGCAATGTGCAGGAACCTGCCGCAGATGCTCTCACTGTGGCCGTCTGCATGTTAGGATCTCATGTGAGCCTAACAGACCACTGCTGTGTGACCAGCTCAGCACCACCTGCCCGACCAGGATTACAATCGCAATCCGGCGGGTGAGCACATCATGGCTTTGCCGATTCTCTAGCCGACGGCGCAGTGGCAACGCCGCTGGAGGAATGCCAAAGTTGTAATAAGGCCCTTAGCGTTTGCTCCAGTTTGGCGGGATATTTAAAAATACTCATGCCAGATGGGAGCAAACACATTTTTCCTTGCCCGTGATAGTGCAGGCTGGGAAACTACTGTATCCTGGGGTGAGTTCCCGGGGACACAATAATTTAGCCGACCCCCGCGGGTGGTATCCCCAGGGCCTACAATGGCTCAGAGAGGGAGGCTGAGTGGCACCCCTTCCTTTTAATTGAATTGACGGGCCTGAGTGATGGGGCCCTTCCCAAGCCTTTTTAAGGCTCCGGAAGGGTGGCCCCTTCCCCTATTTTAAAAATTTCGGCCTAAGTAAGTGCCTAAGTATTCTCAGAGTGGGGGCCTCACGAGCCCCTCTCTTTTTTAAAATAATGTGGGACCGGTGAATGGGGTCCCCGGGATCTTCACAAGCTCGGGTAGGGGGACCATGTAGTCCTCCTCCCCTTTTAAGAAAAGCAGCCAAGGCTGATGGGGTCCCCGGGGACACTATCAGCTCAGGCAGGGAGACCACACTCCTCTCTTCCCTTAAATATACCTGGACCCAGGGGATGGGGTTCCCAGGGCCCTATGTGGGCTGGGCCGGGGGCCCTACTGGTGCCACCTCCTCTCTCATATATATCTTCAAAAATGTCAGCTGCCATTTTCTTTTTTTTGCTGCAATCCCACATTATTCCTGCGGGATCGCTTCAAAATTTGCCAATTGCTTTTTAAAAAAATTGGCACCAGGCATCGGGCCCAAGGAGGCAGGGTATTTCACCCTGCTCCCTTATGTAATTTTTTAAACTTCAGGACAGGGGAATAAAATGCAGATGTAAAAAAAAATAGCGACCTTCAAAATGGTCGCAAAGTGGTTTGCAAATGGAAAAACGTCTGCATGCCATGTACAAAAGCCATTCACATATCAAAAATAGTAATGCTCCTAGTTTGCAAGTCATTATTTTTTGCGAACGCCAGATAATGATTCGGAAACAGGAAATCCCAAATAGCAAATCGCAAACAGGATGTTTAAGGGAGTCACAAATAGCGATTAGTCGCATTTTGACCAGTTTGCATATGAAATTTACCAGCAACGCAAACCAGGTGGTAACTGGGTGCATACTATAAAAGCAGGCCCAGAATGCACCACAGCTGTCCACAGTGGCTGCCATGTATTTTTTTTTTTTAAGTTTTCAAAAACCTTTATTGAGGAAAATCTTGGCAGACACAATACATCGTGCAATACTGCAGCTCAAATCCACAAAATACAGAACAGGTCAAGCGTTTAGTAACAGGTAGATTACATCTTGCAATAAATTAAAAAACGTGAAAGTTGGAATCACAGCTCCACTACACCGAGGTTCCTCCTCCCCAGGGGGAACACACACAAAAAAGCAACATCAGTGGGGGTACTAAAAAAGCGGGGGTACTAAAAAAGCAGGGGCGCTTATGGAAAGGGAAAGAGCAGTCACTGGCCAGCGCCGGTGGCCCCGCGGACACCAGGCCGGACGAGGAGCGTGCGAGAGGCAGCACCACTGGGATGGGAACAGGAAAGGAGATAGGTAACCAGAGGGCCCCAGATGTCAACAGGTCGAGACCTGGCAGACATTAGATCCCAGAATTCCGATAGGAGAGTCTGGCACCGAGAAGCATCCTTCAACCAACTCTCAGCTTTGGGGGCAGGCCTACGACCCCAACACATGGCCACCCTGCACCTAGCAAGGACAAGCATCATCAAGATCAGATGTCGAGCAGCATCAGGACAGAATTTAATGAAGCCGAGAAGGCACAGGGGTGGATCGGGGTGCACTGCAGCGCCAGTGATGTCAGAAATGGTGGAACACAACATCCGCCAGAACTCAGAGACCTTAGGGCATAGCCACGCTAAATGGGCAAAGTCCACGGCAGGAGCAGCGCAACGCACACAATTGTCCCAAGGAATTAGCCCGAGCCTGTGGAGCTACACTTGGGTGTGGTACAGCCGGAGCTGGTAGTTCGGTGACAGCTTTTTCGTCTGATTACAGCAATATAGCCAGTCAGCCTGCGAAATATCAATACCGAGATCCACACCCCATGCCTCCCGCGCACGACGCGAGGAAACGGGGCGAACACTAGGATGATAGCGTATAGTTTGGTGACTAATTTGTGCAGCGACGGGGAGGTATATATGAAATCCAGAGCCAGCATGGTGGGCAGGGGCTGAGGGAATGTGGGGTGAAGTTTCCGGCAAGTGGCACGCAGCTGCGTCTAGACATGCTGGAAGACTGAAGTGAGGGGAAGTGTGGGTGGTTAACTATTGGCATGGAGTTGGCAGAGAGCCGAGGGATGCTAGAAAGCCGACACAGGCCAGACCAGGCCCATCGCAGCATCTCGACCTCCGCCCGAGGGCACACCGCGGGTGCGAACAAAGCCGTGGACAAAGGCCAGGGATAGGCTACATCCGTCTCAACTGCGACGTGAGGCTGATAAGGCGTAGGGTCAATCCAAAAATGCAGGAAGCTGGCCTGGGCACACAAGGCATAGATCCTGAAGTCAAGCGCGCCCATCCCACCGGCAGACATGGGGAGAGTCAGGATATCATAAGCTACTCTTGGTTGTTTACCCGCCCAAACGAGCGTAATGATTAGGGAGCGTAATTTGCGAAAGAAATGAGAAGTGAGAGGGATAGGGATGTTTAAAAACAGATAGAGAAATTTAGGAAGGACCACCATTTTGGCGATTGCGATACAGCCCGCCAGAGATAGAGGTAGTCGGCTCCACGATGGAATCCTGGATTCCAGCCAGTCTACCGCACACCCGATGTTAGACCTCCACAGTTCATCCAGATCCCTACTCAGCCAGATGCCCAAATAGCGCGTGGGGCCAGAAGCCCACACAAATGGAAAGCCAGGTGAGAATGGCATGGTGGCATCCGTCAAGGGGAATAGAACAGACTTGCTCCAGTTCACCTGGAGGCCTGAAAGCCTGCCAAAGCGTATGATTTCCCGGACCAAGGGGCTGAGGTTCACCTGAGGATGGTGGACATATAGGGTAACATCATCCGCGTACATTGAAACGAGCAGGGAGAGGGACGAGAAACCAATACCCCTATGAGTGTGGTGCTGCCGAAGCCTCCCGGCCAAGGGCTCCATTGCGATGGCAAAGAGCATGGGCGATAACGGGCACCCTTGCGTGTGCCACGAGCATTACTAATAGGGTTGGAGACCTGACCGTTAATGCGGAGACGTGCCGAGGGATTGGTGTAAAGGAGTTTAACCTTACGCAGAAAGATTTCACTGAAGCCCATACGCGGCAAGATGTAAAATAAAGAGGCCCACTCCAGCTTATCAAATGCCTTGGTGGCATCCAGCAGGGCAGCCAGAGCCGGTAGGTTAGGATTAATTTTATGCAAAACTGAGAAGATTGTACGAAGGTTGTGCGAGGTTGCCCTACCGGGAATGAAACCTGATTGATCAGGGAGAGCAATGGTGGGCATAAGTAAAAGAAGGGGGAATGCGATCAATTTAGCAAAAATATTGTTATCTATGATTATAAGGGAAAGGGGGCGGTAGGAGTCGCGACGATAGACCGGCTTGTCGGGTTTGAGAAGCAAGGTTATCATCGCCTCACGCAGGGATAGCGGGAAAAGATCGGTATCAAAAGATTCATTGTACATAGCCACCAGATGTGGTTCCAAGAGATCAGCGCACTTTTTGTAGAACGAGGCTGGCAGGCCATCCAAGCCAGGGGCCTTGGATAGTGATCAGGCCTGATAGTGATCAGGCGAACAAGGATTTTAATCTACTTGTAACTGCCAACTTGGATGAGCTAGCTCCCATGTGCAAGGGTAAAACTAGAGAGGGCAGACAACGTACTGCCCCATGGTTCACCACAGAACTACAGCAAATAAAATCTAACTGCAAAAAGCTTGAAAGGACCTGGAGAAGGAACCCGAGTGAACAAGCAAAAAACAGCTATAGCTCAGCTCATCGGAGCTATCAGTACGCGGTGCGTAGAGCAAAAGCTAAATACTTTCAGATGCGTATTGAGGATGCCGAGTGCTCATCGCGAGAACTGTTCAAAATTTATAAAGAAATATCTCTAGTGTCTAGCTCTAATACCCCTACTAAGACCTCCATGGAAGGATGCAATAAAATCGCTGACTTTTTTTCCAATAAAGTCAAGAAGATTTACGCTTCCTTCTCTCAACAACCAGAAAAGGGTATAGATTTTACAGCAGACAGCTCACGGACAGCCCCGGATTCCTCATTACTAAAGTTCAATGTCCCCGCAGCTGACAAACTAATAAAGATCTGTCAAAGTGTGAAGTCTGGGTCCCCTAATGATCCGGCCCCGGCCTGGGTACTCTCAGAGGGCCTAACAGCCCTGGAACCTCACATCAGACACGTCCTACAAACCTCCTTTTCCACTCAACAGGTCCCGATGGAGTGGAAGAAGGCCATAGTACTGCCAATAAGGAAAAAACCGAATGTAAGCTTGGAGGTACTGGAAAACCTCAGACCTATTTCCTTATTACCGTACGTGGCGAAGGTGGCTGAGAAGGTGGTTAACGCTCAGCTCACAGAGCACCTGGATAAATGGAATTTGCTCCATCCCTCACAATCAGGATTCAGGGCGGGCTACTCCACGGAGACTGCCCTCTTAAGAGCTACTGAGACCTTAAGAGCAGGGGCAGATGCAGGGCATACTATGGCCTTGATCATGCTCGACCTAAGTGCGGCTTTTGACACCGTAGCACATTCCATCCTGCTACGGTGTCTGCATGAAGCCGGGGTCGCTGGTCCTGCGCTGTGCTGGCTGCAATCGTTTCTGACGGAAAGATGTTTCCAGGTACAGCAAGGGACTTGCCGCTCAGTGGAGATGTCACTAGACCAGGGAGTGCCTCAGGGCTCAGCTCTGAGCCCCACTCTCTTTAACCTATACATGGCCTCCCTAGCGAAAGTGGTTCACTCTTATGGGGTGGAATTGGTGTCGTACGCTGACGACACCCAGCTGCTTATCTCCCTATCGCAGAACGCCTCCAACACCCCTAACAACTTTAAATCCTGTATGCAGGCACTTGCAGAGTGGATGGATGCCCATTGTTTAAAACTCAATGGATCTAAAACAGAGGTGCTGGTGGTAGGGGGAAAAAGCGAAAACTGGTCGGCTGAGTGGTGGCCTTCATGTCTGGGCCCCACCCCCATACCATGTCAGGAGGCTAAGAATTTAGGAATCTGGATGAATCCTGCTCTCTCATATGATAGCCACATCAGGCGTCTTGTGGGCAAATGTTTTGGAGTATTAAAGACTCTAAACAAAACTTTAGACCTCCTCCCTCTATCGGCCAGAAGGACACTAACGCAGGCACTGGTGACCTCGCGATTAGACTATGGCAACATCTTGTTCCTTGGGGCCACCGAGGGTAGCATAGGTCGCCTTCAAGTCATACAGAACTCCGCCGCCAGACTGGTGCTAAGAAGACCCAGGAGAGCCAACTCGAAAATGGCGCTGGATGCGCTTCATTGGCTACCTGTGAAGAAGCGTGTGCTGTATAAGTGCCTCCTCTTCTGTCACCGCATCGTCTGGGACAGGTCACCGACTTACCTAAAGGATCTAGTCAGCAGATATGAACCAACTAGGACCCTCCGTTTGAAGGCCGCCGGACTGCTGACAGTCCCTAGGATTAGGAAGGCTAGAATGGGTGGACGCTCCTTCGCACTCCAAGCAGCTCAACAATGGAACCTACTTCCCCCTGCTCTGAGACTGGAGAGCAGTGAAACTCGGTTTAGGGCTCTGCTTAAAACTCATCTATACACTTCATAGTTCCTGGTAGTTGGTCTGCTGATCCATGGACAGTGTCAGCGCGGGGACACGCCGTGATGGCGTTACTGAGCGCTCTACAAACTTTATATTATTATTGTCTCCAGGTAAACTACTGATGGCAGCCAGTATTTCCTCCCTGAAAAACGGTTCATCAAGGAATTTACAGTGGTAGTCTTCCAGCCAGACCAGTGCAATAGATTCAAAGTATTGCTCAAACTTCTCCCGTGGCAGAGGAGTACTGGCAGAATATAGTTGTGAATAAAAATCGAGAAAGCGGGATTTTATGTCCTTCAGGGAGGTAGTCCTGTCCGGGTCACCATCACTAAGTGCTGTTATATAGGAGGCGCCTCGCGGTGGACGAAGAAGGTTGGCAAGGGTACTCCCTGGGCGGTCCCCCTCACCAAAGCGACGCGCCCGACCCTCTCTGCCCAAAAAAGACAGTTCACGGCCAGCTTTATCTGAGAATTCAGTGTGTTTTTGGCGTAGTAGCGCCAGCGTCTCAGGACTAGGGAGTGCCGCCTGGGCAGCATCCAGATCCTTAATTTCCTCCTCAAGCTTAGCCAGAGTGGTACGAATAGAGCGGAGGACGCCGGCCTGTTCAGAAATACATTCGCCCCGAATGACTGCCTTAAACCCTTCCCATAAGGTGGAAGCGAAGTCCACGGAACCCGTGTTTAAATCGAAATAGTTGGTTATCGCGGTTTGGATGTCCGCACAAAAAGCAGAGTCCAAGACGGCATTAGGGGGGAGACGCCAAGTGAAGGCCCATCGCTGGGAATGAGGAGGTCTGAGACGGATCTGGACAGGCGCATGATCGGAGAAGGTGGGAGCCATGTGCAATGCATCAGTGAACCAAGACAAGGTCAGCCAAAAATCAATTTGCGACCAACAGCCCCTCGCGCCAGTGAAGCAGGTGCCCTACCGAGCATCGAGGCGGAAGTGGCACCAAGCATCATAAAGAGCATTATCGGTTAAGATAGACGTGAGAGCTGCAGCTGCATGCGGATGGGACGTATAGGAGCCCGACCGATCTAAGGTGTCCGATAGAGTGACATTAAAATCTCCACCCCAATCTACCGCCGCGGAGCCGCAGGAGGAGAGGAGGTGCCAGATGTGGTTAAAAAATTCTGAGTCATCGGAGTTGGGGCCGTATACCGCGGCAATCGTAACGGGCTGAGCCAGTAGTAAACCAACGAGGATCACATATCTGCCCTCCGGATCGAGGAGTACCCGGGCAGTCTGCCAAGGGAGGCCCGGGCGCATCAGAATTGAGACTCACCTAGCATACAACGAGTAGGTGGAGGAGTGGGATTTCCCCCAATAACGGGATTGGAGTCTGGAGACGGATCCGGGCAACAGGTGCGTCTCCTGTAAGAGACATATATCTACTTTGTGTCGCTGTAAGTGTGAGTGAATCAGTTGGGCCTTTCGTGGTCATTCCGGCCCTGGACATTCCAAGTCCAGCAAACTATGTCAGCCATAAGGGAGCGTTCAAAGCGCAGCACAACGCAGCACAGACGGCAAGCTACGCAGACAAGCACAGCGCACATGCTAATCAGGAAAGTCAGAGGGTGGCAGGAAGCAGCACAGGTATGAGGCAGCGCAAGCAAATAGAAACAGCCCTCTGTGGATTTCCACAAACACGGCAGTGCGGTAGAGGCGCGCAAGCATCTTACTGACGGGTATGGCTCAGAGAGCAGAGCGCACCGGTGGGCAGTGATAGCGCCCCGCGTACCAAACCATAGGAGGCTCAGCTTATAAGGGGAAGGAGGGACCAGTGGAGCAACATGTTGACCATCAATATATGACCAATGAGCGTAAACAGAACAAATCAGAGAGCACAGTGCAGTGTAGCAGACAAGACTTACTGCAAATAGCAATCTACTTGAGGCGAGGCGATGCAGGAAGCACAATGCAGTGTCAAGAACCATACATGTGGAAGCAATATAGAACAAACATACAGTTGCGAAATAAAGCCACAACCCCAGAGGAGCAAGAATCCCCATAGAAAACCCCACCGAACAGTACCTTGCAAAGAAATCCCCCAACCCTGCACCCACTCCAACCCCCCAATTAGGCTGAGTCACCAACCCACCCCACCCCAGGGAACCACAACTGGGAAAGGGGAGAACAGCTGAGGAGAAGGGAATCATTCCGTGGGGGCATGGCGGGGCTAGGCGTACACCCCTGCAAGAAAGCAGAGTGGCCAAACTTAAGTGGTGTTAGGCATCCCTTAAGGAAGAAGTTAATGAAAAACAGAGTCTGCACAGTCAATCATTGTCACTGAGCCGATCAGAGCCATCAAGCTGAGATTTGGGAGGGGAGGAGCGGGCATCTTTGTCGAGTTTCTTAGCGAATGCCAAAGCCTCCATCGGATCAGGGAAAACAAGTGTTTTAGCTCCCTGTTGAACTCACAGTTTTGCTGGGTAGGCCAAGGTGTATGAGACCTCATGCTTCTGTAAAAGGCGCTTTGCAGGTAGAGATTCTCGCCAGGCCGCTTGAACTGTGAGGGTGTAGTCCGGATAGAAGGAGAGTGCATTGCCCTGGTGATTGATGGGGCCCTTATCGCGTGCAGCACGAAGTATGGCATCACGATCTCGGTAATTCAAGATTTTAGCGATGATTGGCCGTGGAGGCAGCCCGGGAGACTTGGACGCGGGCCAAGAGACGATGAGCACGCTCCACAATAAACACTGGAGAGAGGACATCTCCAAAGAGCTCCCTGATCAACTGTTCCACAAAGTCCTCCATCTTTGAAATGTTGGTGGACTCTGGAAGGCCCGTGATGCGGAGATTGCTCTGACAGGAGCGGGCCTCCAAATCCTCGTTCTTCTCCCGGATGACTGCCAAGATTTCGTCCATTTGGAGTAGTTTCTGATGGTCCTGGGTGGCTGCATCCTCGGCATCCAACACCCTGGTCTCGACATGGAGTAAGCGGTTGTCGTGGGAGTCAACACAGGCCTTTACCGAGTCCAGTCGAGCTGAGAGTTGATCCAGCTGGGTCGCGATTCCAGTCACAGTTGACTTGACGTCTAGCATGATTGCCTTGAGGTCGTCATCCCGAGTGGAGGGGACATCCATGGTGACAGCAGAGTCGGCACCCTCAGAGCAAGCACCGTCCTGTCAGGAAGACCTTCGGAGCTCAAAAGCTATTTTGGGTTCTCTAGGGTCCGTTTTCCCCATGTTGAGAGACCCAGTCATCAAGAGTGAGGCTTATGCAGGACAACAGGCGGCCAATGAGGACAAATATGTGCCACCCCCCAAGAGCCGACAGTGTAAGGCAAATAAGTGTCGAGCGGGATCCCCCCGATGAAGACCGCTGCAGTCCGGAAGAAAGGCCCCGGGGACGGTTTGGATGTCCGAGGCAGTGAGTCAGTGGAGCCTTTAGTGTCCCCTCCTCAAAGTGCCCCACCGGAACGGCCGGCGACTGAGGAATGCGAGAAGTGGCCCAAGCCAGCGTCAGACAGGTATACCACCGGCGGACCCCAGCCCCACAAAGTCACAAATATTGAGGTTATGGAGGGTGCAAAGGAGCCAACAGCCAGCACACTTTTAGAGGTGGGAAGAAGGCCGCTCAACATGCACTAGGCCACAGGCCGGGGCCACATCACACTGAGAACAGGGATAATGGAAGGCGTTCCACAAACTTCAGGGGATAAGGCAGAGGCAAGGAAGGCACCTCCAGGCATCAGCAATGATTGCAGGGCGGTCCCGGGGGCCCACGCCACCCTAGGGACTCACATGAACCAAGGTGCCCGTCCGTGAAACAGGCAGGGTGCTCCAGGCGGCAGCTCATGTGTGCAGGCAGCAATGGTGGCAGGGGTAGAGCAGCGCAAGTGTAGAGGTGGGAGCACCAGGCTCCAGCAGTGTCCCCCCAGCAGGGAGCAAGCAGGAAGGAGTTACATTGTACAGGCCCCAATGGCGGCGATGGAGAATCCGCTCCGATGAGGGGGGGGACAGCAAGCTCCAGCGGCGTCCCCCCAGGCAGGGATCAGTCTGGTGGAGGGTGCAGCGGGGCCGCCACAGGTCAAGGCACGAACCCCGCCACACAGCACCCGGGGGGGAGGGTCCAAAGGCCAGCAAAAGCAGGTATTGCAGTTGAGCCAGGCGCTGGGCAGTTGGCCGCCGGCCACAGGCAGCTCCCGCCCAGCCGGGCAGCTGGGAGGCTGATTAGGGGGGGCATCCACCGGACAGAGCCAGAACAAGTGGGGAACCTTGGGGGGCCCGCCGCTCACGTCGCCGAGCCCGGGTGCCCGCGGCCACAAAAGGCGGCAAGCATGGAGGTGTCAGGCCGCAACACCCCGGGCCGGACGGAACAGCCCGCAGGCCCCCACACCGCCAGTAAAGCCACAGAGGTGGCGCCACTCACCCGGTGAGCAGCAACAGGGGGCCTCCACACGGGCCCAGGAACGCAGGCCCAGCATCAGCCGAGGATGGCGAATCCCCGCCCCAGGACCTTGCAGAAGGACAACAGTGCGATGATCTGGCGCCTCACAAGCAGGGGAGACAGGAATCGGCATTGGTGTGCAGGTAAGGTGAGTATGTCTGCAGGATTATTGCAGATTGAGAAGCTTGGCCGGCAGAGCCTACTCAGAGTGCGGCCATCTTGCAGCCGGCCAAGCCACGCCCGTGGCTGCCATGTATTTGACAGCAAGAAGAATCCGCTCCGATTTTTTAAAAAAAAAATTTTTAAGGAAATTTGTTGAGCGCACAAATACCCTAGGGTGTCTCGGCGCTGAGTGTCCACTATGCTTATCCATGAGTAGTTATTGTTTAAACAGCCAGGTCTTTATCTGTTTACGGAAAGAAAGAAGGGTGGTACAGGTTTTGATGTGGCTTGAAAGATTGTTCCATAGTTTGATAGTGGTCACTATAAAGGACCTGTCTCCCCAGGAGACCTTCTTAGTCCTGGGAACCTGCATAAGATCGCCAGTAGAAGATCGGAGGGATCTGACAGGATTGTAGGGGCAGAGTGCGTCTTTTAAAAAGGCAGGGCCTTGAGAGTGAATTGCCTTATACGCAATGCAAAGTGCTTTGAATTTGGTTCTTTTCTTCACTGGCAACCAATGAAGCTGTTCAATAGTGCCAGAGATGGAAGTATACTTGGGGGTAGCCGTGATCAATCTGGCTGCAGCATTCTGCACCAACTGTAGCTTTTTTAAAACTCCTTCCTGAGCATTGACCAGAAACGCATTACAATAGTCTATGCGAGATATAACTAGTGCTCTGACCAAGGTTCTGGCCATGCTCATAGGAAGATAGGGTAGGAGTTTTTTGATCATTCTCATGGTGTAAAATGAGGATGATACTACCGCAATAACATGGTGCATAAGAGTGAGTTTAGTATCCAGTAAAACTCCCAAATTTCTTGTCTTAGTCACTGGGGAAGGGGGTAGTCCCAGAGCGGCAGGCAACCAAGTAGGTGACCAAGCTGGGGAGAGATTGCCAAACACCATCACCTCCGTTTTGTCGGAGTTAAGCTTCAAGCAATTTGTGGACATCCAATCACTTATTGCTAACATTCCCTGATTAAAATTGGACGCCACTTCATCTCCATTTTTATTAATGGCTAAGACAATCTGGGTGTCATCAGCGTAGGATGTCCCCGCCAGGTGATGGATTTTTATGATCCTCGCCAAGTCCGACACATAGATGTTAAATAGTGTCGGACTTAGCGAGGATCCCTGGGGGACACCACAGGGGAGAGTAAAAGGAGGTGACTTGAAATTGCCGAAGGCGACTGATTGTACTCGATCAGTGAGAAAAGAGGAAATAAGATCTTTAGCACCACTTGTAATCCCTGCCGCTGTGACACGGTCGATCAAGATAGAGTGATCGACCGTGTCAAAAGCTGGCGACAGGTCCAACAAAATGAGCACTGCTGATCCTCCGCCATCAAGTGTCATCCTGATTTCATCAGTAGCCTTAATAAGCGCGGTTTCAGTTCCGTGTCCCTTCCGGAAACCAAATTGTGAATTATCTAGACAGTTGTTCTGGTCTATGAAATCTGAGATTTGGATGTTCATAATCTTTTCCACAATTTTGGTGGGAAGAGGAAGGCTGGCTATAGGGCGATAATTAGCGACTATAGAAGGGTCTAAGGAACTCTTCTTGATAAGAGGTTTGATAGTCGCTTTCTTCCAGATGGAAGGAAAGATGTTGGACGAAAACATGGCATTAAAAATTTCTGTGAGTTTTGGGCCTATGAAATCTGGAAAATATTTGAGAGTGGAAGGGGGACATGGATCTTCCTGTGAGCCAGAGTTCGTGGTAGAAATAAGATGAGATACCAGTTCCAACGGAACCTGAGTAAATTCCTGAAAGGAACGAAGGGGGGCTGGGTGAGGCGGGTTGGAGAGTGCCCGGGAAAGGGGCTTATGATCATTAGGTGTGGGAGACGGGTGTCCAGTACTGGTTGTGTGAGCCTTGAATTCGGTAAAGATATCAGTCACTTTCATTTGAAAGTGATTCGCCAAGGAGTCACAGAGCTCTTGCGTAGCTATGATGGGGGTGGTTACTGCTTGCCCAGAGACGTGTTACTACCTGAAACAGTTGTTTAGTGGAGTCATGTGCAAGATTGATTTGGGTGCTATAGAATTTACTTTTTTCCGAGATGATAAGTTGATTGTAGTTAAACATCATGGCTTTGTAACAGGATTTTTCATCTGGGTCGTAATCTCGTCTCCAGCTACGTTCCTGTCGTCTACATTTTTGCTTTTCCTGTCTAAGAGCGTCACTGTATCAGGGTGAAGATTTAGAAGCCCTGTTAGTAGATTGTTTCTTTAAAGGAACTGTCATATTGACAGTGTTTTGTATCCAGTTGGTATAATTGTTGGCTCCTAATTCAGGATCAATCACAGTAGGTGGCAGAGAAGTTAATAATGATGACTGAGAAGCGGGAATGTCAATGCTTTCCACGCTCTAAATTGATTAGTGGGTGAGGGAGTTTTGGCCAGGGGGGGAGTAGATTTTAAAAGAAAATCAAAAAGAATGGCCGAGTGATCAGTCCAAGTGAGAGGGAGAACATCCTTCATCGTGAGTGATGTATCGCTAGAGAAAAGACCGTCCAGAAGGTGGCCCGCAGTATGCGTGGGACCGGTAACTAATTGTGGGAGTCCTATTGCATCCAATTCGGATAGAAGGGCTGTGGTGTCAGGGTTATCCGGCAATTCGAGGTGAAAATTAAAATCGCCCAGAATGGTGTACTGGTTTTCACCTGCCAATGGTTCTAATAGAATGGGTAGATTGGCAAGAAAAGGACTGCAAAGTCCTGGAGGACGGTTAATAAGTGTGCCTTTAAAAGGGGGGGCATGAGGAATGGAAATTGTAAAAGAAATGGCTTCACAGCTTGTGATGGGGACGGCCTCCGTTCGCACTGTTAGATTGCTGCGATATATAATGGCTAGTCCACCTCCTTTTTTAGGGTGTGGTCTGTCCAATCTAATATTCGAGAATCCTTCAGGGGTTGCAATAACAAAGTCAGGTCCACAAGAGAGATCACACCAAGTTTCTGTAATGAAAAGAAGATCGAGCTTACAGTCCTCAATGAAGTTTGAAATCTCATATTTGTGCTTGGGCAGGGAACGTGCGTTTATTAGTGCTGCCACACATGGTTTAGGCAATATCTTATTCCTGCCAGTGGTACTTGTTGGTAGACGACGGTAATTATTAGTGACAAAAGAGCAACTAGGACAAGTATAAGGAAGAAAGTACGGCTGATTGGCCAGTTCAAGGCGCTGGCAATGATGAGGTGAGATATTTAAAGAGTGAAGAAAGTCAGAATCATACGTTAGCGTTATCTCTGGGCCAGTATTGTTGAAACTGGCAGGGGGGGTGGCCATAGGCCCGGTCCAGGCGCGGACGGGCGCAGACGGGCTTGCCTTAGGCGCGCCTTCGTGGAGCTGACGGCGCGCCCGCTGCGCGGCCGGAAAGTGCACATTCATATATCGGAAGGGGAGGCGGGGGGGCGTGGCCTGATGCAGTGGGCGTCGCCTGAGGGGTGAGGAAATGGCGGCAAGTTTGTAGCCCGCAGCAGCGCTGAAATCGGCTGCGCGGGGATGCCCTGTTCGTACTGAAGGTAAATAGGAACTCTGAGAGGGGGAATAAGAAAGCTAACAAAGTATCACACAATTTTTAAAAGTTTTAAAAAACGAGTAAGTGCAAGCATGCTCCCGGCTGTGCCTCAGGAGTTTCTAGTGTCCACTGAATGATCATGCTAGTAGTCAGCGCTTTTAAGTAACATTGGCGGGGGCGGGGCCTGATGCAGTGGGCGTCGCCTGTGGGCTGAGGAAATGGCGGCAAGTTTGTAGCCCGCAGCAGCGCTGAAATCGGCTGCGCGGGGATGCCCTGTTCGTACTGAAGGTAAATAGAAGCTCTGAGAGGGGGAATAAGAAAGCTAACAAAGTATCACACAATTTTTAAAAGTTTTAAAAAACGAGTAAGTGCAAGCGTGCTCCCGGCTGTGCCTCAGGAGTTGCTAGTGTCCACTGAATGGAAAGGGAAGACCACTCGGTCCCCCGAACGTATGGATGGGTGCCCCGATCCCCCCGGGAAACCATTTTGGGCGGGGGGCGTGGTTCGGCTGGTATGCCCAAAGCGGCGTAGCAGGAGCACGCCCTTCCCGCCCAGAAGGGGTTGTCCTAGACACCCGCCCGGAAGACCGCACCCAGTGGGCGTACCTGAGGAGGGTCCCCGCCCTCCCGCAGACGGATAAATAGAGCGGGAATTCAAAGAAGCGTCCTCTTGTTCCAGTGCTCTGAAGGCTGCACCACTCGTTGCTCGTGAGCCCTCGACGGAACAAGCAGCAATTTTGAGAACTTGTAATCTTTGTTGTTTCTCTTTCAGTACCATGAGTGTGAAGGATCTGGGACCTCGTCGATCGACTAGAGCGGAGTACACGAAGCCATGGCCGGCAAAAAAGCGGGAAAGAGCTCCGAGCTGGAGAAGGTACTGTGCACCTTGTCGAACCGAATGGCGGTCATGGACCGAAAACTGGGTAAAGTAGATTCGATCGGTCGAGGTTTGGCCGAGGTTAAAAAGCAGTTAGCGGCCCAGAACAACCCCTCGGGCCGTCCTAAGAAGGTGATAGGTCGGCCTTGCCGGGAGTCGGCCCTGAGGGTAGGGGGAAGCGGAGTAAGAAGAGGGCGGTTTCCGGGTAGGACCCGGTGCCGGAGGTGCCCCCAGCTGCTCCCATCACACCGGCGGACAGCCCGGTACGAGTCCGGATATGGGTTTACCAATCCCTGTTGTAATTACCCCGGTTAATGATGATCAGATGCCCCCAGAACTGGCCCTTCAGTTAGCGGCAGTGTTGCCCTGGCTTAAGAAGAAAGCAGGGGGGGCAGTGGCTGCGGGGGATCCGGCTGAGGAAGCTAGATTAATAATCAAGCAGTTACGGCAGTCGAGAGAAGCCGGAACGGCGAATGTTCCTTCTATTTCCCCACAGGTGGCGCCAGGAGTAACTACGGTTGGCCGGGAAAAGACAACAGACATGGCGGTTGAACCCGGTAAGAACCCATTGCCAATGGTGGGGGAAAGTATGTTAATATGTTTTCATTTTTGACCGACCATCACGAGATGGAATACGCAAAGACCCAGAAAGATTTATGGCACCCCAGCGTATGGCGGGCCAAGATGGCGGAATTTAGGGTCGACGAGACCGTAGCGAACTGGGTGAAGGCCTTCTCTATATTTACGGCAGTAATGGGGGAACGTAAGCCTGAAGTGTTGCCCGATCTATCCTGTTACCAGAATAGGATCATGGATTTTTATAACATGTACGGGAGGAATGAGTGGAAAGGATATGACATGCAATTCCGAAAGTCTAAAGAGTTTGATGTAACTTTGACATGGGATTGCCTCGACACGGTATCGTGGCACAAGCAGCTCTTGCCTGGATCGGCAGGTACGTCCTCGCCGGGCGGGAGCGGGCCTGGGACAGTTCAGCAAAGGCCTGCGCAGCCCTTTCGAGCAAGCGCCGGTGGGAAATCACAGCCCAAGACCGGCGGAAATGGGGGCAAGCGCGGGGTTTGTTGGAGTTTCAACAGAGGTAACTGTAACAGGCCCCAGGGAACATGTAGGTTCCGGCATGCTTGTGCGGGCTGTGGGAACTCCTCACACCCGGAGAGTAGCTGTAGGTCCAAGAGCAGTGGTTCGGGAGGAAAGGGGGGGTCCATGCAGGAGTGAGGTGATGCTTGGGAAGCAATCGGCTTCACCCATCGACATCATGGCTTTGACTCCCTGGTTGAACAAATACCCTGATCATGTATCCGCCGGGATTTTGAGGAATGGTTTCCTATATGGCTTCAACATCCCGGGGGAGCTCCTTTTGTAAAAATCAGCAATCCGTTCAACACAACCCAGCAGTGGCAGCCAAGAAAATTACCAAAGAAGTCAGCTTGGGGCGGGTAGCAGGACCTTTTCCATGCCCGCCGGTGGCGGACTTCGTGTGTTCACCTCTAGGAGTGGTTCCGAAGAAAGACCCAGGGGAGTATAGACTCATTCACAACCTGTCGGCCCGAGGGGGCCTCGGTGAATGAAGCCATTGACCCGGAGGTCTGTTCAGTTCGATACGCATCGTTCGATGATGCCGTTGACCTACTGAATCACCTGGGCCCCGGTGCTCTGATGGCGAAATCAGACATCAAATCAGCATTCAGGTTGCTCCCGGTACACCCGCGGGACCAGCGCTTGCTAGGATGTACGTTCCAAGGGAAGTTTTACATGGATAAATGCATACCCATGGGTTGCTCAATTTCTTGTGCTTATTTTGAGATGTTCAGCAGCTTTTTAGAATGGGCATTCACCCAGGCCACAGGGCATAGACAAGTGATGCACTATTTAGATGACTTCCTGTTCTTAGGGCCGGCTGGTAATGCGAAATGTGCACAGGCGTTGCAGGACTTCTGCATTCTCATGCAGGAGTTTGGAGTCCCATTGGCACCAGGTAAGACGGTGGGGCCATCCACTTCACTGGAGTTTCTGGGAATTGAGCTCGATTCAGTGGAGGGATGCTTCCGTTTGCCAATGGAGAAGGTGGCCAAGTTCAGGGCTTCCTTAACACAATGCCTGGGCAAAGAAAAAGTGACCCTGCACCAGTTACAACAAACAGTGGGTCAGCTTAACTTTGCCTTGAGAGTAATACCGATGGCTCGCCCCTTCTCACGCTCCATTGCACAAGCTATGGTTGGCCTCAAGGACGGACACCACCGCACGAGACTGTCGGCAGAGGTTTGCCAGGATATGCGCATTTGGTTGGCATTTCTGGCGGACTTCAACGGTCGAGTAGTGTGGAACAAACCCCCAGCAACGTCGGACGAACTGGGTTTGTGGACCGATTCAGCCAGGAGCGTGGGATTTGGCGCCATTTTTGGTAACCGATGGTCGGCGCAAGTATGGCCGACGTGGTGGCACTCCAGTGGCCTAACAGGTAACATTGGGTTCTTGGAGCTATTTCCCATTTGGGTGGCTCTGTTGGCATGGCCAGACGATTTTAGGGACCGCTCAGTAGTGTTTTGGTCGGGCAATATGACTGTGGTTGAGTGCATTAATCAGCAGGCAGCCCGCTGCAAGTGGATCTTGAGACTGTTGAAAGAAATTGTGTTACGATGCATGAGATTGAATGTACAGTTCAGGGCAAAACATGTGCCGGGTGTACTGAATAATGCAGCTGATGCACTCTCTCGTTCACACATGCAGGCTTTCAGGGGCTATCTACCCACAGCGGACCTAGTAGCAGCACCGTTCCCCGAAGCACTATGGCTGATCGGTGCCCCGGATTACAAGACCTCGTGGCAGCCAGCTTAGCGCCCAGGACGAGGAAGGCTTATGAGGGAGCGTTTCGTTCTTACTGCGCCTTTTTAGGCCCGGCAGGGAGACATAGCTGGGGGCAGGAGGAATCCTTCCTGGGATTCTTAGTAGCGCTGCATAGAGAAGGCCGGTCAGCCGCAACTGCCAACAGACATAGGGCGGCCATATCATTCATGGCACAGCTCCACGGCATAAGGGACCCAACGGATTCCTTTTTAGTCAGGAAGGCGCTCCGCGGCTGGCAACGCCTGGAGGGTCGCAGACAGGATACGAGGCGCCCGATTGGTTTAGAGAGATTGTCTCGGCTTTTAGCAAAGCTGGATGAGACATGCTCCTCCCCTTCCGAAGCAGTTCTGTTCCGGGCAGCTTTCGCCTTGGCATTTCATGGGGCCATGCGGGTAAGCGAACTCGTGGCGAGGAACAAGAAAGATATGGAGGGAGGCTTATGCAGGGATCACGTACAAATACGGGGTGATTCGATGCTAATCTCGATAGCCAGGTTCAAGACAGACCAGGAAGCTATGGGGGATAGTGTGGTTGTGCAGCGCGCTCGAGGGTGCCCCACTTGTCCGATAAAGTGTTTAGAGGAATACTTGGCACAGAGGCCGGCGACATGGAGAGGGAGCCTGCTTAGGCACAAGGATGGCACCCCTCTGACGAGATTTCAGTTTCAGAGGGTGCTGGCACTTACAATCGCTGCGGCGGGCATGGACCCGTGCGATTTTGGGACTCACTCATTCAGAATAGGGGCCGCTACTGAGGCTACGGCCCGGGGTCTGGGTGCGGAAGAAGTGAAACAGCTAGGCCGTTGGTCCTCGAACTGCTTCAAGAGGTATGTGCGATTGCACATGTTGTAAATGACTGATGAAATGCACTCACGCTTGTTGTCTTTTGTTTGGATTACAGTTTCGCAAGCCTGTGACGCGGGGCGGAATTTGGATTCAACCCATCACCAGGGGACCAGCGGTCGAGGATCACCGACTGGAGATTAAGTGGTATGGGTCGTGGGCCACTCATACGTGAGGCGCGCCGGGGACGTATTCATGGCAGGTGACGCGACTCACGCATCTGGGGAATACGGGTTCAGAGTGACCTTCCATGGGAAGGGAGGCCTCTGTTTTGACCAATTTCAATCGTTTGTGGAGGGTCTCTTAGGGCGGCAAAGGTCACCGCCATCTATAGTCATAGTACACTTGGGGGGCAATGACTTGGTAAGACTGGGAAGACGAGTGTTAGTGGAACACATTTTGTCGGCAGTCAGCTGGTTGGCTAAGAGGCTCCCGGGGTGCACAATCGCCTGGTCCCACATGATCCCCAGGAAAGTTTGGCGGGGGGGTTTCTCTGTGTCAGCGTTGAACCACTCGGTAAAGAGGGTCAACAATAAAATTGGGAAATTGTTTCACTCCGTGCATTTGCATAGCATTCCCCATGGGTGTATTCGGGGTGATCACTTTTATTTGAATGATGGGGTTCACCTGTCCAGGGCGGGGAATGATTTACTCATAGGAGACTTCATAGCATGGCTAAGGGGTTTGAGGAGGCATGACCTTTAGGAGGTGTGGGGGGGCCGGATAGTCGGTCAACTATCCGGCCTGTGGCGGTAAGGTCATGATCGGTGAGCAGTAATTTCAAGGTCTCTAGGGGGGGCGCCACCCAGAATGGATGGGAGCACCCTGGGGCAGGTGGCCATTGGCCCCTCCCATGGGGAGGCGGCACCCACTACGGATGGGTCGCCTAGGGGGAGACGGTCATAGGCCCCTCCCAGGGGGGAGACAGCTAGATGCCCCTCCTACGAATTTCCCGGGGGCCGGATATCCGCTCCGGCGGAAGAGAGTGTGGGGAAGGGGGGGAGTCCACGCTGTCCTTCTTACAGATACCTCACACGGGGACTCGGACGACCTCTAAGATGGCGTCGAGTGAAAGGGGGCCCCCACGACAAGGGAAGTTACAGTTGGCAACGAGGGTAAAGTCCTCCGCGCATGCGCCACTCACACCGTGAGGGCGGGAGTTTGGTAGTAGGGATCTGACACCGGTTAAGACCTTGCCGTTGGCCCTTAATGCTAGGATGTACAATTTTTAATTTAGAATGTATGCATTTTCAGGATGCTAGACTCGGCTAGGAAACCTTTGTATTAGAGATCTGTTAAGGTTAGCCAAAGAACATGTCTTCATCAAAATGTAATGAAAGTAAAATTGTACATAATTCATGAAACGTTTTAATTTAATGTTTTAAATTTTGTTTCATATTTTAATAAATACGGCCGGGGGGGTAACTCCCCCCCGCCTTCCAAAAGCTCAAACCTGTGTCTGTCTCCTCCCCTTGGGGAATTGGTGTGGGGAGGGGGTGGCGGGCATCCCGGCCATATGATCGCGCTAGTAGTCAGCGCATTTAAGTAACATCGGCGGGGGCGTGGCCTGATGCAGTGGGCGTCGCCTGTGGGCTGAGGAAATGGCGGCAAGTTTATAGCCCGCAGCAGCGCTGAAATCGGCTGAGCGGGGATGCCCTGTTCGTACTGAAGGTAAATAGGAGCTCTGAGAGGGGGAATAAGAAAGCTAACAAAGTATCTCACAATTTTTAAAAGTTTTAAAAAACGAGTAAGTGCAAGCGTGCTCCCGGCTGTGCCTCAGGAGTTTCTAGTGTCCACTGAATGAGGGGGGGGGGACAGCAAGCTCCAGCGGTGCCCCCCCAGGCAGGGATCGGTCTGGTGGAGGGTGCAGCTGGGCTGCCGCAGGCGCCTCACAAGCAGGGGATACAGGAATCGGCGTTGGCGTGCAGGTAAGGTGAGTATGTCTGCAGGATTATTGCAGATTGACAAGCTTGGCCGGCAGAGCCTACTCAGAGTGCGGCCAATTTGCAGCCGGCCAAGCCACGCCCCATGGCTGCCATGTATTTGACAGCAAGGTGGATGTGCATAGTGGCTGCTCAGCAGAGAAGGAGGCAGAGACAAGAGAAGATATTCAGAGTGAGGCTGAATATTTTTGACCAAACAGAGGAAAAGATATATGGCAAGTACAAACTAAGTAGCACTGTAATTTTGGAGTTGATAGCCCTTTTTAAGTTACACCCAGAAAGCAGTACTCTGCGCAGCGATTCCATCCCCACCCATGTCCAGGTGTTGTGCTTGTTACACCTATTAGCCACTAGCACTTAGTATGTGGTAGCTGTTGCAGGTGGGGTGTCCCAAAGGGCACTTTTGTGTTTCTTCAGCTCATTCCTTAATGCCATGTTTTTCAACACCCACCGCCACATATACATGCCCAGAAATGATGAGGAAATGCGTTTTACCAAATTTACATTTTATAGACTAGCAAAATGTCCCCAAGTCACAGAGTGTATAGATTGGACACATGTGCCCATATGTCCTCCATTCCTTCTTGAACACCTTTTTAGTATCGGGAAAAGCATGCATTCACTTAATATTCAAGTGGTCTGCAATGCCCAAAACATAATAACTGACATTGTCTCATAATATCCTGGGAGCACTCATGACTCCTTCATGTTTAGGCACAGCAGAATATACAGACAACTGGAAAGTGGCAAGATTGATGGTGGATACTTATTAGATACTGACAGCAAATGTAAATACTGATATGTAAGTGTCCAATCCTCACAATATGATTGTTGTTTCACACTAATATCAGTGGCGGCTGCCTCAGAACATGGGTGGTGAGGCAAGGAAGGATGGATAAAAAACCTTTTTTTTAAATAAACGTACGTTCTTATCCGCACTGCTGCATGCCTCTCCCGTCGCTACACGCCTTTCCTCTGTGTTCGGTCTTCTGGAAGCATCGTAAGCCCCCAGGCTTCCAGACTCTCCCAGCCAATCATGATGCTGTATGAATGCTCAGGCAGTGCCTAGGACTGGAGCCTGGGCATGTTCTCCATGGGGCTGTGCAACACAGCCCAATGGATAACATACCAAGTGCGCATGATGGTTTGGCCAGCCCTAGAGGGCTGGCCAAACAGTCATGTGCACTTAGACGAATGCAAAACACTCCTGCCCTGCTCTGGCATCACAGAGCCAAGCCCCACCCTGACTCTCACATAGAGAAATAAATTGATATAACGTCCTGTTATCATTTTCTTTTTGTTTGTTTTTTGCACTGCTGAAATAGCAGTGGGGGACGCTCCTCCACCTTAGCAGAGGAGCCACCACTGACTAATATATTTGTTTCAGTTGACAGTGCGTATGCTGTACAACCCTGGATCTTCACACCCTACCTTTCTCCCACTACCCAAAATGAAAGGCTATACAACACTGCACATCGTCACACCAGGATTATGATAGAGTGGACAGTTGGGCTACTCGAATCACGCTTTTGCTGCCTCCATAAGAGTGCGAGAGCCTTCAAATATATACCAGAAACCACGTGTAAGTTTGTAGCAACATGTGCCATCCTACACAATCTTGCCTGCAGGAGAGGCTTATGCATTGCGGTGTCCGAATCTGATTCAGAGAGGGAGGATCCTGACCCAACTAAATAGTTGACAGATAAGCTGCCATTCTCATGAATTTTCACATCACAAAGCCAACTCGTATGTTGGTTACAGCACCGACAACAAATGAATTTTAGCCACTCCCTGATTGACACCACTCAATTATTTATTTCGACTGTGCCACCATGTTGAGGTGCAGTAGTGCAGCTGCTACTGCATCTCAAAACACGTGCATCTGTGGCAGAGATGTTACTGATGCTAGACAACTCACTATCAAGAGCCTCTGCACCCACACCACTGGCAATGTGCACAGTGTGGATTGCCTCCACTGCAGTGGTTATCTGGCCAAGGCCCCTCGACACATACCCACTGAAGTGGCCCATTTCCACCTGCAGCATCACAGTACACTTCAATTGTGTAGTGGTGGCCTGTGCGAGCCTTCCAATGGACCTGGTCATGACATCCATGCGCACAGCACTGCTCGTCTCTCTGCACCTTTGAGTGCTCCTGTATTAGGACATCTCAGTGCAGAGTTTCTGAAGGGCAATTGTCCGTCTATCCATTTTTGTGTCCATGCATGCCAACTGATTGGCAACTGTGTTGAACCCACAGCAATGGACTGTTGCATTGTCTGCAATTTTCGGTTGACCATTTTAAGTTGGTTGTGCTGCAGGTGCTGATGCCTCAAGTCCACCATACACCACCTGTTGTTCTGCACTCGCCTGAGCCCCAAAATACTGTGAAGTGTGACGGCGCCTACGGGCATGCACAGTGGAGTGTTGCTATTGGGGCCTGAACTGGCTGCAGGGATGGAGTGGATGGCTGAATGGCATCCTCAGCTTCTACTTTTAATGGCTGTGGGGAGAAGGTCACATTGCTGGAGTGGCCATGAGGTGTTGTGGGCAGACTCTCCAGCAGTACTGCTTCTTCTTCTACCATTTTTGCCTGTTCTTCACCCTCATCTATTGAGCCTTCAATGGCTTCCCCAGGTGCATCTAATTGAATAATGGAAATACAATTAAAAAGCATTACGTGAGGAACACATTCTCTTTGGTGGTACAAATGTATTCAAACCATGTCTGACACTTTGACTGCACTGTGTTTGTCTATGACTACAAGTCTCATATTGCACCATGAGGGCAATTTTGGACATAGAATAATCCCATACTGGCATACTGATATGTCTGTTTAAGTTTCTTTTACAAGCATGTGGACACCAATTTCAAGGTCCGAAATATTATCATTATTAAAGTTGTGCACATACTTTGCTGTGGTACAGATGCAGATGTGTCCAGCTTGGCAATACCAACGACAGCCTCTGGCTCCAGGGTGGTCTCTATCATTGCTTCCAGTGTAGTGGGTGGGGTGCATTGGAGGGTTCGCCTACTGCTGAACAGGACTCGCTCAGGCATGCTGCAGCCTTTTTCTTCTTTAGTGATTGGAGGTAATAAAACCTCTTGTGAATCTCTTCTTCAGAGAGCTGTGCCACACCTGCAGCATTTATCTTCTGCTGCATCTCCTTCCATCTCTTGCACTTCTGTGTCTCAGGCACCGACATAGATTCTCGACCAAACAGGGGGTCGTGGTTGTTGCGGCAGAGTATTATAATTTCCTGCTCTGAGAACTTTTGTTTTCGCTACCTCCCCCTGGCCTCCTTCTCTTGCTTGCTCTTGGCTAGCCATTCCTCATTTTGGGTGACTGTTGTTTGGGGTCCTCAATTCACTGCCTGTATTCTGCAGCTCGGTACAAAAGGGGGTGGTGATGGATGGAGCATCTGAACCAATCAAACACTCACACCCAGTCAACAGATCTGGGTTTAATCCATCACCATTCTTTAGACCACTCTGCCACCCCAGTTCAATCAATCAATCAATCAACAGAATTTGTATAGCGCGCTACTCACCCGTAGGGTCTCAAGGCGCTGAGGGGGGGGGGGTCGCTACTACTCAAACAGCCAGGTCTTGAGTTGTTTCCTGAAGGAGAGATGGTCCAGGGTCAGCTGTAGGTGAGTGGGGAGGGAGTTCCATGTCTTGGCTGCCAGGTAGGAGAAGGATCTTCCTCCGACGGTGGATTTGTGGATTCGTGGGACGGAGGCGAGGGCGAGGCTGGCGGATCGGAGCTGGCTGGTGGGTGTGTAGAATGTGAGGCAGCTGTTGAGGTACTTCGGGCCCGTGTCATGGAGAGCCTTGTGTGCGTGGGTGAGGAGTCTGAACGTGATCCTCTTGTTGACGGGGAGCCAGTGCAGGTCTTTCAGGTAGGCAGAGATTTGGCTGTGGAGAGGGATGTCCAAGATGAGTCGTGCTGAGGCGTTCTGAATGCGCTGGAGTCTTTTCTGGAGTTTGGCTGTGGGTCCAGCGTAGAGGGTGTTCCCGTAGTCCAGACGGCTGGTGACGAGGGCCTGGGTGACCGTCTTCCTGGTTTTGGTGGGGATCCATCGGAAGATCTTTCGGAGCATGCGCAGGGTGTTGAAGCAGGATGACGAGACGGCGTTGACTTGCTTGGTCATCGTGAGGGAGGTGTCCAGGATGAAGCCCAGGTTGCGTGCGTGGTCCGTTGGCTTGGGTGCGGTGCCCAGGGCAGGGGGCCACCAGCAGTCATCCCAGGCGGAGGGAGATGGTCCGAGGATGAGGACTTCCGTCTTGTCTGAGTTCAGTTTCAGAAGGCTGATCTCAGACATGGCCATATGCAAATCAGTCTGACCCTGTGCCTCATGGGAACAGTCCAGCCCAAACTGCCAAGCCATGCCTTCCCTGGACCGGAAACAAGCTTCCTAGGACCGGTTTCTGGCATTCCAGCCGTCTTCAGCCAGGCTTACTTGAATCAAGTGGCATAGTGAGCAAGGGACTCACGTCTGAGCATACCCTGCCAACTTATGTCGAACAAAGCGCTACAAAAGGGGATGGTGATGGACGGAGCATCTGAACCAATCAAACACTCACACCCAGTCAACAGATCTGGGTTTAATCCATCACTGATATGTCTGTTTAAGTTTCTTTTTCATACAAATCAGTCTGACCCTGTGCCTCATAGGAACAGTCCAGCCCGAACTGCCAAGTAGAGTGGGCTAAAGAACTGCCGTTTTAGAAGTGGGAGATGCCCGGAGCTTATGGGGGTAGCTGCGGTGTACCATGATAGCATCTGGAAGTGATCTGTGTGGAGCAAGTGGGTCTCTAGGAGAAAGATAATGTCGGGGTCATGCTGCACTAGGTAAAGTCATATCCATCTTCAATTGTAGCGTGAGTTTAGACCGCATACCTATAGGGACAAAAAAGCTGAAACATCGTACTTTGTACCCTAGAATGTTAGTGTAGGCCTGCCAAGTGTTTGAGGAGCTCTGGGGTCCCTATGTGCCCTGTGCGCCTGAGGGGAAAAGGGGGAGAGGAAGGTAGCTGGGGTAGGCTGAGAACTACACATAATGATGGGCAACCGGGCCCAACAAATAACAAGTCAGCGTTCATGTCCATAATGTAGGAGCATAGTTCCAACGCACATGGTGTGTGATCCCCATGGTAGGAAAGAAGAAGTTAGGGGAACTCGAGCAGTGATTACCCATTTGATCCCATTTAGTGGAAGTATCGGGTGGCACAGAACAAACCCCAACTCCACATATCCTTCTCTGGAAATGTAGAGCACCCAAAGTGGAAGGTGCCACAGAGTCATAGGTTCGAGTGTCCTGGGGTGATGTGAGTCGCAAGGTCAAGGACACCCTGGGGGGCCCCCACCCACCTGGGGTTGGTGAGAGATTGTATCTGCTTTAGCATCTTCTGTTGACTTTGCCCCCTTAGTTTGCGGCCATGTTCCGAGGTCTCGGTGCACCACTCTGGGGCTCTAGGTTTTCATTGTAAGTATGCAGGATTGCCCCCTTGCAGATCTGCTGGAAGACCCTGTAAAGATCTGTCCTCCTGTAGTGATCACAGCACTTTGCACCAGCCATTTCATTGAAAGATAAGGCTGAACAGGTGGCCCAATTGGTAGTTAATATTCCCCTCTTTCAGGGCTGTGGTGACTGGGTGGAAGTCTCTGTGCCTCTTAAGTGTCTTTATCACCAGGTGTTGGTAGAGGTGAATCGTTGAGCCGCGGAAAAGAATATCCGCCTTACCACACGCCACTGTCATGACTTCTTCCTTTTTGTCAATGTGGCGGAGGTGTGTAAGAATTTTGGGAGCAGTCCCCAATGAGGGTTTTGCTGTGGCAACTCTGAGGGCTTATGTGAGATGTTGGGTTGGTATATGCTGTCCCCTAATTAAAGTGGGCACCTTGCACCAGTCCACACAACCCTTATGATGTATGATGTCAAAGATAACCTTATTGAAATCTATCCTAGTGGGAGCTATGGAGAGCAGCCTTCAGGCTTAATCTTGAAGGAATGTAACACAGCTTGTTTTACTAGAATATCATCTCCTGAATGACTAAATGAAAGGAGAACCACTCAGTGTTTATATAAAAATATGTATTTATCAATATAACACTCTCTACTAGTCTCTATGGGAGACTAGTACATAAATCACACAATACTGAATCAATAGAACACTCGTAAATAGCACAATACACAGCGGGCTCCAGTGGGAGACCGAATCATATACTAAAAAAATGGCATAACAACAACGACTTAACAAGACACAGTGCCTAGAGCACGTAGAATTGCTGGGACCCCAAGGAACCACCCAGAGGAGTAACACAGAGACCCCATGCAGGACGGGTGCAGTGAGGAAACACAGACGTGTGCTCCGTACAACTCTATGCGAAAGTTGCAGTTGGAAAATTACAATTTAAGGGCACTTTTAAGAGGACTTCAAGCAAACCCTTTGGAATTTAGGAGGTTCTAAGGCCAACTCACCAGAGAGTACCGAGGTGCCCGTGTTACCTATCCCAGAAGAGCCGGGTGCATGGGTGTCAAGTGTTGTCAGAAACATTTGTCTATTTCAATGGAGAGCTACAAAGAAGTACTGCTGTCAGAAAGGCGAAGAGTGTCCAGTGGAATCCAAGCCTGGATTCAAGGTGAGAGGAACCTGAAAGCAGAGGGGACACAGTCTTGGTCCCTTCAGGTGACCAGGGGCTCGGTAGTCGAATACCCACCGATGTTGGGTGCTTCAGGTGAGAAGAAGGGTTGCTTGACTCTGCAGCCAGGAGATGTCTAGGACAACCAGGATCCAGAGGTTAGCTGTCCCACGAAGTAATTTGAGAGCTGAGGGATCGTTGTCTGGCTGGAGCACCAACAAGCCTTGGCAACTGCAACCCATGCGGTCAGAGGAAACAGTTTACGGTGTGGACCAGCAAGGTCCAGAGGACTCTCCAAGTAATGGAGAGTCAGGGCACATCTGGAGCAACCAGGTAAGCCCAAGATTTAACAAGGTGACCCTCACCAAGACCCACAGGCCAACAGACCAGGGATCGCAAGGAGACCTCAAGCAAGTCTGCAAAGAACCAGCCCACAGGACACTCGGAAAGTGAAGGCCAGAAATCTTCAGTGTAAATACTGCTCGGGTTTGGGACTACAGGAAGTCCAAAGCACAGGCTCAGGAATTGCAACTAAGCATATGCAACTGCAAAAACATGCGGTGCACAGGGGTTCGGGTTGCACGGTCCCCATGAGGGATACTGGTCTCAGAATTGCTGAGAGGGCAGATCGACCTCAGGGACCATCATGAACCCACCTCAAGTGTTGCTGAAATCTTTGGAGTCCTCAGGAGCTTCGGAGAAGCAAACCGGGCAGATGCGTTTAGGTGCCTGCTTTTGCAGGGGAGTAACTCCTTTACTCCAAGGGAGATTCTTCAGTCGTCCAGCGTTGCGCAGGCAGTTGAAGTATTTGGTTTCTTCTTAGAAGAATCTTGTCCAGGTAAAATCTAAAGACCTGTAGCCAGGTAACCCACTTTATACCCATGGGAAGGGGTTTGAAAGATTCTGAGGAGCTTTCATTTGGGGAGCCAATGGTTTGCCCACGACCACTGTGGCCCTTTGTACCCTCATGCTGGTCTGGGGGATATGAAAGGAAACTGGATATCATCCCAACAGTCCTCTGTCTCGGGATCCCACTGGTGTTACATCTACGCTCCTGATGAGACTCCAATATCACTGGCCGGTGGCCAGGAGAGCCCAGAGACTAGGCATCCTCTGGGGGTTGTAGAACAGTTCTTGCTTCTCAAGAGCATGGCAGTGGGGCATTGTTGTCAGCTGGGGCCGTTTCGGGGTAGTAGGACTTCGTTAAATGACTCTGTTAGATAAAATCTACACTTGCAGTGTAAATAAACTTCTTTTATTTAAGTTAAGTACAATAGAAGAAAAGGCCAACACATCTGCATTATATGGCAAGTAGTCTTCAACTGACAATAATGCCGCTCTACATTACCTAGAAGCATTCCATATGACACACATTGCATTCTAATGATCATCGAAATTAAACTAAATGCAAGTAAACTTAACACACCTCCTTCCTTAAATGAAAAAAATAACTCTTCCCTACTTAAGGAAGCAAAAACTATTATAAAAATAAAACAAACCAAAAGTATGCAATACATAACTATTAGAAATGGGGGTCTCTAGTTGGCAATGGTTTGCCCCTTTGTCCAAATAGGGACCGTTGCTTCTAGTCAGGATAAGGGGGATAAACTCCTAGATAACCCCTGCTCACCTCTATGGTAGCTTGGCACGAGCAGACAGATGTATCTCAGAGGCAGTGTGTAAAGCATTTGTGAACACATACAGTAATACAGTGAAAACACTACAAATGGACACCACACCAGTTAAGAAAAATAAGTAATCTTTACTAGACTTAACACAGGACCAAATAACAAAAATCCACAATACAATATCAAGAATATGACTTTAAAATGGTAGAAATAGCTTAGTTCAATGTAGATGGTAAATGCTACACTTTACTCTCAAAGTACCTTGGATGCATCACGCAAAACAAACATAAGTGTCACAAGGAAGGTGATTAGTCGGTTCTTTGCTTCGGGGGAGGTGCTGCGTCGGTTCCTTTCTGCAGCGCAGAGGAGGTGATGTGTTGGTTTCTTACCGGAGAGGAGGTGATACGTCTGTTTCTTACTGCGTTCTGGTTACGATGCGACTAGATGGCGCCTTGATGTGATGCGACGATCCGGTGCAATGCGACAAAATAGCATCCTGGATGCGAGGCAGCAACGTTGGATGCAATGCATGCACGCCCGACGGCCGTGCAGCGAAATTGATGAACTTTGGAGCCACGACAGGCTCTGCGACGCGCTTCTCGGGTGATGCGACGGCGACCTCTGTGTGGCCGGCACTCTTCTCCAGTGATGCGACACACTTCGTCTGCGATGCAAAGGCGAACAGCTGCGGAGGCAGCATTCTTCTTCGGCAATGCGATGGCAACTGCTGCGGCCGCGACAGGCTTCTCCTCGTTGCGTCGCGCTTCCAGCTCCCAGCAACAAACAGTCACTCAGAGGGCCCAAACAACAGCAGCCACCTCACTGCAGGTAGAATTCCCAGCAAGGGAATTCAGGGGGAGCTGGTGGTGAAGTCTTTGTGGCCCTGGGACTTCGGAACAGGAGGCAAGCTCAACTTCAAGCCCTTGGAGATCTTCCTCAAGATAGAAAAAGTACACACAAAGTTCCTTTTCTCCTTTCCTTGGCAATAAGTAACCACTGCAGGCCAACTCCAAACAGCACAGGGGCAGTCTTCTTCTTCAGCTAACTTGGTTTCTCTCCTTGGCAAAGGGTTTGTCTTGATTTCTAGAAGTGATCTAAAGTTCTGGGGTCTGGGTCCCAAGATTTATACTGCAAAATCCTTTGTTCTCCGAAGGCAGAGAGTATCTGTACCTAGTCAAAACCAGTTCTGTCCTCCTGGGTGCAACTTCCTGGCAGGAGGTGGAGACAGCATTGTTTGAGAGCAGACATGGCCCAGGTAGCTGAAAGGAAATCTCCGCCCCCTACTCTCTATTCTATGAGGGCTCAGGTTAATGAAAGGAAATCTCCGCCCCCTACTCTCTATTCTATGAAGGCTCAGGTTAGTGAAAGGAAATCTCCGCCCCCTACTCTTTATTCTATGAGGGCTCAGGTCAGTTAAAGGAAATCTCCTCCCCCTACTCTATATTCAATGCAGGTCCTATTCAGCCCAGCCCTGACCAATCAGACTGCTGGACCAAGGCCCTCTTGAGCCCCCTGTCACTCACAAACCAGACATGGAATACACAAACCTAGCATAGACCTACTGGACTAAAAGTGGTATTTTCAAACACAGAATGTAAAAATCACCTTCACTAAAAGATGTATTTTAACATTTTGAGTTCAGGCACACTAAACTCGTTTTTCTACCTAGTTCCCTGGGTCAGTTAGAATTATAAGATGTTATAATCAAACTGCCCATTCTGGCCTATGGGAACAGGTAGCCTTGCAATAGTGAAAAACGAAATTGGCTGTAATTCACCATCAGGACATGCCACACACATCAGGGCATGGTCTACCCTTCACATACAATGCACCCTGCCCATGGGGTATCTTAGCCCTACCTTAGGGGTGACTAACATGTAGAAAAGGGAAGGTTTAGGGACTGGCAAGTTGGTGCACTTGCCAAGTCGACATGGCAGTTCCAGACTGTACACAGGCTCTGCAATGGCAGGCTTGAGCCACATTTTAAAGCTGCTTCTGTGGGTGGCACAATCCGTGCTGCAAGCCCACCAGCGGCATTTGATTAACAGGCCCTGGGCACACATGGTGCACTATACTAGGATCTGACAAGTAAATCAAAGAGCCAATCATGGAGTCACTAATCCATTACAATTTACAATAGAGAGCATATGCACTTCAGCACTGATCAGCAGTGAAAAAGAGCCCAGAGTCATAAAACAACCAACAACAGGTCAAGAAAAATACAGGAGGAAGGCAAAAAGTCCAGGCATGACCCTGCAAAAAGGGCCAAGTCCAACAATAACTAAAATAAGTAAAACTATTGGTTCATAGTACCTACCTGTTTGGAACAAGTTTAAGATATAAAACTATACAGGTACCTAAATCTTATACTATGTCACATAATCTTGCAAATGCATTGGACGTTTAATTTCTCTACCAGATTTACTAATAGAATATGTTCCTGGATTAGAATAAACATGAATCTTATCAGAACTTGGAACAGAGTTCTGAATAGCATCTTCACTCTCATTATTCTCATGTATAAATTCACTTGGCACTTCTCCATCTTTTTCCACCAGGTGTGATTTTTCAGCATCTTCTAGTTGGTGTGACTCCGACCAATAGTAATCCTTCTCTTCCATGTCATTCAACCACACTCTCTTTTGTATCCCTACATTTCACCAATTGACTCATATGCCACACACGGCCATCCCTTAACCTTGCCGAATTAGTGAACATTTCCAAGACCTCCAATGGACCTGAATATTTACTCTCTAACTTCTTAATTTTAAGTGGCAGTTTAACACATACCACATCTCCCTTTCTCAAGCGAAAGTCTTTTGCTCCACACTTGCTATCCTTATACTCCTTGTAGTTCTCTTGAGTTTCCAAAATATTCTTCTTTACCTCAGTAGATGCCCACTGTCTAAGTCTCGAATTAACAAATCACACTTGATTATCCTTCGTAAAAGGCACTCTCCCTATCATGATAGTAAAGGAAATATAGCCTTTAACAGTAGGGGTGGTACGATACATCCATAACGTAACACAGAGCATACAATTCAGATTTTTACTCTTTGCCAATTGTGGTGAATCTTTTACCAGACAATTAAACCTCTTCACTTCTCCATTGCCACTAGGATGATAAACTAAGGTCACCTCATGTTCAATACCATTATGCTTCAGAAAATTCTCCATTTCCACAATTTTAAACAGCACTCCATTATCTGTGATCGCCCTCTTGGTCAGCCCTTCCCCTTGGAATAACTCATCCATGAACAACATCACACTTTCAATATTGCCCTTATTAACACATTTGAAGTGTGGCCACTTCGTGAAATAGTCCATTGCCACTAACAAATATCAAATCTCATTATTCTCCCCAATGGGTCCGATAATCACAACCCCTAAAGTTTCCCACCCCATCTCAGGACATGAAACCTGAGACAGTGGTGGTTTCAATAATATCTATTATTTGTCAGCATTCATACATAGACTACATTGCCTAACAATCCTTTCCCTATCAACATCTTGAGCAGACCACCCAATAAATCTCTCTAATTCTTCTCTTACTCTTAACTATACCAGAATTTCCATCATGACAAAGCTTAACAAGTGTGTCCCTTATTCTCTCTGGCAGAACAATTCTCTCTCTTCTCAACACATTGTCCTTGACCACAGATAACTCCTTACACACCTCCCAAAAATTCCTCAAATCGGGCTCCAATGTTTTTTTACTAGCCAACATTTCATAATAATAGTTTCAATGTTACTCATGATATTACCTTGCAGGATACCATCCTTCCATTTCCTGGCACCAATGGCATCATCTCTAATGTTACCATCAATCAATCAATCAATCAATCGGAACACTTGTAAAGCGTGCTACTTACCCGTGAGGGTCTCAAGGCGCTGAGGGGAGGGGGTGCCACTACTGCTCGAAGAGCCAGGTCTTGAGGAGTCTTCTGAAGGCGAGTAGGTCTTGGGTCTGACGTAGGTGGGTAGGGAGGGTGTTCCAGGTCTTGGCGGCGAGGTAGGAGAAGGATCTGCTGTCAGAGGTTGTTCGTTGGATGCGGGGGACATCAGCGAGGGCGGAGCTGGCGGGTCGGGGTGTAGAAATTGAGTCGGCTGTTTAGGTAAGCTGGTCCGGCAATATGGAGTGCTTTGTATGCGTGGGTGAGGAGCTTGAAAGTGATCCTCTTGTCGACGGGAAGCCAGTGTAGGTCTCTCAAGGGGGGGTGATGTGGCTGCAGCGGGGGACGTTGGCGATCAGTCGGGCGGAGGTGTTTTGAATGCGTTGTAGTCGTCATAGGTGTTTGAGGAAGGACGTGGTCCAGTCAAGGGCCTTCTCTTGGATTCCGGCTTCTAGGAGGCGTGTCTTTAGAGTGCGATGGCAGACCGTGTCGAAGGCGGCTGACAGGTCCAGGAGGATGAGGGCTGATGTTTCGCCGTTGTCTAGTGGGCGCCTGATGTTGTGTGTGGCGGCGATGAGGGCTGTCTCTGTGCTGTGGTTTCATCTGAACCTGGACTGGGACGGGTCCAAGGTGTTGTTGTCTTCCAGGTAGCGGGCCAGTCGCGTGTTGATGATTTTCTCGATGACCTCCGCCAGGAACGGGAGCAAGAAGATGGGCCGGAAGTTCTTGGGGTCCGCCTTCGGCTTCTTGAGGAGGGCGTTGATTTTGGCGTGTTTCCAGCTTTCCAGGCTTCATGACCTTGTGTATCTCGTCGTCGTTGACGTTGGACCAGGAGGTCAGGCGGTTGGCGCTGGTGGTGTTCACAGGTGGGTTGGGGTCCAACGTAGTCGGGACAGTCATGGTGTTGAAGCTGTCATGGATGTCAGCGATCTTGCGGTGGAAGAAGATGGCTAGTGAGTTGCACAGTTCTTGTGAGGGCGGTATGTCGTTGGCGTTGGCGCTGGGGTTGGAGAGTTCTTTTACAATGCTGAAGAGCTCTTTGCTGTTGTGTGCGTTGTTATTTAGCCGGTCTTTGAAGGAGAACCTCTTCGCTATTCTGATGAGGTGGTGATGTCTGCGAGTAGCGTCCTTGTGAGCTGCGTGGTTGTCCGAGGTGCGTTTGTGGAGCCATATCTTTTCCAGTTTCTGGCAGGCGCATTTGGAGGTCTGCAGCTCGTCGGTAAACCAGGTGGCTTTCTTGCTGGCGTGGCTGTTGGACGGTTTCTTGAGTGTGGCGAGGGTGTTGGCGCAGTCGTCGATCCACTGCCGAGGTTGCGGGCTGCGTTGTCTGGTCAGCTCAAGCCACACATATTTCCTCCCAGTTGCCTGGATTTTCTTCCAAAGTAATGAAGCATACTCAAGCAATCTGCAACTTTGCTCTTAACACCTGGAAAATACACCAATTTATACCTGTAATCCAATAATCTAATAGACATCCTTGCTATTCTAGGCGTAGCTTTAAGCAAACCAACTGTGGACACCTTTAAAAGTGGTTTGTGACCACATCTTGCTTCAACTTGAAAGCTCCATACAAAGTTTCTGAAGTGGGCCAAACCCCGAACAACAGCAATGGTTTCCTTTTCAATAACGGAATAACATTCTTTTGCTGGTAGATTTAAATGCTATGGTAAATTCATTATCTTCCCCACTTTTCTGAGATAACGTTGCTCCACTCCCTTTGTTACTTGCATCTGTAGTCAGAACGCAAATAAGTTTAGGATCAAACCCATACATATATTTTGCCCTGAATAAGTCATCTTTTGTATTCTCAAAATCATGCTGTAAGATTTACATCCAAACATATTTGCACTTATTCTTTAACAATTGTCTTTAATTGTGCGTTTTCTCTGAGAAAATCCTAACAAATTTTGCATAAAATTCTACCAAACCTAGGAACGATCTTAATTCATCTTTGTCACTAGGAGTTGGTGGATCTTTTACACCATTCAATAACACTTTCTTAGGTGTTATGCCCTCTGCAGGAATTTCATGTCCCAAATAATCCAGGGATTCTATCCCAAACCTGCATTTCGAGTATTCAACTGCCAAACCACTTGTACACAATTTCGTTAGTACCCTATTCACTCTGACATTGTGTTGTTCTTTAGACTCCCCTATGACCAATATGTCATCTTTGAAAAATATGATGCCTGGCATGTCTTTAAATAGCTTGTGCATTAGCTTTTGAAAAACATTCTGCGGCCTAAGCAATCCAAACAGCATGTGTACAAAACAGTAACAACCTTGTGGTGCCATAAAAGTAGTTAATCTTTTACACGCATCATGAAGTTTTGCTGGGTGGTACGCTGACGATAAATCTATAGATGTGAACCATTACATACCTTTCATCAGTGCTAACATCTCATTAATATTGGGTATTGGGAATTTCTCTACAACAATATTCCCTATTCAGTTCCCTCAGATCAACAGATAAGCGGATCTTGCCATTGGCCTTATGGGCAACAACCAATGGTGCGATCCACTCAGAAGCCTCCACCTCTTCAATAACATCCCCTTTGAACAAGGCATCCAGTTCTTTATTGAATTCCTGTTTTGGGACCCAAGGAATCTGTCTAGATTTATGCGTTTTGGGAATTACATTGTTTTTTTTAATGATTTTATGGGAATACCCAACAAGAGCACCGATTTTCCCTGAAAACACTTCAGGAAATTCATTCTTGAACTTGATTCCACAATGCTCTCTTTCACCCATGACTAAAACTTGTTCCACACCATTGGGGTCTAGAATAATGTCCAATTCTCTCTGATCGATCCACCCCAGCACAGACGGACTCTTATCTGCAACATAAAGTTTTCCAATTGCTTTTCTCCCTTTAAATTCAAAAGTTACATTCCTGTAACCTATTATGGTTATAGGTTCCCCAGGAAAACTTTCCGGGTGCTACATCAGTTGCATAAGAATGTTCATAAAATCCCAGTGAACTTCTTATCCCATAACTTCTTATCCGTTATGATAAAGGCAACCCTGAGACTGCAACAATGTGTATTTCTACTCTCCCAAACTTATATTGCAAACGGGTTAATTGCAGGATTGTCTACTATGGTGATTTACAGCAATGCCACTAGTGACATTGACTCCTTTAATATCCAAGACACAGTCATACTCTATGGAAGTACCCCTCCTGACAATACCTCCGAATCAGTTTTCGATTCATCATGTATTACAGCAATCTTCTTTCTGCTTTTTCCTTTCCTACATGCCTCTGCAAAATGTCTCTTGATACCACATTACCCACACTTTTGATTTTGCACAGGGCATTTTTTATTGTACATAATGTGATCCTTACTGCCACACCTATATCACCTTTTTCCCCGATGTTTTTAAAATTACCCTTTATCCAATCCAATCCAAAAATTCTTTATTTCGGCCATCAAGGCCATAAAAGGTACAATAAAAAGATTAAAAGAAGCATTCAATCATTTCATTATTACAGAGTATTTACAAGCCATAAAATCAGTAGATTGCATTATTTAAGTGATATCCGTATTAACAGTCTCATAATAATTACTGCCACATTCTCCAATTTTAGCGTTAACATTAGCTAGACCTTAATTTGCGCCTTTTCGTCCACATAGCTAGCAGATACTTAGAAACTGCAAATACGATACAACTCAAGGTACTGGTCTTTAAAATTCTAAGAGAATACAAACAATTTTTAAAACCTAAATTTCTACATAATGGTACCAGCCAGTACTTCCTAGATTTGCTGTAAGCGGGACAAAAAAAAAGCACATGGATTTCATCCTCAACGCTACAGCTACATCCTGGACAGGACTTATCATCTAAGGCGGACCATTTACTTGTAAAAACTTTAAGAGGCAAAGTACCATACCTCCACTGAATGAAGAGCTTCCTTGCTAAAATGGGAAAGATAATGTCCATAAAATACTCAAACCTATAAGAACTTTTGGAAGCCAAAAATAGTTTGGTAAGGGTGCCAATATTAGGAGCGCACACGGCCGAGTTCAAGCTGTTGGTCTTAAAAATCCTAGTCAGGGTTTTGCCCGATCGCTCAGAGCAGCCCCTCTCAGGGTCAACCCACATATCGACCAAACCCAGGCGCAGAAATTTGCATTTGACAAAAGCCAACCAGGGTATTTTATCAGCGTTGTTAAGGCTCAATACATGCTTCCGCTCTTGCCTATAATGTAACAGTTCCGCGGTTGACCATAGCCTATGCCAAAACCTGAGTGGTTTCAGTGCTAGCTCGTCTTCTATAGGTAAAAGTCCCAGATCTAGTCTTAGGGGAAGAAGTGGGGTGCTTTGTGGGAGTATCAACAGCCGTCTGATAAAGTTTGTTTCCAATTTGGTGATTTCAGAACTAGCTGAGTGTCCCCACAGCTCTCCGCCATAAAGTGCTGCAGCTCTGGCTTGGGTTTTGTAAATCTCCAGAGCTGGACTCACTGGCTTAAATGTTGATGAGTTTGAAACCTTCAGGATGCCACCCACCAATTGTGATAACTTAAGACAGGATTTTACTTGCTGTGGTCCCCAGGAAAGGTTGTCATGCAGTGTTACCCCAAAATATTGGAATGTCGTGACCCTTTCCAACCTTACCGACCCTAGAGTCGGGTTTGGTCGCGTGGATGCCATGGGATTAAATATCATGTACTTTGTTTTGTCTGCATTTATCTCAAGGCCATGGTTTCTGCAGAAGTCCCCAAACGCATCCAGTATCTGTTGAATCCCCATAGGGGATTTGGAAAGCAGGAGGGTATCATCGGCAAACATAATTGCCGGGACCCTCCTGCCTGCCATCCTTGGGGCATCATTGTTAGGGACACTCAAGATGCGAGATTACACCGTTGGCATAGAGGCAAAACAGGGTTGGTGCTAAGACACAACCCTGTCTCACCCCCCTGCCAACCGGGAACCTAGATGACAGTGCCCCATCCCTTCCACATCTGACCTGAACAAAGTTCCCATCGTGGAGCCTCGTCAATACATACAATATTTGGGGCTGGACACCCAATTACTGGAGAACCCACTACAATTTCTTCTGTGGCACCAAGTCAAACGCGCACCTGAGGTCCACAAACACCATGTAGAGGCTGCCACCCTCGATCTTCGCCGTTTTCCAGTAAAGGAGAATGAGGCGGAAGATCTGGTCCATGGTGGATGTGTTCCTCCTGAATCCCGCCTGAAAGGGACTTAAAACCTCATGCTCCTCCATCCATCCCAGAAGATGGTCCAAAACAAGACGTGCAAAAAGTTTCTGGGAAACATCGATGAGGCTGATCGGCCTGTAGTTGGCTGGGAGCAGAGGAAAACCTTTTTTAAAAATTGGAACTATCTCTGCTCCCCGCCAAGTAGAGGGAACCTCCATACCTCTTAGGATCGCATTGAAGATAATGAGAATGTAAGGGGCCCACATCCCGGGTTCATGCCTGAATAAGCCTCCAGGGAGTTTGTCAAGCCCTCTAGCCTTTCCCACCGCTAATCTCCTTATCGTGTCAAGCACTTCACCCAATGTAAACTCTAGAGGATCATGTTGTACGTTTAAAACTGGAGAACCTGCCGCAATGTGTACAGTGGGTCCCTCACCCTTTATGTATTTTCCCTGTACCTGTGATTCTTTCTTTACCTTGTGTTTAACATTGTTGACCAAATCTTTCTGAGTGTCTTTAGAGTCAACTTTAAGTGCTTTAGCACACTTATAAGAAATTTCCACTTTTTTAATTATAGCCACCGAATACCCCAACTGAAATTCTACATTACAGTCTACATTATCTAGAAGCATTCCATATGACACACATTACATTCTAATGATCATCACAATGAAGCTAAATGTAAATAAACATAATCGCTTCCCATAGCTATGGTTGGGCCGCCCCCATGGTGATGAAGAATGCTTTGATCCCCTTCAGAGTCACCGTGGGCCACCCTGGAGCGGGTCAGGTATCTTTGTGTCTTGTCCAGGCCAGGAACGGCTATAAGGTAGTTTGTGCGGGGAGTTGCCTAGGTCACCCTTGTAGTATGTTGGGGCTCGGCGGTGCTCATCAGTCTCTTCTGTACGGTGGGTCTCAGGTTCCCAAGTAGGCCCAGATCCGTACAACTCGCTCGTGTCCAGCACAACCGTCCTTCCCTGCAGGGGGCAGTTCTCCGAGCGCGCCTCTTGGGGCATGGGGCATCTCGCTGTCCCTGATGCACTCCTCTGTGTCAATGGATCCAGCAGCGGAGGAGCTCAACGGCAGTCACCAGACCCCACTGGCTCAGCCAGCAGCAGCGTTGCATCCACGCGGTAAAGCTGATCTGGCCGGAGCCCACTCAAACTCTGGTTGCTAGGGAGTTGCTCTGTCCAGTGGTGTTCTAGTGAATTCTGGACACTTTCCTGAATTCTAGGTGGCAACAGCAAGTATCAGGATCCACTTTGGGGTGTCATACGTAGCGATAAGAATGAGGTGAAGATGAGCTCAGCTATTCTGCTTCCTACTTCATGCTCCATCAGGCCACGCACCCTTGTTGCCAATTGTAAGTGAATCTAAAGGTTGTGTCGAGCAACGCCCAGCTACTTAAACACTAGTATTGGGGCTGCCAAAGGTCACCTCACCTGGTGGGTGTGTGTGCAGCGACAACAAACCATAATCACATTGGCTGGGCAAGAGCAAGGAGCAGTCAATCCCCACCCAATGGGCTGTGGACTGGGCATACCACCGGGAGCACCAAGGCTGGCCGACAACTGCGAGTTGGACCTGCACACACATAAACAAGAGACAGGGAAGGCGTTGTGTAATCCATACTGCCATCAAACTTTAAATAGGGAGTCTACCTAAACACAGGAGTGAGAGACACGTTAGGGCAATTTTCCCCAGGATTCCCTTAAGAGGGCAAGGTCTATTTTTGCAGAGTTAGTCATTGCCATCTCAGAAGCGGTACAGTAGCGGCTCTTTTCCCAGTCACACTGTGACAAATAATTATTAGACAGGTGTAACATGCAGGGTGCATTCTGAGTTTAATATATCGTATTGCATTGTATACAAATATTTAGCACTTTTCTTTTTAGAGCAAAAGCACTGGCAGGACATTGATTTATTAATTACCATTGGATGGTCTGCTGAGTTCTAAATCACTAGCCACACCCCACCTTCCTGATTAACACTTGGACTGCTTGACTAGTTTGGTACTCGAAGGGTTAGGTGCTAAACAGGTCCACTCTATGCCCAGTTTTGGTCCAATTATAAGGTGAAAACCCTGGACACTAGTGGTAAAAAGCTCTGATTGTCACATATTGAGCCTATTAACTCTTGCCTGCCCTGCGACTCCTTACAAAGTTCCCAAAAAGGTTAAAGAGCAATAATTGAGTGGCATGCGGAAGACCTTATGTTGAGGGAGGAGGGAAGAAATATACTCCATCTGGAAAGGGCTGTTTCCAAGTGGCGTAAAATAAGGATAAGATAATTGTTTCGTGGTTCAACTTAGGTTTTATTAAGTTTATAATTCAAGCAAGGCTGAGTGTGAAAATGCAGGGCAGCGCTATTTCTAAGGGAGAGCCCTAGTTCTAAGGGAAGGCAGGCTGACCAGACGACTGGGAAAGACTAGGTAAAACTTGGAACAGAACAGTGGGTGTTAAGACGATCACAAAAGTAAATTGCAGGCAAGACCGGAAAGGTCTGTCGTAAAGAAAGGCTGTTTTAGGGTTGCAAAGTGGGGGGGGCAGAGAAGAGTGCATAAAACTGTTTGGACGAGATTTGTAATGGATTTCATCAGTGATTAGATCAGTCTTGGCTAGAAAGCATGCAACTAACTGCTGTAACCAACTTAGTCCTACAACTATACAAACCGCTGGAAGTCATGATAGGGCATAACGATTGTCCAGTCATATTTACCACTCTTTGAACCGTCAGAGTGACTTCAAAGTCACACACAAGCCTTGAAAAAGTCTACAGAATAAAACACGTGTCGGCTCTGGATGTGTTGATGTCACTTATGCTTTCTGGCCCAGTCTGATCATAATACTGGTAAGACCCATTAGATCCCCCAAAAATAAACACGAGTTTATGGACTACTTTTTTGCTATAGACTACAGGCTCTATACAGATGTATCACTTACTTTAAGTGCTCCTATGTTAACTATAAGCAGGGCCACAAGAAGTATGCAATTCTGCTAGTGTGGTGTTTTCCACTTACGTATTGATTAGACACGTTTGCCACATAATTCATTGTCTGTTGCATAATCTTCAGATCTTAGCAAACAAAAATTCTTTCTAAATCAAACGAATCAAAGTTACTAAAAATGCATCAACGTTTTGTCGCACAATGAGGCCGTTTGAAAAGATTGGCAGCATAATTAGGTCCAGACCAGCCTCCTGCGCACAATTCATGGGCCCTGACTATAAGCACTGCCTCGAAAAGCGACCATTTTTAACGCTCAGCAAGATGTCAGCTCTCTAGCATCGTGTGCTCGAAGGACAGGCGTCTTTTCATGTCGGAAACCTGTCGCTTTGATTTTGTCGAGATGATGTCTGGCTCTCTGGTGGGAGGGCTGGTGTCCCCACGAGAATGGGCAGAATCCACCATTTCTGCGTCTATTGTTTTTCTTCACATCTGCAGTTCGCCTCTCTGCCGGCTTGATATTAAGCTCTGTGACCCGTACTGTCAGCTGCTGGCCAGTGGGGGGCTCTAATTATAGCCGCGAGCCAAAGGCTTTCTCGCGCCAAAGAGACGTCAATGACATTAGTTGATGCCCCGGGGGCGACGCAACGAGGGGTCGAAGCTGGTGGCCACTCAGCTGTTCAATAAAATGTGTGAAACTTTCAGTGTGACGAGGACAAAATGCAGAAAGTGTCTCTTGAGCCCCGGGCAGTCGGAGATTCAAGAGAAAAAAGTTCAAAGCAGACCGAAAATGCTGATTTATGTGGCTTGTGCTAATACATTGATGTGTATAGCGCTTGTGCTGCCGAAAGGCCTCAACAAAGGTTTTGGCAGCGAGGATACCAGAATGTTACATAAGTTGGTCCACTGTACAGCATACTACGCCACGTTGCTTTGACGTATGTTATATTGGCATTGAAAATCTCTCACGTTTGCCAGTTCCACTTGTCTTTAGGTTATACAGTTTGCCATTCTTTGCATAGTCTTGTTGCTCCCAAACAGAAATTAGGACTACAAATTCCAGAATGCAAAGAAAAACCCTGGACTTTACTCAAACGTAGACCTGAACCTTAAAGAATTATGCCATAATGCAGCAGCAAGTCAATGAAGGCCATTCTTGTTTGGATCAGTCGCAGTCAGCCAGAACTGGAGGGCGGCTACGTTACAAATACAAATACACATGTTATGTTATGTACGAATTTCTATAGTTTTCTACTAAAATACTATTAGAAAGAATCAGGGCTTTAAGTGGGCCGGGTCCTGCCGGTGCTCAGCACCAGCAGTTCTATAAAGCAGGAGCTGAGATAGGTCCCTGTCAGGCACTTCATGTTTGCGCTCACCCCCAGGATGAAAAAAAACCTTAACTCTGCAACAGTGTCATCCTTCACTGCCTTTAATGTCATTTCACAGAGATTGGTTGTAGTTATTTCAGTCTCATCATTTCAGAACTGAAACATTTTCAATATTGTATACAACGAAACCATAGATGTTGCGTATTTATCTTCTGCAATTAACAACCATTGGCAAAGCCAATAGTCCTGGCTTGCTGTAGGAGTAATGTTACTTGTATTATATATCTGGATGCAATGACAGAAGCAGCAAATTACCAGTTTGGCGGCACACTATTCTAAGCACAGATTTTTACTGTTTGTGTGTTAAGCCACGCCCTAATTACATCGGCCACGCCCCATTGGGAGCCCCTCACCCCCAGTGTTTTTCATCTCACTTAAAGCTCTGGGAAGTATGGTATAACTGCCACCGCACTTCAGACTCTGAGGGCCCGATTCACAGAATGAATTTAAGACTCAATCCTAAACTTACTACTTTTGGTATTCACAGAATGAACTCACTCATTTCGGTTTTCACAAAAGTTAGGACTCCTAACTTTAGGACTCCTAAATGCCTTCTGTGAATACCGAAAGTCTTAAAATTAGGATTTTTCTCAATTTAGTAGTAGTAAAGTTAGGACTACTAACTTTAGGACTCCTAAAAGCCTTCTGTGAATACTGAAAGTCTTAAAATTAGGATTTTTCTCAATTTAGTAGTAGTAAAGTTAGGACTCCTAACTTTAGGACTCCTAAATGCCTTCTGTGAATACCGAAAGTCTTCAAATTAAGATTTTTCTCAATTTAGTAGTAGTAAAGTTAGGACTACTAACTTTAGGACTCCTAAATGCCTTCTGTGAATACCGAAAGTCTTAAAATTAGGATTTTTCTCAATTTAGTAGTAGTAAAGTTAGGACTCCTAACTTTACTACTACTAAATAGAGAAAAATCCTAATTTTAGGACTTTCGGTATTCACAGAAGGCATTTAGGAGTCCTAACTTCTGTGAATACCGAAATGATATAATGAGTAAGTTCATTATGTGAATACCAAAATACCCACTATGTCCGTTGTCCTTCTGATACATATGTTTAACCAAAGAGCATGAAGTCTTTGGGAGTCAGGTAAAAAAGAACAAAACAGCAAAACTTGTTTTTGTAATACCTGATTGCATTTACAGATGTAAAAAAAAATGGTACAAATGGTTCATACATGTAGACATTTCAATTATAGAGATTCATACATTGTGATATTTTGTTGATATGAGCATTAGAGTTACCATAAGGTACATAGGTGCATATTTACGAGGGCCTTGCGTCATGCTTGCAGCACACAACATGTATGAACCAGGGAACAATTTAACATACATAATCAATGTACACCACATGAGGAGGTTTGATGCGGAAGCCCTTGCAGAATTGTGACTAAGTGTTTGAACTGGATTTGTGAACCGTGCACCAATTAAGACAGATGGTTTGACTTGCTAAAAATGTGATCACCGATGTTTCTACAAGCAGGACAAATGTGTATTTACAGTGATCAAGTATGTTAAGTTGTTCCTTGGTTCATACATGATTCTTCCTGATGAGATTCGGACTTAGTAGTGATTTTGCTATGTCATGAGCCATTCATCGTTTCAGTAAAACTGGATGCTGTTTACGGGTGGGTATCACAGCCTGACAGGATTTGAGATAATTAGACATTCTTGTTTGAAATCATACATTTCGATTGATGAACTGATCATAGTTTTTCATGCCCTGATGACAGCAGCGGTCTGTGCAGGTAGGCGTAGTGGGGCGGTGGGGCAGGGCAAGAGGGAGAGGGAAGTCGACAGACGACGGACTAGGGGAAATTAAATAATTAAATAAATCCTATTCTGTCGTCTGTCGACATCCCCCCAGCCCGCCAGCCCCACCTCGCTTACCTGCACAGACCGGTGCTGCCCGAAGAAGCGAATTTTCATGGTGCGAAACAGGTGCAGTTTCATCTTTAAGACTGGACATTCACAGTACCCGTAAATTACGCACTGGCCCACATGCATCAACAATGCCATTTGCGATTCCTTATTAGCGAAAAATAAGGATTCGCTAATAAGGAATTGCAAAAGGCTATGCAGGAAGAAATCTCTAAAAAAAATAGCGATTGCTTAAAATTCCTTAATTGCGATTCGCAAATTGCGAATCGCAATTAAGGAATACCTCCCCATTAATTCCTATGGGGCTACATAGGAATTAATGGGAAGACATTCTCAATTTGCGATTCTCAATTTGAGAATCGCAAATTGAGAATGAAATTTCAAGGGTGCCAGGGTGTCAAAAGGACACCTTGTTGCACCCCTGAAATCTGCCTATAAGTACATCTTGCACACACACATGCCCCAAGGGCATGTGTGTGTGTGAAATGGAACTTTGAAAAATGCACTTTAGTGCATTTTTCAAAGTTTTTGCAAATTACCATTAAGGTCAACTTCGTGGTAATTTGCTCCCCCTATTAGCGAAATTGCTAATTTTTTTAGTTTGATGAATTGCATTTAAGGAATCTCAATTTGAGATTCCTTAAATGCAATTGCAATTTAAGTAATCGCAATTTTGCGATTTCTTAAATTGCGAAAAGTACAAAAATTATGATGCATCCCAAATGATGAAATTGCATTCGCAAACGGGCGAATTTTGCGATTCGCACCCTTTGCGAATGCAATTTTCCATGATGCATGTGCCCTTAGACAATAGACATCTAACTGTGCGCTTATGATCAGCTCTGAAGTTTCATCTGCAAGAACAAATGTCTCACTTCTTTCATCTGGGAATTAATGAGTCCATTAAGTTAAGCTTTTGCTGACAGGTTCAGGAAGGACCTAAATACAGTTACTCCTGTGGCCATCCCTGCCACAGTGATTTTTGTGGGGCTCATTACATCTTATATAATATATATTATGATTATCCAGTGCGGCAGACACATGAGACAAACTCCACCCGGCAGGAGCACAGCAAGAATCTCATGGGCTCTAATGCAAGCCAGGGGATTGCCTCCCTACTTCCCTTGGTCTGACAGTAAAAATAACCACTTATCGGGGTGAAGTGAGCCCCTCACACTGCTGAACCTCAGTGTCACACTGCACCAAGAAACACGTGATGGCCAACTTCAGTGTCTGTAAGATTCTAAGACTTGGGTATACACCATGTATCTCATGGTAACTCTGATGCTCATATCAACAACATCTCACAATGAAAGAATCTCTAGGATTTAAACATTTCTGTAGATATGGACCATTTGTTTACTTCATTAAATACAACCCTGCATTACAGAAACCCATTTTGTTGTTTTCTGCATTTGTACATAACCCCCTACTCCTTGCTCTTTTGCTGAGCATGTTTATACACCATGCTTACCTGCCTTGCATTCATAAATATATAATTCTCTTCTGCATCACAAATGGTACTTATAAAGAAAATAACATTTTTTAACTTAAAAAATGTTATCAAAAGACACTTCAGAATGGAATGCGTTAACACATATTGGTCACTGGCACAAGTAATGTGGGAAGCAAGCCAATGACTTTAAACAAAGCAAAATTGCTGGGGTTTGTTCTCAACGACGAGCTCTCACCTCAGGATCAGATAAGCTACATAGAGAAAAATACTCAGTCATAACGACATAATGTATCTGAACTGCAGAACCTAATCACAAATGCAGACTTCTAGCCATTAGTTCAGTCCTTACTCCTTTCTATATTACAAGGCAAAACTGCACTTCTAACAAGCCTCCTCAAATCCAGCTGTCGTCACCTAAAGGCAGTCCTAAACTGAGAAGTGAGACTTATCTCAAACTCGAAAAAGAGAGCACACATCTTAACCAATTCACAAAAAAGGGTCATCTTCTGACCCAAAGAATTATTGGTTGATAAATGTAATGGATGTGGGGAAGAATGTTTCTGGTAAGTTTTTTTAGAAGACTTACGGATTGGAATGATGAAAAGGCTTTGACCCCGATAGAACAGGGTGTCTTCAAAGATAGTCACCGAACTCTGGACCACTGTTTTAGACTGTGAGCATTGGCCAGAAATGCAATTGATATGAAAGGAAACTTGTTCAGTTGTTTTGTCGAATTTTGATCTGAGTTTGATTTGGGTAATTGGGAGATTTTGTGGGATATTCTAGCAAAGTTAGATAGCCTGAGAGGCCTGCTGTGTTTTAAAAAAAATGCATTATGGAAATTGGGCTCAAGTAGAACTTGATAGAGGTGGAACATTAACAGAGAAGAATATGATAAAATTGGCCTCCACCAAGTATTTGTCTTGGCCCCTACCCTATTTGCACTTTATTTAAGGGTGCTACTGGAGACCCTGAATGGGGCAACAGCTTTTTCACCTCACATAGGTGGGCCTCATGTAGCATGTTTGCTTAATTCGGACAATTTAGTGTGAATAGAAAGGACACAAATTGGCTTGCAGCATAAATTAGATATTTTTGAAAGATATGTTAATGACAAAAAACTCTTTGTTAGTATGGAAAAAACTAAATATTGATCTTTGGGGATAGAAAGAAAGACTTTAAATGGTTTCTGGAACAGGAAGGATAGAAGAAGTGAACATTTATCAGTCAGTACCTGGGCATGCATTTTACATGAAAGTTAAGATGGATCACACATCTAGAGGTGATTGAAGCAAAGTCTCTTCCCAAATTTATGGCATTAAATATACTTAGGAAAGATTTTTTGAGGGGGGGTCTAAGTCAGACCCATTTTTGACAGCGTATAAAACAGTAGTTCAGACCAAATGGTGGAGAAATTATGTACTTGAGTAAATGGGATAAAATTGAAAGACGGTGCTAAAAAAGATAGTGAATCTCCCTAAAACAGCCATTGTTCAGGCTATAAGACTTGAAACAAGATTATTATCATGGTCCTGCCTTTCCGGAAAGGCAGTAGTGACATTTTGGAACAAGCTAGTAGAATTCAGTGAAGGAAAGATATGATTGCTGTGTAGGGATGACGGGGCATATCATCAAGGCGGCGCAATAAAATTATTGCTGCTTTTGCGTCCGTTTTCGGCCGAAAAGCTGCAATAATTTTATCGCTTTATCAACTAGGTCACGAATCCTTACCTTAGCGCCCTTTCCCTTAACGCCCAGTAGGCGTTCCTTCCCAAAAGAACGTGCGAAATGTTGCCAACCAACATTTCTCCTATTCTCTAGCCTCACGCTAACCTGCAGAGCGATAAGAAAAGTAGCGCTAACTGCGGATATCGCTACTTTTCTTACGCATGCTTTTTATCTGATTTAGCCATGATATCCAATCGAAGGTGTAAATCATGGCGAGTCTGCCCTGCCCTATCAACAAGCTATCCCCAAACATTGTGCGATTATCGCTGGATTTCCAGCAATAATCGCACATTTGGCATATTGCGCCTGGAATTTTATCGCTGTTGAGATAAGCATTGCTGATAGCACGCTATCTCGGCGATAAAATTCAGCATTAGCCGGCGATAATTATCCTCGCGCTATGTGCGCTGAGCGATAATTATCGCCGGGCCTTGCTGATATGCCCCGACACCCGACATTCTTAAGAGTGAGCAGAAATGGGTGGTTAGCTTACAACGTATACTATTAAGGGTAATAGGTCTGTATTCCTTGGACGATTCCAGGTGTCAACTTCAGAACCGTCGAAAAAAGAAATGCATATTAGAATGGAATCTATTTCCAGAATTAGAGACCTCACCTATCTGTCAAAAGAAGTCTATCTCCCTATGTTGGGATGCCTGGCAAGATTGTGCCACTTTCCCCTATCCTTCAGCATTGGCAAATACATCTTTGAGGCAGGAAATATTTACATTTCGTATCAGGATAAATCCTTTGTATTCATACAGTGAGGTGGTTAACGGGTTAAATAAACCTAAAGGCCTCTGTAACTGCAGGCTGGGAGTAAAATGCTTAAATACATATATTTTATTAGATTGTTCATTTTTTAGACTGGAGCACCATTGAGCTTTAAAACAAGTTTTATTGAAATGTGGTGTGGCGGAGCAACAAAGATCTCTGAAGTTTTTATCCAGGATGGAGTTCTTTCATGCTATTTGCGCACCAGGGTTGTTTTAAAGGACAATTAAGGAAAGCTTGACAAAATGTTAAAATTGAATGGTTTTATGAAATTAAAAAGACATGTTGTTTATAGAATTGATTAAAAGGTTGTAGTGTCTGAGGTAAGTGAGGGGATAGTGAGGTTCCGTGACGGTTCCGTGACGATTTGAACCCGTGTTTTCAAGTTTGTCGGAAATGCATAATATTGGTATCAGCGAACCGCAAATGATCCATTTAGTATATCCTGGTGTTTTCGCTATGCTACGAGCAAGAGCTCTCCTTTTATAAACACATTTCTGATCTACCCACGGCATCCATCTTAGATCATGGCCGCCATCTTGTGTTTCTTGCCCTCACATATGCAATAGCCTCTGATCACTTCATTTCGATTAAGGACACGTAACCTTAGCCGGAGATTCACCTCTTTCATGACACGTGCACCTTAAACCAGATCACGCTGTAGCTGCATGACTCAACAAAGGCTACCTCCTCTGCCCGAGGCCAGTCCTGCCAAACTGGTCTTCGTGTCCATTGTCCTGATCATGATTAGGCGGCCGAAGCCGGTAGCCTTGCCCATTTACAACCCACAAACATCCCTTATCCCACTTTTCTATCTTCCACACCTGGCTCTGTTTCTTTCTTTCTGAATCTTTATTAGGGGGAGGTAACGAACTTTACGATGAGGCGGTCCGGGTCCTGAATGCAATATTGACAGGGAATTGTGACAAACTAGTGGGAACCCCTCTCTTCGCAATGTTTGACCTCAGATATTATCGACGGTTCCTGTGTAACTCCAAATATTTATTGTTTTAGACACAAAGGTTTTGGGAATGTATTACATGTAAAGAATTCGCCCCCAGCTTAAAATTTAGTATATAAGGAGCAACCCGCTTTGTACAAATTGAACAGGCTCCTGGTTACTGCCCGTGTGTAGTATCTGTGACTTCTGTGTCCCTGCAGTAATAAACCTTTGGTCTTTGACGCCACCATCGAGAAGCCCGTGTTTCTGTTCATTTGTGCACCAAGGCAGGTGGAACTCCGGGGTCTTTGGGTGTTGTTCCCTGACACCTCTGGACGGAACCAAAAAGTCCAGAACTCCAATTGGCGCCCAACGTAGGGGGACGTCATTCGGTACCGGTCCAAAAGCCTGAAGAGTTCGAGAAGCTTCGTGTGAAGATTCCTGAGGGAGGCGCCCCACTTCATCGATCCCGGCATATCGCAAAAGTGGCCCGAAGTTCTCTTCCACGAGGGTTTCCCGTTCAGGACGGCTGCAGTGGGCCGTTGCCTTGACCGTCGCCCTGTCTTGGACCCGAGGTGCAGTCCTTAGTACAGCGAAACGTGACGGGTTTCTCCTTGGTGACGTCTTCAGTGACTCAGTTAAGTATTTAGTGATAGCTAGCTGGTTACTTTTGTGAGGATTGTTGAAATCCTTGATCGGTTCTTGGTTTGGTTTGGTTTTGTAAGATTATCACTGGTTGTTCTAGTTACGATAATCTATTTGGTTTAGTTTGGGTATCGATACATCAGTTCGTTTTGGTAGGCCTAAGTTCTTGGTTCGAGTGCACATATTTGTTCCGTGTTTTGTTTGTTTTGTGTTCCGGACTAAAAATGGTAAGTCGGAAAATGTTGTCTTGTTTTGGTTGCAACCGTGACTCACGATTGGAGGACTCATGTCTGGTTCCTCCGATTGGGACTCCCCTATATGATTTATATTGTAAGCATGGCGTGGGTCCTATATCTTATAATGAGGTATGGGTCCGTTATTGTAAGAAGGATGGTGTCCTTAGTTGGCCACTGCATGGTAGTTTTGAACCAGAGATTCTCGACAACTTAGAAGCGAAATTGTTCAAGAAGAAAGCCCGGCCGGCAATGTTTGATTCTTTCCGTTACTGGCGAAAAGAATCCAAACAGAGAGAAATGAAAAGGTTGAAGAAAGAACAGAAAGAACAAGAAGAGTTAACTCTAGAGCAAGCGGCTAAACAGTTGCAGGCTAACGAGTGTGAGAAAGCCATAGATGTAGCAATTAGAGAGCATAACCTAGCGATTGACAAGTGCTATCCTGCCTTGCCATCGAAAATGGTTAAGATACTGGAAGATTCCGAAAACGATCCTCTGCTATCTTATCTGTTAAGGTCACCTCCACCGTATGCACAAGGTGCTACGGCTCCACTTGTCCCGAATGTTCAATTGCCGGTTGCTGGTCAACCTGGTGTTCCTGCTCCTGTCCCTCAGAATCAAGTTCCTGTACCTCCTGTGATGAATGTGAATGTTCCTACAGCTCCTCCTCTTCCTGCACTGCCAGTCTCTATACCTACTTCTGTACCTACTGCTCCACAAACTATTTTCCTCGATACTCCTACTGTTCCGTTATCTATTCCTACCTCTACTGCGTTCTCTACGTCTGCGAGTGTGCTAACTCCACTTTCTGTTCGTCGAAGAATCACTGATTCTGTTACTAATATGCTGTCTCCTTTATATAAAACTTTAATTAAGACTCCTACTCCTGATTCTGTTCAGAGACGGAGTCAGCTTCCAAGTACTGAGGAACGGGGAATTTTGGATTCCACGGCTCTCAGATGGATTTCGAAGAGTAGAAGATATAGTACGAGAGATGTGTTAGACACATTTATGCAATGGAAGGAACCAACCCAACGGTACGTCTTTGATGAGATGTGCTCGTTGTTACGTGAGGAAATAGAAGAAGATGATGTCGAATCAGATTTGGAAGATTTAATTAGAGTTCAAAAAGAGTTCGCTGCTGGAATGATAGTGGGTGAGAATATAAAGGAAGCGATGGAACTTATTTTAAGTTTTAGGAATGATCCATCTCTTCGTTCACCGAGAGACTTAGAAAAAGGTAAAATGAAGCTAAGTCGCCAATATCCAATGAGGGAGGTTCCTCCAATTTGGCGCGAAGCTGTGCAAGCTGACGCACCAAATGGTGTTGTAGCCGCTCCGGCCCAATTCCAAAGAGTGTGGATACACATTCCATGGAAGCGAGCTGAAGTGCTAGCAGTGAAGCAGGCCTTGCCAGATCCGCGTAAGAATCCTGCCGGATATTATAAGGAATTAACACAGACAGTTGAGGCTTGTATAATGAACTTAGCCGACATCGATATGTTGTTTGGTAACGTAGTTCCGCAACCAGTGTGGGCTAAAATTCGTAGAGAGGATCATCAAGCTGCCTTAGGTGGTGATTGGGCAGCTATCACTGCAGCAGATGGTCAGCAAATAGGTGGTGCGAAACCCGAACCTCCAATCGCTAATCTTCCAGGTAGAATAATTGATCTAATGAAGACTCTGATGCCAGCATTGCGTGTGAATTGGGACAAGCTGTCAGCATGCAGGCAGAAGAAAGACGAAAGTGTCTCCGACTTCTTCACGAGGTTTGAAGAGACTTTTGTAGATCATAGTGGTCAGGACATGAGTACAGAAGGAGGGCAAAGACTGTTTGTCGATAAATTTGTGCATAATTTGTTACCCGAATTATGCAATAAATTAAAAGACTCAGAGAGTGCTTGGGCTGTATCTACGACAGCGCAAATACTTGCGACTGCACAGTACTATGAAAATAGGGATAAAGAGGAAAAGGAAAAATCAGAGAAGAAAACGAAAGATTTAAAAACTAAAGTTCTTTTGCAGCAGGCGTATCCGCCTCGTACGAATCAGACTAATACGCAGCAAGGTTCGTACCAAAGGACAGATTATGGCTCATCGAGACCTCAATATCAGTGGAACCAGTGTGCGTACTGTAAGAAAGAGGGTCATTATAAAAATGAATGTCCGATCTTAGCGCAAAATAATGCAGCAGCAGCTCAGAGAGGTCGTGGTGGTTTTGTGCAGAATTCTAGAGGTCGAGGGCGAGGTGCTATGCCTCCACAAACGAATGATCGTCCCTCCAATCACTTTGATCAACGAAATGGACAATCTGCTCAGCAAAATAGATCTCAACAGTACCTTGTTGAGGACTATAATGAAGTAGATGAGGGTTTTCAGCAAAATGGGTACTAGGACAGCCATGGACAGAGAGAGGGAGTAGTATCAGTTCCAGTGGATCAGAGTGGGCCTTATGTCGCAGTAGCAACATCAGGTGTAGTCGAACCGTTTCTGTTGGATACTGGTGCCGCAAAAAGTTCTATCATTCATGCGAAACTCCCTGGCGCACCTTTGTCCGGCTCAACAAATGTTTCCGTAGGTTTTTCAGGCGCCCCTGTTTACAACCCGATATCTGGTCCTTTGTCTATTTCTGTTGGACCATGCCAATTGAAAGCACCCCTGATTTTGACGACAGGTTGTAATGAAAATCTGCTTGGTTTAGATTTGTTAAAACGACTATATGCGACATTGTACTGTTCTCCGGAAGGAGTACAGCTTACATTGGGTAAAAATATCACCTCTCCGATGTACTTATCAATGGACGCACTCCCGCCAGAGCTACATTCACTCCCTGATTCTCTTTGGGCGACTGGTCCTAATGATGTAGGTCTCCTAGAAATTCCACCGTATGTGGTAACTTTGAAAACAAATGTAAAATTTCCAAGAATCCCCCAATATAAAATATCTAGTGAAGGAGAACGTGCACTTTTATTGATTGTGCAAGATTTGATTAAGAAAGGTGTGGTTGAAGAAACTAGAGGAAATGTCTGTAACAGCCCTGTATTGCCGATTCTGAAACGAACTGATCCTACAAAACCCCCAGTGTACAGGTTTGTCATAGACCTTAGAGAAGTTAATAAGATTGTAGTCCCGCAGTTCCCTGTGGTGCCAGACATTACTGCCTTGTTAACATTGATTCCTGCCACAGCCACATGGTTCTCAGTTATTGACCTAAAGAATGCCTTTTTCAGCATTCCGATAGCCGAAGAAAGCAGGGATATTTTCGGCTTCTGTCTAGGAGGTCGCAGTTTCAGATTTAAACGCGCTCCACAAGGCTATTGTGAGAGCCCATCCATTTACAGTCAAGCATTAAAAAGCCAGTTAGATTCCTTTGTCCTTCCTCCAGGTTCTGCCCTAGTACAGTACGTAGACGATCTTCTAGTGGCTGCCGATGACAAGGAAACTTGTAAAGCAGCTACGATTTCGTTATTGCATCATTTGTCTAATTTGAATCACAAGGTGTCACCTTCCAAAATGCAATACTGCTGCCAAGAAGTGACCTACCTAGGTCATCTCTTGTCAAAGGAGGGAAGGAAGTTGACCCCAGAAAGAATAAAAGCAATTACGCAGATGAGTGTTCCACGCACACAGAGAGAAGTACGTGCCTTTCTAGGTATTACCTCTTACTGTAGGCAGTGGATCCCAAATTTTTCTCTTTTAGCGAAACCATTGGTAGCTTTGACTGGGAAAAATGTTCCGAGTCCGGTGCCATGGTCTGATGAATGCCAAGAGAGTTTTACTGAATTACGAACAGCATTGTGTTCAGCTCCTGTATTGGGTACACCCGATTACAGTAAGCCATTCACGCTCTACGTTCACGAAAGAGAAGGGTGCGCGTTAAGTGTTCTGACACAGAAGTTTGGTGATAAACAACGCCCTTGTGCGTATTTTTCATCAACATTAGATCCGGTAGCTAGAGCGTTGCCTAGTTGTTTGAGAGCTACAACGGCAGCTGCAGCTTCCATTCGACAATCTGCTGGTTTGGTGATGAATAACATGCTAGTGGTCATGGTTCCTCATGCAGTGGATACACTCATGAACCGAACGAAGACACAACATCTTACTAGTGCGAGATTATCTGGTTACGAGCTGACATTACTAGCGAGTCATATTCAGATCAAAAGATGCAATGTATTGAATCCAGCAACATTGTTGCCGACTTATCAAGAGTCGAGTGATTCCGAGCCACATGATTGCTGTTTCAAAACGGAGGAAGAGACAAAAGGACGCATTGATTTAAAAGATACTCCGCTATCAGATCCGGATGGTACGCTGTATGTGGACGGGTCATGTTTTAAATTGGAGAATGGTGATGTGACTGCTGCTTACGCAGTAACGACTTTGAAGACGATTGTGGAGACTGCAAGAGTGAGTCAAAATTCTGCCCAAGCTGCAGAATTGATAGCTCTAACGAGAGCGTGTGTTTTAGCTGAGGGAAAGAGAGTGAATGTGTTTACAGATAGTCAGTATGCATTTGGCGTGGCCCATAGTTTTGGCCGGTTGTGGAGAGAAAGAGGTTTCATTACGTCCCATGGGACTAAGATCCAACATGGTCAGCTAGTTAACGACTTGTTGGAATCTCTAACCTTACCGACTGAAGTTGCGATTGTAAAGTGCAGTGCTCATAAAGCAATCACGGATGATGTTGGTCGAGGGAATGCTTTTGCTGACGAAATTGCTAAACAGACAGCTAGAGACACGATGAGTAGAATGTATGTTGCTACGTCTGCAAGATGGATTGCTGAGTCTGGAATGTGTGAGGATACTATGGAAAGTGTGAAAGAAATTCAGAAAGAAGCAACTGAGGAAGAGAAACGTGTATGGAGAGAAAGTACGGGCAAGTTGGACTCGAATGGATGTTGGATTGATTTGACAGAACAGCAGCGTTGGATGTTGCCCGATGCGTATGTGCTTGCAGTAGTGACGATGGCGCATGGAGTAGCGCATATAAGTTCTAAAGGGATATGTAAGATGTTAGCTCCGGTCTGGAAGAATGAGGGAATCAGTAAGTGTGCAGAGAGAGTGGTGAAAAATTGTATGGTATGTTTGATGCATAATCCTGGCAAGGGAACTCCAACTCCAGCTGGTCATTTCGCTCCTCCTTCCTGCCCCTTTGAAGTGATTCAGTTAGACTTCATTCACATGGAGCGCTGCAATAATTTGAAGTATGTCCTGGTGGTAGTCTGTGCTTTTTCCAGGTGGATAGAAGCATATCCATTGAAGGACAATACTGCCCTATCAACTGCCAAAATTCTTCTCAAAGAATTTTTTCCTAGATATGGAATGCCACGGATTGTATGGTCAGATAACGGAAGTGAGTTTATAGGGAAAGTTATGCAGAGTGTGTGTGCCGGCCTAGGAGTAAAACAGAAATTTCACAGTGCAAACCATCCCCAGTCTGCTGGTTTAGTCGAGGGTTACAATGGCACCCTCAAGCTGAAAATAGCCAAAATACAAGCATCCACAGGTTTAGCCTGGCCAGACGCACTTCCTTTGGCCTTGTTATCAACGAGAGCGACAGTACATTCTAGAATAGGGCTTAGTCCTTACGAGATAGTCTTTGGTCGCCCGGCAAATATCTGGGGTGTACCAAGGCCTAAAGAATTTTGCTCCATAGAATACCCTATGTTGATAGACTACCTTCACGACTTGACTGCTAAATTGAGTCTTATTCATCAACAGGTTTTCGATGCTTTACCAAAACCTCCGGAGAGTCCAGGGCATCAGCTGAAACCAGGAGATCTGGTTGTCATCAAGAACTTCGCGAGGACGAAGAACCTTCAGCCGAGATTTGTGGGGCCTTTTCAAATCTTACTGACAACGAGGACAGCAGTTCGTGTAGCTGGCCGCAAGCACTGGGTACACGCGTCACATGTTAAGCGTGTCCCTTTGCCGCTCCCTTACGACGACTGGGTGAAGAAGGGAATTGGTGCCTCCGAATCTGAAAGCACACCAAAGTTCATCTCTTTCAGCGATGCCGAATTGATTACTGACACTTCAAAATCCGACTCTCCTCCTGAAAAGACTCCTTTGAACACTGAACATTTGTCTCCAGCATCAGAAGAAACTTTGCTATCTGCGAACTTAAACTCTGCAACAACTGCTAGTGATACCCTATTTTCCGATCAGACAGTACCAGCGAAGCAGAGATATAACCTAAGAAGCCATAAAATGGACAAATAAAGCAGGCAACTGCATATTGTGATTTTGATATATATTGAACCTTTGCCTTCAGCCAGGAAGTTTGCTATTGTTTATTGTTTTTAAAATTGCCTTGCCGTCTGGGTAGCCGTAGGGTCGTGGCTGTGTGCCTAGTTTGAATTTGCAGGGGTCTGACACAAGGTCGATCTTTCTGTTGGTTCTGGGAACTCCCAGGGCTGATAGAGGCATTTTCATCTACGTACACATCATCAGTGGTCGCGAGCGGATTGTAGAAGATGGAGCTTCCTGCGCTGCAACGAGAGAATGTGATTTATGTTCGCAGAAACAGACTTAATAGAATTCTTCATAGCAAATGCTTTTTGATGCAATGTGCCATTACATTTTTGATTGTTTTAGCAACATTGGTGGGTGGAATCGTCTTTAGTACAAATTTAATTTTTGTGCCAGTTTCTACAGTACCTCCCCTTGATCCTGCTATTTCTACTGTTTCTTCTATACACTCTTTTCACTCGTTTCCGGAACATGAGCAAGCCAGACGCTCAGAGTTCACCAACAACACTTTTGTACAGCTCTTGCACCAACACCAACTGGTAGTTAACACTACAGACTGCTGGGTGTGTGGCTTGATACCCCACACTATGGATAAAGGTATTCCCTATCTGGTTTTGCCTTACAGCTATAATGGATCATTTCAGGCCTTCCAAACCATCTTTGCTTATGCCCTTGAAACCTATCCTCCACGTCCACCGCGTTCCACTAAATATAACTCTGCCAACAAAGCCTTAGTCCAGGGAATTATTGACATGGTCAAGGACGTCAATAATACTCCATCTTACCCTAGAGACGAATTGCGAGTATATTTAAGTTGGAATACTTCAGAGTATCGCCTTAGTCTAGGAGAAAGCAAGCGTAAAAGCTCAACTCCAATCTGGGTCGTACCTCACCGAGGTCAGGTCTGTTTGCAAGGTAATGGGAGAAATCCGAGAGCTCAGCTAGGGAGGAGTGAGTGCGTAGAGACTTACGTGTTTCCGGCTAACTCTTCCCCTGCCTTTCTTACTGCTAGGGGTACCTACTTCATTTGTCGAGACAGAGCTTATACATGGTTGCCTGCCGACTTTTCAGGATCATGTTATATTGCTCGATTGTTGCCTCCGACATACACTGCTTCATCTGATTACCACAGAACCAGAGTAGCGAGAGGTGTCTTCAGCAAGGAAGATACCGCTGGTCAGGAAGCTGGAGACTTCTTCAAAGGCTTCCTTCCGTTCTGGGGGCCTATGGCTAATAGTAGAAACATACGTCAGCTAACACGGGTAGTTGAATCTACTATTACCGAAACTGCTGGTACCCTTAGCAATCTGACAGCTGAGCTTCAGGCGGATAGGCTCATGACGTTGCAGAACCGTATGGTTCTAGATGTTATACTTGCAGATCGAGGTGGGGTATGCAGAATGATCCAATCGAGCTGCTGTGTCTTTATTCCTAATAATGCTCCAACAGTCTATGAGGCGATCTCTAAGTTGCACAAGATTTCAGACTCCATACATGTAGACAAGGGAAACTGGTCCTTCATGGAGTGGTTTTGGACTCTGATATCAGCGTGGGGATGGAAGGTTCTAATGGTCATTGGTGTCATCTTAGTGTTCCTATTCTCATGTTGTCTGATTATCCAATGTGGTCCTGCTCTGTGTAGTCTTTGTGCTGCAACTTGTCTCAGAAAACCACCTAAGTTTGGAGAAAAGACACGAGAAAGGATGATGATACAACAGCATGTCACTGACCTGATGAGCATAGAACTAGATTCTGACATAGACTGAGTAATTGCCTATGTAAGGGCAAAAGGAGGGTCTGAGGTTCCGTGACGGTTCCGTGACGATTTGAACCCGTGTTTTCAAGTTTGTCGGAAATGCATAATATTGGTATCAGCGAACCGCAAATGATCCATTTAGTATATCCTGGTGTTTTCGCTATGCTACGAGCAAGAGCTCTCCTTTTATAAACACATTTCTGATCTACCCACGGCATCCATCTTAGATCATGGCCGCCATCTTGTGTTTCTTGCCCTCACATATGCAATAGCCTCTGATCACTTCATTTCGATTAAGGACACGTAACCTTAGCCGGAGATTCACCTCTTTCATGACACGTGCACCTTAAACCAGATCACGCTGTAGCTGCATGACTCAACAAAGGCTACCTCCTCTGCCCGAGGCCAGTCCTGCCAAACTGGTCTTCGTGTCCATTGTCCTGATCATGATTAGGCGGCCGAAGCCGGTAGCCTTGCCCATTTACAACCCACAAACATCCCTTATCCCACTTTTCTATCTTCCACACCTGGCTCTGTTTCTTTCTTTCTGAATCTTTATTAGGGGGAGGTAACGAACTTTACGATGAGGCGGTCCGGGTCCTGAATGCAATATTGACAGGGAATTGTGACAAACTAGTGGGAACCCCTCTCTTCGCAATGTTTGGCCTCAGATATTATCGACGGTTCCTGTGTAACTCCAAATATTTATTGTTTTAGACACAAAGGTTTTGGGAATGTATTACATGTAAAGAATTCGCCCCCAGCTTAAAATTTAGTATATAAGGAGCAACCCGCTTTGTACAAATTGAACAGGCTCCTGGTTACTGCCCGTGTGTAGTATCTGTGACTTCTGTGTCCCTGCAGTAATAAACCTTTGGTCTTTGACGCCACCATCGAGAAGCCCGTGTTTCTGTTCATTTGTGCACCAAGGCAGGTGGAACTCCGGGGTCTTTGGGTGTTGTTCCCTGACACCTCTGGACGGAACCAAAAAGTCCAGAACTCCAATAGTAGATATTTTATGATCAATGATTGTATGGTTTCCATGAAATAAATGCTTTTAGCTGTTGAATGGGCCACGGTCTTAATAAACATATTTTATGAACTGAACTGAACACACATCTCAGCAGTTCGAAAATTACGAAACTAGCTTCGGTTGGACAAATAATACATTTTAGCACTGAGTGCATCACCTACAAAGCCCTACACCAGAATTCTCTGACATAACTAGCAGACATTATATTTCCACTGGATAAAAAACATTTAAGGAAGAAAATAAATGCTCATTCTAGGAATCCCAAAATGCAGTAAACCAAAACAAATCAGCCAATTTTTCTCTGGTCTTGTAGCAAGAACCTGTAACCGCACCCCAAGCACTCAGAAAAACAACCTCATGCATTGCTTCAGGAAAAGGATGAAAGAATTTCTATGACAATGTCCACCAGTTTCAGTGAGGGATAACTCTTCAGTTCAAGCTTCCCCTTTCAAATTCTCATCTAAAGATAAATATGCGTTCATATATAGCATTATATTATAATGATATGCTGTAAAACGTATTTAGCTTGTTCTATGTTTGTGCATTTTATTGTGTTTTTATGTTTTTTATGTCCACTTTTATGGTTCTCTTGGACCGAATAAAGATGTTTGACTGACTGACTGAGTTCATAAACTCTTTCCTTCTTCACTAATCCTGAAGATTTTTAAAAATATTTTTATTAACATTTTTGCAATAAAATCACGTTACATCATATTATGCACAGTGTAGCGAAAGTGATGCTGTTGTTCAACCAAAAGATATACATCTTGCACTCGGCGGAGATACCGGTAGTTGCAGTCCACTTGTCTTCTCTGTAACGTGATGTCCGAGGGATCTGGGGAGAATAAACTGGGGGTGTGAGGAAGGGGGGGAGTCAGGGTGTAAGCATCATGGAGGTAGTCTGGGTCCTGTCAGTTACAGTCTGTAGGTGTGGCATAACATTGTTTAAGGGCTATCTGTTGGACGACGTCGCCAGATGCAGTATATAGTGCAGTGCGTAGCGGAGTACTCATACATCACGTGATGGTTGGGGTAGTAGGGGCTGTGTCATGCGTTCTTCGTTGTGAGGTTCGTGCCTTCACTAATCATGAAGATATCCATGTTAGGAAACTCTACCAAAAATCCTGCTGTTCAAATGCCACTTAATGTGTTTTCCTTCTTGTTAATTTAAATTCTGTCAATTATAAATATTATACTACTATAATCTATAGCCAATATTATAATGTTTGCAATTGTAAACTGACCTGACCTCGAAAATGATGTGGCCAGAGCTATACAAAACTTCAAATAAAGAAATCTATAAATAAATATCCCATTCCCTCAGACACAGGTAAACTGCTCCAGTAGCATATCTATAGAGAGCCATAGATTGGCTTAGCTACCGCCTGCCAAACTCACGGTTCCCCTGTCTGTTTCAGAGTCAAGAGAATAGCATGGCTTCCAAAGGCGGAGCCTCAGCTATCTCCCTCATCAATAAAACGCTAGACGTGGCAGCCCGCCCCTCAGGCGGTCACCAGCTCAAAGCACAATAGCCCCTCCCTATTCAGGGTGGGCCAGCTCCCTACAAGTCAGGACCAACTCCCTTATTGATGGTTTGTTTCAGAAAATCAACAGCTGCATGCTGATCAGGCAAACATGGTGCCTGCTCAGCATTAAATGTGTCTACAGTACGCTTGCGCACTGGTGGATGTACTCATAGGACATATATGCCTACGAAGATCTCTAACTATGGAGGGTAGTCACCCACTGTGAATGCACAGAGGCCAGTGTTTCCGCAGACATGGCAGGCTGAAGGGGTCCATGTTAGGCACTATATGAAACTCTTATTTGACAAAGCAATGCTCTAATACAGTAGGACCTGCTCCTCACACAGCCATTGCTCACAGAGACAACGGAACATGTTAGATCTTCCTGCATCCTCCTGTGGACAACACAGCTTAAAAAGTCATGTAGTGACAAATCAGTGCACCCCATCAACACAACATACTCTTCACAGACTCCAATATTAACAGACAGAAGAGAGCACGTTAGACCGCCCACCCACACTTTCATTCGCACATCACAGCAACACAACCATGTAGCTGGCAATGGAGATGTTCTGCCAAACAAATCCCACGGATAATCTGCCTTGCCTTACTCTTGTAGACTGAACGACATGGCAAGGTTCTACTGCTCACGTGGCCAGACACAAAACTCAGGCTGTAGAGACTCTAATTAGAGTCAGAAATTCAGAGACAATCAGGGGCCCTCCAGTCAACCAACAAAAGCCACAAAAAACTACAAACAGCAGGCTCATAAATACACAGACCTAAGAATATGATATCTCACAAATGTGCTTCCAGTCAGTGAAAAAGCATAGAACCATCTGAAAGGGACCCTGGGGATGCCCCAGGCACTACAAGGACATAGAACATGGCATAGTGGCATCATGCAAGGGCTGAAAGTATCACAGGCCAAGCCTGACATGATCAAACTGTTATAGACAACCATACTAGTAATTCAACATTTACGCAAACATGTAAACAAACGCAGGCAATGTGGCACAATTCAGAAATTAATCAACTTATAATTTAAGATGAAAGGTTGAACAAAACAACCAAGGTTATTTAAAATATTCTTTTGAAAGTCAGTGAAATACGCTTTTAAAGCATAAATCTTAAAGCTCCCCTATCTTTTACTGGTAATGACAGACATTTGACATTTTTTTCCTGGGGCTGATTGAAGAAATCCCTGAAGTACACAAGACATTTCTCATAAATGACTATACAAATACACCCATTCATTCGGGACTGCAATTAACTTCAACATGAAATATGTATGCACTTTTTGAAATAGCTCTGGGCGGCTCATAGCTTGGCCATTCAGCATCCATTGTTGGAATTCATACAAAACTGTCAAAGTGTACTAAGTGGCTTCTTTAGAGTTTGGAGGGTGGGATACTCTGTCACAAACCTTGTGGATGACCCGTCCATCCTATAACAAGTGCATTATAGCCTGGGCACTTGTAATGACGTGAAAGACATATCGGTCATGTTTTGACAGAGCATCCCATCAGTGTCGCAACGTGAGACGTGCCAAAGGGCCCCTCACCCTCACATCAGTAGGAGCTGAGGGGGGCCCCCTCCAGTATGGGTAAACCTTGGGTCTGCCCAGCAGCCTTTGTTACGCCCATGCATCCCATCAACCAAACTCTAAATAAGGCTCTAAATCTCTGTGTTAGTAAATTGATTAAAGTGGCTGTGTACCTTTGTTTTGCCTCAGTACCTTCGGCACAAAATAATGGCCAATGTGTTTATGTCACCAAACTTGTTTTAATGCCATTTCAATTCCAGAAACTGATCCCTGCCTCATTGTCCACATGCACATGGCATATATCTTATCCTCTAGTCGCATGACCCTTCTGGAATAAGCCAGCTGCGACACGAATGGAGCACACCATGGAATCTTACACATGGCATGCAACATTCAACTCATAGGTTGAAACGTAAACCCATACTCTCCCACCCATCACAACAAACTGAGCAGCCAATAACGCCACGTCCGGAAAAGGTCTCGGTAGTGATATGAATCGCTGCACAAATGCTCCAATTCAATATACTACAATCAGCAATTCCCCGTCCTGGACTCAGAAATCTAGCAAAACAGTCGCATAAACTGAGTAATGGAGCAGTAAACTAGATACTTCAGTATATGCTGAGTAAGTGAGCAAAAGCAAATTATGTCACAATTGAAAACTTTAAGAAGGGATTGTGTTTGCAACATGGTTGCTTTCTTTCCATGGACTTGCAGGTGACCATCTTGAAATTGCTCTCAGCATCCATGCAGATATCAAAGGTCTACTGATGCAATGACTTTTTGTCGATCTCCAGACTGATGTCTTGCGTTGCTTCCAACCAGTGCTTTAAATGGGCTGGTACTCACCTGACTTGAGTAGCGGCACTTCTTAGATTTATCACTCTGAGTACCAGCACTTCTCTTCTGCCGAGGAGAGTACCGGTACTCATGAAAAGGTAGACTTATTAGCTGTGAGTGCTGGTGAGCCGGAGTAGGCCGGAGTGGAAGGTGTCTCTGGCAGCCAAGGCGCCACTTGCATCCCCGATCTGAGCCCCAGCTGAGCTATTCAGCAGGGCTCATTTGAATAATTGCCAGGCGCTTAACATCACGCTGTGTTTGACAGAGCAGGGTCCGTTCAGGCCCTGTTCTGTCAATCACAGTCACACTATCCTGTGCAAGTGTCAGATGACAGAGGTTTCCGAGGGAGTGGTCAAAAAGAGCATGACACAACGGGTCACAACTTTCATGGAGAACCTGATGAGGCAATAAACGTTTCCCTATCATTAGAAAATTAAGGGGCAGATTTACAAGCCCCTTGCAACACTTTTACGCCGCCTGTGCGTCACTTTTGTGATGCAGCGGCAGCGTAAACAATGCGCCACGTTGCGATTTATTTACAACGTGACGCATCTAGGCAGATGTGTCACGTTGTAAAGCCCTGCGCCACATGAAACCTGCGTCAGGTTTCATGTGGGCGCTCTGTCGCAGGGTGGGCGTTTCCTCGCAGGAAAGCCCCGTAAAACTGACGCAGTGAAATCTACAAGATTTCACTGAGTCAGTTTTACGACGCTGCTGCGTCAAATCCTTACGCATGGGTGGCCCCTGTGCATTGCAGGAGTTGCGTCACGCTTGCGACGCGACTCCAGCAATGCGCCACCCATACGCCACAAGATGCGTCACGCATCTTCCCTTCCTTGCACCATGGTGCGCCGCATTGTAAATGCGGCGCATTTGTCGTGGCGGAAGGAGGGGATTGCATGACGCATCTGTTCTGGCACATCCCTGCTGATTTGCAGAGATGCGCCAGAACATGTAAATATGCCCCTTAGTTTGTAGCGCGTTAGTAGCCGTGGAGAGAGTTACAATTCGTGACGAACCACATTGGATGGTGCTCCCTACTGCAGGCCCAAAAATACTTTCCAAATCTTGCTCTCTATTCTTAGAAGTTTCATGTAAGCAGACGGAAACCATACATACCTCTGCACAGATATAGTTCGCATATTTTTCCACCAACATTTTCCTTAAAACATCACAGTTTTACAAAAAGTGTGTATGCACATGCCCCTGTTTGTAAGCGTGTGTGTGTGAGCATGCATGTTTCACATGAGGCTATCAGATAAATGCAATTGAGAATTAACTATGCCAAGGTAATTATGATAGTCTCTTGTAAGGACCTACAACAGAGCTTGTTTTTTGCCGAAAGTTAATTCTGAGTGGTTTTACATTTATTGTAGAAGAACAACTGTGCGCCCTTTCTACAGACCACTTGGATTGCAGTGCACTAACAGAGTAAAGCAAGTGCAGCTCAAAGGTCAGGTGCAGCTTTAACCATTGTGGAAAAAAATATATAATTTCATGTGATTTCTTTTTGTGAAAATGCTGATACGCATTTATTCGCCTGCTGATAAGTTGGTATGGCAAAACGTCCCTGTCTAGGACCAACTGAGATATGTAGCTGAAACGTTTTCAGTTCTTAACTCCTTCACTTCTGCAGCAAGCACTCAAGGGCGTGTTAACATATTAAAGCATTTCTCTTTCATTTTTGTGTAATGTCAACTTGCTTTGTTTATATAAACACATTTCTCATGTGTTTTGGTGTGTGCTGCAACTAATATAGAAGTCATGAAGTGTCATCATGTCTTGCCTTTAGCCCCGCCCCTAGCCCCGCCTTCACTACACCTCTGGCTTATATTAATGAGGACCTGCACTTATTTTTGCCCATTTAAAGCACTGCTTCCAACTGCTGTCCTGCTCAGTGTGCCTTCTGGCGGTGGATTATTTACTACCTCTACACAGCCACCCGTGAGAAAGCGGCCTTGCTTGATAGCCTTTAGAAGGAACAGTCTGTCGAAAACAACTTTGTTTCATGTTTAAGGTTGAGTCTGTAAAGTGTTTATTGCAACAATGAATAGTATACGAATCACAGATCACACTGTCAAGGAGAAACCCTCTGACAAATGGAGACAAGCTCCAAGAGCAAAGGCTCAAGGTCACTGGAATTATGTGACTCTGCGGCCGCAGCGTTTTCCGCCTTAATGTGTATTTTCAGCATTTGCAACATAATGAATCAACTGTTGCATAATCTGCAGATTTGAACATAAAAACTATTGTTTCTAGCTCAAGCATTATGAAAAAACATGCAACAGGTGTTCCTGTGCAGTGAAAGACCCTTCGCAAAAGTTGCCTTGTCATCTTTCTGTTGTATATTTCTGCATTTGGTTTTTAAACCGGTATTAATGAGGTGAAATGTTTGCCAGATAGTATTTCAATGACTAAAAATGTCAAAATATTGAACACTATGATAAAATGTGCTGCATTATGTCGCATAATTTAATTTGTCCTTTCTTGCTGCATAATTTATTTAACCCTACCACGTAATATGGTCCTTCCTCTGCCCCTTATTTCCAGTGGCCCTGTTTATACTGTACTAGAGACAGTTCCTGGCATGGTCAGCGACTGGCTGGCGCCCCCTCCCATATGGCCACACCAACCCCCGGACACATGAACATGAAACATGGTTATCTTTGGAAGGCGGGGGGTCGCAAGTCCCCCAGCCGTATTTATTAAGGTATAAAAATTAATACATTTTTAATGGCATGGTAAACAATTTATACAAAAATCAACAGGACATTAGATACAATATTGTCAACAAGTTTGAGAGACTAACCTTAACAGAAACTCTAATACAGATTGTTTCCTAACCGAGTCTAACATCCTCATCTAGATTTCTGTATACTACATTTCTGGCCATATGGCAAGGTCGCTAACCGGTGTCAGGTCCTACTCGCTGCGCCTCACCTAGAGATGTGCGCATGCGCAGCCGGGCCAGGTAATTACCCGGTCCACGCCGTCCTACTAGCTGCGCCTCACCTAGAGATGTGCGCATGCGCAGCCGGGCCTGGTAATTACCCGGTCCACGCCGTCCTACTAGCTGCGCCTCACCTAGAGATGTGCGCATGCGCAGCCGGGCCTGGTAATTACCCGGTCCACGCCGTGAACTCCATTTACCCACTAAAGGAGGGCCCTTACTCTGCGCCATCCGGTGACGTCATGAGTATGCGCGCGCGGGGTGGCTACCAGCCTAAGGAAAGCGTGACTACTCCAACCCGCGCTCCTTTGAAGCACCAGTTACCTTGCCCCTGAAGTTCTAGGAGGGGCCAATGCCCTCCTCCCCCTGGGCGGGAACCTCCATAGGATGATGCCCGCCCCCTCAGACCTTAAAATAGCTGCTCACCGGTCATGACCTTACCGCCACAGGTTAGCATTGTTGACCGACGATCTGGCCTCCCCCTCACCTCCTCTAGAAAGGTCATACTCACCCTGCAAACCCTTCCAACCATGCCAGTATATCAGTAGCCCAGAACATATTCCCTGCCAAGTCGTGCCCCCCCTAGGTGAAGTATCACCACTGACGGGGGTGTGGCATATAGAGAGAGTGGTTCCTATACTAATCCCTACTTGGCTTACGCATAGTCTTCCCACGAGGGCGTTGTTGAGCCGCCTTGTCCATACTACTCCTGCCCTTGGGCCAACCATGGTAGTATACCCTTCGCACCCCACTCGGATGACAAATCCCACTTCCACCTTAGGGAATGGGTAGCACTTACACCTGCCAGCACCGCTTGAGCCCTTGGGTGTCCTCTTTCTCTTGATCAATCACCACCACACTTGATGTCGCTGCTTGCAGTCGCCATGCTGACGTACGCTTCCCTTTTGCCGTCCACCCGTCGCTGATGTTGCGGTGCGGAGCACCTCTCAGATATCCGTCATGGGCCCAGCCGTGAAAACAAAGATAGACAACACAAACAATTAGTGTTTCGGGCTTCGTGGCGAAAAAACTGCATTACACAAGCCTGTCTTACATTGCCCGTAAAAGCCATGCTTGATACCAAGGGTAGCTTGGTCACATCAGTGGCAACAAATACAATGATTACAGCTCTGCCTCTAGTAAGAAAAGTGTACGGTGGGTGCATCGTGAGGGAACCCCCCGATCACTGCGCCCGAATTGCCCGAGACACTGATACAAGTGCACTGTGATTACCCGGAAGGTAGGAAGCGTACCCTGTCAGTGAGATGTGCTATTAAAGTTGCGTGAAGCAACCAGACTTGTCCATGCCACTGTGTTTTCTGAAGATGTATTTAAACAAATGAATAGAACTCTGTCTAATTTTCCTGTTCTACACCGCTGCACTGTGCCCCATGGTACCCCTGTGTTTTCAGGACCCGGTGCCTGCCCTTGTGCAGCACTTCTATTAAATGCGTGCTACTTTCGAAATATGAAAATTGAGAGGCAACTTATAGAGTAAGCGATAAGTGGAGTAAAGTCATAACTATGGGGACTCTTGCCAGGGCCGCATAATCTATCAATTTCAGTGGCCCAGATTATCAGACCGAAAGGCCAGGAACTTCAAAGTGTGTGGCCCCCCCAATAGACCAGTGCACGTTTCGTCAATACTCTATGTATAATTGGGTCTCTAGTCATTTGAGCCCAACCGGTGCTAGGAAATGAAGTATTGCTAGCTGCACCAGGACTTGCTGAAGGGACCCCACGTGTCCTGTGCCACTTATGGGAGAACAGACCCCAGTACCACCGAAAGGAGGTTGAAATGTAACCTGCACTCACACACCCACAAGATCTAGCTTCAACATGCTACTACAGTGCAATCAACCTTTCGCAAGAGTGCACGGGCCACTCCCGTAGAGGCAGAACAGCTGGCGTTGCCAAAGCTTGTCCCCCTCCAGTATCTATTACCGCATTATACCTCTACTGTATCTTGTTTTCTCGTTTAGCCCGCATACTTGTCACAGTTCCCTCCTGAGTACCTAATGCTAACTCATGTCTCTTGCATCCTCACAATGCTCATTGTATAGCTTAGGCAACGTAACTTCTGCTTTTGTAACGTACACGTGTAATATTCCCTTCATAAACCAGCTCTGTACCTATTGCGAAGCGCTCCGACGCCTGCGGGTAAAAGCCTGCGCTGTGTACAAACGTACGACTAACTAAATTAACTAATACTCTGTGTGCACTGCAACTCAGCGTTTGTTTGGTGTGCTCATCCTACCCGGATGTCCTATACTGCCATCCGGATCAGGGAGGGCGCCAACCACTCGGTGGTGGGGCGCGCCCAGGAGGACACGCCCCACCACCGAGAAGCACGGAGGAGGAGGAGGCGGTCGCCGCGCCGCCATGCGGAAGGGGGGGCCAAGAGCCCCCCCTTTTCATATCCTTCAAGCGATTACATTCTTACCAAGACAGCGAACAGGTGCTTAGTTGAGAAATAACACTTGGCCATCACAATTAAGAATAATAAAAGAAGTGCTCAACATGCTGGTTTGAAATTGAAACAAGCATTGGGATAGCCAATAGGTCTCGCCTTTGGGACCTTATAAGTGTTTAGCCATGCAACAGTTATTGTTGTTGCAGTAAGGATATTGTACGGCATAACTAAATACTTATAAGGTCCCAAAGGCGAGACCTATTGGCTATGCCAATGCTTGTTTTCAATCTGAATGAATGACTGTGGGAGTCCAGTGCAGGGGTCTACCGGATGTTCTGTAGAGGAATGGCGGTTAGTAGCATCTGCATTCAGTGCATTCTTAGTCTGAAGTGGACACATAGCAATCAAAAGGCTACCTCCGAAGTATGTTGCTTTTATTTACTGTCAGTAAAAAAAGGACGAATATCTGGACCATCTCTCAACTGCAGTGGAGGTTCCCAGCAAGTAATATGTGAGCCTGTAGCTCAGACATCAAGCAGAACAGGCTAAAATTGTATGTGGGATAATTATATATGAATTATTTAACAGCTTTATACAGTGACTAGCAGCCCGTCCCGACATTGTCCGCGTATGAATTGCTGCCGGCCAGTAGTATATTGTTTTGTAGGAATTCGTTTTGATAGCATTTCTTATCTGTGACAGGCCTGTGAAACGCTCCGATTCACAGTGCACTGCTGATGCACTTAAGAGTGCGCGTTCAGTAGTGTGTGAACTCTACTTTATTTTTCCTTGCAATATTATATAGCGTGAACTCCCCAACATGGCATGAGCACAATTTACATTATAGAAGAACACATTCATTTGTGGTAGGCACGGGGAGACAAAGCGATTTGCCTGGAATCACAGGATGTTGAGCCGATGCCGAGATTCGAACGTAGCTCCCCAGCTCTAGCGGGAGGTGTATCTAAAAGTGTATGTCGGTGCTGGCCATCAATGAGAGAGGCCTGTGCATTTTTCAAATAGGTGGTGAAAAAATATGAGTATGTTGCTGGAGATGTGGGCCGCCATGCCACCAATGTACTTACCGGGGGAGGGTAAACACCCATTATTCCGCAACTTTCTTTCCGCATACCATCACTCCGCATATTTTCATTACAAAAGTACCATGACTCCGCAATGCCATTATAACGCATGGCATTACATTTTATATGCTTTTACCACGCATACACTTACAACGAAATTCGTTGTAAATGCATGAATGGTAAAAGCATGGTTTTTTTTATGTTTGGATAAGGTAAGTATGGGTATAGGGGTATATGTTTTGGGGTGTTTGGGTATTTTAAGGGTTCGGATATAGTTTTGGGTTATGGGGTACAGCTGTAGTTTTAGGGTTTAGGGATAGGTATGGGTTTTGGGGTACAGGGGTATTTTTAGGGTTCAGGGCTAGGTTTCGGTTTTGGGGTATAGGGGTATTTTTAGGGTTCAGGGGTAGTTTGGGGTTTTGGGGTACAGGGGTATTTTAAGGGTTCAGGGCTAGGTTTGGGTTTTGGGGTACAGGGGTATTTTTAGGGTTCAGGGCTAGGTTTGGGTTTTGGGGTACAGGGGTATTTTAGGGTTCAGGGCTAGGTTTGGGTTTTGGGGTACAGGGTTATTTTTAGGGTTCAGGGCTAGGTTTGGGTTTTGGGGTACAGGGGTATTTTAGAGTTCAGGGGTAGGTTTGGGCTTTGGGGTACAGTGGTATGTTTAGGGTTCAGGGCTAGGTTTGGGTTTGGGGGTACGGGGGTATTTTTAGGGTTCAGGGGTAGGTTTTGGGTTTTGAGGTACATGGGGTATTTATAGGGTTCAGGGCTAGGTATGGGGTTTGGGGTACAGGGTTATTTTTAGGGTTTAGGGATAGGTTTGGGTTTTGGGGTGCAGGGTATATTTATAGGGTTAAGATGGGTTAGTGTTTAAGGGTGTTGGGGTATTTTAAGGAGTAAGGGTGGGTTATGATTATGGGGTGCAGGGGTATTTAAAGGGAGCAGGGTGGGATTAGCACACAATATGAGACATGGCATGAAGGGCGGAACGTACCACATGCCCCAGCGTTTGTCACGCCCCCAGCACACGCCCACAGCACAACGCAGACACGCCCACAAGGGACTACTTTGCTGGCACGGTTCTTTTACCTTTTAAATGTATATGGTGGGCGTCTGAATAGTCTATGTCCTTCTGCTGCAACTGCCCTTTCCAACTCTGTATTGGGTGTTATGATTGGTGCTGTGGTTCCTGAGATTACCCGCCTCAAAGGTTTGGGCTCTCTCTTTATTATATTAGTATGGACGAACATTGTAAGGTATGAGAGCGCTTAAAGAACTGCAGTGAGACAACGGTCATGTGGATAACACACTAACGCAAATTACATGGTCAATGGATCAAGCATAGAGCTGATAATAACTACAACATAGTGAGTTAGGGAGAAAGGGGAAGACAGCAATGAGAACTCGAAAGAAGAGCAGAATGGGGGATAGTGCTGAAGAGGGCGAAGAAAGGGGAGTGTGATAGAAGAGGATGAGAATAAGGTGAGGACTAGAGAGCAGAACAACAAGATAGAGGGAATGAATGGCTAGTAGAGGGAAAGAGGGAAGGAGGTGAGCAAGAACAGAACAACGAGATGGTAGGATGGTGGCTGGGGGAAACGAGAGAGTGGAAAAGGGAATTAAAGGAGAGAGTGAGTTGGGGACTAAACAGGAAGCATAGCTGGGTGCAAGGACAGATTAGTGCGAGATGTTGAAAAAAGGAGGAGGAGGCAGTGCTGTAACGCATATGTATGGTGGGGGGGGGCTGCGCCACCCATATCGCATGGATTTTTGTAGGCATTAATGGGTGTTGAGCCTCTTGCGCCAACGGAGCTGCATGGGTCTATGTTATGTCCCTCAGAGGGGCAGAAGTAGAGGAAGAATTGGAGGGGAGTAAGAGCAGAGGAGAAAGTGAAAAGGGGGACAGGGAGAGGGAACGGAGAAGAAGCGGGGGGTGAGGAGTAAGTAGGAAGTTGAGAAAGAAGGCAAGGAATATTTAGAGGTAGAAGGGAGTTTGCGATCCCAGAGGAGGGAAAGGTTAGAAGAGGAGGAGAGTGAGTGCTGAGGAGCGAGAACAAACAGCTGGAGAGAAAACAGAGGGAAAGAGTGGGAAGTAGAAAAAGGATGAGAAAGGTGTGATGGAAGGGAGGTTAGAACAGGAGTAGGGGAGAAAAAGGGGAATCAGAAAGAGTGTCAAACAAGCACTGGCGTTGCCAATAGGTCTCGCAGTAGGAAAGTTGGAGCTATTGGTTTTGTAAATGACATTTTATATTTATATATCGTTATTGGCATTGTCAATAACAATATATAAATATAAAATGTCATTTACAAAACCAATAGCTCCAACTTTCCAAATGCGAAACCTATTGGCAACGCCAGTGCTTGTTTTATTTCTGAATAAGACTGCCTATGAAAAATTCTGAATCAAAAATGCAAAACGAGTTTTATATAATTGTATGCAAGCCAGGCCAATTACCCTCCCGAAAATGTGTCCCATGCAAAGTTACTTTTAAATACAGGAACACAACAGGCTGTGGCACGCATTCATTCTAATTTCTTCTTTAAAAAGATCAGTTGGTGAGGTTGAGTGCCACGGGTTCAATGCCACGGGTTGAAGTCAAATAACGAAAACGAAAGCCGTGCAAAAGTAGATGGGCCGGCCAGCAGTGAAAAAAGTAAAGTTTCGGGAGAGCCTGGGGCGGGAATGCGAGCGAGGGGAGGCAGGCAGATTACGAGGGAAGCCGGATGGGGGCGGGAAAGCCTGGTGGGAGGCGTGAATGCGCGAGGGGAGGCAGGCGGATTGGGAGGGAAGCCTGATGGGGGCGGGAGAGCCTGGTGGGTGGGCGTGAATGAGGGGAGGACTGGGCTGGGCTTGCATGAAAGTGAATTGGCTGCGCGTCCAAAGGAAACAAGAAAAAAAAACTCCACCCTCTCCATTACTGTTCAACTGGTGGCCATGTGTTCGGGAGGGAGTGGTCCGAAGAGTGTTTCAACATGCGCCTTGCGCCCCTGACATGCCATTGAAGGTTGGTGCAACCCTTCTTATGAATTACCAATTCCATGTTGGTGCAGAGTTGGAAGGACGGGGGGTTCATACTATGGGGGGCCTTTATCCTGGAGGGCAAGTTTATTACAAGAGATGAGGCCATAGAATCCTTTCAATTGGGTACGGGGAAATAACTCCAATATGTCAAAATATCAACCACAACTCGTGAGCTGTAGCCGACGCGCCACCCCACTCCAACACCCTGGCAACACGACTAGATATGGCTCATGGCTGTAGACTGATCTCCCGCAATGATAGGGCGCTCCGTGATGATTCATTGTCGACAACACTCCACGTGCAGGCCAAATGGTAGGAAATCATGGGGGGGCTCTCTAACAGCTGGGGAATGGATAAGGGTGCATGAGGGAGTACGGACAGTCAGCTCCAATGCCCGTTTCAAATTGTTGCAATATAATTTCATGCACCAAACCTATCTTACTCCACATGCTTTGAATGTTAGTTATGCTCCTTGACCAGCCAGCTGCACACGCTGCAGGCCCCGAAAGCGGATTTATACATATGGTATGGTCTTGTACTTCTCTGTTCTCTTACGGGTGGGAGGTATTGCAAAGCCTGAATAGAGCTAGGGAATTGGCGATACCATTTGAAATTTGTCAGGGAGGGGGGGGAGGGAGTGCGATGCGAGCAGCAGCAGGGAAGGGGGCGGAGAGGAGGCTCTGATGGAGAGCGAGGTAAAGCCATGCTTTGCAGCAAACCCTAACAAGCGGAAAACGAAAGCCGTGCAAAAGTAGATGGGCCGGCCAGCAGTGAAAAAAGTAAAGTTTCGGGAGAGCCTGGGGCGAGGGCGCTCCGTGATGATTCATTGTCGACAACACTCCACGTGCAGGCCAAATGGTAGGAAATCATGGGGGGCTCTCTAACAGCTGGGGAATGGATAAGGGTGCATGAGGGAGTACGGACAGTCAGCTCCAATGCCCGTTTCGAAGGACGGGGGGTTCATACTATGGGGGGCCTTTATCCTGGAGGGCAAGTTTATTACAAGAGATGAGGCCATAGAATCCTTTCAATTGGGTACGGGGAAAGAACTCCAATATGTCAAAATATCAACCGCAACTCGTGAGCTGTAGCCGACGCGCCACCCCACTCCAACACCCTGGCAACACGACTAGATATGGCTCATGGCTGTAGACTGATCTCCTGCAATGATAGGGCGCTCCGTGATGATTCATTGTCGACAACACTCCACGTGCAGGCCAAATGGTAGGAAATCATGGGGGGCTCTCTAACAGCTGGGGAATGGATAAGGGTGCATGAGGGAGTACGGACAGTCAGCTCCAATGCCCGTTTCAAATTGTTGCAATATAATTTCATGCACCAAACCTATCTTACTCCACATGCTTTGAATGTTAGTTATGCTCCTTGACCAGCCAGCTGCACACGCTGCAGGCCCCGAAAGCGGATTTATACATATGGTATGGTCTTGTACTTCTCTGTTCTCTTACGGGTGGAAGGTATTGCAAAGCCTGAATAGAGCTAGGGAATTGGCGATACCATTTGAAATTTGTCAGGGAGGGGGGAGGAGGGAGTGCGATGCGAGCAGCAGCAGGGAAGGGGGCGGAGAGGAGGCTCTGATGGAGAGCGATGTAAAGCCATGCTTTGCAGCAAACCCTAACAAGCGGAAAACGAAAGCCGTGCAAAAGTAGATGGGCCAGCCAGCAGTGAAAAAAGTAAAGTTTCGGGAGAGCCTGGGGCGGGAATGCGAGCGAAGGGAGGCAGGCATATTACGAGGGAAGCCGGATGGGGGCGGGAAAGCCTGGTGGGAGGCGTGAATGCGCGAGGGGAGGCAGGCGGATTGGGAGAGAAGCCTGATGGGGGCGGGAAAGCCTGGTGGGAGGCGTGAATGCGCGAGGGGAGGCAGGCGGATTGGGAGAGAAGCCTGATGGGGGCGGGAGAGCCTGGTGGGTGGGCGTGAATGAGGAGAGGGCTGGGCTGGGCTTGCATGCGATGCGCGTGCATGTACACGGGCACTGCATGAAAACCGCGGGGCTGAAAGCCCTTTGGTTTGAAGATGTTTTCGCCACATGAATTCTCGCTACGCTCGATGCGCTTGCGCGCATCGATAGGTCGCGAGACCTAAAAAGAGACAACTATAGAATGGCTGAAAAACAAAATGAAAGTAAAGAGTAGCCATGCGGGAGAGGAAGTGGAAAGCAACAATTGGTTTTTCATCAGCCCATTATGGATTATAATATTCAAAAACTGTTTTTAACTCATCTCTGAATTCTAGGAACCTGTCTAGTGAAAGTCAATTGGTCAAATGTGGACCAAGGAACGTGTATGGTAACCCTACCTCTATTGGGCTCAGAAGCTGTCTTAGGGTCATTAGAACACCTGGATAGATACTAGAAGGAACACTGGAGTAATCCTCATAATCACTGGGGGTCATTGTTTGTGTTCTTAGTTGGGGTGCACTTCCTTGGTCTCACGGCTTTCGCTCTGAAGTCAGTTACAGATTATCCGGGGTAGTGGTCAGACAACCTGCCCAACCTATCTAACCATGTATCTCAGAATAGTGAGGTACTGATTGGGATCGTGCTGAGGGCTGCAATTGGGGAGTTTTTGTGTTGATCTCTAGTCTAACCCTAGCGCTTGTCACACCACCAGTAACACCATTGTTGGTAACGTTGACACTCATTGCCAGCTGAGGTCCTATTACCTGTACTGCCCATGCTTGAAACCCTTTGCCTAGTCCTATCATATAGACATGTACTGCCAACAGGCACTGCCACTTACTCACCCCTGGCGCCATCTTTCAGAATGGTAAATGTAAGATGTCTATCTTTTTGAAACTCATCAGGTATCTGTGCAAAGACATACAATGGGGCAGTGGGGTAGCAATCTTGAGTCCTGTCCCTCATTTTTCTAGTTTAGTATATCAATTTATCTTTAAACCCAATCACTTGTGATTCCTGTTGGTGTTTCACAATTTCGCCATGCCAGTTCAGGGTGATAGTCAACCACAATTCTACTGCAGTTTAATTTTTGTTTAGGCTTATTTAGAAGCTCAACTTCAAAGGTCCCATCTTCAGCGAAACTCTTATTTCTATCTTTCAAAATTCACTTGCATTTCATTATGAACCTGCACATACATTTGCCATACTTGTAGTCCATAATGCGGGCAGTAGTCCCTCCAGGGGGGATCTTAGTTTGCTTTGATTCGCCTGTCACCATTTCACTAACATAGCCCCACTCCCACAAGAGAGCCATTGGCTGAAGTGAGCTGAAACATCACCTTGTAGTGTAGGCTGTGGAGGGTAGAAACAAATGTGAATGACAATTGAACTGACCAATGGATGAAGATAACCAATATGCTAGTGGGGGGTGGGAATATCCGTGAAAGTGAACAAGGCCTTTGATACCCAGAGCTAGTTTTGTGAAGATCCTGAAGACACATCGATACAGTAGTTACAGAGAGAACATGGCCACATAGTGCTCTTGCAAATCCTGAAATGCAGTTGCACAATCTAGAATGCAAGAAAGTCACTGCTGCCAAGTATGCTTGGGTAGGCATATGCATGTATCTGCATCATCAGTGCTTTAAGTGGGCTGGGTCCCACTGGTGCTGAGCATCGCCAGTTTTTAAAATGGGGCCTCGAAATGGGTCCCTATCGGGCTCTGTTTTATGGCCTAGCACAGGCAGTCCGGGTTTTTTTTTGCACACTGCAGTGAGAGCAGGCACATCGATGTGCGCATGCTCATTTTGCTCATATTCTCACTAGTGCACTACAGCACTCAGCCCACAGCCCACTAACACCCAGTGCCCACGTTCATTGTGAAGGAGCTCATTCCCATGGCCAGCACTCCTCTGCTCTGTAACTAGGTCTGCGCTTCACAAGTCCACTTACAGACGTGTGAACTAATGGCACTATAATGGGACAACACATTAAAAAAGAAACGCCAATACTATCACATTCCCCCAAAATTTGGAAGAAATCCATGGGCCTCGCACTTATACTACACTTACAAAGTATATCTGCACTACACCTGGTTACTAATTCAAATGATGAGAGCAGAAAGGAACGCCTGACAAACAAATATCAGTCATTTACAGGAATGCAGGAACATGTGCCATTTGGCTAAACTCCCAGATTGCTACGATATCTTCTAAGGAGCTCACTGTACACATGAGCATAGTCCAAAACACATTGTGGTTTAATAAGCAAGCATTGGCAAAGCCAATAGCTCCGCCTATTCTAGAGCTATTGGATTTAGCAATGTGTTTTAGGCATGATTTATACCACACCTCTTTCAGGGGTTTGCCATGCCCCTTTCGGAGCATCCCCAGTTATTTTACCACTTAAAGCCCGGTGCATCATGCATTTGTCCGTATGGTACATGTGCTACTGTATGCATCTTTATGCAATAGTCCCTCCTAGGAGAGAAGAGAGGAAAAAACGGGGGAAAACAGGAAAAAACAACCTTGTCGTGGGAGGGGAAAACTGTTTTTCTTTAAAGTAACCCTCATCCACCAGGGTTACTCCTTGGTGGCATGCTTCATCACGGGGTTCATCCCTAACCCGCTATGGAAAGGGGCGTGCTACGACCAACAGATACTCGGGAGCACTAATAGTATGATATCCCTATACACCTATGCCGGTTGTGATGGTATTGGAGTGGGTTTTGTTATGAAAAAAAGAAGTTTAAAAGATGCAAGACATACAACGTAGGGGTTATCAAAGAAGAAGGACGGCGAGGACGAGGAAGGAGAACGTATGCGTGAAGCATTTTGATGTCATGCTTGAGTGGGTAGAGAAATGCCCTTATCTTGTCTTGGTGCACAGCCCCCTGCAGTGTGACAGAGGAGGAGGCGTGAAAGACATGCGCACAAAATTATAATTGTAACAAGCTCAGCTAGTAGTTACGATTTATTCTAGGCACCTACCTTCCACCAAGTTAGCCAGGGGGCAGCGAGTAGCTGTGTGCATGCCAGTCACCTATTCACATCTTTCACTCACTCTCTCACATCACTCACTAGTGGACGTTTGTAAATGTTTCACATTTTTGCATGAATTCTGAACCGCTGCCCTTTAGAAAAGATGTTTTGTTGTTTTAAAAACCGTTGAACTCACATGTACATGATCATTAACATTCCAGTACGACAATGTTCAAAAGAAGTGACAGGCCACCTGAGCTATAAATGAGTCGCCCGTATTTGCAGAAGGTTGTCCCAGGGCTTGTGTTTTACCTTGATCTGGAGACAAACACAACTATTTGTCTTTCTCGTTCACCCCAAGCATGCTCCCGCTCACAAGCTTCCCAAAAGAAAACATTTACTTTTCAGAAGCAGACAAATACTAATTAGTGGTTGAGCTCCACCTAGGTCAGACATGGGTCATTCAGAGGACCTGGTATTAGTGAATGGATGCTCCCTGCCTCGTTGAACGGCCAACATTGATTAGCCTCTACCTGTGGTCCCCCGGCAGGCATAAAATCAGCAATCCTTGTTGATATACCACCAATGTACAACCAGCGGTGGCTGGTGAAGTTTAGAAGTAGTGGGGCATAAAAAGCATTGTTCAACCCTTTCACCCAGCAAACGAGTGAGCCAATCACAGTTTGTAAGCACGGTTACCAGGCAGCTAAGGAGAGAATTAAACACACATGCGCTGTGACACACGCTCTGACACAAGCACACATGCTCTTACACACATGCTATGGCACAAACACACTCCCACGTTTTGAGAGAAGGACTCCTGTGCGCTGACACGAGGACACACACATGTGCGCTCTGAAACAAGGACACACACACACACACGCTCTCACTGTGATACACTGGCTCTGCAAAACACTCTCACACAAGCACGCACATGCCCATGCTCTGACACAAGAACAGAAACACACATACGCTCTGACACATGCTTGCACACATGCACACAAAATTAATTGTGTGTGGGTGTCGGTGGCGGCTGGCAGGGAAGGGGGGGATAAAATATTAAAAAAGAAAAAAAAGACTTTATCTCCTTGCTGCCACCTCTGTCATTGCTGATGAGTCCCGGAAGCACACAGGCTACTTTAAGCCAATCACAACGCTGTGATGTAGAGTTGTGATTGGTCTGAGCGCCGTGGTTTGGTGCTCAGATGGGGACAGGGAACCTGTGCATGTTCCTAACCAGGCTATGTATTACGGCCTGGTGGAGAACATGCAAAGTGTGCATGGCTGTTTGACCGGCCCAAGACAGCCGGCCAAGCAGTCATGCGCACTTAGTACGCATGAACGACTCCTCCTCCCTGTGCCACCAGCCCCGCTCTGCCATAACCCAGCCCCCAGCAACAAAAAATAAAATGATAACGTTGTTATTATCATTTTATTTTTCCCCTTTAACAGACGCTTCTCCGCCGTAGCGAAGGAGCCGCCCAGGTTTACAACTACGAATGTAATAGATTGTGTTTGATACACAGCATAAGGTTCAATTTAACCAGGGTCCCACCAGGAAGGCTAGTGGATTTGCAGGAATGGGAATGATACTAGATCCAGAAAGACACCACTGGTGTGCATAGAAGAATGGGCTGCAACAATTGGCAATGTGGCTCAATGAGACATGCAATCCAGTGGTCGAATTTGCTATTCCACGTGGTTTTAAAATCGCTAGACAAGACCGCCCCTTAGGCAGAGGAGGTGGCATAGCAGCCATTTTTAGAGAAAAATGGACACTTTCTCTTGATCCTCTGGGCCCCCCAGCTGATGCTGAGATGCTCCACTTTTCTTTATCTTTTGGGGCACATTTTACCATAGGGGGTACTCTGGTGTACCGGCCACCTGGCCATGCAGGTAAATTTCTAGGGGCACTAGAGGACTTGATAGTCCCACGGGCCTTGAAATACTCTAGATATCTCCTTTTGGGGGATTTTAATATTCATGTAGATAATCTAGATCTACCTGATACAGTTCGGCTAAATGATGCTCTTGCTATGGCCCAGCTAAAACAATGGGTTAAGGCTCCCACTCATTCAGGGGGTCATGTCCTTGACCTGGTATGTACTAACTTTGACATAAATATGACTCATCCCGAAATAGTGACCTGGTCTGACCATATGTTGATTAGGTTCACCTGGCCCTTATCCCGCCCCGCTGAGATCAATCATTCAGCTGCTCATACACAGAAAATTAATATAGATATTCTATGTGACCAGCTGGATACCTCTCGCCCTACTCTTCCCTCTGAAATTGAGTCAGCCGTTAGTTCTTTCAACTCATGGATTGAATGTGGAGCTGCTGCTTCAATTAAAACAGGCCGTGTTTGTAGAATGCGCTCTACCCCTTCTAAACCTTGGTTTTCCCACACCCTCCGTGATCTTAAATTAGGCTGCAAAAAACTTGAAAGACGTTGGAGACAAGCCTATCTCCCCGAGGCTAAGAAAGAACTGAGGGCGGCGCAAAAGATGTATTACGCAGCGATTAAATCGGCAAAAAGTCAATACTACGATGGGCGAATAACCAAGGCTAACAACAATAGCAAGGAAATCTTTGCTATTGTTAAAAGCTTTGTTTCACCATGTGCTGCTCAACCTCTACTAACCTCTTCTGTCAAATGGTGTGAAGAACTTTCTGTGTTCTTCGTGGACAAAATTGCCAAAATTCAAGACGATTTACTCACCGTATGTAATAATTTTCCACCTTCAATGATTATCCCATCCCCCACTATGTCTGTCCTTACGGATCAGTTTGTCCATTTTACTCCAGTTGACAAAACAGACGTTGCTAAAATTCTTGCTACCCTACAATCAGGATCCCCCTCTGACCCTTGCCCTGCCAGAGTTCTTGCGGGCTTGGCTAATACAGTTGGCTATGAGGTGACACACATTATCAACCACTCTTTCCACTGCCACTGTTCCGGCATGCTGGAAGCAGGCTAAACTGCTACCACTTTTTAAAAAAAATGGCTTAGACCCTACGGTCCCCGCTAACTTCCGGCCCATATCACTGTTGCCGGCCCTGACAAAAATATGCGAAAAGGTTGCTTTTACACAGCTGGACAAATTTGTTGAAAGCTCTCAGGCTCTTCACCCAGCGCAATCAGGCTTTAGAGCAGCCTTCAGCACAGAGACGGCTTTAGTTGAAGTTTCTGAGGCTATTCAGGAATGTTTGGACGGAGGTGGCAGAGCGGCTCTGATCTTATTGGACCTCTCTGCCGCCTTCGATACAGTTCCTCACTCCCTTCTACTTACCAGATTAGCGGCCATAGGCATAACAGGCTCTGCTCTTGACTGGCTGACATCCTTTTTAGATAATAGATCTCAGCAAGTGTGGATGCCACCCTTTGCCTCTTCTCCCAAAAAACTTACAACTGGTGTTCCACAGGGCTCCACCCCTAGCCCCCTGCTTTTTAATATATACATGACCCCTCTCATTTATCTGGCGGAACAGCTGGGAGCAAAAATTATGGCCTATGCTGACGATACACAACTTCTGTTCACATGGCCAAAAAATAACTTGGACACGTCGAGAGTTCAATTCTGTCTATTATCGGTCTTTCGTTGGCTAGCCCGCGCCCAACTTAAATGTAATGAAAGCAAATCTGAAATCCTGCTGTATGGCTCCTTTCCAGATAACTTTTGCGACTCTCTCTGGCCCACCGATCTGCCATGCCCCAAATCCATCGGTGGACCTGCAAAAAACTTAGGAGTTTGGTTTAATAACAACCTCAGATTTGAGGATCACATAAAAAAAACTTACTGGGATTTGCTTTTCTACTCTGAAAACATTACGCAGATTTCTTCCTTTGCTCCCGAGAGAGGCCAAGGAGACGGTCATTCGCGCTCTTATATTATCCAGATTGGATTATGCGAATGGCCTCTTCTGCGGACTTCCGGCCTATATGATTCATCGTCTCCAAGTCATTCAAAATGCCGCGGTGCGGCTTTTGTTTAACATACCCAGAAGTTCTAGTGTCCGTCAACCTCTTAGAACCCTTCACTGGCTCCCAGTTGCTCAGAGGATTTTATTTAAAATCCTTGTTCTGGCATACCGAGCAGTCCATCAAACTGGTCCAGTTTATCTAAGGAAAAGATTCTCCCTTTATGTTCCTAATCGCCCTCTCAGGTCAACTAATCTTCACCAAATGAATGTACCAAAGTTTAAATACAGCAGGCTCGGTGGCCAATCCATCTCTGTCAGAGCTGCGAGAGCTTGGAATACCCTTCCTCTCCATTTGAGAACAGCTTCATCCATCATGGTGTTCAGGAAGGGCCTAAAAACCCATCTCTTTAACATCACTGTTTAATGGCTGTTTCTCGACTCCGGATTCACTCCGATCTGTCTCCCCTCTCTCTCGCGCCAGGATACTATTGGTTTAGTAACAGAGCGCGCTACAAAAGCCTCTATAGTAATAATAATAATGTGATGGCAAGGCGGAAGAAGGGCAGAAGAGAGCGAATTAAATCAATAGTGCATTTGAGATTTGAAATATGGGTAGGGTTGAGGTGCAGGAGGAAGGAGGAGCAGATGATGGGGATATAGCTAAGACAACTGAGGTGCTGTAGACCCACTGGATCATGGAATGAAGTGGGACAGGTGTTCAGAGACACTAAGCAGGAGTGACCAGCCGATACAGAATAAAGCTACAAGGAAAGCCCTGGTAGAAAGTTGGGAGCCTACGCAGAGCTAGAAGTATCCTCAGAATCTACGATAGTGAAAAAGGGTAAAATTCAGGAGAATAAAGGAAAGGCGCAGAATAAAGAAGAAAAAAGATGAATATGATAGAGCAACACAGAGGAGAAAGCGGAAAATATGCTAGAGGGAAAATAACATGGGTATGGAGTTGGGATTCTGTAGTAGTCCAGGGTCTTCTTTAAAGTGTAAAGCAAATTTGCAGTAAGTACAGGAAGGATGGAGGCGCTAGGGGGCGCACAGCGGAATGGCTGGATAGTATCACAGCTCCGCCGGACGACCACGAGAATGCGTGATTTTCCTGCCTAAAACCGACAGGACCGTCCGCAGACCCCACCAGCGTGTATGGGAGAATGCTGTGCACGATCTGAGAGATTGGCGGCACATGCGGTGCAGGTACAACAGAGCTCTTGGGGGAAAATCAGCGCTCGCCGGACGGACGCTATGGTCAAGTTGGCGGCCGGCTCCGGAGCGGCCGCTGAAGGGAGCCTGAAAGGAAGGTGAGACGCCCGGTGCCTGCATGACACGGGACACCTGGCGGCGGGCCGGCGGTCGGAAGACGGCGCCTGTTCTGGACTGCATTGGCGCGGCTGGCGATCTTGCCCCAGTGTCGCATGGTCGCCGTTGGTGAGGACTGAGGCGGCACAAGATGGCGGCACGCTGAGGCTTTTGCCGACTCCGACTCCGGCAGCGGTTGGCAAATTGGCAGCGCAGCTCGGGGATACTTTCCCACCGATACCGCTGCTATTATTGTGACCGGAGGTGTTGGGACGGCCGCCTGCGGCAGGAGACGGGCTTCAAATGCGACAGGCACAGACAGCGTGCACCGAGGTATGACTGCCGTGGAACCATGGGTGCTGGAGCGGGCGGTCCCGGCCTTTCGCGCGATCTGTCCCACATGTGCCACTAACATGAATCTGGGGAACTAGACCTGCGGCGTTGTTTGCTGGTGGTGCCACATCACGGGAGAGCGGGAGCGAGTCATTGATCTCCCAGGATATATTGGCAACACGGTATGTGCAGAGGGTAACCGGGTGTCTACACTGGGTTTCATCCAGGTACCAACGGCTCCTAACGCGGTGGCAGGGCGCAGTAACCATTGCGCATACGATCTGACTGCATGGGCTGGGATTTGCTGTGGACACCTGAGTCAGGGGAATGCAGCACACAGCCCTGCGCAGAGCGGGATTCAACAAAATATACCCGACTCCCGGAAGCCCATGCAGTGCCCCTTGATGCGCAGTAGTGCTAGTGCTCACCACATGTTCAACTGGGGTCACAGTCGCGTATAACAACGCACGGATCTGTCGCGGTGCTGCAATCTGCCTCTGCATTGTGAACTGCTGCGCCAAGGTCCACGCCATATTCACCACTTGCCTACATCACGCATGAGGTAGACACGGAGACACACGGCGCGGGGGCTCTGAATCGACGGTGCCCTAGAAGATCACGAACCACCACTCAGGCAAAACGGCGACATCCGACAGAGTGACCAGATTGTCACTGCAGGCCACACAAGTGCCGCGCCCCCCCCCCCGGGAGAAGATGGGAAAGCCTGATAAACAGCAGCAGAAGATTTCATTTGAAAGCAGGAAAACGCTTACGCCCACGGAGTAGATGGCTGATGGGGACACACCGGCTGAGCTGGTGGCTAACACTAACATGGAGAAAATACTGCTGGCTATACAGGCGAACCTACAAGACATTAATGGCAAGTTGGACAACTTAACATGCAGAATGGATGGCATGTCTGCAAAACTAGACAAACATGGTGAACGCCTGGGCACGGCTGAGAACAGAATATCCACGGTGGAGGACGAGTCCCGCGCGACTTCCTCTAGGTGCTCCGGTATGGAGCGCGTACTGGAGGTAATCAAGGCGAAGGAGGAGGAGTTGGAAGCGCGTTCTAGGCGCAACAATGTACGCATCGCGGGACTGCCGGAATCTACCAACACAGGCCGCATGGAGATCTACGTGGAACAGCTGTGCAAGGATATATTCGGCGAGGGAGCGCTGTCTCCGGTCTTCATCGTGGAGCGGGCGCACAGGTCCCTAGCCCCACGTCCACCACCGGGAGCTACACCGCGACCGATAGTGGCCAGGATTCTGAATTACCGAGATAGAGACACTATACTGCGACTGGCTCATGAGAAGGGCACGATTACCTACCAAGGTAACACACTCGAATTTTATCCGGATCATACCGTAGCAGTGCAACAAGCGAGGAAAGAATTTGCGTCTGCAAAATCTAAACTTAGAGACCTCAACATCAACTACTCAATGCTATACCCGGCCAGATTGCGAGTATCTTGGGAAGGTAAACCAGTGATCTTGTGCACGCCAAAGGCAGCACAGGAATTTGTTAAGAAGGCAATGCAGCAATCTAAGACGAAGGCCCGAGAGGAACAGCAACGGGATCCGGACTGAAGATGATCAGCGTATGGAGTGGCTGTCCTCAGGGTCTGTGGTAAGAGGTTGACTACTTATTGCCTGAACTACTGCTCACGGGACAGAGCAGGGCGGTGGCAGCGTTATATTACATCAGGGTTGTTGTCAGAGATCACGTCTGGTGAACGGAGATGACTGATTGGGAGTCATTGTGCCTTAAAACTAGAACATGAATGGTCTCTTGCTGACACGCACTGAGTGCCCTGGTCTGACACTGCCTTATTGCCCCCACACATCTTTGATTTCAGGAGATAAGACATTTCTGACTATTGGCCGATCCGGATATTTGAACCGCATTGCATGCCTGGGGATGTCATGTTTATATAGCACATCTATCACACTGCAGGTTCGATGGAGGGGTTCAGAATGCACTACACATGTTGAGGTCGACCCTTCTTTTGGGTCATTCTTACAACATCGTACCCCTGATGACTTTCTAAAACGCGAAGTAACCTCGTCATCAACCTCTAAGGCAGAAAATTGGGGGAGGATGGTTGGTACCGGTAGACCGGTGTGGGCTGGATCGTACATAACTGTCAATAGCACATTCCTGAATTGTATGATTGTTCCATGCATAGTACAATGCTTTGCGATCTGGGTGTTCCACTGTTGACATTCATGTATTACATCAAGACGTTTATGTACTGCGGACGAGTCAGAGTTGGGTGGGCAAAGCAAACGTATGTGCATTGTCTGATATGTGAGTCGTCCACACTCATTCAGTTGGGTGTAGAGTTGTGCCCCAAGCGGACCTCCACAAGGGTAATCCCCGCATAAGTTGTTCTTGATATTTGGGGATGTTCACAGAGGGGAAGTGGCTTCGGCAGTTTTGGGTTGCTGTAGTGGGAGGGTGTAGGGGAAGTTGGGACATTGTTCATGTTATGAGACCAAAGCAGCTACTACATGTTTCTTTAATGGGGTGTGCGGGGCGGTGGGCTGGTCGGGAGCGTCTGCCTTCATCTGAGATGACAATGTTTAGCACTGTTTCTGATTGTGATTGGTTGACACAGATAATCCATTGGTTTACTGTATGGCCCGGGTAACTAGAGGCACTGGAAGAGCACATGTTAACTTCCTCACGTGGAATGTTCGAGGTTTCACGCAGCCGAAAAAAATAGGACAGGTGTTTGCCTATTTGAATAGATGGGAAATTGATATTGCTGTGCTACAGGAGACACACATCCCGCCCAACACACACAAACACATAGGTGGCCGCTGGTCCGAGTCCTCATATGTGGCCACCTACTCATCGTACTCCAGAGGGGTGATTACGCTAGTTCGCAGGGGGTTGAATTACACAGTACATCAAGTCATTAGCGACCCTGGGGGTAGATATGTGATAGTGACTGGCATCCTACGTGGTCATAGACTGACACTTCTGAATGTTTATGGCCCAAACCTGGAGGCACCTGAATTTTTTCAGGAACTGTGGGGTCATTTGAGATCACTCGCAAATACGCATATTATATGTGGGGGGGACTGGAATGTGACCCTTGAGGAGGGGGTGGATCGCTCCGCACATTCTTCAGAACCTCACAAACACTCTAGGGCAAAACTACTACACATGCTTGCCGATTTGTCACTAACTGACATTTGGAGACACAGATTCCCCGATACCCCGGGGGCCACACACATTACGGCACTACACCACAGCTGGTCGCGTCTGGATTATTGGCTTGGCTCAGACAATATCACACTGTGGACATGAGAGTTACAGGTCCTGCCAAGGTCCTTGTCAGATCATAACCCTGTATTGCTAACTAACGATCCCTAACTATACCCCGCCTCCTTTCCATTGGCGATTAAACTCTCGTGCTCTAACCGATTTGATTTATGCAGATACCATACACAAAGCAATCAAAGAATACTTTCAATTCAATGAACCTGTTGTTGAGGATCCGGGTATATTGTGGGAGGCATTCAAAGCCACATTGCGGGGTGTGTGCATAAACACCACGACAGGCATCTTAAAGGACATACGCAGGCAAATCACACGCTGCGAGAAGCGTATGAGGGAACTGGAGACGGCCTACGAGACGACTCAGGATATCACACTGTTGGGTGAGCTACATAACTTACACTCCGAACACCAAACATTCATAGAAGACGAAATTAAATACCTGGACAAAAAACATGTAGCCAGATCTTATGGGGAAGGGGGCAGACCAGGCAGTGTACTGGCGGCCAAGATATGCGAGGGTAAAGGACACACAGCTATACTTCGTGTGAAATCCGAAGGGGGCACGATACACACGCACGCCACGGAAATATTACAATGCTTTGCGAACACGTATGAGGATCTATATAGATCACGTCCGGTAGCAGAGAAAGATGAGATTTTTCGATATCTGGAAAATGTGGCAATAGGTTGGCTGTCGGATGGGCAGAGGGAATTCTTGGCGTCCCCCATCACGGTGGAGGAGGTAACTGAGGTGATTGGAACTCTCCCAAATGGGAAGGCACCGGGTCCCGATGGTTACACTAATGAATTTTATAAACAATATGTGGATATCCTTGCCCCCCACTTGGTGGAAATGTACGGCGCAGCTTTTGACAAGGCAGAACTACCCCCCACATTGCGTGAAGCGGTCCTAATCGCTTTACTTAAACCTGCCAAAGATTCAGAACTGTGTGACTCCTATAGGCCGCCTTCTCTTATAAACACAGACTCCAAAATATTGGCAAAATTATTGGCGATACGGTTGGAGCCACTGATGACTAACCTGGTTCTACCGGATCAGGCCGGGTTTATTCCTACACGCTCCACTTCTCACAATACCAGATCGCTGTTTGCCCTGTCGCACTACCTCCAACCATCTACTAGGGCGGTGGCAGTAATGCTGGATGCCGCCAAGGCTTTCGATTCTATTGAGTGGACCTATTTGATTGCTATTTTACAAAGAATGGGCTTCCCAAAGCGCTTCGTCCAGTGGGTTTCCCTAATTTACACCAATCCATGCGCACGGGTTCGTATCAATGGGTACGTTTCGGACCTATTCCACATACAGCGTGGTACCAGACAAGGGTGCCCGCTTTCACCTTTATTGTTCGCCTTAGATCTCGAACCTCTAGCCTGTATCATTCGCCAAAATTATAAATCGTCGGCATTGCAGTTTCCGTCCAGACCATTACATATCTCTTTGTATACGGATGATATGCTGCTGTACGTCCGTGACCCAAACACACATTTGAACCACATTTTGCGCGAGTATATCAAGTTTGGCGGACATTCAGGGTTGGCCATAAACTGGTCCAAATCTTCCATTATTCCTCTAACGGACGCGACAACTCCTCAACTCCCATTGGAGTGGCAATCAGAGCCAATACGATATTTGGGTGTACTGTACCATAGAGACCCCGAAGTGGTTATACGGTCCAACTATGGAGCAACCATTTCTAAATTGGAAGAAAAGATACACCGTTGGGTACAACTACCACTATCCTTAGCGGATCGTATAGCGATAGTGAAAATGAACATACTACCTAAACTACTGTATCTTTTTACTAACATACCGATCACTCCGCCCGGAGAAGTATTCCGCCGTATAAAATCTCTTGTGTTAAAACTTATCTGGGCCGGCAAGCAAGCACGGGTGGACCTCCAAACACTAACACTTCCATACATTAGAGGTGGTTTCGGGGTGCCGGACTTCCTACTGTATTATCTATGCGCTCAGGCACAATATGCTGCATACTGGTACCACAACATACCGTACCTCACACACACTGCTATAGAGGAGGGGGATGCGTCACCGATACCGCTCACAGCGATCATTTCACATACCCGGCAGCCACTACATGCTCAAGATATTAACACCATTGACACGACCGTTAAGGCTTGGGGGAAATTAAGCCAGCTAGCCCATAAGACACCTTTATATGCAGCTGCAATGCACTTACATTATCACCAGGCACTCTCGGTCACGGGTGAAAAAGTAGGCATGTCCCTCTTACAACAAGTCGGCCTTGTACGGATGGGTGATCTGTTTCAAGAGGGAAGGTTTGTAAACTTGGAAGACTTAACATATATCCACAACAAAACACCTCTGTTTGCCTTCACACATTACAGACTGAAGAGGGCAATGCAAGGACACTATCCAACATTCCCCACCGAACCTGATAGCCTGGAAACGCTGCAGATGCTCATTACCACCCAAGACTTAACACACCTGGTGTCTAGACTGTACACCACAGCACAAGCAGAGATAACACATACCACTGACAGGGCCAAAGCTCGGTGGGACGCAGTGCTGGTGGAACCGCTATCTGAGAAGGAATGGCAGCAGACTTGTGCACTGACGCAAATACTTACCCCTAATGGTAATCTAAGAATCATTCATTACAAGTTTGTGCATCAGGCATACTACACACCAGCGCGTATGCACAGGTTTGGCCTGCAAGACAACGACAGATGCAAAAGATGTAATGAAGAGGGCGCAGGGTTTATACATCTAGCGTGGTCCTGTCCCAAGATACATGATTATTGGACGGCAGTGATAGCAAAGGTGTCCGTGATGACAGAGGCAGAGCTGAAATGTACTATACGCACCTGCCTGCTTGGTGTTGTGCCACAACTTAAAGCTACCCGACGCAAGTTCTGTGTCATAGCTCTATTGCTGGCTAAGAGACTGATAGCTAGGTGCTGGCACAGCAAGCAAGTGCTCAAATTATCAGATTGGATGCGTGATATCACTAGCTGTAGGGACAAACTACAAACTTATGAGGAAGAACTGCCTGCAAAAACTAGGCCTAAAGACTTTTGGTGCTACTTCACTGACTATGTGCTAACACTAGATGAAGAAGTGAATTAATGCTTCATTAATTCGTACTGATGTGCGGAACCGGTTCACCCCCTCGGCCCTGTATGCCCCTAGCATTCCTTGCTTCGCACTTATCGTTATGGTATGTTGTTAGGCATGTAATGGTCTCCTATTTTCTGTTCTACTGTTTGTTTTTCATTCACAGTTATGCATCTACAAAATCAAAAAACTGTGAGACCTCAAACACTGCGTTGATACGCCGGACCTATCGTTATTGCACTAAGGACTATATGTATACATCACTGACAGGTTTTGTGTTTTACTTTGCAGCTGGCCCCAGGGTTGTAGGCTCTTGGCTGTGTACAACTAACGAATGCTAATAAAGGTCTTCAAAAAAAAAAAAAAAAAAGTACAGGAAGGATGGGACCCCATGGATATTTTCTTGAGTTCATATAGAGATCTTAACTTAGACATCTCCAGATGGATGAAGGTCAGGGTTGGTTCAAGGTCGACCACCCTATTCTCTATGTCAGCTATTACTGTAGTCATGTTTGGAATCTTTTTAAAAGAGTGTAAAAAAAACTTCCAAACCCTTTTACTCCTAACTACAGTGAGTTTGAGACTTTTTTAAAATACTAGAGGGACTTAACGAAGGCTCTAACAAGACTTTTAAGAATTTGGAATAAATTATAAATTCAAAAGATGAGTTGAGCTAAAGGCAATTTTTGGATTGCAGTCGAGTGATCAGGTGTTTACCAAGTGGTCCAAAAAATACAAGGTTGTGGATCCCACCGTTCATCCACCAATGTACGAAGCTGGCTCTGTATGTACTACACCAAAGTGAGGTATAGTGTGCACAGAGTCCAGTGGATCCCCCAAGGTATAGCAGAAGCTAAAGTAGATAATACCTTGCTCTCTTTTGTGGTAGTGTGGTTGAGCAGTCAGACTCATCAGAGGGTATCGTTTAGCATTTGCTGTAAACACTCAGGCAAGAAATGATGTCACACATTAAAAGACTGAATCAAGACCAATTATTTGTATAAAAAGGTATTTTGTCGTTTTATTTCTAGAATCAATATTTACTTAGTCGCAGGTAAGTTAAACTCTTCATACAATGTTACTTTTAGAAATACACTAAACACTTGATTTGTAGGAACATTCAGATTACTTTTGCAGTTGAGAAAACAATTTTACTTTTATATTACTTTTGGATTACTGCATGATTACTTTTCTAGTTTAGCATGAAACACTCTCCTAACACAGTTTAAGCAACACAGGACATTCATAAACAGGTTAACTCTGGTGAAGGCACTAAGTGGTACAAGACAGCTGAACACAAGAATTTTCAGAGAAAAACCTATCATTCAGTCCTATGGAGAAAAACGAAGTGTTAAGGTTACAAGTAAGTAAACGGTTTTAGGATAGGAGTTTTGGAGGGTAGAACTAAGGTTCTATAAGGTTCAGGCTGGCACTTAAGGAAAAGCACTGCAGGTTGGAGTCAGAAGACTGGATAAAGGGAACCAATGACTAGAGGATAAAGTTGAGGAGCTGCTAGACAGCAGGACACCATCAGTTGGGCACCTCAGGACTCAGGAGCTGCAGATGCAGGGGAGTCCTTTCGTGACGGGTTCTTCTCACCGATTCCAGTCACGGTTAAGGGGACCCTTCAGGATAAGGCTGTAGGCGTCGAGGCGAAGGTCGTCCAACACTGAAACACAGGTCAGGATCGCCGGAGGGACCTCACGTGACTGTTGGGCCAGTTGAACACGGGCCGTGGGCGTCGGGTGCAGAGTGGTGAGGCCTTATGATTCTGGCTAGATCTGGAGTCCTGGATTGGGTTGGTGTTGGACAGATCTGGTGTCCACGAGAGATCAGAGTTCTTTAGGAAGGCAGGGCAGGTCCCCTGGGTTCTTGGAGGCTGCTGGCTGCAGGACACGATGGTTTCAGCTTTCAGAGGTTCAGAGCATGAGAACGGCCGGTAGGGCTGGGGCCAAAACAGTTGTTGTCCTCCTCTTCTGCAGTACAGCTCTTCAGAACTTCTTCTATTTTTCATGTGGAATCTGAAGAGACAAGATTCAGGGGTGCCCCTAAATACTAGATTTAGGGGTGTTATAGGGGTGTGCAGGTTGTGACCAATGGGTCCCTTCCCTGGGGTGTCCACACCATCCAGTGGGAGAGGGGCATAGGTCTCTTCCTGATTGGAGGGGTTGCTCCATCTCCAAGTTGGCAGGGACTGAGAGGTGGCCTTCACTTCGCCTCCCCCACCTGAGGGGTGGGTTTTGCAAAGGTGGGCACACCTCCCTTTCTGGCTAGGTTTTCCGGGCAGTTCTCACACCCAAACTGTGGGTCAGAACCGGTGGGAGCCAGTTGCTGATAGCAGCAAAAGGCTGGGGGTAGCTAACAAAGGCAGCAGGCCTTTGAAGCTCTCTCTTCGAGGACCCTACCCATTCTGGGGGAGGAGGCATGACACCTCTGCCCAGGAGGAGCTTTGTTTCCATACCCAGAGAGTGGAGGATCTCTTCCCAGGGGTCCAGAAACCTCTCTGGTGGTGGCAGATGGCTGGGAGCCAGTCATAAACCACACCAGGGTTGGTCGTTTTTCAGGGGGCATCTCTAAGATGCCCTCTGGGTGCATTTTGTATTAAATCCCACACTGGCATCATGTGCAGTTGGTAAAATTCATGTACATATTGGATTTGTTTAGTTCTTACGTTTCTGTTGCAGGTGGAGAAAGTCATCTTTGTTAGTTAGAATAACGCCTTTTGTTTGGAAGAGTTAGGCCCAGGATGATGTGATACAATATGCTGAGGAGAGCTGATTATTGGCAGTCAGTGTTCTTTCTCATTGAGGGAGGGAGGCTTGGGAATCAAGGTCATCGAGCCACGAGCTGGGAGCATCAACGCCGCATGGAAAATCACCGATGGGAAGTGTTCAGTGAGATGAGGTGATCTGTGGGCGTGTTTTGCCTTTTCATGTTTTGTATTGGGGATAGTGTCCCGGGGTGGAGACAGGAGAGAAGGGGTAAGATGATCGAAGGAGCTTCTTAGAATGAGCTCCGTAGCTTTGGCTACTTGACCCATACAACGTGAGTGTACTTCTTAGGAAGTCTTCATGTGCTGACACCATTTTCCTGATCTTGCCTGAAAAATGCTAAGGAGGGATGTCAAGATAGTGGTAGTGTAGGGACAGACTAATGCTCGTTATTCATTTCCGCCAGATGAAGACCGAACTGGACGTGGGGGCAATCATTGCCTGTGTTTTGCTTCTGGAGATTGTCATTCTGTTTATGATCCATCTAATAAAGTTAGCCCGTAGGTTTGGATTTGTATTAGTTGCCATGTATTTCTACAACCTCGTAATGAGGTGCTTGTACATTCAATTGTTTTTGGCTTTGTAATAAACCCACTAAATTAGAATCCAGAGTCTGTGGTTCTTCGGAGTCACAGTCCTTGTAAATTCCGATCCTGTTTAATGATTTGTCTCTCCCCTCTAAACTTCTCAGCAGGTAATAAAGGTCCCTTGGCCGTAAGTTTCACAGTAAATTGGTAGAGAAACTCGGACCTTTCTCATCGTGAATGGGGAAAAGCTGTTTTTACAGTAAGCATAACATTGCATTCACTGTGGAAGGTCACCCAATATATATTTCAATTGACTAAGATGACCACAAAGTGTTGCATTACGTCCTTTTCTTTGGGGACTAGAAGATTTAGCAAGCAATTTGACTTGGTTAACTGACATAAGCGTCAGTGCGCAAGCATCGTGCACGCACCCGAAGTTCACGTCGCGTGTGCAGCTACGTCAGGAGTTAGTGCACCCAGCTGGAGCTCAGGAATCCAGAGTACTTTGAACCTCCAATGCAGCTGACATGGCTCACGCAGAGGTACCGGTATGAATTTAAATGAATACACTGTTTTCAAACCAACTCTAACAGTGCTTTTTTCATAAATGGTTGAAAAATGCACTGACTGCAGCGTGAATACAAAAGCCACAACGGATAGTTGTCTTCTTTTGGCAACGCACTCCACAAACAGTCCGTGAGATTTTGAATAATTCAGAGATCCCTTGTCACATGAAGCAGGTAATGCTGACAGTTCATTTCAAATGAACGCATTCATGTAAATGTTGCCAGCCCAGTAAAGTGCTACCAGATGCTCACACTCTGTTGCCCGAAATCGCTTGAAACGCTTCCTGCATTCCTTTTATCAGCAGGGATATCAGTTCCATGAGGTTCTGCAGATGGTAGAAAAGGCTACAGAAACTGTAAAGATGTTAAACTCCAGCAGGATCAACAGGTACACTATTCTAGTAGGAGAACACAGCAGGGTGTCAGATGGGCTGTCCGTTTTGCTTGCTTTGCTTGTTGATGAAATGTATTAAAAGAATTATGAATGCCCCAAACAGCAGGCTGCCAGCTATAACAGACACCAGTGGGGTCTTCAGGGCATTTCAATACCTTCAGGTTTCACATGTACAAGTTCAGTTTTAGTGTTCAGTCTCTTCTATAGTTTCAGGTAATCTTCAGTTTTATTCTTCTCTCGTTTCCTGTTCCAGTAGTACCCTTTTAGTATTCAAGTTAGGTCCTTTTTAGGTCTCGCCTACGCAGCGCGCAAGCGCTGCTTAGAGAGACCTCTTGGCATCGCTCAGCAGTTTTGTTAAAACTCATGCATGTTTTGCACTGCCCTCTATGGGCACTCGTGCACATTTGGAATTTCCCTTGCGGGAGCGAGGAGCGGAGCCATCTGTTAGCAATTATCGCGCCTTGCTGCTTGCTCTCGCAAGGGAAACGCCAGACATGCCCTCAGTGTCTACCGCCATTCAGTATCCTGTTACACCCAATTCTGTTTGCAGATAACAGCATTTTCCTTTGCTTCGCTGGGCCTGTTCGTTCATTTTCTGTCGCAGAAGGCCTTGTGTTCCAATTCTTCACTGTCTTTAAATCCCTTGGCAAATCCATCTTGTTTGGGTCACCTTTGCTTCATAGACCCAGTTTTCCCGATTAGGGACCTGTTATTTTTGTCCACTCCCTTTAATTTGCTTTAAGAACAAACTCTTGCGTTAAGTGAAGCAATTGTCTTTTAAATAACCTTGTTCTCAAACAAGAAAACAGCTCTCCTGCCATATGTTTCCCTTTCGGGCCTCTTTTTTTCTGCAGTAGTTGATAACATTGTGGCCAGGCTTTAACCAAATCATCGGGTTTCTGCATTTCTGTAACGTGGTGATGCACATACTTTCTGCATGTTGTACATTCCGCTTCCCCTAATGTGTCCGAGGTTTGTGAGCTGTGATGCATGCTAGCGCAATGTCACGCAATGCACCTCTTCTGCCCACCTAAAATATACTATCCTCGTTCTCCATGTTAGAATTCGACACTTCAAAAACAAATGTGTAGCAAGAATTTTCTATTAATAATGCTATAATGGCAGCGCTTCTATGCATTCATACTAAATGTTCTGAGGAAAGTATTTTTAATTTATTTTTTGCAGTGGTTCCGCTAAGCCGGTAGTCATTGATTCCTTATTTGTGTTTTTTGCCCAGGGGCGTTTCTTCCATTCGTGCAGCACGGGCAATGTCACTAGGGCCAACAGAACTGTGATAATTTGTGTATTTAATATAACTGTAGCCATATTGAGGGGTGGGTGGGGGGGTGCATTTACTAAATTGCCCTGGGGTCCGTTCCACTGAATAGGCTGCTGTTTTTGCCCTGTTATTTTATTGGTCAGTGTTTAGCATTAGAGGTTGCACTCCTGAGTGACGTGAGCAAGAATTCAACATTGATTGTGCCAGGAAATGAAAAGGAAATGCTGCTCAGGGAGCCAATTGTGTAAGACGTCTAGACTAAAAATATTGCAAATGCTTCATGCATGCTGAATCTGGGATGTGTGCCCGTCAGATCGACAGCAGCTCTGTCTGTTGCTAGTGTGTTACAGGGTCATATGTTACTGGATTGAATGCACCAAACAAATACGACTAATTCACTTTTTTCTTAGTTACTGTTGTATGAGGCGACCCTAAGGGAAGGTTTCACTTGATTTAAAAACAACTTTACTTTTTGTTCTGCTAGCATAGTATTTTCACTGCTAAATGAAACAAGCATTGGCATAGCGAATAGGTCTTGCCTTTGGGACCTTCTAAGTATTTAATTATGCAGCACAATATCCTTGGTGCAACATCAACTGTTGCATGGCTAAACACGTATAATGTCCCAAAGACAAGACCTATTGGCTATGCCAATGCTTGTTCCACTGGTCGCTATTGTGGTAAGTTAAAGAGCCAGTAATATAGGAGAAACAGGATAAGGTTTATTCTCAAGATTGTAGTCTCAGGTTACAGGCAAAGATGGGAGCAGCAGCCTTGCTGCTCAGCCCACTCATTCCAACTGACCACTCACTCTAACCAGGCACACATCAACATTATATTACCTCACACACACACTGGCCGAGCAGCAGGGGAGATATAACTAAAGAGAGAATGCATGGCAAGAAAATGAAAATAACACAACGATTTTCCCCAATTATGATATAACGGACACCAGATTCCACCATTACGTTTATGCCCAAATACCCATTGTGTTAACTCACAGGCCATCTATTAAGATGGTACAAAGGGATGCTCTTGTCTTTGGGAATTCCCATCTCACTTATTTGTACCAAAAATTCCTCTATTCCACCATCAACTTAAGCTCACTAATGGCCCCATGAACTTGTCTGTCTGACCCCAAAATTTCTATTCCTTTCCTTAAACATCCATACAAAATGCCCTTTCATCTTGCATTTTCTACGATTTTTATCTATAGAAGAAAAATGTGTATCGGTTGCCAGATGACTCTTTAAAACAAATTCATATGATGTCACATCTTAATTCATAGGACCAACCCTTTTCTAACCATAATAATTCTTTTCTTCCTCAGCACTAAATTTAGAGACTATTTTTCCACCTTTCCGTTTGCATTACATGCCATTTCCTTCAATCCTTCGTCTGTGTTTTCTGCGCTTTTTACTATGTTTATGGCCTTTTATAAAGTTAAATCCTACATATTCAATAGTTTCTCTTGCACCTTCCTATTGGATACCTTTTGTACCAACTGATCTCCCAGCATGTCATCCAACAATCCTTCATAATGGCACATAGAAACTAACAACCTTAAGACTGCCATGTAATTATAGTTTCTTAAGGCATTTGATTGCTTTGACAAAACTAAGTCTGGGGGTTGAACTTCGTTCCACTCACGGAGTTTGTGGAGTGTTCCGCACTCTGCGTTACGCAGAGCTCGCGGAGTTCTGAAAAATTCCGCGTGTGTAGCTGAGCGCAGTTTTTTCTCCACCCACGCTCGTCAAGTTGGTGAGCACAAGCGAGGAAAATCCACCCCAGTGAAATTTTTCCTCATTCACGATTGTCAACGGCAAGTTGGCGAGGGCAAGCATAGAAAATCAATCTCCCAGCGAGATTTCTCAACCCGGGCCGACAGATTTCTCATTGCGAGTGGTCACGACCCCTCACATTGAGAAACCATCCGTTGGGAAAGCTGCAGCACGAGTAAAAAATCGACTCGAGTGGCAGAAAGGAAGCAGGGCCAGCTTGTACTGTGCATGGTGCCATTCGCGATGATAGCACAGTGCAAACAAACACCCGGTGCTGAAAATCACTGCGAAGGGCATTTCCATGGCAGTCTATCTCCACATTCCATAAAACCATAATCTTTGAATTTCATCCAATGAGCCCCCACAAGCACAAGTTATAGCAACTACTCTTGTGCTGACAGGTCTAACATTTATCCCCCCCAGCTGAAAGTGGGATAAACTTCCCATCCTTCTGGGAGTTTTCATCACTAAATCGGAAGAACCTGAACAGACCATAAGCATTTAAGAGGTCTGACCTAGGACAGGGGTCCACCATAAAATTCATTCACTGTAGGGAGAAGGCCCACCTCAATAATTTGGGACTTTCACCCTCATCTGCATGAGCCATCTGGGGAGTCTGTGGTCTGTCTGACCACGGAAGTGAGACGCAAACAGGTATGGTCTCCGCTTCTTCAGTGCCCAGACCACAGTAAAGGCTTCTCTCTCATTGTCACCCCACCTATGTCCCCTGGTAAATAACCTGCTACTGATAAAGGCTTCAAGTTGGTCATTTTATTGGGATAATACAGCCCCCTTGCCGTGCTCTGAGGTGTAGTTTTACTCTATAATCTCTTTGGAGAAGTCAGGGCCTTGAGTACAAGTACTGTATACATGGTCTCCTTGAAGGTGTCAAGGCTTTCATCAAGCCTCTTTCCAGATCACCTTTTTGCAGGAGCTTTCTGTGCAGGTAAGAGCAATGGGGTGGGGTGGGGTGGGGTGGGAGAGGAGACTCGCCAGACGACGAGGAGGGAAAACTATTTATTTATTTAATTTTTTCTTGTTATCATCTGTTGTTTCTCCCACCACACTCCACCGCTTTTACCTGCACGGGCCGGTCCTGCCTTTTTGGGCTGCTTCTTAGAAGTCAGCTCGGCCAGGGGTGCAATAGTAGTGCGGTACCCCTTGACTAAGGGTGGATGGTATAATCCGCTATGCCATCAGAGTTTGCGAAGCTTGTGCCTCTCCGCACTCCGCTTTGAGCACAAAGTTTGCAAAAAGCTCCACCAGCGCTGCGTAGTGGAATTTACCAGCACCAACCCTATTTGATAAGAAGGTAACACAACCATAATGTGTGATATTTGCATTGGTTTTGTGTTTCTCGCATAGTCTAGCACACAGCTATCTGTAATGTATTTTTTCGTCTCCTCTCTACATCTCGCTCAGGAAGCCCGACCTTGCCAGGGCGCAAGCACCTGATCTGTGTCAGCAATGGAGGAAGAACTTTAAGCCTATGACACAAGGCCTGCAACCATGGCAGCACTGACCTGGAATGCCCAAGCCAGTAAACAGAGATGGCCTAAGCTGAGAACTGGGTATGTAGTGACCTAGCGAACTGGTGATAGAATAGGAAATAACACGACAGAAGAAGTGGCTCAGGAGCCATGAACTTACTGTGCTTGGGTCAGTCATCAATGCATACACCATGCAGACTCTGCATTGGTGGAGGAGTTAAGGGTGACCTGGGAGGCCGTACACTAAAGGGGTGCTGTACAGAGGTGCAGAGTGCCGACAGTGCAGAAGTGAGAGTGAGATGGTCCAGTTTGCTTGAGGCAGATTAACCTGCAAGTCTCACAGCGATGCCACAGGGCAGTCTTCCTTTCTTCTCACCATCAGCGTGGAAGGGACTCATGGGTCCGAGACCTGGAGGTGGGTTTGTTCATTTACTGAGGCGATGAACACACAGTTAAAGCTGTCTTCCTATCTTCTATCCACCAAGCGGGGGAGGGGGTCAAGGGTCCATGACCTGGAGCAGGCCCGGACTGGCCGTTGCGGGCACCGGGCAATCCCCCGGTGCGCCGCAATGGTGGAGGCCGGTTTTGGGCCCTGGGGGCCGTTTTTGTTCAAGGCCGTTTTTGCAGTTTAGCTGCAAAATCGGCCGAAAACAGGCCCCGGCAAAGAGCTCGTTGCACCCCCATTGGGCTGGCCGAGCACTTTACCAGAGCCAGTTTTGGTTCTCAGTTCGGCCCTGACCTGGAGGTGGGTTTGTTCATTTACTGGGGCGTTGAAAACACAGTTAAAGCTGCATTGCCATTTCAGTAAAAAAACAGTAAGCAGCTGAATAATTCAAATATATTTGATGAATTGCTTCTGTCAGGGGAGGCTTCTGCCTCTTTTAGCTTTTTTTTTTTTCTTGTTTTTTTAAGACCTTTATTGTACCATTCTGCAAGAACACAGCATCTGGCCTACAACCCTAAGTGGCCGGCCGCAAAGACCACAAATGCATGGCAATCCAGTCTCAATGACACAGCCCTTCAGCCGACAACCAAAGGTCCGGCGGCGTAGCAGCTCAAAATTGGTATACTCAGATCCTGCAGTTCTGATTCAGGATATACTATCAGCCTTTCATTTTACATACGCTATAAACAAACATATAAACAAACCCCCCCCCCCTCCAGAAACTCCCGGGATCCTAGCATGACAGCGTCCAATAACAAACAGAGCAAAGTACAAAACACATTGTCCTCTGTCCCATGTGCGGCCAGGGCGTTGATCTCATTCTGTACACATATGAAATGCCTACTGAAAGGAAAGTAAAATAATACAAATGCAGGAAGGCGGTATTAATAGATAACAGAAGAAGGAGGTCCATGTGTCGTGAAGTGCAGGTTACCGGTGCTGCGTCACATACCAGTAGGTACATGAGCAGGACTATGCCAACAACAAGGTAGATGGCAGCGCTCGGGACAACAGTAGCGAGAGAGCAACGGTTGGGCATGGTAGAGTTAAATAGTGTAGATTGTCATTCATCAGTGAGTTTGGACAGCATATAGGCAGTGTAAGGGCCCCAAATATCTCTTGGACGTGAGGCAGTGGGGAGTTCCTCATAATAGTATGTCAGCTGATCACGGCAATACGCCAACTCTTGCAACCAAGTTTTGACATCAGGCGCTCGCCTCCCTCCCCAGCAAACTGCCACTCTGCGCTTGGCTAGCTGTAATGCTAATACCACCAAGCGTCTCACTCCCGCCGGCACGCTAGAGACAATGCCAAGCAAACATACGCGCGGGTCACTAGCAATCGTCACCAACGTCATTTCAGACAATGCCGCTGTCACATCCGTCCAAAACACAAATACACGGATGCAAACACAAGCTAAGTGCATAAAGTCAGCCCCATCCATCCCACAACGCAAGCAGACAGCCGAGTCGCGGAGACCGTATTTAGTAAGTTGCGCCGGTGTGTAGTACCACTGCTGTAAAAATTTGCAGTGTATGAGTCTAAAATTACCGTTAGCTGCGAAATTGCCAGTCATAGTACAGCAGTCAGACCATTCATCATCCGTCAGTGGTTCCATCAAACAGGCATCGAGCTCTCGCGGTCACATTCATACCCCCCTCGTCCACCTGTGACGCTCGGTACAACCGCAAAACCAACTTCACACGAGTAGTCGTAGCATACATCAACTGTAATGCGCCCAGCACAGGTGGTTCTGTGGGAAAAGATGGATACAGATCGCGCACCGCAACACGCAGCCTGACATAAGTAAATGTAGCCATGGTTCCGTTATTCTCATGTTCCAATAAGCTTTGTAGTGGAAGAAATTGGCCTGCCGGAAAAGCATCTCCCATGGTCTGTACCCCGGCACCCCACAACAGCTGAAGGGACCCCACCTCACTCGACACTGAGATGCCAACATGATGCAGCAAAGGCATGGCTGGAGCATACAGCGGCAGTCGGTTTGAACATTTCCCCTGTTCCCTCCAAGCTTTAGCAGTACATTGCACCATGTGCACTTCGCCCTTCTCATACACCGAATGCGGGTTCACTACCATCGCCTTTAAGGGTAGCGGATATATTGCTCCTGCCTCAATTGCTACATGAGGAGAATATGGCGTTGCCGAAATCCAGTAGGAGGCAAAATGTGCTTGGGCACATAGATAGTACAAACGCATATCTGGCACAGCAAACCCGCCCAGCTCATAGGGCTTGGTCAGAGGGTCCCACTTCACACGTGGCTTCCTACCCCCCCAGGCCAAAGTGACTAACATAACAAAGACTGAAGCGTAGCAAAAAAATGAGACGTCAGGGCGAGGGGAATATAAACAAAATAATACAGAAAAGTAGGTAGCACCACCATTTTGATCAGGGCAACCCGGTCAGCAAACGATAGGGGTAGACGTGTCCAGCGAGCCACCTGATCCTCCAGCTTCGAAATCGCGACCCCATAATTAGCTCGTATTATTTCTTGGGAATCTCTGTGCACCCAGATCCCCAAGTACAGAACAGGATCCGTGGCCCATGCCAATGGGAACTCCAACTGAAAGGGTCGTGTAATGTCTGTCAGAGGCAACAATATGGATTTATCCCAATTAATAGATAGATCAGAAAAGCGCTCGAACCGGATATACTCCCGAATCACCCCTTCCAGATACCTATCGGGCTCCCGCACATACAAAACGATGTCCTCGGCATACATGGAAACCGTGAAAGACCTGAGATGAAAACGTAACGCTGAGGCCGCGTGTCGTTGCCTCAAAATACAGGCCAGGGGTTCTAAAACAATGGCAAATAATAAGGGTGAGAGTGGGCATCCCTGCCTCGTGCCTCTCTGTATAGAAAAGTGCGCCAACACACGACCATTAACCCGCACCCGTGCAATCCGATTGGTGTAAAGTAAGGTGACCCAGGACGTGAAGACAAAAGGCACCCCCATTCGATGCAACACCGCTATCATATATCACCAAGCTACGGAATCAAACGCTTTGGCAGCGTCCAGCAGGACTGCCACCTCAGCAAGGTCCGGCTTAAGTAGATGGAGAACCGCAAATAAAGCTCTCAAGTTATGTGTCGTGGAGCGCAGGGGGACAAAGCCGGATTGGTCCGGCAGTATCATATCGGGTAATAACAGGCATAGGCGTGTCGCCAACACTTTGGCGAGTATCTTTACATCTGTATTCATCAGGGACAGTGGGCGATAGTACTCACATTGGTCCTGTGGCTTACCTGGCTTTGGAAGGGCCACAAGAAGGGCCTCTCGCATCGTCGCTGGAAGCTGCCCCTGATCTAGAGCCTCCTCCAATACTGTCGCCAGATGAGGCAAAAGTAAGTCCACATATTCTTTATAAAATTTAGACGGTAAACCGTCAGTGCCTGCTGCCTTACCGTTCGGCAAAGCCGCAATCGCGTCCCTGAGTTCCCCCTCCGTGATATGATGCATTAAAAAATCCTGTTTTCCCTTTGACAGCCAGACCAACGCTATATCTTCCAAATATTGCGCTATCTCGTCTTCACCAGCCGTCTCCCTATGCTCATACATTTGCGTGTAATATTGCGCAAAACAATTCAGTATACCGTCCGCATCCATCACAGTTCTGTCCCCATTCTTAATTGCTTGTACTCCGCAGTGCTTGGCCCATGGTTCTTTGATTCTATCTGCCAGTCCACTCCCCGGGCAACCTCCTTCCCCATAATACTGTGCCCTAGTGCGCTTGGATAAATATTTGACCTCCTGTTCCGCTAGTTCATTGTACTCGGTAACTTTCGAACATATAGCAGCCAAAATAGATTCCGCCGGTTGTAGCTCATAATGCCGCTCCAGGCCTAACAGCTCATGCTTCAATTTGTCCATGCAGTCCCTTAGTGATTTGAGCACACCAGCCTGCAAACCAATACACGCCCCATGCACCTTCGCCTTGAAGGCCTCCCAAACAATACACATGTCATCTACAGAGCCAACATTCCTGACAAAATAGTCCTCAATTACTTCCCTCAAGCTCTCACTCAACACCAGATCCGACAAAGCCCCAGGTGGCAGTCGCCACGAAAATGGCGAAGGCGCATGTGATGGCAACCATACCTCCATAAGTACAGGCGCATGATCCGACAGTGTGCGAGGCAGATGCTCCGCCTTCCTCCCCCAACCACTAACATCTCTTGTCACAAGCCAATAATCCAAACGTGACCAGATATCATGCCAAGACCTGTAGCAGGTACCCTCTTTCACGCCCGAATGGCCAAGATGCCACACATCCACTAGGCCAAGCTCATTCATACCGTCCCACACCGCTCCAACCGCTCTTTTAGCCGTGCATTGTCGGTCATCCTTTCTATCTAATTCACGATCCAATGTCACATTCAAATCTCCACCACAGACAATTGCAGAGGGAGGTAGGGCATACACCTTGTTCCATAAAGTGACATAAAACTCAGGGTCATCAATATTCGGTCCATAAACATTGACCATTGTTAGTAGTGTACCACACAGTTTTCCATGCAAAATAATATAGCGACCCTCTTTATCAATGTCCTCATGAAGACTCACAAATGGAATGTTCTTCTTAATCAGTGTCATGACTCCACGAGCATATGAGGAATATGTTGTTGCCAGTCTAGTCCCCGCCCACTGTCTAGCTACCGTCTCCGCTGCCTGCTCCCTGAGATGCGTCTCTTGCAGGAAGACTACCTGCACACCATGTCTATTTAAATACGCCAGCATCTGTCTGGTCTTTTGTGGTCTGTTTAGTCCCCGCACATTCCAGGTGATCCAAGAGACCTTGCCTCCCTTATCCATATGGCCCACCAGTATGTAGAACCTGATACATAGCTAACAGACTCCCTCTCATCCAATGACAAATAAGCAAGTCACTCGCCTTCCAACACCAAAAGGTGTGCTCGCAAATATATACCAAGTAGTTGCATCCGGGGAACCCCCTGAGGACCAAAAAGCATGTCAACCAGTAGGTCTCGATCCCGCAGTCCACCCTCCCTGACCCCCCACCCACTTCAGCACCCTCAACCTACCAAAGCCATCCCCTGGCCCCCCTTTCCCCCCTTCCCACACCAGTTGTAGACTCAAAACAAACCTGAAAACCCCAGTCCTCCCCCTTCATCCCCCCACCCACTTCAGCTCCCCCAACTTGCCAAAGCCGTCTCCAACCCCCCAAACTCCCCCCCATCCCAACCGCAATTAGATTGTGGGGTACTCCCATATGTGGGGGCATAGAGGCATAGAACTCCCGTATGTGGAAAAACGGGAGGTGACCAAGCCACAAGAATGAACATCCTACGTCTACCACCAGGAACCTGCATCCCGCTACTTCTATAACTCCCAAACATCACAATTGAAGGGGCTAGACGCCATTCATATAACAATACATTACCATCATAATATCACAGTCTCAAACTTTGTTTCTCATAAGGCATTAACCCCAACAGTGCATATGCTTTGCATTGGCCTAGAGAAAGCAAGGCCAACAGTACAATCAAGGAAAGCAATCGCAACTTGAAAAGGCTCCCGTGATCATCATTTCAAGTACCAAACACGTTATGCTCAGGGTTTCGTTCAGCTATCTTCGTTCATTTCATCACCTCCCTCCTGCGCCATAGCGGAGTCACGCTTATGCTTCTTCTGTTTCTTGGCATACTCCATGGCAGCTTTCGGCGAGGTGAAGATTTTATTATCCGAAGGTGCACCTATCCGCAGCCGAGCAGGATACAACATGGCATATGGTATTTCCACTGTCCGTAGAAGCTGTTTCACGCCATTGAATTCTTTCCACGCCGCCTGTACAGCCACAGTAAAATCAGGAAAAACTCCAACTTGCTGCCTTGATATTCAATAGTGCCTTTTTCCCGTGCCAAGCATAGCAATACATCCCTGTCTATAGTTTAAAATGCGAGCGATGATGGGGCGTGGCGGCGCACCCGGCACTGGTTTTTTCGCTTGAGAGCGGTGCGCACTTTCCACAATGAACATTCGGGAAAGCTGGTCGGACCCGAATAGTTCCACAAATAAACGCTCCATAAAGTCTTCCATCTTGCCCACATTCGTGGATTCCGGCAGCCCCGTGACGCGGATGCTGTTGCGCCGGGACCGCCCCTCTAACTCCTCATTCTTAGCTTGGATAACTGCCAGCACCCGCTCCATGGTGAATACTTTATCAGTGACTGTTGTAAGGCCATCCTCTGTAGCTGACACCCTCTGCTCCACTTCACCCATTCTCTCATTCTGCCTTCCAAATTGCGTGGACATGTGGTCAAGCCTGTCGTTCACCGCCTCCAAGACTGTAATGTCTTTTGCATAGCTATGAGTGTGGCCTCCAAATTTGGTTGGTTCCACTCAGGCCTGCCCATGTCGCCAATAGTCAAAGAAAACGGAAACCAGTTGCAATAAGGCCCCTGCAATGGAGACAGAGCGGACAGCTGGATGTCTACGCCAGACAATCAGGTCCACAGCAACACGTGCAGTAACGTAACACCGCAAAAATATACAATGGTGAACTACCAAAGCCAGTATCAGCAATCCAGAGTTAGCAGCAGTTTATATCAACCACTAGGGCCAAAGTCCACTCGCCGATCGATCACTCTTTCAGGCTATCCGATATCGATAGGGATCAGTACTCCATTTCCATTGCAGTCCCCAGCAGCCCGGCAGTCTGCAGGAGCCAATGTCAAGAATTCACAGCTTGCATGTCCCAGAGGCAAATGAGCCCCCCAGCCCAGCGGCCCGCGAGCACCCGAAGCTTCCTGGGAGCCTCAGTTTCCTAGCTGCTGCAAACCAACCGCTCCGGCCCACATTCCGCCCCCGCCAAATGCAGATCGCACGGCCAGGCCCAGGTCAGCCACATGACGTCTCCGCAGCCACGGCCTCCCCTAGGCCTCAGCCCCACTCACCGCTATCAGCTCAGGCAGATGCGTAGGCCCACCGCAGCTTGTCGGCACAGTCCCAGAGCCAAGAACAGCCGCTCGCATTCAAAACTTCCTCTGTCTCCGCTCCGGCAGGCACGTCAGTCTCCGGGGCACAGCACCACTGGTCGACGGGCTGCGCTCACCGCGCCAGGCACCAGGCGGGCCCCGGCAGACGTAGGCCAACTCAAGACGCCATGCGACAGAGCTCGCGGCGGGAGAAACGGCGCACCAGTACACGCAGCCAGAGGGCTCCGCAGCCCGGGAACAGCTCAAATCAACATCGCAGGCTGTCGGGCATAAATCACCACGGTGATATTAGGTAGTAGACGCTGGATGTGGCGGATATTGGACGGATTTGGGCTCAGTCTGGCAGAGCCTCACATAAGTGCGGCCATCTTGCTGTGCGCCCTCTAGCACCCCCTCTTTTCGCTTGTTGTGGAGTGGAATTTTAAGGCCACTGCATTTGCTTAACATGAACAGATGAGTCTGCCTCAGGGTGTGGGGAAGGAGCAACTGTACATGAGTCACACGACTAAACTGTGTAAGGAAAAGGAGGTGCAGCAAATGGCATAACAGTTTAATCAAGTTATAACCTGCAGCTGAACTCATACCACTGCTTGGTGCAGTGGTAGATGAGAGAGACCCCTTTAATTTTATTCTAAAATTCCGGTCGGCTACAAGTCACTGTGACTCTGCCTGCTCACGGAACTCTGTGGAATCGCTGTTTTTTTTGGTAAATCCACAGAATTTGGCGGAATGAGACTCCGTGAGATCTGCCCAGGCCTACCTTTGACAAACCTCCCATCTAGTGAGGCCCGGGAAGGTACTTACTTGTGCCTGAGCTTTGGTGTAGTTACCATACCAGATAATCATGATTCTGGCATGGAGGAGTGACATCTTGTCATAGTCCATGAGGTGTCTCAGATACACCACAGAACTCTGCCCTATCTGGCATTTCCTGGTCTTGATAGTCAGGCCTGCCAGTTGCCGTGCAGCTTGAGACATTTCCTGGAGAGAAAACAGGTGGTCCTCACAGATGTAACTGAAGACAGCTATGTCGTGAAGTTAGACCTAAATAAACACCTCCATCCCAGCCAGGACTCTGTCTACCAGCCTGGAATCAAATATGGCAGGGGCATTCTTCAAGTCCAAAGCGCATCACGCTAAACTGAAAGTGATCACTTTGGGGTAGAGAATGCTGACTCTTTAGCCCCCTCGGTTAGGGTAAGCTGCCAGTACACTAATGTGAGATCAAAAGTACCCTGGAACTTGGCTGCTCCCACCTGTCAATTAGATCATCAGGTCGGGATGGGGTGAGAATCAGTTTTGGTGATGGAGATAATCCACTATAATCCACACAGAACCTGAGTTCTTGGGCTGCGCCCGAGGAGGTGGCTTTGGGTACCAGCACCACTGGGCTGGACCAAGCATCATTGGAGTGCTCCGTCCCCTCCAATTCCAGCATCTTGGAGACTTCCCCATTAATGTTAGCACTCACCTTGTCAGATAATCTGCACATGTTGTTCTTTACAATCATACTAGCTCCGGTATCAATATCATGGGTACACAACTGTGTAGGCCAAGGGTGATGGACAACAGAGAGGCAAACAGCCCCAACAACTGGCGAAAGTCCCTCTGCTGCTCTGCGGTCAGGGTAGGGGGAGATGTTGACACCCTCCACTGACCCATCCCTCTCCTTGGAAAATAGGAAGTCTTGAAAATACTCACTCTCTTCTTCCACACCATCATCAGGCACCAGGAGAATGGTGACTTCAGACCTCTAATAGTGTGGTTTGAGTCAGTTTACTGTATGGAACACCTACGGTCCGTGTTCATTTGGTAACCTTATTTTCTAGACCCATACCAATAGGCAGGAGTGTCCCCTTTCTCCATTGATATTTTCCTTGGCTTTAGAGCCTCTGGCAACAGCATTGCGTCAATCAACAGCACACTGGGGGATACGCCTTGGGGAGGAGATGCACACTATTTTGCTATATGCGGATGACATATTGCTTTATGTTAGAGAGCCGCAGGCAAATACCGCAGATTATTCTGGACACGCTTAACCTCTTCGCTTAACTGTCAGCACTAGGCGTGAACTGGGGTAAATCCTGTTTATTCCCCTGTACCCCTGGGACAGATGCCTCTCATATGGTGGTGGACGGGGCATTGGTGACCTGGCAACCAGTTGTGTTCTGATATTTGAGTAAACGAATATACCAAAATGATCGGGATCTTCTCGATGGCAATCTATTCTAAGCAGTAACAGCTTTACAATCCCAAATTGATTTTGGGAAAATGCTTAACCTCTCAGTTGCAGGCAGGGAGAAGCTTATAAAAATGCTGATGCTGTTTCATCTGCTCAATTACTTTGCTAACCTCCCGATATATTTACCTGCATCCTTTTTCCAATCACTGGAGGGATTAATGAGAGACTTTATCTGGAGCAACTGTCAATGTAGGTGGGCTGGTTCTACTCAACATGGAACATTACTATTTGGTGTCCCAAATCCTATGGGTGGTGAAATGGGTGGCTGTGCTACACCATGCAGACACAGCAGAACATGGGCCCCCACACACATTGGATAGAATTCTTTTTATCTTTCATCCATGCACTGGACCACAAACATTGCTCCCCCTTCTGGTACAGATAGCTCAGAAATGCTTCCATAGGGCTTTTTGTCTCACTAGGCATGATATACCATACGTACCTGCTATTCCATCATTAGGTATGCAGAAAGGGAGAGGACGACCTCACTGACTGACATGGTGCAGATATACATACAGTGGGAGACCTATACATGGAGGGTGTGATGAGGCCCTTTCCCTCCTTGTCTGAAGAAGAGAGTGTCCCGGCTGGGCAATCCTTGAACTGTGCCTCTTGGATGGAAACCTTGGGGCGACACTAGGGAAATATCTCACTGGAACCCCAACCCCTTCTCCTAATGCAGTATGTACATGTGATGGGCACGCGGCGAACTCTTGTTAAAGGGTTTGCAGAATCAAATCAAGAAAACACTATGAGGGATTTAGCGCTATTGCATAATAACTGGGAGACTGATATGGCACGACCATGCACACCCAAAGAATGGACCATGTTGTTAGAGCCCCCAGACAGATCCCCAAGAATGCTCTATTGCGGTTGATCCAATTTTATATAATCCATAGAGCGTACCTGTCCCCTGATAAAATTAACAGATCTTTTAATAGTGCAGAGGCATGCTGCTCTCGTTGCAAATTGGTAGATGCCGATCTTCCACATATGTTATGGACATGTCCCAAACTGTAAAATTACTGGCACTGTGTGATTCGATATTTGTCTACAAGCACAGATAGAGCATTACTGAATACATGGGAAGCATGCATAACCGGGATTTTCCCAAGAAGTAAAAAAAATAAAGCCTCCTCTAGATTTTTAGACCTGGGTTCGGTGATAGCTAAAATACTTATCACTCGCTGTTGAAAGGCAGGAGACCCGTGATAACTAAAAGCATGGCCCCAATCTATTTTGAAGTGGGCCAAGGCTGAAGCAGTCTAATTAGTAAGGGAAGACACATTAAGGCTGCGAAAATACCCCATTTTAATGGCCTAGAACACAATCGTGAGTGCGCTTCAAGCAATAGTAACTCAGCATGACCCCCCTGACATTCCTAGTACTAACCAACATTAGTCAATAAATGAGTTGAAATTCGTTCGGATACACACATGGTCTGGAACGTGTAGCATGTATCATACACCCTAGAGCGCATGCAATACTATTATGGTGGTAAAACAAGTATATTTAAAATTGTGCAATCGACAATATTGTAACATGAATTGGCCGCTCCCCCACCACCCAGGCTCCCCAGCTGTCCCCCCTGTTCCTCAAATGGTGTTTTAAAAGTTAAATTGTTGCACGTATGGTCATTTGATTGAAAACCCGGGTAAAGTGGCATGGCTGGAAGGAGCTATTTGAATGTATGTATGGATTTAATATATACATGTATAATGCACTTGTAAGGTGTTCCATAAGGAAAATGTAACATATATGGGTCGACTCTATTTATTTGCTATATTAGATATAAGATATGTTGCCGCTTGGATTCAGACCGTGAAACTGCTATATGTTCAAATGCCGCTATAATATCTTGAATACTTTGTTTCAGAGATTGTCTGCTCATTCTATTAATAATGTATTTGCCTGTCAAATGTATCACAGATCCAAAAAATGTAATAAACAGATCAAACAAAAAATAAATAAATTATCTTTCAAAAAACAATTAAGATTCATAATTAGATTTTACTACAATAAATAATTGAAAATAGATCATCAATTCCAGAAAACAAACATTATTCTAAACAAATAAACAAAAAAGTGTTCTATCCCCTATAGAATACACTTCCACCATAAACATCATATATATAAACACTAATTAAAGACATCTAATATCAGCGAAATTTACATTGGCGACCCAATTTCATAAGGAAATAAAATAGGATAAGGCTTACAAATGTTTTACTGAAGTTCTGGCCAGTGAAATGTCAATACGAAAAATACTATCCCAAAATAATCAATAACAAAGAGCTCTAAAAAATCCAAAATTAACCAGAGAGAAATAGAACACCCAATAATTCAGTGAATCCATCCAAACCCTAAGAACATTTGGAAAAAAAATGCCTGAGAAAAACTGAAAAATCAAAGAAAAAAAAATCAAAATAATTTTCGTTAAAACATAACCAACTCTTTTCCTTGAAAAAAAAATTATAACAGCTAGGTTAAAAATTAAGTTTAATGTTTGACAAAAACATATAAATTAAAAACCACACACCTCTCCCTACAACTAAACTTTAGAAAATACATTTGAAATAGTCTTACCTGAGCCAGAAACCAGCAATGCGAAGCATCTGCAAAATCCACAAAATGATAAAGAAAGACTACAAGATTAAAAAAAAAAACTGGGAAAAAAGTGGTGGAAAAAAAATATATATATATATTTTTCTTCCAAAGCGATCATAAGAAAAAAATAATTATTTGATTTTGTAATGGTCATAAAATATTAGATATGTTAAAATGTTCATTTAATTTTTTGCAAGAATAAATATGATTTAAAAATACTGATAAAGTTATCAAATATGTAAAACAAGTAAAGTAAAAAATTATGATTATTAAAATTTCAACTCTAGACCTAACCACATTGGAGAAAGTACTGGGGAAGGAGATCATGTTTACTATTTCCACTCTAAATGTAACCACGTTGGGCAAATGTTATTACACTAAAAGTAATCCATTACAGAAAGCCAATTTTATTACCCAAAAAAGTAAATTATGTGAAATAAATAAGGCTAATTGGAAGAACTACCAAAAACATAAAAACAAATAACAAATATGTTCTATTGCTTCAAAACTAACACATTTATCAAAAAAACATGTGCAGCTTTTAAAATGTTACAATTAAACATCATATAGTGTTCACTCTCAATCACTACTACATACCTATGTTATAAAAACGCCTTTATTTTAACCCCTTAAATGTATTAAACCTATAAAAATACATATATACATATATTTCCCCGTCTTACAATACGCGGACGGCGCAGTTCTAATGGGCCTCACCCCGCATGCACTGCGCACTTTAGTTGGGGGTTTTGTAAATTTCATGGCCGGCCTAGATCTTTGCACTAATTTTAAGAAATCATTTATAATGAGTTGCGGCCCTAAAAAGCACCACATTAACTCAATCTCCTCAGGATCTGAATGACTCCTACGCACTCACACTTTTCCATACTTGGGTCTAATGTTTTCAGATAATGGTTCTTGGGCAGCCCATCTAGCGCACAGCAGTAGTACATTTCTAAAGTCCATTAAATTCAATTTTGTGCCTTCCACAACCAAAAAGAACTGAGGTAGTGCTATCTAAGATTAAAATCTACAAAACGCAATGCATACCGACGGCAACATATGGTGCAGAAGTTTTGGGTTTTATCAAATGTAGTAGCATCCAGGGTGAAGAAAGCAGATTTTGTAGAAAACTCTTGGGGGCCCCAATTTCATCATCAAATTTTATTTGTCACAGGGAATTAAAAGTGCTTTATATCGAAGACTACATCAGGTCTCGCCCGGCTATATTCTGGCTGAAAATCTGGCAAAACCCAGCAGTGATGCTAACCAGAGAAGTCATAGCGGATTGCCTCCAATGCGATAAGGACAGGGACATACTGTGGCTTGCCGCTGTTAGAAACAGTCTGATCAGCATGAATTTCGATCATATCTTCCTAAACCCAAGTAATACTGAGGGTATAACTAAGAAGACCCTCCAGGAGGCTGTATATGATCAATACAGTGGCTGAAGACTTGCAACTGAGCTCCTCAAATCGTCATTTGCAAGGTACATGTCCTTGGTGTCCGCTAACTGCCCCCCATCACATTTGCCATCCAGCTATCTTTTAAAGAACTTAAGACGCTGGGGGAGAAGCCTGCTCTTCAGCCTTAGGGCAGGCACCTTAAAATATCTTTTGTGCTTCCCCATAGGCTTTAACCTCTCCCATGCTCATGATGAGCTCAGCTCGTCATGAGCCACGGTGGTCGTGTGCTCATGACGAGCTGAGCTCATCATAACGGCCAGAACGCTCGTACGCAGGGCTAATTCCCTGCTGTGCTGAACGTTCTATGAAAACGGGTGTGGCCCTGACTAGCTCAGCTCGTCTTGAGCACACGGCCACCGTGGCTCATGATGAGCTGAGCTTGTCATGAGCACTGGGGCGCTGTGCGTGCCCCCCACCCTCCAGCACAGCGGGGGAATTAGCTCCGCAGGCAAGGGGTTAACAAAACCTTGAGCAAATGACCTGTCCCTGTGGCAATCAGAGCAACCAATCAATGTTACTTTTTTTATTCTTTTGTAAGTTTTATCAAAATTACACTAAACAATTTTTGATTCCTTTTTTTAAGGCAACTGCCACTGTTGACTACAGAATAGCCCACAAGGACATTTTAAATCTAGAGAGGACATATTTGATTTTTAGTGCAAGTTCTTTTCTGAAGGCGGCAGTCCGTTACCGCGCCTTTATGAGTACTCTTTAAAAGCATTTGATTTAACTTAATAACTTAACTTTGCTGCTATTTGCTGTGAATATGAAGCCTATATGTTGGGCTGTGCTTTGTAGAGACTGTTGCTTTGTACATTATGGTTTTTATTATATATTTGATATCTGACTGCATTGTAACACATTATGCTGCTACACGTCCAGACCTGATTGCACTTTGATATATCATGCTGCTCTTAGTTTGGGGCGTGGCTACGGCACCAAAGAAGATGGCCGCAGATCCGGAGAGCTCCGATACGACGTGAGGTGACGGGAACTCCTCCAGGCGACTTCGTCCTTCCTGGTTCACCGGACCAGTATTGAAGTGTGGCGGAAGGTACACGGCACACCCACATGTGCTTTCTAGCACACAAGACGCTGTTCTTACCGATATTTTGTACTTTCAAGCTCTGGTCGGCTTGCGTCTGAACCGAGTCCGCCATTTTGATTACACTCCTTTGCCGTCTTCTGCCGCTCTGGTTCTACTGGAGCCCCTCAACTTTTGACATGTTGGATATTTACTTCTCTTCAGTGACTTTTGGAATGTGGTCGACTTCTGCTATGCTTTCCTATTTCTGAACCTCTTATGCTGATTGAATGGCATATTTTCAGTTCTCCTCAGGATGTGCCGCCATTTTGATTTTGAGATTTTCCTCACTTCGACCTCAATTCTTGTGCTGGTTTCTCCTTTTCATACAGTACGTGTGGCGGTTTATTTCTACATAAAATGGCTACTTCACGTACCAGTAAGGAGATCAACAAGAGGGAGGAAGAGGTAGTGCCGCGTGGCACTGAGGTGGGCACGTCCTCCTCATGCACAAGTAACTATAATCAAAAAGGGTCCCCCTCAAAAGGGGGTCTGTTTGTATGTATCCTGGTGTTTCTGGAATACACACATTTGTTTAAAATACCCCTCACACACCAAAAGGGCCCTTGGTGTCATACTTCATCATCGGGGTCTTCCCGCCCGGCTGCCGGACGGGGCATTGCTGCGACAAGCGACTACGCTGGAGCACCTTTTTAATGTGGGTGCTATGTGAGTGAAATGGAGTGAGTGTCAGTGAGGTCAGGAGTGATAGGAAGGTGATGTTAAAAAATACCTGGCCTAGTGATACAAAAACTAAATCCTCATTACCACGGAGGCCACGGACGGAGGAGGAAGCACATAGAGGCTGGGAGTTGAGTAAGTACGGCATAGCCGAATTGAAGGACTAGAAAATAGAGGCATATGAGGTGCCATTGTTAAGCCTTTTAGGAACCTTCTACATATGCATCTCTGTGTTATTTTCTATCCCACCTGCAGCTGGACCCCCCCAATACCCTTCCAATACCCTTCCATCTACTGTTGGCCCACGAGGCACTGTTCCTCATCGTAATAAGTATGTACAGCCAACCTCTCTCCACTACAAATGTATGGAATGTGTGATCTCTGTGTGTGTGTATGACTACCATTGATAAAGTACAGATCCCTCCCTGGGTTTCTTCCTAGGGATGGAGAACAGCTATATGTTTGTTTGTCCCTTTCTTTACAGGTACTTAGTTAATAGCGCTTTGGGATCCGCGCATTAATAACTCTGTGCTCTTGTCTTTTTAGGCATACTACATGAGTATCTTGTTAGTAAGGGATGTGTATTATAATATTAATTTTATATCCATACACATAGTTCCCTTTACCTTCACTTTTTTGTAAATACACCCACTGTGGCGACTTTCTAGTGAGTGACAGGGGGATCATTAACCCCGGTCCTGACGAAGGGGCATGGAGCCCCGAAACATGTCGACCCACATAGGAAAGTAAGCACATAACCCCGCTTATCCTTTCCGACTTCACTTTTTTAACAATACCAGCCAGTGGCTATTAAATAGTTTTTGTATCACTAGGCCAGGTATTTTTTAACATCACCTTCTTATCACTCCTGACCTCACTGACACTCACTCCATTTCACTCACATAGCACCCACATTAAAAAGGTGCTCCAGCGTAGTCGCTTGTCGCAGCACTGCCCCGTCCGGCAGCCGGGCGGGAAGACCCCGATGATGAAACATGACACCAAGGGCCCTTTTGGTGTGTGAGGGGTATTTTAAACAAATGTGTGTATTCCAGAAACACCAGGATACATACAAACAGACCCCCTGTTGAGGTGGACCCTTTTTGATTATAGTTACTTCATGTACCAACCGTTTTGCTGCCCTTCCTCAACGCAATATTTCTCATGTATCTTTGGGAGATAATAACCCTTTTAGCGTTCTGCAGTATTCGTTCGATGATTCACAATCGGACAACGTTGCCTCAAGGGTTCCGCTACTCCTGGTTCGCGTTCTGCAAAATCCCTTTCCAAATCTTCCTCCTCGTCTCCGAATGCTAATTCAGGGAAGAGACCTAAAGCTAATCCTCCATCTCCTACTGGCATGTCGAATACTATTTCTATGGAACTTATATTAGAGGAGATTCGAGCTCTTAAACCCTATATGTCAGAGACAAATTCCTGTCTCCAGAGCCTTGAAGATAATTGGTCTCACACACAGCAGAGAGTGGTGGATCTTGAAGGATCTTTGGCTTCAGCTCAAACGGTCATTGCGCAGGTTCCTACTATGCGGAAAGAAATTGCTTCGCTCAAACAGCAAATTGAAGGTTTGGAAAACCGAAATCGGCGTAATAACCGGCGTATTTATGGCCTTGCGGAAAATCTTGAAGGATCAAATCCAATCTCGTTTTTTCAATCTTTTCTTCCCACTCTCCTCAATCTTCCACCTTCACCTCCTTTGAATATACACCGTGCTCACCGTCTGGGTCCTGCATCTCGTTTATCATCGTCATCTTCCACTTCATCCATGAAACCTAGAGGTGTTATTCTGTACTTTCTAGGGTATACGGATCTTCTTCGAGTGCTTCATGGAGCCAAACAGAAAGGAAAAATTTCATATAATGGCTCCAATCTTTTCTTTGCTCAAGACTATGCTAAGGCTACTGCGGACCGCCGTAAAAGATTTTTGGACATGAGACCAGCCTTACGAGCCCTAAATGCATGCTATGGATTATTTCATCCTTGCATTTTTAGGGTCACTTATAATAACAAGACTACATCTTACGAAGACCCTGTTCGCTTGCAGCAATTCCTAGATTCCTGTCACGCCGAATCGATGGAAGTCCCACAGCCATGATTTATTGTTGGTCTCACTGTCTCTTATTGTAATCCCCTTTCTAGTTGTTTACCCTGCTCCTAATGTTGATTATGTCGTACAGATGTTATGTTGTATAGCTCCAATGTCTTCATTTCTTGTTTTGCTTGACGTATTTGCTATTTTTCTCCATTGTATTCCTTTGGTTGCTGGTCGTGTGATCCCTGGAGTTGTTTTTTCCTTTGTTCTTCCTCAATTGCCTGGTGGTTCCTCCCCTTGCCGCGTCTTCGTGGAGGTCTTCGGTCAGTCATGCTGTCTTCCTTTATGGTTCCTCCATCCCCAATACTTTTGTATTTGTTACTGTATGTGTTTTGTTTCTATATTGGATTTCTATTTCTGTCTTTTCTCTGTACCCGATTTCTTGTTTCATTCTTTCCTTATCCTCAGCTCTCACTTTTTTCCATTTCTCTAGACTTTTTTCCGCACTTCTCCATATTTTCTTTCTCTTCTGTCTTCTTTTTTCTTATCTCTATTTCATATATACTTGCCTTTCTTCCATTTATCACTCGTTGTGCGGTTGCTTTGTTGATTATTGCTCATATGTTTCGATTTCTCTTAGAATTTTAAATGTCTATTAATGTAATTTCTTGGAATGTTAAAGGTTTGAGTTCTCCCATTAAGAGACAACGTGTTCTTTCCCACTTAGCTCACCTGAAAGGTGATATAGTATTACTACAAGAGATTCATATCAAAGATGTTGAAGTTTCTAAATTACGTCGTAATTGGGTGGGTCAGGTTTTTGCTTCACCAGGGTCTTGGAAACGCAATGGTGTTGCTATTCTTTGTCATAAACGTTTGAATGTTCAGCTTGTTAAACAAGATAATGATCTGGAGGGTAGATGGGTTGTTGTATCTTTGTTGGTCAACAAAATTCCTTTGACTATTTTTAATGTCTATGCTCCTACTGTTCCTGATAAATGGTTTTGGCCCCAAATTCTTGCCTCCATGATGCAATACACAGATGATTATTTTATTTTGGGCGGGGATTGTAACATGATTTTGGACCCTTTCCTTGACCGTAATTCCAATTCCCGATTTTCTCCTTCCCCTACTCATGCTCAATTCACCTCAGTTATTTCTCAAAGATCCCTAGTTGATTCATGGAGGCTTTGCAATTCTACCCTGCAGGAATATACATATTTCTCCCCGGTCCACTCTTCTCAATCCCGTATAGATTATCTTTTTATTTCTAAAGCCCTTACACAACTCATTACCCACTCCAACATAGGTTCCATTTTAATTTCAGATCATGCCCCAGTTTCCCTTCAACTTGATTTACTTCCTCCTAGTAAAGGTAACAGGAGATGGAGATTCAATAATTCCTTACTCTTGGATACTTCCTTTTCGGCTGCTTTTCTTAATTTTGCTTCCCTTTTCTTTACGGACAATGAATCCCCTCAAATATCCCCTCAATTAATTTGGGACACTTTTAAAGCTGCTTATAGAGACTTCATTATTTCTTATGTCGCCAAAAAGAGACGTTTAGCTACGCAATCTATGTCCTCTCTTACCTCCCACATTAAACACCTGGAACACGTATATTACTCATCTAAATCTCAGTCTGCCCTTAACGATCTTATCAAAGCCAAAATATCCTTCAACAAGATCTCTACCGAATCTGCTAATTTAATTTTACTTAAATCCAGTGCTAAATATTGTTCCTCACAAAACAAAGCTGGAAATATGTTGGCAAACTATCTTAAGGTTAAAAAAGAGCGTACGAAAATTGAGTCGATTGTTTCCTCCTCTAATACCATCCTTCATAAGGATGAGGATATTTTGGGTGAGTTTTCCAGTTTTTACCAATCTCTTTACACTCCTGAATCTCCCCCTCTGTCTTCATACATTGATCGCTATCTATCTTCCATTCCTTCTCCCTCAACTTCTGATGTTGATTTCTCTTCCTTGGACAAAGATATTAGCTCTGCAGATATTTTAGAAGCTATTCGCGTTCTTAAAAAAGGAAAAGCTCCTGGTCTAGATGGTTTCTCTATTGAGTTCTATTCTCATTTTTCTTCTTTTCTTGTCCCTAAATTGTATCAACTTTTTTCTTTCTTTATATCTTCTCAAAAATCTGAAGGCTCCTTTCAAGAGGCGTTGATTTGTCTTCTTCCCAAGGACAATAAAGACCACACCCTTTGTAAAAATTATAGACCTATTTCTTTGATTAATCTTGATTATAAAATTTTAGCAAAAATTCTTGCTTTACGATTAGACAAAATTTTGCCCCAACTGATAGGGAGAGAACAATGCGGTTTCATCAAGGGTTGTCATCACTCAGATAATACCCGGTTATTTTTTAATGTCCTAAGTAAGTCGCAAACCTTGCCTCACTCTTTGGCCGCTATTGCCTTAGATGCAGAGAAGGCTTTTGACAGGGTTAATTGGCCTTTTCTTTTGTCTTCTCTTAAATGGTTCGGTTTTGGGTCTAAATTTCTTTCGTATGTTTCATTATTGTATTCTTTTCCTAGATCCCTTATTTTTGCTAATGGTCTTATTTCTCCTTCCTTCCCTTTGTTTCGTGGAGTTCGTCAGGGTTGTCCTCTTTCGCCCCTTCTTTTTATTCTTGCTTTAGAACTGTTTCTAAAAAAGATTCGGCTTAATACCAATATTTCTGGGTTTTCATATAGTGAAAAGCAAATAAACTTGTCTGCTTATGCTGATGACATACTCCTCTTTATTTCTAACCCTCAAATTTCGGTCCCTGCTTTTCTTTCTGGAGTTTCTGATTTTGCGGCTGTGTAAGGTTATACATTGAATGTCAATAAATGTGAGATTCTTCCTCTTGAAAAATTTTGTTTTCATGCTGATTTTTTGGTTTCTTCATTTCATTGGAACCCATCCAAAATCAAGTATTTAGGTCTTTGGTTTGCCCATTAAATAAAAGAAACTGTGGCCCTTAATATTAAACATTTACACACCACTCTTACGGATTCTACTGCGAGATGGAATCCTTTATTTCTATCCTGGTGGGGGAGACTAGACTCTATTAAAATTATGTTAGTTCCTATTATTTTATTTTTCCTTTCTAATCTTCCTATTAATATTCCAAAGTCTTGCTATAAATCTATTTATGCTATTTTGTCTCGTTTTTTATGGCAAAATAAACGTGCCAGAATGTCTTTCTCTAAACTTAGACGTCCCAAACATTTGGGAGGAGTTAATTTTCCAGATTTTTCTTCATATCATACTTCCTTTTTTCTCTCTCATTCTGTTTCCTTTTTGTCTGAGTCACTATTAGATACGGATTCTTTTCCCCTATGGGTTGATATTGAATCCTCCTTTTTTCATCCTTTTTCCTTTAAGGAGTTTGTTTCATTGCCTCGTATCCCAAAGCAGATGTCTTTACCTAATCTAAAAAACTCTACTCTAGGAAACTTTTCTTTCCAATGTTTCTGTCTGGTCTTGATGACCGTACAAGGTTCTTACAATCTCCTCTTTGGTATAATCCTCTTATCAAAATCAATAATAGAACCCTTTTCTGGGCGGCCTAGTATACTCAGGGCCTTTTTTGGGTTCACCAACTTTTTTCACACGGTACTATTATCCCTTTCGCTATTCTTCAAGCTCATTTTTCTCTTCCTTTGTCCTTCCTCTCCAAATACAGTTTATTGTCAGCTGCTGTTCAAACTACTTGTGATTTCCTTGCTTCTTCCGTCTCTTGTAATCTTCATCTTCTACTCTCACTTTATCCTTTTTATCATCCTCTTCTTCTGCTTCACAGATTTATAAAAAATTGCATGAATCTTCTGATGACAGAGATAAGTTGGCAGTGGAACTTGCGTGGGAATTGGATTTGGGAGAAGTTTTCCCTGTCTCTTTGTGGCATGATATAGGGAATAAGTTACGGAAGTCTTCTAGAGCAGCTAATACTACCCAAACGTTATTTTTTATTTATAATCGCCTTATGCTCACTCCTGCCAGGTTGAGCACAATAAATTCTTCTCTTCCTTCCAAATGTTGGTCCTGCTCGGAATTACGGGCGGATCTGAAACATATGCCCATTGGTTCGTGTTTTTGGTCTAAAGTATGGCAACAAATTAATACAATTTTTTCTAGTGATTTTTCCTTCTCCTTTACACATATTTTCCTGGGCAGCCTTTCTGATATCTAGTCCTCTTCTGAATTTAACACTTCTATTGTTGACCTTCTCCTAGCAGTAGCGTTCCAACAAATTACTAAAGCATGGAAAGATACGTCGTCCATCTCCTTTTAGGCCTGGTGATATGGTGTCTGTTTTAATCATAGATTAGATAGAGCATATGTTTATCCTGTTACGATCGCTATCAAGCGTGATTTGTTATGGTTACCCATTACTACTTTCTTAGATTCCTCAGCCAAATCCTCCATGCTTCATTCCCCTCGCACTGAGGAAGTTCCCAAACCCCCATGATATGTTCTTGTTTACTCCTATGCTTTTGTTCCTATGTATGCATTTTTCCTCATTTTTATATAATTTTCTCTTTGGATTATTGCAAGTGTTCTTTCAATTTGTTGCATTTCAAATATTGATATTGTATTGTCTTTGCTGAGTTTCCCTTTTTTCTTCTCTTTTCCTCCCTTTTCTCCTCCTTTTTCTCCTTTCTTTCTTTCTGGTTTTCTTCTTTTCTCTCCATATAATTTCAACTTGCATTGTTTTTTGATGATCAATATTGTATCTTTTTTATTTCATTGCATTTTTGTACCTAATAACATTTTTCTTAAACGCAAAATGCTGCTCTTAGTTCAGACGTGATTGCCCCCATATCGATTTTACCTGTTAGCCTTTGAGTGCCAAATTGCACTTTACCATATTATGCTGCTACTTGTTGAGAACAATTTAGCCATAAGATTTGAAGAAGATGCTGCACTATATATTTAGTTTCTTTTGTAACGTGTATTTTTACTGCTCATCATGCTATATATATTACAAGTCCCTGTTTATTTGTTGTTTTTATATGCTGGTTTTTAATTGTACTTTTATGGATATTTAATATCCGAATAAAGATTTACTCACATATATTTTAATTGTAAAATATTTGTATTTGTAATATTAAAAGTCAAGTAACACATTTTTTTTATAAATGTATCTTCAGAAACAGCTGCTTAGTATGCATTTTATTAATATATTACAAAAGTACGATTTAAAAAAAACATTTTTAGAAAACAGTATGCAATTTTTAACAAGCCTATATAATTAGAACATTGAGGGCCCTATTACGATGTCGGGCGACACCATTTCAGTGTGGGAACCGACCGACCCTAGGTCAGTGGTTTCGCACACCGTATTATGATGCGACCACACGTGGTGCAGTCATAAACTTTCATTTCTCTATGGGAGCTTGTGCTGTGGGCGGTTGTCGCACCTTGCAGGGATTTACAAGGGGGCACCATAAGTGCCCCCCAGCACACAACCGGAGGCCACAGAAGAAAGTGGGTCCAGCTAGGGGCCCCAAAAGCCACTTTTGGACAAGCTTTCCATGCCTAAAAGCCGACATGGAAAGCCTGTTTGAAACCAACAGCATAATCCCTATGGCGGAATTGCCGTACACAAGGGATTATGTGGCAGTTTCCAACTGGCTTTCCATGTCGGGCTTTCCAACATGGAAAGCCTGTCAGAAAGTGACTTTGGGGCTCCTAGCAGGGCCCCCTTTCCTCCATGGATTGACTGGCCAGTTTAAACTCTGCCATCCCTATTTTTAATAAGGCGGTTGGACTTTAAACCATGGATGTTGGTCTGAAAGCCTATGACCTGTGGTTGGAGGCTTTCCGACCGACATCCTAATCAGCCCCTGAGTGCCTTATTACGAGTATGGCGCTCCATAGGACTGCTTTATTCACAGTGGTGGTCCGACCACCGTCATGCTGCGAGCCCACCCACAGTATTACAAGTGTGGCAGTCCAGCCGCCACAGGACCGCTGCAGCTGCAGGGGATCAAGGATCCTGCGGTGGTTGTGCAGCGTTCAGGAGCAACAATATGCTGGCAGTGCCACTGCAGCACTGCCGAGCATATTATAAGTTGCCATTCCATCGTCTTTTTTATTGCGGTGAAACTGCCATGAAAAGGTTGGCAGAGAGTCAACTAAGTGGGCCTGGGGGTGCATGCAGGGTGCAGGAGGGCACATGTGCCCCCTGGAATTGGACACCCAGTCCCAGCATGGTGAGGCATGCATGCCACACTGTGCAATAACATGCAATCAGCATGCTCACAGCGACAGTCTGCATGATAGGGTCTCGCATGAGCCTAACAGACTACCCTCGGCAGACTGGCACCTCACCGCCCCCACCTCCCTCACCAGCATGGATGACAATCGTAATCCGGGGGGCGCACCAGGGCCTTGTCGGTCCTCCGCTGGACTGCGCGGTAGCAGCACATTATACAACAAAATATAAACATATAAAAAAATCAACATATGAATGCAATAAAAATATACAAAATGCACTGAACAAATTATTTAAATTGCAACTATATAACATTATATTATTTTCAACAATATAAAAAATACTAACAAAAACGATAATCATACCTGCGATATTCTGACCCATGATATTTTTGACTTCACACTATGATTTTCTACAAAACCCTAAGCTGTGCTATAAACCATTTATTTTCTAGGATGGTGGACCCTTCCTCTAAAGTCTCGTATAGTAGGCCAGCTCAGGCACTTGGCTCACTCACATGTTTCTCAATTCGAGGAAGGCGTTATGCCTCACCACTTCAAAGGTCATCGGGTTTACTGATGTACATATTGGTTGGATCCAATGTGAGAGAGGATTAGTCAGTAGCCGAGTGTGCTAAAAGTAAACAAATGTCAGGGAGCATGCTCAGAGCGCCCATGCTGATCTTCAATAGTACCCCTTGCACAGGTACTATTGATATTTGTTCACCTTCCAATTTGAAAACAGGCTAATTGCGTTTTGGGGCTATTTGATTGGAAACCCCCAGCATAGCAGATCTGAAGGTCCATGCATGCTATTGGTTCAATGCAGTAAACTCCCATGCTACAGCTATGCAGTTTGAAAAAACATTTTCAAGCAGTTGCTAGGGAACCGCTAAATTAGTAATTCTTGCCGAGGCTAGTAATTCTTGCCAGTAAAACTCAGGAGGCGATCTGCATTCCAATAATTATGAACAGAGGTCACTCATTAGTCCGTGTACTTGACCTGCTGGAAGCCGCTCGCCCATTGTGGGCCATCCGCTCTTTTGTGCTCTGACCTGATATGTGAGTGACACATTTTATCTTATTTTGTTACCTCCAGTTTTACTAAAAGGTTCAAAATGATGAATCATATAAAATGCGGCTGGAGTCTGTACTTCAGATTTTTTTTTGGCAAGCACCGGTATGATTGTTGCTAATCTGTCCCTCCCTGGGTGATGAACTGGAGGAGTTGCATTGTTCTGTGCTCTGAATTTAGCCACATCTGTTTAAAAGTTCAGGGCAGTGTCAAGAAGATTACTTTGGAAGCATCAAAGGCCAGGGCTAATTAGCCAACTTAATGTGACATTTACAGCAGCGTCCCCCAGCTGCTGATTCATGCGCCCTGAAATAGCGAAGTGTGTCAACACTTGGCTTGACATGATTTTCAAAGTAATTTCATTTTGCTAAAGAGATAACCATCTGAAGGAAAACAAAGTCAATGTAACAGTAGAAAAACAGAAATGTCAAGTATTTAAAACATTTGTTTGAACTGCTTATTTTTCAGAGATTTAAATGCATGAACTGGTAGACAATTCCACCTTTCTTTTCTGATTTTAAAAACTGCTCATACACTTTGCTTTGCTCAACACTTGTATGTATATATTTTAAAACATATCCAGTTGGCTACCCTGTGAACTATTTCGATGTTTTAGTTGCTTATTTTTCTAGGGGAAATTGAATGATTAGACTGTCCGCATTTATGAAGAGATTGCTTTATGACTGTCGGCTACTTCCTGGTTTTTGCTTGGTGTATGCATTTTATTAACCTATTTCGTAAACTAACATAGGAAAAGCCTGTAGATATGGCTTTGACTGTCAACCTTTTGATTTTGTCCACACTTGCTTTGTTTTGTCATGGTTTTAGCAAAACATTGTGATTGGGGAAGCTACAGGGCCCTTGTCAATCTAGAAAAAGAAACAAGCATTAGAAATGCAATAGGTCTCGCAGCATTAGAGTTAGTGCTTTTAGAATTGTTAATGGGTTTTTTTGTAAATCTTTAGCATGAGGTTGAGGGTGAGTGAGGGGTTGAGGGTGAGTGAGGGTGAGGGGTTGAGGGTGAGGGTGAGTGAGGGTGAGTGAGGGGTTGAGGGTGAGGGGTTGAGGGTGAGTGAGGGTGAGGGGTTGAGGGTGAGTGAGGGTGAGGGGTTGAGGGTGGGTGAGGGGTTGAGGGTGAGTGAGGGTGAGTGAGGGTGAGGGTGAGTGAGGGTGAGTGAGGGTGAGTGAGGGTGAGTGAGGGTGAGTGAGGGTGAGTGAGGGTGAGTGAGGGTGAGTGAGGGTGGGTGAGGGTGAGTGAGGGTGGGTGAGGGTGGGTGAGTGTGAGTGAGGGTGAGTGGGGGTGAGTGTGGGTGAGTGTGGGTGAGGGGTTGAGGGTGAGTGAGGGTGAGGGGTTGAGGGTGAGTGAGGGTGAGGGGTTGAGGGTGAATGAGGGTGAGGGAGGGTGAGGGGTTGAGGGTGAGTGGGGGTGAGTGAGGGTGAGGGGTTGAGGGTGAGTGAGGGTGAGGGTGAGTGAGGGTGGGTGAGTGTGAGTGAGGGTGAGTGTGGGTGAGTGTGGGTGAGTGTGGGTGAGTGAGGGTGAGGGATTTAGGGTGAGGGGTTGAGGGTGAGGGGTTGAGGGTGAGTGAGGGTGAGTGAGGGTGAGGGGTTGAGGGTGAGTGGGGGTGAGTGAGGGTGAGGGGTTGAGGGTGAGTGAGGGTGAGGGGTTGAGGGTGAGTGAGGATGAGGGGTTGAGGGTGGGTGAGGGTGAGTGAGGGTGAGTGTGAGTGAGGGTGAGTGAGGGTGAGGGTGAGTGAAGGTGGGTGAGGGTGAGGGGTTGAGGGTGATTGAGGGTGAGGCGTTGAGGGTGAGTGAGGGTGAGGGGTTGAGGGTGAGTGAAGGTGAGGGTGAGTGAGGGTGAGGGGTTGAGGGTGAGTGAGGGTGAGTGAGGGTGAGGGGTTGAGGGTGAGTGAGGATGAGTGAGAGTGAGGGTGAGTGAGGGGTTGAGGGTGAGGGGTTGAGGGTGAGTGAGGGTGAGGTGTTGAGGGTGAGTGAGGGTGAGGTGTTGAGGGTGAGTGAGGGTGAGGGTGAGGGGTTGAGGGTGAGTGAGGGTGAGGGTAGGTGAGGGGTTGAGGGTGAGTGAGGGTGAGGGTGAGTGAGGGGTTGAGGGTGAGTGAGGGTGAGGGTGAGTGTGGGTGAGGGTGAGTGTGGGTGAGGGCGAGTGTGGGTGAGGGTGAGTGTGGGTGAGGGTGAGTGAGGGGTTGAGGGTGAGTGAGGGTGAGTGAGGGTGAGTGAGGGTGAGGGTGAGTGAGGGTGAGGGGTTGAGGGTGAGTGAGGGTGAGTGAGGGTGAATGTGGGTGAGGGTGAGTGAGGGTGAGGGTGAGTGAGCTACATCTAATGACTTCAGAGGACTGCTTATAGACTGTTTAAATTACAACCACTGTCGATAGTAAGTACTATTGACCCTGATAACACCCTAATATATGTCCAAAGTCACAGTTTGGTAGGACTGGGCCAGACCAATGTATATGTTTCTATAAGTGTAGTCAGGACCATACAAGGGTTAGTTGAATAGCCTTGGCGGAAAACCCTGCTTCATTGTCTGGGAAGATTTTATTTAAATAGCTCGTTCCACATTTAGCTGTAACAACTTAGAAGAGAGCCTTCCCCACCCACATCAAGGAAGATAAAACCTGTAAACGGTGCTACCTGACGGTAGAGCCCCTTTGCAAAACAGACATCAGGCAAAGAGTTATGCTGTTACTCTTAAATAGAGTGTTATGATGGAATGCACATTGAGCCCCCCGGCCTGGGGGCGTGAGGCGGGAGGGGCTTGGCTGGGCTCCAGCGTGTGTAGGATTCCGGCTTCCCTGCACGGGGGTCTCCTCTCTGCCTGCAGCTGAGGTCACATCCTGCCCTGCCCGCCGCTCCAGACATCCATACAACTCTGCCTCCTTTGTTGTGGTGCGAGCAGAGCAGGCGCGAGAGAGGCATGGAGAAACCCTGGCACTGCCAGCTGCAAGGGGCACGGGAGCAAGATCACACGGAGAGACGCAGCGGCGCCCGGGACTGAAGGGAACGGGTCCTTGTTGTTGAGCGGAAACCGAAAGAAGAGGTACCTCTGTCGGCCCCGCGGGCTGCAGAGCACCAAGAAAGGGTGGAGGGGGCAGGGGAGGAGGGGTCCGGGGAGGAGGGAAGGGCCAGAGGGACTTGATGGGAGTGGTGGGGGGGAGGGGGTGTGTTTGATTATCTTTTTATAAAATCTTGTATCGAACTTTGAGAGGAAAAAAATAGACTTGAAACTTGTTTAAATCAATGTTAGACCTGACATCATTGGCTTGAGTCTCTCCTCCATTTTTTCTGTTTGCCTCTACTATGTTCCGATGTTTTGCTGGTATATGCTTTGGGCGCCGTGTCACTGCTGATCAGTGCCATAGCGCAAGTGCTCCCTCTGTTAAAATGATGTATCTATTGTATCCATGTTTGGCTTATTTGGTTTACTGTCAGTCCCTAGTCTAGTGCACCCGGAGTGCCAGGGCTTGTAAATACAAATGCCGCTCGTGGGCTTGCAGCACGTGTTGTGCCACCCACAGGAGCGGCCTTGTAAACGAATGTCTACGGGTCGGTCATTGCGAGACCCACGTGCAGTCCTGCACTGTCACGTCGGCTGCGCAGGTATACCTACCTGCCAGCCCCTCCAACCTTCCCTTAGCTTCATGTTAGTCACCCCTATGGTAGGCCCGTGGGCAGGGTGCATTGTAAGTGTAAGGTAGGACAAGCCTGACCAAGTTGGCATGTCCTGATAGTGAAGTGCCACCATCTTAGGGCTTCACTATTGCGAGGTAGCCTGCTCTCCGTTGGATAGAATGGGCCGCCGGGATTATCAACGCTATAATCCTAGCTGGCCCGGGGAGCATGGTGCAATGTCGAGTTTGGTATCCCTGAACTCGGGGTTTAATTACGCATCCGTTGGTGTGGATGGTTTTTGGACTCTGGGTTCGAAAATAGCACTTTTAGAAAGTGTCTATTTTCTTGTCTAACCATATCTGGTCTCTGCTGGTCTGCGTGTATGTGACAGGAGCTGGGTGGCTCCAAGAGGTCTGGATGAGTCAGTGTGGGATGAGTGGGACATTACGTTGAGAGTAGGGGGAGAGTAGTTGTTGATAGCCTGCCTTGCCTGATACAATGCTGGCTCCACCTCCTGCCGAGCGACTGATGGCTCTGTACCTGCCATGGACGATCCTAGCCCCACCTCCTGCCAGGAGGGCGATAGCTCTGCTCCTGCCAGTGTGAATGCTGGCTCCACCTCCTGCGGGGCGTCTGAGGACCCGGCCCGGCTCAATGAATAGGCCAGGTGCTACTGCCTAGCTCCACCCACCACAGACCCAGGATGTTGGGAAATCCCCGGCATAGACAAAGGGATCAAAGACGAAAAGGGGTATAAGAGAAGGACCCCTGAACTAGGAAATCAGATCACTTCTGACAAGGAACCCTGTAACCAAGGACAAGAAGCCTGCTGATCTAAAGGACTGCTTACCCCTTCTGCCAGTGTGCTGTTGGGGGAATCCTGCAGCGCTTCTTTATTTTTGCCAAGGAACCAGGAGAGAGGAACTGTGTGTGTACTCTCACGCTTGCTAAGAAAATCTCCAAGGACTGGAAGAGTGCCAGTCTCCTGCCGAAGTCACAGGGCTAAAGGACTTCACCTGCTACAAAGTGCTATCTGCTGGAAGTGTGAATCCAGCATCTCTGAAAGAACCAGCAACCACGACGATCGGACGCTGGGCCCAACCGACGCCAGCAGCAACGCCAGTGAGTAGGAGTACGGCTCTAACTCCAGAGGACCTCGTGTCTGCCCCGCTGCTGATCGCATCAACCGTGTGCCCTTCGACGCCGTAAGCGCTGCTCACTCTGTGCAACTGCATCATCGACAACGCCTGCTGTGGCCTGATCGACACCGAAGACGCGACGCCGGAGTGCTCGACGCCGCTGATCTTCGTGTGCTTCATTTTCCTAAGGTACTGTGTTGTTGGGGGTCCGTGTGACTCCAGGCCCGACGCAGCGCTCCTCGCGGTCGACGCCGAACCTGTGGATTATCTCCGCCCAGCGTTGTGTAGCTCCCGTGTGAGTTACCCTGTTGCTAAAGAACTGTGTTTCCAAGAAGAAGATTTGCTTGATACTAAAAGACTTTTGTGCTAAAGAAGAAACTACCTTTGAACTATCCTTTTTCCTTCCCGAACGTATTTATTCCGATTGTGTACAGTTTTGCCGTTATTTTGGTCTTGTGCTAAGCCTTATATAAAAATACTTATTTTTATAATACTACGGTGTCGTGTCCATTTGTAGTGTATTCACTGTATTACTGTATGTGGTCATAATTGCTTAACACACAGCCTCTGAGATAAGCCTGTTCTGCTCTGCCAAGCTACCAAGGGGGTGAGCAGGGGTTATCGAAGGGTGTGATCCCCTTGCCCTAACTAGAAAAGGAGTGTCCCTATTTGTCAGAAGTGTATACCTCTGCCAACTAGAGACAGCCGGTTCTAACATTGGATGCAGCGGTGAGGATTTGGACCTTGCATTTATGACCCATGTACAGTGATTAGTGTGTGCTACGTAGTGAAAGCAGACCATAACGCAGTCACAATCTGATTCGGAAGGATCCTATTTTTGTTCTCCGCTTTCCTGAAACTTGATTTTCTGAACACTGCCAGTTTAACCATGAGTGACAACGGAGTCACTGCCCCTGCTATCGTTGTTGTGGAGGAGTTCGAGAGGAGTAAGCTAAAGAAATACAAGAAAGATGAGCTGAAACACTTTTGCAACCAGTTTGAAGTTCCTACCACCGGCCTCTCGAGAAAAGATGATTTTTATAAAGCATTGCAGGCCTGGTGGGAATCCAGAAATCCCTCTGATGTGGTGGTGGTACCCACAGAGGAAGGGGATGAGGAGGTGCCAGTGAATGGACCTGTGCCCTCTCCCGGAAGCAGTGTTTCCTCCAAAGGTCTTTCCCCTGAAGAAAGAGAAGAAAGGGCGAAAGAGCGAGCTTACAACATGGAGATGGCAAGGCTAAAGATAAATGGGCAGTTGGAGTTAGAAAATGCAAGAGGTAGAAGGGAAGCTGATTTAGAGATCAAAAAGTTGGAGTTTGAACGAGAGAAGTTAGCTTTGGAGCGTGAAGCCAGGTTGAGGGAACTGGATATCCAAGCTAAAAAGTTAGAGTTGAATCCCTCTGGTGGCAGCATTCCATCCGAGCCTGCAGAAAGTAAGTTTTACTTCCCGAAAGATGTGATCAAAGATTACAATAAGAATGAAGATATTGGTCAATGGTTTAAAGCATATGAGTTAGCATTGTTGGCCCACCAGGTCCCTGAGAAGAATTGGGGAGCAGGGTTGTGGGGTCGCTTTGTGAATGAGGGAAGAGATACCCTGTTAGACATGCCTGTTGCGGATAGGATGTCGTATGCTCATATGAAAGATGCTTTAATGTTGCGATATGGTTTAACCCCCGAGCAGTACAGAAAAGCTTTTAGAGAATGTAAGAAGTTGCCTGGTACGACGTGGGTTGAATATGTGTCTTATTTTTGCAGAGCCATGGATGGTTGGGTAAAGGGCAGCAAAGTGGAAAGTTATGAAGCTCTCTATGATTTGTTTGCGTGGGAGCACTTGTCTAATAACTGTTTTCCAGAGCTGCGCCAGCACCTGATTGATAGCAAGATATCTAACCCTAGAAAACTTGCTGAGGAGGCGGACCGCTGGGTCAGTACCAGGGTCCACAAGGGTCCAGTGGGAGACTCAGCCAAAGGTGGGCAGGGTCCCCAGCAGAAGAGTGGGGGGGACAAGGGTAAACAGAAGGAGTCTCAGAAAGGGCCCCAAAGTAATCCCCAAGGGAACCAAGGGAAGGGTTCCCAGCCTCCCCCTGAGAAGAAGTCAGGGGCCCCGATGGGTAAACCTGTTCATAGGGGCCCCCTAACCTGCTACGGTAGTGGGCAGGTGGGACACCGGTTTTATGACCCCCAGTGTCCCAAGAAGGATTCGAATGCACCGCCGCGTGCACCCCCTCGTCAGTTGGCAAGTGTAGCCTTGGGAGGGGAGGAGATGGTTGTCCATGGTGGGAGGGGTCCCGCAGAAATGTCCCTGGTCTCGCTAGGAGACATGCAAATGGTCCCTCCACCCCCTCTGCCTAGTTACACTAGTAAATATAGGCAGTGGGTGACCATTAATGGCCATAGAGTGGAAGCTCTCAGAGACACCGGAGCGAGTGTGACAGCTGTCAAGTGTCACTTGGTGTCCAGAGAGCAGGTGGTTCTGTGAAAATTGAAGAAATTGATGTACATAGACAGCATTCATACCCCTTCTTCTCCCACTCCTCTCCCTGTGAGCACCATGAATACCGTAAACTTTTGACCGTATCACTCTGCCCGTAAAAGCCCCTACCCCTGTGCATATGTACAGCAGTTTAGGCACCATGGCCTTTTTACCCATTAGGATCTCTGGTTTCCCTCCTGCGCGTATCTTAACCCCCCCCCCCCTCTCTCATGCATAGACCATGGAGCTCTCTCCCTCTGCGCGACCCCGCTGTGAAAGGCAACTCTCCCCCTTGACTCGCACAAAACCCCCCCCCCTATTCCTTCTTGGAGAGGTATCCTTCGCTTTAGCTGACGTAGCCCTCCCCAGCTGCACCTGGCTGCCCCCGCTCTCTCATATACGGGTCATAAGATCTCTCGCTCTCTGTGTGACTCTACCCTTGTGTCCACCCTGGCTACCCCTCCCTTCTCCTCACGTGGGCAAGTCATAAACCCTCTTCTTCTGCAAGGCCCTGTCCTTGAGAGTCACGGCTGCGCCTGACCAACACCTCCTTCCCTTCCATGAATGTCCCTCTGTCGACAAAGCCTTCCCTCCGCGCTCGATTGTCCACGCGGCATGAATACCACTCCTTTGATGACCCTTTTCCCCCGAGTCCGGCTGACCACACATGTCCGAGGCCATCGCCTGGGTCAGGAGATACCTTTTACTGCCCTTATTATATGAAGCCACTCCTCTTCAAAGGATCCTCTATTGATCTTAGCCACCCCATCCCCTGGGCTATGATCAGGCGTACACATCCTACGAGACACTCAGCTGCGTGATTGCCCTCCCCTCTTATCAGCAGGTCAAGGGTCCCCATTGTGAATGTATGTGAGTAGGATCACCACGAGGATTATAGGATCACCACGAGGGTTATAGGGTTGTCTTTCTTTTGCGTCATACAGTCCTGATTGTGTTATCAAGTGTTCTGTAGGGTATAAAAACAAGAGTCTCAGCTCACTTGTTAGAGCACCTCCCGAAAGACACTGTGTTTCGTGTCCGAAATGACTGGCTCTCCTCATGAGTAATAAACTCTGTTCTTGATTCCTGCTTCCAGCGCCCGTCTCTTTATTTTGGTAACTATTCAACATGGGAACTAAGAGGCGGTTTGCGCCAGCGGCCTGGGCATCGATAGGATTGTGGGTTCATTTTCTACAGTTGGCGCCCAACGTGGGGCCCATCAGTGACATGGGGTGCGGTAAGAGAGATCCAGACGAAGAAGTGAACATCTAAATGATCGGAGCATGCCTGCCTTGAGAGGGCCCTCGCCCGGCTGCCGATCGACAGAACTTCACCAATTCTGAACGGACCTCTCTTGAAGTAACCTATTGTCCTGACTGGAATCCCACAGGAATGCTACATGGAGTAAGAGAACGAACGGGCGCTGGAGGAGGAAGTCGAAGAACTGTCCGTATGGTCCGGTCCGGGTAAGATTAAGTAGGGCGTTTTTACGCCTGATTGGTAGGGTGGTTCTATCCACCTGATTGATTGATTGTTTGTATTGAAAATCGGTATTTGTATACCGAAATTATTGGTATTGGTTCATTTAGCTTTGAGGGCTACTTGACATATTGGTTCTCTTCTGAGAACGAGACATTCTCTGTTTTCAAACAGCGGCGAATAGGAACGTCGTCCCTCTTTGCAGATAGAGAAGGGTAGGTAATACAGACTTTTGTCCCCGGTATTAATCCGTCGTGCCTACTTTTCTCCCCACTGAATTGTTTGAAGTCGATTGATAATCGATTGTTGTTCTTTGAGAATTGTTGAAGTCGATTAATAATCGATTGTTGTTCTTTTAGAATTGTTTGAAGTCGATTAATAGTCGATTGTTGTTCTTTGAGATCTTCCCTGTCTACAAACTGAGACGAGTAGAAATATTCTGTCTTCCTTTTTGGATAGCGAAGGGCAGGTAATGCAGACATTTGTCCCCGTTATAATCCGTCATGCCTGTTTTTCTCCCCACTGATTGGTTGGTTGCCTGGACATTGTTGTTCCAGGAATTGTTTCGTTTGAGGTATTTTCTGCCTGCAAACAACGTGGAATAGAAATATTCTATCTAGTCTTTGCAAGTAGTAAAGGGTAGGTTATGCCCCTTTGTGAATTCGTCAGTCCTACCCACTCCCCACTGTTTGGGGGGTAGCTCGCATGGTCCGCCCAGGAGACTACCCTTATGGAGGACATATACTCCCCGCTCATGGGCCATTTAGTGGAGGTAGACCATCTGGTCCGTCCAGGAGGCTACCCTAGTAGATGGAAGTACATCGCTCGGTCTGTCCAGGATGATACCCTAATGAAGGAATATATGTTCCCCTTTTTGATCGATAATCTCGTTCCACCCCGGACCATTTATTGGAGGGAACTGATCTGGTCCGTCCAGAAGTACCCCCTAGTGAAAAGGACACATAAAAATATGAAGTGATCACCGTTCCCTACTAACAGAAAGCTTTAGCTCGAAACACGCTAAGGAAGAGAAAGGAAAATAGAAAAAGAAATCAGGCTAAGTCAGTAACCCCCTGATGAGCTTTTGACTTCACTAAAAATAAGAAACATTAGAAATAGTTCGTAACAAGAAATATATGATGGTGAAAAAATTTGAAGGAATAGCCACGAGGTACTTAGGCTTCACTGCCTGTTCCTGCTCCCAACATGCCTGCCTCATTGCCCGCCACGCCCAAATAACGGTCACATGAAATAGAAACAATCCAAATAGGTACCTACCCCCATTCCGGAAGCTCCCAAAATGCAACAGGTCCGCGGTTACGCCCATCCGGAAGGTGAGGCCTCGAGGCACGAGGGGCTCGCCTGACCACGGTCGGGAGGAGATGATGTTGGGCAGGCGGTCCAAAGAATGGCAGAGTCCTCTCCTTCTCTCCTCTTCCGCTGCACTGCAGGCCACGGGGGGGGGGGCTGTCTTGCCTCAGCCACCGACCACCCCCCCCCTTCTGTCTCTCGCCTGGTCCGACCCACGAAGAGGGCCGAAGCCAGGGGCAAGAATGGCGGCAAATCAAGTAGTCCCGCCACACGTCAAATTCCTGGATAGTTACAGGTAGTGCTGCCACATGTCGACGCCTGGACAGTTCCAGATAGTCCCGCCACATGTCAAGAGAAAAGGGGGGGCTGTCTTGCCTCAGCCGCCGACCACCCCCCCCCCATCTTCAATAGCCAGCACGGCCAATATCGAAACGACGGAGCCGAGTAACGGCGCTGGGTCGCTGGAAGGGGGAGGTGACGCGAACGAGCCTCCCCCACCTCCCTCCAGGTGGAGGCTTCCAGCGGCACCCCAATGCTCTTACTTAAAGAGGGTCAACATCATAAAGCGGTCCTCTGCCCAGGACGGGCACACGCTCCATGCCTTCTCCCCTCAACCTTGAAGATTCTATAAGAGCCGGGGGGCACCCCGATCCCTCCGCATGGGTGCCCCCGCCCCCTTCACTGGGAACCAAGACACCGGTGCAACTCCTGCCGGCACCAGCCTCGGATTGGAAATGGCTAAAATGAAGCCACGGCACGGACTTGTTCAGTTCCGGAGGAACGCCAGGATGACCCGGTAGGAAAATTGTTGCCGCCCTTCCCACTCTTTGACTCATGGTCCACATTTGCTAAACTGTTAACCGCATAGCGCAAAACTTTTTGAACTACCAACGGAAAGTTCTGGGCCAACCACGCAAGACTAGAGACTTTCTGACTGTGCTGGAACTTGTCTGACCCCACCTAAAATGGCGCCGCCGCAAAATGAAACGTATTTTGAATAAACTTTGTTGCACCCAGATTGCGCAGCTTGTTGCCCCGAGATCTATATGCAGTTTTTGGATAATGAAAGTAGATATGAAGGGCGTTGAGTATGTGCTTGGATAATGAATTGACTTAGGGTGGGTACTGATTATGATTTGGAAAATGAATTGGTGTAACTTAGATAACAAGTGAGTATTGGATAATGAATCTTTGAATTAATTAAAAATGAATTCTTGACATGCATCATGCTTACTCTGTAAGGAAATTTTAATACGATTTTATTTGCACTGCTGCACTTTATGCAATGAACTGCCACCAATTTCGTTTATTAAAAGTATTTTGAAGAAGAAAGCATGGTCGTAGCAGTTGCATTAATGAGTTTTGGATGCCTTACTACTGTGAGCGAAGAGTAAGTATGATGAAGGATGTAGATCAAAGGGGATCAGATATTTAGCAGCCACCTTAGGTGCCACAAGCAGCCGGAAAAGTGTTTCAGATACCCTTAAAATGATACCACAGAAAATGCCACCTGACCATCACCCTTGCACCCGATAAAGAGGGTTACGACCAAGTAGCTCATGTAGATACTCAGATCGTCAATGATTATCTATCTGACACCACTGGTCCCTCTGGGCTGAAATGCCGAGATGGCAAGGGAATGCAGTACGAGGAGATCGGGCGAGTATATGGTAGGTAAAAAGATTTTCAAACTACTGCATGATGATGTGCTTCGAATGCTGCCCCCCCCACCCCTTCTTTTCCTCCCTTCTGCAGGTCACGTCAGAACGTCGACTGAGGTGTGGAAGAGCGACGGTTGGACCACCGACGAAAAAGGGAAAGGGGGAACATGTGTTCAGTCGTTATAACAATAAGTTTCTTAAAAGACGTAGGCCTAACATGACTGTTCCTCCTTAGGACATAGTGACTGAGAGGATGGACCGACATAGAAACTGGACAGGTACTGAATGACGAAAAATTGACTAGAAATGACGTGTTAAATAATGTAACTGGACGTTTGACTAGGTAGGGAAAGGACAAAGAAAAATTATACGGGTAAGGGTTGCCACAGCACCACCCGTCTAGGAAGTTAGAAATGTTGCTGATGTTCAAAATGCGCTACCCCCTTTCTCACACTCTTATAGATATAGCCAAGCTGTCTGACTGTTTTCCCGATCAATACTTGCCGTTGCCTCAGCCTGGAGAACTTCCCACCAAAGGAGGGAACAGAAAAATGGTTTAAGATCCAACCATGGGTAACTAGCACGACCTGATTAATTACTGATCGACCAGCCGAGGTGTGAGTATTGGTAATTGGGAACGCTCGCAGGCGTGACAAGCGAGAAGGGAAAGGGGGGAAGGGTAGAAGGAGCTAAGCACGTAGATAAAACAGGATAGTAAAGATACGTAGGATATACATATAAAAGATCTTGTAGGCTAACAAATTGTTTCCTGTCTTATCATGAAAATCTTGTATATGTGTAATGCATGTGCCGTCTTCCCTGTCTGAGTTTGTGTGTGTGTAATGTACGAATTCATGTCTTCCCTCTGTCCGTATCTGCGTGTTACATGACCTTTGCTGTTCTGTATTGTGAGCGCACTAAATGACCTATTTTTGTACACGTCTCTCTCTCTCTCTCTCTCTCTCTCTCTCTCTCTCTCTCTCTCTCTCTCTCTCTCTCTCTCCCTACATGTCATACGTGTACCGGATGGCTCGTTTAGATTGCGGACGACTCTCACTCTCTATGAGAGTCTCCCTATTCTCTCTCCCTCATTGGTAAAAATTGTGCCCCACCGGCACCAGTCTGATTTGATACATATTGAACATGAAGGTGTTCAGCGAAATTGACCGCAACTAAAATGATTGCATCTCGCCATATTACTGCCTCTCCTTTCTGCAAAATGAATGAACTTGAATTGGCTGAGAAGGAAAGGACAGGTAAGACGACTAAGGTCCCCCAAATCTGGCCATTTATAGGGGAACTGTAAGTCAATGGCACCTTATGTCTGTTCTTCAGAGACAAACGCCAACGTCCAGATTGAACGCCCAACGCCCGGATTGCCCCACCCCCCTTTTTTTGCACCCAAGCGCAAGCGCCCGAAGCATCCCCGCCCCATTTTTTTTTTGATAAACTCCAATTGCTGTCCCGAATATAAACTTGATGCACATGAGTAGCTGTTGACCCTCGAAAAGACCCTGTTTTGCCTGACTATCGATAATGGCACCCCCGCCCTGTTCGAAAAGGTTAGCCAGTCCTGATGGGAAATGCTCTGTAAATACTGAATATGATGTAATGCACAATTAATGGGAACCTCATTTACCTCACTTGATTTATAAATAAGACGATGAATAGACCTGCCATGAACCCAGTAGGAATACTGACACATGCACTGCTTGGTAAATGGACCTCTGACTGTGACCAATGAGCGTCTCTCCCGAATGCGTAGAATTGAGGGAGGAATTCACATGCGTAGATATCTTCTTTTTGCCATTTCACTGAAACCTTGTCTTGTACCTATTCAAAGATTCACGATCACCGAAGGAGATGGGTCAGAAGTGACGTACAGCCTGGCTGCGGATCTTGGGACTCGTGTGACCTCGACCAAAGGTGGAGCCGCAGAGCAACAGGATACGGGACGAGACCACAATTTCAACGTGGAAAATGAAAAACGGTGGGCTGTCTCGAAGCCCCCGCCTGCTAACGCACGTGTGCCTGGAGTCTCCGCCCCCCTTCCTTGAGCCCGATGGATGGGCCTGCCTGCTTGTTGTCCTTTGCTCCCTTGGTCCCTTTTGTGTGTCCCAGGAACTCTGACCCAACTCCGCCCTCTCCCCTATCGACTGTTTGGACCACACTCACCCTCTTTTTCACGTGACTTTTTTGCCGAGGGAAAGAACAGCATCCCACTGGGAATAGGGTGCTGCCGCAGAACTGTGGGTGCCGAGCACAAGGCGCCACCAACTGGATTGTTTAGGGAACAGGACTGTGGTCTAACAGCAGAGGACTGACCGCACCCTGCAACGCGTAAGGATAAGAATAGAGCTGGACCTATAGCTCCACCGCCGGTGCTCAACAGCGCCAACGAAAGTACTCGGACTAGAGCCTACCAGTGATGGCTCACTGACAAAAAGACACTGGAACGAAGAAGTATTGTATATTGAACTGAATTCCGCTCTCAACTACCTGGTCAAAACTGTTCATTGGTCACATTTTTTTTTTAAGTCGGAAAGATTTTCGCTATGTAGTGCGTTTAATTGTTAGGAACCCAATGAAAAGCAATTTTCTATGTACTGTATTCTGCCCATTACCTTAACTGTCTATGATTGTACGCCAAATGTTAGTATCGACAAAAATGCTAATTCATCAACGATGCCTGTCTACCTGTAAACCCATCAATTGCAAATATGACTGCTGCTATGTAAAAAGGGGCGACTGTGAAAATTGAAGAAATTGATGTACATAGACAGCATTCATACCCCTTCTTCTCCCACTCCTCTCCCTGTGAGCACCATGAATACCGTAAACTTTTGACCGTATCACTCTGCCCGTAAAAGCCCCTACCCCTGTGCATATGTACAGCAGTTTAGGCACCATGGCCTTTTTACCCATTAGGATCTCTGGTTTCCCTCCTGCGCGTATCTTAACCCCCCCCCCTCTCTCATGCATAGACCATGGAGCTCTCTCCCTCTGCGCGACCCCGCTGTGAAAGGCAACTCTCCCCCTTGACTCGCACAAACCCCCCCCCCCTATTCCTTCTTGGAGAGGTATCCTTCGCTTTAGCTGACGTAGCCCTCCCCAGCTGCACCTGGCTGCCCCCGCTCTCTCATATACGGGTCATAAGATCTCTCGCTCTCTGTGTGACTCTACCCTTGTGTCCACCCTGGCTACCCCTCCCTTCTCCACACGTGGGCAAGTCATAAACCCTCTTCTTCTGCAAGGCCCTGTCCTTGAGAGTCACGGCTGCGCCTGACCAACACCTCCTTCCCTTACATGAATGTCCCTCTGTCGACAAAGCCTTCCCTCCGCGCTCGATTGTCCACGCGGCATGAATACCACTCCTTTGATGACCCTTTTCCCCCGAGTCCGGCTGACCACACATGTCCGAGGCCATCGCCTGGGTCAGGAGATACCTTTTACTGCCCTTATTATATGAAGCCACTCCTCTTCAAAGGATCCTCTATTGATCTTAGCCACCCCATCCCCTGGGCTATGATCAGGCGTACACATCCTACGAGACACTCAGCTGCGTGATTGCCCTCGCTCTTATCAGCAGGTCAAGGGTCCCCATTGTGAATGTATGTGAGTAGGATCACCACGAGGATTATAGGATCACCACGAGGGTTATAGGGTTGTCTTTCTTTTGCGTCATACAGTCCTGATTGTGTTATCAAGTGTTCTGTAGGGTATAAAAACAAGAGTCTCAGCTCACTTGTTAGAGCACCTCCCGAAAGACACTGTGTTTCGTGTCCGAAATGACTGGCTCTCCTCATGAGTAATAAACTCTGTTCTTGATTCCTGCCTCCAGCGCCCGTCTCTTTATTTTGGTAACTATTCAACATGGGAACTAAGAGGCGGTTTGCGCCAGCGGCCTGGGCATCGATAGGATTGTGGGTTCATTTTCTACAGTTCCCCACGCATTCTACCCCGTGATAGCTGCCGATAACTCCCAGAAAGAGTGTGAGGTGGCTCAGGTTTCCTTTGAATGGGGGGGAGTTTCAGGTACTCTTCAAGTTGCTGTGAGGCCCGCCATGCCTGCCGACTGTCTCCTGGGCAATGATTTGGAAGACTCCCCTTGGGCTAAGGTGGAGAGAGCGGCGCACTTGAAAATGTTGGGTGTGCCAGAGTGGGTGTGTGCAACCACTCGATCCATGACAGCGAGTAAGGGTGTTGATGGGGTCCCGGAGCCTGAAAGTACGGCCCAGGACCCAGCTGTGAAGAGAAGAGGCAGGAGGCGCGGGAAACCGGCCCCCATTGTTCCCGTGGTCCAGAAGGAGGTAGACCCTGAGGGGGATGCCCTGGAGCCCACCGGGGAACAAATTGCCGAACTGGGAGATCTGCCCGAGCTGACCCACTGGCAGCAGGATGGTGGTCCCTCCAGGGAGGAATTCTGTGCGGAACAGAAAGAGTGCCCTTCTCTTGTGGGCATGAGGCAGCAGGCCTCAGCCCAATCCTCAGGTGATCAGTCAGGGTCACATTTTGTGTACTGGGAGAACGACCTCCTGTATAGCGAGCCTAAGGCTGCTGAGCCTGGGTCAGCCCGTGTGCTGGTGGTACCCCAGCGCTTCAGAGCCTTCCTACTGGGTTTGGCTCATGACGTACCGTTAGCTGGACATCTGGGGCAGGACAAGACCTATGACAGGCTTGTCACCCATTTTTATTGGCCTCAGATGCGTAGGGATGTAGACATCCATTGCAAGACTTGTCGCACTTGCCAGGCAAGTGGGAAAAGCGGAAGGAAGCAGAAGGCTCCCCTCCAACCTTTTCCGGTAGTCAGCACCCCCTTTGACCGGGTGGGTATTGACATTGTTGGGCCCCTGGACCCCAAGACAGCCCTGGGCAACAGGTTCATCCTGGTCTTGGTGGACCATGCCACAAGGTACCCGGAAGCCATCCCTCTCAGGACAGTGACGGCCCCCGTGGTGGGACGGGCACTGATGGGTGTTTTCTCCCGGATGGGGTTCCCCAGAGAGGTGGTGTCCGACCGAGACACCAACTTCATTTCGAACTATATGAAGTCTCTGTGGAAGGAGTGTGGGGTAACCTACAAGTTCACCACTCCTTACCACCCTCAAGGAAACGGGCTGGTTGAGAGATTCAACCGGACCCTGAAAGGCATGATTATGGGTCTTGAAGAACCAATGAGGCGGAAATGGGACGTCCTCTTGCCATGCCTGTTGTTTGCTTACCGTGAGGTGCCGCAGAAGGCTCTAGGGTTCAGTCCCTTTGAGCTCTTATACGGTCACCCGGTAAGAGGACCTCTGAGTCTGGTCAAGGAAGGCTGGGAGCAATCTCCCAGGAAACCTCCCCAGGATGTATACAGCTACATGCTGGCCTTTCGGAACCAGACTCGGCGCTTCAGAGAACTTGCTCAGGCAAATCTGGAGGCCAGCCAGGAGGAGATGAAGCGATGGTACGACCGGAATGCCACTCTGGTAGAGCTTCAGCCTGGTCAGGAAGTGTGGGTCATGTCCCCTGTGGAACCTTGTGCGCTCAAGGACAGGTGGACGGGACCGTTTAAGGTTGTGGAGAAGAAGAGCGATGTCACCTACTTGGTGGACTTGAAATCTCCCAGGAACCCCTTGCGGGTCCTGCATGTCAACCGTTTGAAGCCCCACTTAGAAAGGTCCGAAGTGGGCATGCTCTTAGCGACAGATGATGGAACGGAGGAGGAGAGTGAGCCTCTTCCTGACCTCCTGTATGCTAAGGAGCAAGACGGGTCAGTGGATGGTGTGGTCCTCTCTGACACACTGACCCTTGAGCAGAAACAGGATTGTCGCCACCTGTTGGGACAATTCCCGGATCTGTTTTCCTTGGTTCCGGGTGTCACGCATTGGTGTGTCCATGACGTTGACACCGGAGACAGCCCTCCTGTGAAGCACAAGGCTTACAGGGTGACTGACAAGGTCCGAGCGTACATTAAGGAGGAGGTCTCCAAAATGTTCGCATTGGGGGTGATTGAGTCCTCTAGCAGTCCTTGGGCCAGCCGAGTGGTCTTGGTCCCGAAGGCTGCAGCGCCTGGTGCTTCACCAGAACTCCGGTTCTGCGTGGACTACCGAGGGCTCAATTCAGTCACGAAGACTGACGCGCACCCCATCCCCAGAGCTGATGAGCTCATCGATCGGTTGGGGGCTGCCCGGTACCTTAGTACGTTTGACTTAATGTCTGGGTACTGGCAGATCGCCTTGACTGATGGGGCAAAAGAGAGGTCAGCATTCTCCACACCAGATGGGCTATACCAGTTCCGGGTGATGCCCTTTGGGATGAAGAATGCCCCCGCCACCTTCCAGAGGTTGGTCAACCAGGTCTTGGCTGGACTGGAGGAATTCAGCGCCGCCTACCTGGACGACATCGCAGTGTTCAGCGCCAGCTGGGAGGAACACTTGCGCCACCTCCAGGAAGTGTTGTTGGCCCTGCGCGGAGCAGGCCTCACAATCAAGGCCAGTAAGTGCCAGATTGGGCAGGGTTCTGTGGTGTACTTGGGGCACCAAGTAGGGAGCGGTAAGGTGGCCCCCCTGCAACCCAAGATTGATACCATCCTGGCTTGGGCACCGCCCAAAACCCAAACACAGGTGAGAGCCTTCTTAGGACTCACGGGTTATTACAGGAGGTTTGTCAAGGATTACGGTAACATTGTGCACCCCTTGACTTCGCTGACTTCCAGGAAGCAGCCACGAAACGTGATCTGGACTGATGCCTGTCAAACGGCCTTTGACACCCTGAAAACTGCAATGTGCACAGCACCTATACTCCAAGCACCCGACTTTTCGAGAGAATTCATTGTTCAGACGGACGCTTCAGAGCATGGCGTGGGGGCTGTTCTAGCTCAGGTGAATGAAGAGGGCCGAGACTTGCCTGTAGCCTTCATCAGTAGGAGGTTACTTCCCAGGGAAACGAGGTGGAGTGCGATAGAGAGAGAAGCATTTGCTGTGGTCTGGGCGCTGAAGAAGCTAAGACCCTACCTGTTTGGGACTCACTTCCGGGTTCAGACAGACCACAGGCCCCTCAGATGGTTAATGCAAATGAGGGGTGAGAATCCAAAACTGTTGAGGTGGTCCATTGCTCTACAGGGGATGGACTTTACGGTGGAACACCGCCCTGGTACAGATCACGCCAATGCTGATGGTCTGTCCAGATTTTTCCGCCTTAGTGATGAGGACTCCCTAGGTTAAGGGTAGTTCTCCCCACATTTCAGCTGGAGGGGACACGTGTTAGACCTGACATCATTGGCTTGAGTCTCTCCTCCATTTTTTCTGTTTGCCTCTACTATGTTCCGATGTTTTGCTGGTATATGCTTTGGGCGCCGTGTCACTGCTGATCAGTGCCATAGCGCAAGTGCTCCCTCTGTTAAAATGATGTATCTATTGTATCCATGTTTGGCTTATTTGGTTTACTGTCAGTCCCTAGTCTAGTGCACCCGGAGTGCCAGGGCTTGTAAATACAAATGCCGCTCGTGGGCTTGCAGCACGTGTTGTGCCACCCACAGGAGCGGCCTTGTAAACGAATGTCTACGGGTCGGTCATTGCGAGACCCACGTGCAGTCCTGCACTGTCACGTCGGCTGCGCAGGTATACCTACCTGCCAGCCCCTCCAACCTTCCCTTAGCTTCATGTTAGTCACCCCTATGGTAGGCCCGTGGGCAGGGTGCATTGTAAGTGTAAGGTAGGACAAGCCTGACCAAGTTGGCATGTCCTGATAGTGAAGTGCCGCCATCTTAGGGCTTCACTATTGCGAGGTAGCCTGCTCTCCGTTGGATAGAATGGGCCGCCGGGATTATCAACGCTATAATCCTAGCTGGCTCGGGGAGCATGGTGCAATGTCGAGTTTGGTATCCCTGAACTCGGGGTTTAATTACGCATCCGTTGGTGTGGATGGTTTTTGGACTCTGGGTTCGAAAATAGCACTTTTAGAAAGTGTCTATTTTCTTGTCTAACCATATCTGGTCTCTGCTGGTCTGCGTGTATGTGACAGGAGCTGGGTGGCTCCAAGAGGTCTGGATGAGTCAGTGTGGGATGAGTGGGACATTACGTTGAGAGTAGGGGGAGAGTAGTTGTTGATAGCCTGCCTTGCCTGATACAATGCTGGCTCCACCTCCTGCCGAGCGACTGATGGCTCTGTACCTGCCATGGACGATCCTAGCCCCACCTCCTGCCAGGAGGGCGATAGCTCTGCTCCTGCCAGTGTGAATGCTGGCTCCACCTCCTGCGGGGCGTCTGAGGACCCGGCCCGGCTCAATGAATAGGCCAGGTGCTACTGCCTAGCTCCACCCACCACAGACCCAGGATGTTGGGAAATCCCCGGCATAGACAAAGGGATCAAAGACGAAAAGGGGTATAAGAGAAGGACCCCTGAACTAGGAAATCAGATCACTTCTGACAAGGAACCCTGTAACCAAGGACAAGAAGCCTGCTGATCTAAAGGACTGCTTACCCCTTCTGCCAGTGTGCTGTTGTTGGGGGAATCCTGCAGCGCTTCTTTATTTTTGCCAAGGAACCAGGAGAGAGGAACTGTGTGTGTACTCTCACGCTTGCTAAGAAAATCTCCAAGGACTGGAAGAGTGCCAGTCTCCTGCCGAAGTCACAGGGCTAAAGGACTTCACCTGCTACAAAGTGCTATCTGCTGGAAGTGTGAATCCAGCATCTCTGAAAGAACCAGCAACCACGACGATCGGACGCTGGGCCCAACCGACACCAGCAGCAACGCCAGTGAGTAGGAGTACGGCTCTAACTCCAGAGGACCTCGTGTCTGCCCCGCTGCTGATCGCATCAACCGTGTGCCCTTCGACGCCGTGAGCGCTGCTCACTCTGTGCAACTGCATCATCGACAACGCCTGCTGTGGCCTCATCGACACCGAAGACGCGACGCCGGAGTGCTCGACGCCGCTGATCATCGTGTGCTTCATTTTCCTAAGGTACTGTGTTGTTGGGGGTCCGTGTGACTCCAGGCCCGACGCAGCGCTCCTCGCGGTCGACGCCGAACCTGTGGATTATCTCCGCCCAGCGTTGTGTAGCTCCCGTGTGAGTTACCCTGTTGCTAAAGAACTGTGTTTCCAAGAAGAAGATTTGCTTGATACTAAAAGACTTTTGTGCTAAAGAAGAAACTACCTTTGAACTATCCTTTTTCCTTCCCGAACGTATTTATTCCGATTGTGTACAGTTTTGCCGTTATTTTGGTCTTGTGCTAAGCCTTATATAAAAATACTTATTTTTATAATACTACGGTGTCGTGTCCATTTGTAGTGTATTCACTGTATTACTGTATGTGGTCATAATTGCTTAACACACAGCCTCTGAGATAAGCCTGTTCTGCTCTGCCAAGCTACCAAGGGGGTGAGCAGGGGTTATCGAAGGGTGTGATCCCCTTGCCCTAACTAGAAAAGGAGTGTCCCTATTTGTCAGAAGTGTATACCTCTGCCAACTAGAGACAGCCGGTTCTAACAATCAATAACCCCCTTTGCACGATTTCTAGTTTTGCACAACATTCTAAACATCTGTAAGGGCCTGGTCGGACCCGCCTGCGCCCCCCCTCCCTGTGCTCGAGACCTCGGCCTGTGCCATGGAAGGAGCAGGCGGGGGGAGGTCGGAATAACAAAAGCTCACACGACAGCGTTTAAAGAGAAAAATTCCACCAAGACCCCAAACCCCCAAGGACGCCACGAGCTGCTTTATGTTTAAAGAGAAAAAAGTGGAAGTATTTCGGGAATCCGAGCTGCTGCTGGCGCATCCTTGGACTGTGTGGTCCGGGGAGGAGGGAAGGGCCAGAGGGACTTGATGGGAGTGGTGGGGGGGAGGGGAGGGGGGGGTATAGAGAGGGAGAGGAGGAGAGACAGGACAGGGGCAAGCAGCAGAGACACGGCGACACGGCGGGTAAAATAAACAAACAAGCCTTTCACCGTAACACGGCGGGCAGGGGAGGGGGCGGAGAGGGGAGAGGTGCGACACGGCAGGCAGGCAGGGGAGGAGAGTAGGAGGAGGAGGAGGGGGGAGGAGAGTAGGGGAGGCACGGCCTAGCGGCAGGCAGGCAGGGGAGGAGAGGAGGAGGGGGAGGAGAGTAGGGGAGGCACGGCCTAGCGGCCGTGCAATCAAGTAGTGAGGGGGCGGAGCTGGGGGAGGCTGTGAGAGAGAGTAGGCAAGGCAGGCGGCTGGGGGCATGTGCACGCGCATTTAAGCTCAATGCGCATGCGCATTGAGCTTAAATTTCTCGTGCACTGCAAGGAATCGCCACGATTCCTTGCAGTGTGGATAAAGAGCGGATAAGTCCCAATACTCTCGCCTTGCTCGATGCGCATGCGCATCGACAGGCGAGACCTAAAAACCTTGGCTAAAGAGCTGAAGTAGGCGGATCCATGCTGTACTCTAGTGAGTGGATGAAAAATCTGAATGACACAATAACTGACCAGTGGATGAAGATTGCTGGCTGAAGCCTTTATAAGTAATTATATTACACATATAACTTTAGTAAAATCAATAGGTCTTAGTTAATGCAAGATCTAAAAGTAACTTACCAATTTTGGGCCTCATTTGCTATATTTTGACACACAGCAGCGCAGCAAGTCTTCCTGCTGCGCTGCCATGTATCAAAATAAAAGGGTAGGAATGCGCCATATCTACAAGATACAGCGCATTCCTGTCCTTATCACCTGTACTGGCGCACAAACAGAAGCCATGCACCAACGCAGACACCCTTGCGTCATTTTGCATGGGTGTCTGCATTGCGGGGATGATTGTTTTTGTGCAGGAAGGGACACCTTCCTGCACAAAAACAATCCCTGATGTCATTTTCATCTTACTATGCATGCTGCAGAATGCAGCAAAATTGAAAGTGGGAAAAACGAGGAGAAATAAAAATATTTTTCCTCGTTGCGCCACTCCTACACCTCCCCTGGGGAGGTGTAGGATTCTGACGCATTCCCAGCTTTACAAAACATTGCACATCTGGGAATGTGTCAGGTTCCATGGATGTTGCATGGGAACACCCACAGCAATGCCCATGCAACACCCCTTTCACGCAGAGTAATGCCTCAAAAAAAGTGACACAACGGCGGCGCAATGGGCTTGTGAATGAGGCCCTTTGCCTTCAATTAGGATGCTGACAGGTTACTCTTACAGTTTTGGCTTTGTCAACAACACCATTATCCACAACCATCAGAGCCTTATTTTTCGTGGAATAACCATTAGAAACACTGTTTCTGTGCCTATTATTATCACACACCATCAAGCAAAAGGCTTCCGTACTACTGGGAGGTGAATATTATTACTGGGAGATCTGCCAGAAGTACTGCTGCATCTGCCCTTACTACTGAAAATGCTCATTTGGTGCAGAGCAGAAACATGTCTAGTAGCCCTTTGCCCATGTATTTTCACTGTTTTGCACAATTTGTTCCCAGTTTGTAAGAATTATGTTAGATTAGCTTTGTATTAGCATTGAATTTTGCCCCTAAAATTACTGTTTTTGTGTTATGCTGGTGACATTTGTGGACGTACTTGGCAGCATGCTGGGCATACCTGCAAGTAGTTACGCGTTTATAATACATTTGGTGCATTCTTGGTGGTGTGCTAGCTTTCCCTGACATAACCTTCATACCCTAGGTAGGACACTAATCTTCTAAAATGTAGGAAAGGTTTAAATACCTGGCTATTGCCTCAATCGTTTTAATCATAGACTACTGGCTGACCTTTTGAATGGGTACACAACTTACAGGGAGGCTGCGCAACCCTCGGTTGCTGGCCGCCCCAGGGTTGTGCCTACTAACACATACAGCTAGATTCACGAAAGAGCCGTTTTGCGAGTCCTTAATAGCGATTATTAAGGAATCGCTATTAAGGACTTGCAAAACGGGATTCATGTAGGAATCGCTAAATAAATTGCGATTCCTACACATTCCTTATTTGCGATTAGCAAATTGCTAACCTCAAATAAGGAATAACTCCCCATTCATTCCTTATTTGCGATTAGCAATTAGCTAATCGCAAATAAGATAGCGATTTCAAGGGTGCCAGGGGTGTCCAAAGGACACCCTGTAGCACCCCTGAAATGCAAATTTAAACAGGTGTTGCGCACACACACATGTCCAAAGGACATGTGTATGTGTAACGTGCAACAGAAAAAAATGCACTAAAGAGCTTTTTACTATTTTTTCGCTATTTACTACGAAGTCAGACTTCGTGGTAAATAGCGACCAAATATTGCGAATTCGCAATTTCCAATTGGTTAATGAATTGCATTTAAGGAATCTCTAATAGAGATTCCTTAAATCCAATTCCTCGCAAATATGCGATTTCTCAAATAGCGATTTTTTCATTTGGGATGATGAATCCCAAATGCAAAAATTGCACTCGCAAAGGGCTTGTGAATGAGGCCCTTTGCCTTCAATTAGGATGCTGACAGGTTACTCTTACAGTTTTGGCTTTGTCAACAACACCATTATCCACAACCATCAGAGCCTTATTTTTCGTGGAATAACCATTAGAAACACTGTTTCTGTGCCTATTATTATCACACACCATCAAGCAAAAGGCTTCCGTACTACTGGGAGGTGAATATTATTACTGGGAGATCTGCCAGAAGTACTGCTGCATCTGCCCTTACTACTGAAAATGCTCATTTGGTGCAGAGCAGAAACATGTCTAGTAGCCCTTTGCCCATGTATTTTCACTGTTTTGCACAATTTGTTCCCAGTTTGTAAGAATTATGCTAGATTAGCTTTGTATTAGCATTGAATTCTGCCCCTAAAATTACTGTTTTTGTGTTATGCTGGTGACATTTGTGGACGTACTTGGCAGCATGCTGGGCATGCCTGCAAGTAGTTACGCGTTTATAATACATTTGGTGCATTCTTGGTGGTGTGCTAGCTTTCCCTGACATAACCTTCATACCCTAGGTAGGACACTAATCTTCTAAAATGTAGGAAAGGTTTAAATACCTGGCTATTGCCTCAATCGTTTTAATCATAGACTTACTGGCTGACCTTTTGAATGGGTACACAACTTACAGGGAGGCTGCGCAACCCTCGGTTGCTGGCCGCCCCAGGGTTGTGCCTACTAACACATACAGCTAGATTCACGAAAGAGCCGTTTTGCGAGTCCTTAATAGCGATTATTAAGGAATCGCTATTAAGGACTTGCAAAACGGGATTCATGTAGGAATCGCTAAATAAATTGCGATTCCTACACATTCCTTATTTGCGATTAGCAAATTGCTAACCTCAAATAAGGAATAACTCCCCATTCATTCCTTATTTGCGATTAGCAATTAGCTAATCGCAAATAAGATAGCGATTTCAAGGGTGCCAGGGGTGTCCAAAGGACACCCTGTAGCACCCCTGAAATGCAAATTTAAACAGGTGTTGCGCACACACACATGTCCAAAGGACATGTGTATGTGTAACGTGCAACAGAAAAAAATGCACTAAAGAGCTTTTTACTATTTTTTCGCTATTTACTACGAAGTCAGACTTCGTGGTAAATAGCGACCAAATATTGCGAATTCGCAATTTCCAATTGGTTAATGAATTGCATTTAAGGAATCTCTAATAGAGATTCCTTAAATCCAATTCCTCGCAAATATGCGATTTCTCAAATAGCGATTTTTGCATTTGGGATGATGAATCCCAAATGCAGAAATTGCACTCGCAAAGGGCCAGATTCTCAGAATCTGGCCTTTGCGAGCGCAATTTAGCTTCATGAATCAGGCTGTAATTTCCTTAAAAGTGAGTGGTAGTCATTGTAAATTAGATACAGGGTCCGATCATTGTTTAGCGGTCGAGGTTAATAGGCTCAGAAAATACTTGTTCTTAATTTCTATAACTCATTTGACAAGGTATCTATAAATAAGCACTAATGCAGCCTAACTCACTTTTTAGTTTTATATAGGGTGAAGCAAGTTACTCAGTTTTTGATTTTCTTACTTGGTGATTTTAACATTCATTTGTGTACTAAAAAATGCCAGGTGTTCAACGTATTTGGGCCGGGAGAAAATGTTGACTCATTTTGAACATTCCCCTCAAGGTGAATATTTAGAGGATGTTCTAGCTGACTTTGGTTTGGCTCTTCCAACCACGGCAGATGTTGGCTTGGGTATCCCCTCGTTAAAGGGTAGGCAATTGTTTTCCACTATTTATTACATATGTTATCACGTTTTTAATTCCTCTTGTCTTGGTTTATGCTGCGAAATGGCCACATTATAGTGGCCATAACCCCATTCTCATTAGTTTAAGAGGGTGTTCAAAGTCCTCAGATGTGGAGGAGTCTAGGGCCTTAGCTCCTACAGTAAAAACTATGGATCAAGGGCGCAGATTGATCCCTAGATGGGCTAAGGTGGTACCAGATCTTTTTCTGAACGATTTGTTAATTACTGTAGGGAATGAGATTGCCATCTGTCAAGATAGTACACAGGGGGGAGTGGGGATTGTCGCAGCCTTTGAAAAGATTTGTAAGCAGGTAGCCAGCGGCTTCTCCCAACCTAATAAAGTAGGCACTCAAAAAAGAAGAGAGGTAATTTGACCACAATGGCACAGTTGCCCATCGGAAATTATTATCTGCCCTGAAACATAAACCTCAGGACAGAAATTTAATAGCGGCTGCAAGACTAGAGTATAATCGCGTTTGGCATATACGCAAATCGGATATTAAACAAGAGGATTGGAACGATTTGCTGTCTGTCGACGTGATAAAGAACAGTACAAACGTTTGGGACATCATAAACAGACCTTTTTCTTCTGGTCTTGAGGGCAACTCTGTTGAGTGTAATATCCCTGAAGAGCTCTGGTTTAACCATTTTAAACATATATATGACGGCCAGTCTGATCAGGTAATCACAGGGTCTACTTGTTCAACTGCCGTATATAGTTTGAACTTTTCTGAACAAGAAGTGGCCTTGACTATAGCTCAAATGACCAGCAATGAAGCCCCAGGCCCAGATGGGGTTCCTGTTGACCTTTTTAAAGCAGATATCACTCTATGGGCAAAGCTATTGGCCAACGTTTTAAACATAGTATGCTTACAGGGAATGCCTAAGTCCTGGGCCACATCAATTATTGTCCCATTTTTTAAACAAGCATTGGCATAGACAATATGTCTCACATTTGGGACCGTATATGTGTTTTGTCAGACTTATTGGCTTTGCCAATGTGTTTAGGCTATGTTGTAGCGGAGTGTACCTGCTGTGCAGCACGTTGGAAATTTATAATAAAGTAATAAGTATTTTTGTTACCTTATTGGCCATCCTGTGAATGTTGTCACAATAGGTCTTAGACAAGTGGCAGACATAATCAAACATTGATTGTGATTGCTGGATATGTAGTGCCAGTACTAGATAAAGAGAACTGTTTCCCTTCTCTTGATGGCCCCTTTTAAGTGCTAATGAGGTTAATATTTTTGCAGCCAGTACTTATTGTTGCAGATATTGTTTTTGTAAAGCACTTTCACCCACCCCCTGGGTCTTTTATGTGCATTTAAAAAAACCTTTGAATTATAAACATTGTTGCACAGATAGACACACACAAACGTGCAAGCACAAAAACATAGAAACATGCATGCAGACAGACATGCACACATTTGGAAATACATCAACCTGCAGCTGCATACACTGATAGATGCAACCACACAAGCATACATATACACGCTCATGCACACTTATGTAAGTAAGTAGCAGCACATACAAACACATATACACACTACGTGTATGGCAGTCAGCTTTGCCACAATGTTTTTTGCTATCACAAGCCTTTTGTTTGCTATATTTTTAGCAGACCTTTAAATGGTACCGTTATACATAATGTGTTTATTTTTGGGGGGCATCGTACCTTCCTTCGACATTATCCACCCTGGGGGCGTTGGTTAAAACTAAAGGAGAAGGCGGGTCGGAAAGGCGAGAATGGGGCAGTAAGAGGCAGCGTTGACTGAAAGAAATGGAGAGATGGGAAGACAGAGTGTGAAGGGGGCATGGGGCCGAGAGAAGGAGCGAGCTTCTAGAGGATAAGGCGTTGAAAGTGAAGATGCAACAGGGAGAAGCAGTTTGCACAATATCACGATACTTGTTAGAAAAGAGTCACACTTGCAGAAATGTGTCCTTTCTGAATAGTTTCTAAGGTTTTAAAACGAAACATCTCACAATAGCCGGAACCTGCATCAAACTCCTGCAGGGAGAGTGAGTGAAAGTGTGGAAAACCTGCAACACAAAAACAAGCTGTCTCCTCCCGTCTCAGCCGGCTCCTGGAAGAGGCACAAAGGAGCCGGGGGAGGGAAGGAAGGGGTAGGGGAGGAGGCTTTCGCAAGCGCAGCCGCACGAAGCAGACCAAAAACAACCTATGAAATATGACACTCAACAGATGGCACACGGCATGCCGCTGCTCGTATCCGCAAGGTGGATGCTGTAGGCATCAACATTTTAAGAAGAGATGAGACAAAAATCCGCCTTTGGCCAATTGCGTGCTTTTATTTTTGAAAGCCATACGCAAAGTCCAATGAAATGTCACTACAACACGCACAAGCTTGCTCAAAGTCCAGAGTGATTCCAAGAGGTCATCTCCTAGAGCAGGACATGACCGCTGCACTAGGCTCGACCTAATAAAGGAGAGAAAGGGGACCAAAGGTGCTACAGACCAATCTCATTGATCGACTCCACGGTCAAGGTGCTGGGTAGAGTGGTCCTCAGCAAGCTGACTGGATGGATTGATGAATGTGGTGTCCTGTCAAACCTTCAATATGGATTTAGGAAGGGCAGAGGCACCTTTGATCAGTGCCTTAATCTCTATCTTTTAATAGGAAAATATACGATAGCCAAGAGAGGGACACTTCACCTTGCATTTATGAATCTATCCTCGGCATTTGACCGAGTGAATAGATCCACGCTCTGGGACCTGCTATTAGCAATGGGTATGGATAAAAATATTGTGTTTTTTTTAGCTGAGCTGCACAGGGATCTCTCGACAGCAGTAAGGTTCGACTAAAAGGGTAATCTAACACAGAAGATAGATATCATAAGAGGAGTCAGACAGGGCTGTATCCTGGCCCCGTTGCTATTTACTCTTCATATTAATAATTTAGATTCAGTCTGTGTGGAGGAGCCAAGGACATCCCCCTGGCTTTGAAACGATTGATCCCTGCTTTGTCATATGCCGATGACGCTGCCCTACTGGGGCGCACATCGGTGGGACTTCAACATTTGCTGTTCTCCGTTGCTGGTTTTATGGACTCATTGGACTTAAATTTTTCCAAATCACACACCATGAGTATGGGAGTAAAGCCAAGAAAAATCAAAACGTTTAGTTGTGAAGGTAACAAAATAACCAATGTCACATCTTTCCCACATTTAGGTGTTCTATTTGATGATAGATGTTCAAGGGCCCCGCAAAGGAGTGCAAAGAGAAATGCTATGGCACTATCCACTGGTACGGTACTCGATTTCACTCAAAGGTTGGGTGCCATACCTGTGCAGGCAACGGTAAAAATATATAAATCTAAGTGTATCGCCATTGCGAACTATGGTTCCTAAATTTGGGGTTATAAAAATTGCACTGAGCTTCAAATTGTGGAAAATAAATTTTTAGAAGTCTGCTCTCAGCCCCCCAATCTATATTTTCGTGCATAACTCATGAAGAATTGGTTATTGGTTATGTTGCTGATTTAACTAAAATGTCCCCTTTTCTCAAATGGATTTCGATCTGGTGCAATCCGGAGTTTGTGTTAAATCAAGAAATCATTTGAGATTGTATGGTTCTAGATAGGGCATGTAACATTCCATGGCTGAGATATGTGGAAAGCATAGCAAGGATGCTTGGCCGACCAGAGGTTTTTGATAATCCTGAAAGAATATGTAAAAATGACCGGGTGTGGGCCAAGACCTTATTTCTCCGCTTAGCATCCGTACAAAGGGGAGGCCACTGAATTATTGAAACCCACTGTCTGTGCACACCAGATTTAAAAAAACGCTTACTTTATGGAGCCCTATTTGACTATAGTCAATAAGCCTCAACTCTGCTTTCTTATGATGAGAATGAGGTTTAACCTCTTGCATTTTTTATTAGATGAACCTCTGGGCTGGAGTAAGATAGAGGATCTAGGACCATGCTCTTGCAATAAATTCTTGAGGCAAGATACTTTGCACTTTGTCATGTTTTGCGAACACTATCTGCAGATTTGCAAGTGCTTTATTTTTCCGATCCCAAAGGACAAGGGCTATCTGCAGGTCACACCTGTCCTAACCTATCTACAGATGTTGAATAGCCCCAGGCCAGGGACATTTTTAATATCACTAGATTTTTATCTGCTGCAGTCAAAGCAAGGAAAAGAAGGAAATAATATGAGTGTGGGCTTATGGGTTTCGACTTTTTATCTTAAAATTCTGTAATGACCCTTTTTATACTATATGTATTTGATAATATAAGTTAGTTCTGGCATTTCATTTTTAATGTAAAATTGACTCCTCTTTTTAATATGTATTTTATATATGTATTTTACCTGTGATGGATTTGTGTTATATTTGGCTTTATGTGATGTTTTTTTTAACATGCTTTTATGGTTTTGAATAACTGATTAAAGTGATTTTGACTGACTGACTGACTGACCTTTTGAATCGTCCAATGCTGCCTTACTGTTTGAGTCTTGTCATTTTTTTTACCACAAGGATATCCCTTTGGGGGGACAATCTGCACTGTGAAAATACTATAAACAGAAACATAAAGGTGCCCCATCAGTGGTATATTTGAGGGTATTCTTGGCAACATGTTGGATATCCATGACATAATGGTGGCCCAACAGTAACATTTTGTGTGCATTCTTTACAACATGCTCACTATCCGTGTATAACAGTAACCCCTCAGTGACATATTTTTGGGTATTCTTAGTGACATGCTGGCCCATCCCCCCCCCACATCAGAATGACCGCCTCCTTCCCGCAATTCAAATCGCTACTCAAAGCCCTCTTCCTGGAACTTAACTTCCACTGCTTAACGAGAACTCCTCGCCTATTGGTGAAATCCGATATCTTTCTTGATCTAGAGCCGATCGTTTTGCTCTTGAACTCCGTCCCATTTTTGCGGACAAGTTGTTGTTTTACAGACTCTATTTCTTACCTGTTGTTCCCGATTCCGGCTTTTCTATGTTTATTTTTCCTGTTGCATTTCTCTATTTGATGTGAAGCGCTCTGATACCCTCGGGTCCAGCCAGCGCTATACAAAACTTCAATAAATAAATAAAAAATAAAAAAATAGTGGGCCACCCATTCAAGTTTTTGTCTGTTGAAAGCTGGCTCTCTATACAGTGTACTAAAATGAAGTACACTGTGCAGGGAGCCCAGGGAGACCCAGATTGGTATAAAGAGGCAAAAGTAGATAATACTAATGGTCTATTTGTGTTATTGTGAGCGAGCAGTCAGGCTTACCAGAGGGTAGTGCTAAGCACTTGTTGTACTCACAGAGGCAATAAATGAGACACACACTCAACAATAAATTCGAGACCAGTTTGCAAAACTAATATTGATTTTTATATCATTTTTAAGGCCAAGAACATCGTTCACAGGTAAGTTCTTTTTTAGTTATGGATTTTCAAAGTCCGGAAAATAGCTCACTGTTGTGCGCAATTACGCACAATGAAAGTCTACAGTCAGTTCTAGTGTTTCACCTTCAAGGTTTAGAGTAGCAGCAGGCCAAGGTTCCACCAGTGAATCGTTGGGAGTGTCCCGGATTCGGCCGGGAGCAGGGTGCTGAGGTTGTTGGTAGCTGGTGCACTATGAAGCAGGGGGCCACCTAAAAACAGGCTGCACAAGAGGACTTACAGGTAAGTCCGGGGGACCCCAATAAAGGTATCAGGTCGCTATGGCCTCTGGATCACGGGAGCACAGCTGGTTCATCAGTAACCAGGCCAGGCACGCTGGGTGCACAGCAGATAGGGTAGTCAGGCTCTGTGTGTCAAGATGGTTTTCACTGTCGGGGGCAGGCAGATTGTAGAGACGATTCAGGGACATCTGGAGCACTCACGGAGTAGATCTCTGGGGTCTTGATGTCCCTCGACGGGTGCTTCCTACCCGGGCAGTTGGAGTCCGCATTGAGCTCTTTGTCTCGGTGCCAGTTGCAGGTGGTCTGGTACCTCGGGTATTGGTATGGGCCGGCGACAGTAGGTCCTGGTGTCCTGTTGGGGGGGAAGATCTGACCATCAGAAGCTGATGTACAGCTTCTGGTTTGGTTGGTAAACCACACTCTGTGTGATTGGTGCCTGCTGACTTCAGGGGAGTAATTTCTCTACTCCAAGGGAATTCTCTGATGATTGGCAAAGGGCTGGGGACTACGGGTTTCTCGGAGGCCTCACAGCAGCAGGACGAGACAGCACACAATGATGGTCGAGTCCTTGGAGACAGCAGACCGGGTTTCACACCACATTTCTGCAGCAGGTACTCTGTTCTCGGGACAGGGTCCAAGCACGCCACCTAAATACTAAATTTAGGAGCATTGCAAGGGGAGACAGGTAGTAGCCAATGGGCTGCCTACCTTTAAGGTGTCTACAACTTCTATGTGACCAGTTCTTTTGGGGAGTGGGCACAATCCTGACCCTAATTGGCTAAGTCCCTCTCAAACAAGATGAAGAAAACTAAAATGTGGGGTCCACATCACCTGCCCCACCTTAGAGGTGGTGCTGGCTAAATGTGGGCCCACCTCCTAATCTGACTAATTTCCCCACCTGTCCTCCTGCCAAATGCAGAGCAGGACAGGGGTGTTGCCAACTGACCTGCTTGCGCTGCCGCGGCCCTTTGCAACCTTCATCCTCGTGGGGACCTGCTGGCGCTGCCGCGGCCTCTTGCAACCATCATCTTCGTTGGGACCTGCTGGCACTGCCGCGGCCCGTTGCTACCTACGACCTCCTCGGGACCTGCTGGCGCTGCCGCGGCCCGACCTTCCCGAACGCCGAGCTCGAGGATTGTGAGCTATCCATCGTCTCATCTCAATACCAGATTGGTAACAAGACTGTCCCGCTACCCCCTTTCCCTTCCAGAGACTAGAATTGAGAGGATCCTCGTGTCCTGATCTCAGTGTACCGTACTACCTTACTTCAAGAATTGCCTATAAAGAGCGTTAAACCTTATCTTTGTGTGGTGTCCATCTGTGGGGGGGAAGTTACTTGTCTGTACGATCGCTGGAGACGGCCCTCACCGGAGGCCTCTCCCCTTGTCCTCGGCTGACCCTCCAGGTCCCCGTCTAACACTGCCCCACCTTAGAGGTGGTGCTGGCTAAATGTGGGCCCACCTCCTAATCTGACTAATTTCCCCACCTGTCCTCCTGCCAAATGCAGAGCAGGACAGGGGTGTTGCCAACTTCCACTATCTGGAGATGCCTGGGTTGGCTTTCAAAGGCGTCATCACCTTTGAAGCTTCCTGCCTTTGAATGCCACTGTAGCCCGGAGGAGGTGTGAATCACCTGTACCCAGAGCAGGCATTACTACTATCCTCTGAGAGCAGAGCCTCTAACCCCATGAGGTCAAAAACATGTCTGGTGGTGGCAGGCTGGCTGAAACTAGTCAGATACCACACCAGTGTTTGGTGGGTTTTCAGGGGGCACATGTATGGTGCCCTCGGTGTGTATTTATTAATAGGCTGGCATCAGTGGGGATTTATTAAGACACGATGTTGGGTATCAAACATCCTTGGGTACAGGGAAGCCATAATGGTGCTGGGAACTCATAATGATGGGCGCCCAGCCCATGTACTCTCTAAAGCTTCCAGGTGCACTTACAATATCCAAGAATTGACTTAGATATTGTAGGCTCATATCTGCTCATGCAGATAGGACCACACACGTGATATAGTGCACACTGCCTTATCGCTGAAATGCCTGCAGTCTGGGTGATTTACCTTTACCTCATGCAGTGTCAGGCGGAATGGCACACAGTGATGTGTGCCATGTCGTCTCTTCAGTTTTCTCTGCACCATGACACACAGCCTGCAATGGCAGTTTTCATTGTCTTTGTGAGGGGTCCCTAGGGTGGCACACTTCTTCAGTCCTAATTCCCTCGGTACCAGCTGTACCATTTATTAGGGAGTTACTGGGGTTGCTGAAGTTGTGCCAATTGTGGTGGAGTTTTAGGGAAATAATACTGGTACTGGAAACCTGGTTGTAAGGGACCCAGTACACCTCAGTCAAAGTTGCTTCAAAAACCAGGCAAAAAGTGTGGGGAGGGGGGTATGCAACAATTACGCATTTATTTTAACATCTTGGCTATCCAAACATAATAGTGGCCTATCATTGATGTGTTTGTGGGCATTCTTGGATACATGCTGGGTATTCCTGTATAATTGTGTCCCACCCGAGACATATTGTTGGCATTTTTGGCAGAATTACATCAATCTCTGCCTTAACAGTGGCCCATCCTTGACTTTACGTGGGCCTACATGACGGAATTCTAGCTATCAGTGGCATGATTGTGATGAAAAGCCTTCTTCTGATAGACAACCAGAAATGAAAGCTAACAAAAATAATAAATAACAAACAATTTTAAGATAACAGCTAATTAAAACTATGCTACTTATTTATCCAAATTACAGGTGCATCTTCTTCAAGAAAGAAAAGATAAGAAAATAAAGACACAGACAGTGAATTACTCAATATACAAAAAGACCACATCGAAACTGACAACCAACACATTTCTGCCTCTCATTAGACTGCAGGGAAATAAAACTGTGGCAAAAACAACACTAAACAGACCTGTAAAGCAAAAATTAATACTGAAAAGTAGTAAAGACAACATCCAGAATGTAAGTAAAAATTTACTCCTGCAGTTTTAAAATATTAAAATAAATGAAACTTCGCATATTGTTCTTTTAAATAATAGATATATTCTATAGTCTAAAACCCACAGATGAAATGTTGCATCAAATCCCAAAAAGGAAATAAGTTATTTGATTTTAGGGGACATACTTGCAGTAAGGAGAACACTCCCAGTGAGAAAACATACTGGAAATGTACTAGTTATTATTCAAATTCGTGCTGTGGCAGGACAACCACTAAAAATGAAATAGATGAAAGCATTAAGGAACATAACCATCATCCCAGCATCAGTAAACTAGAGGTCAGAAATATTTTTATGGGCCTAAAAGAGAGCTGTATGGGTTCACATGAGCCAATTGCAACACTACTTAAAAATATTATAGCAAATGTTTCTGAAGAAGCAGCAGGCCAACTCCCTAGCATACCATCCCTAAAAAGGCTAACTATCAAAATACATAGCACAGCTAGGGAAGCACCAATAGCTCCTAAAACATATACAGATATTAACATACCCTCAAACCCTACCAATCACACTTTTATTTACATTTATGACAACCTCAAAAATAATAAAAGAATTATAATTTATGCAACAAATGTCAATTTACTACCTTCATGCAATGTAGCACAAGGATGGCACTTTTAAGTTGTGAACTCCACCACTCAGTCAAATATACACAATACATGATCATTATCAAAATATAAACATTCCATTAGTGTAGGCAATGTTAACTAGCCAACAATGTGCAATTTACTGTAACATGGTAATGCATATTAATTGAAAATACTAACAAATATAACCAACAAAATATAATCATAGATTTTGAACAAGCAGTAATTTAGACCATAATTAAATCTACCTGCACATTGCAATTCATGGATGCTTCTATCAATTTACTAGAGTATAAGAATTCACCTCACAGAATCCACCCTGAGTATAGAACATGCAGCTAACTGAAAATCTGCATATAAAGCAAAAAAAGCAAATAGCTTTAGTATACGTCTCGTATTCAAAGTTACCAAACTTTCAGAAATGCTAATTGAATCCCCCTATTACCAACAATATAAAACAAAGCCAGCCCCACTAATAGATTTTTTTAGGATTCTTGTAATGGTGACCTGCACTAATCAGGCCACAGATGCCAACCCAAGTATCACATTCCATGTTGGAATGTCTATCACAACGCCATATCCCAAATGCAAAAAATGCTAAGAGTGCCACTATTTCGTCCAAGGAACATTTGGAAGTAGCCAACCTACAATCTACCAACCCATAGCAATATTTTAAAAAGAACAAAGCTGCCAGGAGCTAAGAATGGAAAACTCCCTAACCCAACTTAAACCAAAAGTCTCCAAATAAAGGGAGGTAAGGAGTTAAAAAAATATTTTGTCCTGCGTGAACCTTTTGATGAGCACCTGTCTGCCAGTGTGAGTGTTTGACTGCTTGTGTGTGCGTTTGTGTGTGGGAATGAGGAAGAGAGAGAATCTGAACTCTCTCAGATGGTATTCTAAAAAAATGTTGTGGATTGCTTTGCGTGTGCATGTCTTCTTGTGCATCAGTACAGAATATTTGAGTATTGTGCTTAGGCCCGGACCCAGGATTGTGATCTGGGAGGGTCATGAAGACGAATAAGAAGGCCATAAAGATGTCTTGTATGGGTGAGAGCTTCATAACCTACATACTGCCAGTTTCCGTCTACTAGTTTTAACTGTGTGTTTCTAGAGGTTTAAACCTATAGGCTTAATCTCTGCCCACTCACCCTCATTTCCCACTCTCTCGCCCTTCTCTCTCTTTACTTCACTCTCCTTTTTCTCCACTTCACACTGCTGTCCCACTCACCTCACCCTCTACTTCCTCCCACCTCACTCGCTCTTCTCTCTTCCTTCTTCACCTCATTCTAGTCTCTCTCCACCTTATCCACCTGCTTACCCGTGGTGCCTTTCCCATTCTCCTGTCTCCCATCTGTCTCTCCCATTCTCATCACCTCCTATTTATCCATCACTCTCCCTGTCCATCAATTTCACCTCCTTCGTGTTCTACAGCTATTCACCAGTCTCTTCACACTCTTTCTCCAGACCCTTCCCACCACCAATCATTTGCTCATGACCCTCTTCTGTGATCACCTTCCTTTCTCATCATTGCTATCCTTCCCAATCGTCATCCTCTGCCTTTATCCTTCTTTGTGCCTCTCCCTCAGTGGCATCCGCAACAATGAAGAGGTTTCGGGGCAGGTCGAGGGAGTGCGGGGGAGCACGTGGGATTTAATAATTTAAAAAAAAACACCTATTGCCTCCGGGCTGGAGAAACCTAAGTGTGCATGTGTGTTTGACCGGCCTGAGATGGCTGGCCAAACACATGTGAGCACTTAGAGAGTTCACATAGCACTTCTCCTCCCCTTCTTCCATTTTTAATAACTTCTTTACTCTTCTTTCATCCACCTGTTTTCTTACCATTCTTTTGTCTTATCCTTTTTTTCTTTTTTTTCTTACGCATCTTTTCTATCCTCACATTCTCTATTCATTCACCATTTCTTATTCCTGTACCTGAACACCTTTTCTTTTTGTCAAGATATAGAAACTTTGATCATGTTTGTTATACATGGAGTCATAGTTCTGAAGGTGGCTGTGGGGTTTTCAGAGCATCCAATGGGAGGACACCACTGCTTCTACAGCTGTGAGTTAATCTTTAGCTAATATCAATAGCAGTATAAATGAGTTATGTACTATGCATTTCGAAATGCCCCAAAATAACACATTTATTTGAAGCTTCAATATATGTGTAGTTTATCCAGCTCAGGGACTCCTAGCAGTTAAAAATGTTTATATTGATGGTCGGACACCAACGTTTTATTCTGATCTTGCTTGCTGTCTACAAGAAAGTTTATTATTATTTGGGGTAGGCCAAGTGGCAGCTCCTCCGCTAAGGCAGAGAAGCTTCGTGCCACTGCCTGGAAGCAGCAAAAGAAACGCAAAAAATCGGGTGATAATAATGTAATATTATTATCATTTTATTTTGTCCTCCTGCTGCGGCAGTGTGTACGAGGGGGCAGGCAGGGCTGCAGAGCAGGGGAGGAGTAGTAGAACACTACTGTATGCAACTACTATTTCGTCGTTACTCCTGGGCCACCCACAACAGTCATGCGCACTTCCCTGTTCTCCATGCAAGCTGCATCACAGCCTGCATGGAGAACATGTCCACCCCTCCAGCCTTAGCTGAGCGCCGTGTCACGGTGCTCAGACCAATCACAACACTCCACTGCAGCGTGGTACTTGGATGTGGGGATTGTGGGAGCCCTGGTGCTTCCTGTGTCTCACAAGAAGACAGGAAGCCAGCCGGCCGGGAGGTATTTGATTTTTATTTGTTTACCGGATCCCCCCGCCCCTGTGCCCCCACCCACCCCACTGCTGCTTCTAGGCAGTAGCTGCGGATGGGTTGGCCACAGTCCATCTCAATGAATAGTAAGATTTCTAATCGGGGTGAACTCTCAATGTCACCAAATAAACCTGAGCTGGAAGTCGAAAAGTTACAAAAAATTGTGCCATTTGAGAAAGGGACTTTGCCACTTTTTTGGAAGAAAAATCCTCTCCACACAAGCATCACAGAAACTATAGGCAGTGACATGGAATTGAATCCTGGATACCTGAAACAGAGTGATCCAGCTAACGCTCTGAAGCTTTTGAGATTTCTAGCTGAAAATGTGCCCCACAGTGAGGTATCTATTCTTAAGTTCCTTCAAGTTATATTAGTGAGCTCTGGGTTCTGTAAGCACCGCAGGAGATTAAGATGGCTAGTCAGGACAGTGGCAGCACATATTGCCAGTGCTGCCATGGACTTTCTGCCAGTGGTTTTCTTTGAATAGTAAGCATTTGCATTGCTCCTTTTCAAGCTGTCTCTCTGTTGTATTAGTGAAACTTGACAAGAAGAGTCAAAACTTTGCCATGGTCTGTGGTTTTTTTTCTTACTATAGAGCCATAAGAAGAGCCACTGAAATTATGTGATTGTGCAACTAGAGTGTATTCCACACAATTAGGGCCACATTTGTTATATAATCCTTCATCTACTGGATAATTTGCAGATTCTAACAAAAAAATTGTTTCTACTGCAAACAGATCAAAAGTAATTAAAACGTAGGGACACATATTGCTGCGCAATGGGTGGCCCTTTGCAAAGGTTCACCGTCCAGCTTTCAGTTAACTATTGCTGGATTTCGGTGTTAAACTGGTACTAACAACATGTCACTTTTGCCAAGACAGTGTTAACCTATAAAAACCTAAAAATAATAAAATAATGCTATCACAAAATGTGCTGCATTATGCTGTGTAATTTTCCTTTTCTTGCCCCATAATTTAGTCAACCCTATCAACATAATTTGGTTATGCCCATCCGCATAATTCGATCGGCCTTGGCCATAAATTAGCAATAGAGTCACAGCAGAAAATAAAACAAACTCCAAATAAGACATCTATCCTGATGGTATACACATTTTCACTTACTTTTCTTTCAAAGGCAAAATCCTTCACATTGTTTCTGCTGTAAAACTGTTTTCGTCTCTTAATTAATGTATGATGGGACCTTGCAGGCTCAGTTTTGTGTTTGCAAGTTTACAGTAACAACAGCCATTTCTGTGACCTCACCCCTGTCCTCAGACATTTTAAGTAGTTCAAGGCATTGGTGTTAAACATGAAAATTACCCAATTTTCTTTGAGAACGAGACTGCAGGCCCAATGTGATTGATTCATTATGAAAAAGAATAAAAGATGTGTTTATGCTTGTGAATGGTTGTTGTGTGGGCTATCTGGGTAAGGGATGGTGGCCTAACTAGCAACCCCAGGCCTGATTGTGCCCAATGCCAACAGATAACAACAGTTTGAGATAGAGAAGCTGCAAATATCATAATAATAGGAATTGTTTATTATATCATAATCTTTGGCCTTCATTTTGTTTGTAACTAGACAACCTGTTTTTGTTTAGTTTAATACACGTAATACATGTTTTGGTATATGCTGCAACTGACATAAAAGCCATTAATAATGCTTCTATTCCAAGGTCTCTTTCACCATATGCCTGGGTCACACTGGCCATTAACCCGATAGTGCTACTAGTGTGGTTGCTGGCTTGGGTGCATTCATGGCTTAGAGGCTTCTTCCTTTCTGGTTTAGAGCTTCTTCCCAGCAGGTCTTCACACCACTTCTTATTAGCATATGTAAAGGGAGAAGACCTCAGTCATGTCACTTTGTCAAGAAAGGTACCCTTTCACACCACATTCACTGTGTAGCTACACCCAGTCTGAGTCTCTGCAGGGGTTTTGGTTCACCACTGATGCACTGTAAATGTAAATGTAAATGTGTAAATGTAGGTATACTTATATAGCGCAACCTGTCACCACAAAGGGCATCCTGGCGCTTGCCTAGGGAACCCGTCCTGATATTCCCCTGTGAGAAGCCCCGACAGGGTGTCCACAGGGTGAAAGTCAGGCATCCCGCCGCGAGGGGCCGTTGTGGAGATTAAGCAAGCTATTGCCCAGAGTCGGAGAGTGTGAACCCTTGAGTCGAGGAGGCACCGGGACGAGAATTATCGAGTCCGTGGAATTTTTAGCCCAAGACCCGCCGGGGCGGGGAATTGAACCCTGGTCCAGGACCGATCTCAGATTCCGGGTCTGCCGCCTCTAACCCCTGAGCCACACCTCTCCACAATGCACTGCACTGATGGGTGCTCTCATAATTGAAGCCATAGAAAAGAACTAGAGATGCAATTTCAATTGCTTTAATAAGTGTAAACAAATGTTGGTGCATTAGAAATACCTGAGTCAGGGGGGCGGGTTAGTATCCCACAGAAAATGGTGGCGTCCTGGTGAGGCTCCTCAGAGCAGCGTGGGAGGGCCATGACTAGCGGACGAGTTCTCGGGTTGGAGGGTCCGCTTTGAAGTTCGGATGCCTCCCTGATCCACAAGGTATTCTTCAAGGCGGTTTTCTTGACCCCGAAGCTTAATTCAATCAGAGAAAGTTTTTTGCCTCAACGCGGGAATATGTGTGGTCGCCATTTTGAATACGGACTTTCCTCACGAGCTGCTTCCTCATAGATATATTTATTACAGTTGCTCATGCTTCTGAATAAGACACACTGAGAAGCGTTTTTCACCTTTTTCCTGGAACTATGAGGAGCTTCATGTTAACTATGTGTACATATCTGGGTAATGTCATGTTCATGGTTGCCTAGCTATGATTAGAATCATCCCTATGTGGGATCCAACTTAGGACAGTTGAAGGAGAGCACCAGTGTTGTGGATACTGCTCCGTGCTGGGAATGTTACTGAAAATAAAACTACTTCCTCAACCTACAAGGACTCATCTTTTCACTATCTTCTTTTGCCATTTGTTTTTCTCTCAGACTAGCACTTGTTTGATAACACTAGTAACGGCCGCCATTTTAGATTTAAAATTGGATTTATGGTCAACGCTGTCCCTACAACTTTGCAGACATACGCATGAATGTAATTTTTCATGACTTACAACTCTGAAATTTCTCGCTTCAAGGCTAGTCAAGCAGAAACTTTCTGCAGGAGCAATGATATCTGCTAGAAGGGAATAAGTGTAAAACTAATAGATGTTTTCAGTCATTGGGGGCACTCTTCTTGCTAACATTATTACTGTTATATATCTTAAGGAAGATTGAAAAAACTGAGCTCTCCAGCTTCACGCTCCACTCAGACCTTTATTAAAAATTCCAAGATTTTTAAAGAGTTCTCTAAAATGGAAGATTCTTTGTTGTCAGGGTCTAGCGCCCCTACGTCTTTGAATCCTATCCTTTCGACGGCAGGGAAAGATACTACAAAATGATTTAAGAAAGATCCAACCTCTCGGCCGAAGGTCTCATCTCCTGTCTCCTTGGAAATATTGTTAGAAGAGATACGCGCTCTTCATCCTTTTATGGAGGAAACGAACACCAAAATACAAGTCCTTACAGACAAATGGTCTCAGATGGTCAATGGACTTACAGTGGTAGAACAAACTGTCTCTTCTCTTGGTTTCATATACGTCAAAATCACTGTTCTCCAGTCACAGGTTTCCTCACTTCAATGCCAGGTTGAATACCTTGAAAACCGAAACAGGAGAAACAACTTACGTATTTATGGCTTACCGGAAGCAACGGAGGGTTCTGATACCATTGCTTTTTTCAAATCCTTAATTCCCAAGTTACTACACCTTCCGGAAGGATGTGTACTCAATATTCAACGTGCTCACAGGCTTTGTCATCAATTAAATGGATTATCAAATACATGGAGACCAAGAGGTGTGATCTTGTATTTCCTCGAGTAGACAGATCATATCAGAGTTCTCTCAGCTGATAAATCAAGTCAATGTATTTCTTGGTCTGTTTCAGCTTTATTCTTTTCACAAAACTGGGCTAAAACTACTGCAATCAGACGCAAGAAGTTCCTCAACATGAGATATGATCTACGTTCTTTGGGAGCTCGCTACGGCCTTTTCCACCCCTGCCTGTTTAAAGTCACCTATAAGAACAAAACAACAAGTTATCAAGATCCAGCTAAGCTCTAGAGTCTCATCCATTCCTTCAAGACAGAATCTATGGACTTCTCTGGGACTTCGGCATCTCAAACCACTTCATGCTATTGGACTCCCAGTAGAATTCCTAACTCTTCATTATCCATTAGGCTGGAGCCTCTGTTTATGTTTGACTAGTTTAATAATGTTATTACGACATTTTTCAGGGTATTAATGTTGTTTATACATACAATAATTATGTTTTTCTTTTTTTTCATGTTCTCTCTTTCATCACAGGTTTGTTGATGTATTTATCCACGTTGTTTCTCGCCACGTATGATGCGGACCTTCCTCGCCCTCTGTCTTGTTGAACTTGGACGTGTCATCTGTTCCATGTGGTTTCACCCCAACCCTTGTTTGATGTCTCTAGGTATGACTCAAATCTCTTATTTGTATACTTTTCTCTTTTATGTTTTTTTTTTCTTTTTTCTCCTAATCTTTCTATATGTTTTTTCCTTTATCCTACTTACCTGATTTTTCTTACATCTACTCAATTTATCGCAATTGCATTTTTTCCTTTCCCATCCCGGTTTTCTACTCCCTCATTTCTTTTTTTATATCCGGTTTGATGTTTCACTCATGTGCTTGAATGATTCTATTTTAAGACTTGCGAATAATCATATCACATGTGTACATGATTTGGTTGATGTTACATTTACTCTATTTTCTTGGCTGGTTTGCTTAGTTCATTATATTTCTATGCAGTCGTCTTAATATTTCAATGTCTTTGAAAATTGCGTCATGGAATGTTAGAGGTTTGAATACGCCCATTAAAAGACAATGAGTTTGAACACATTTCTCTAAATTGGAGGCGTATATAACTTTTATACAAGAGTCTCATTTAACGGCAAATGAATCCTTAAAACTAAGAAGAAATTGAGTAGGAGCATTTTCTTCTCTCCAGGAGATGGTAGCCCAAATGGTGTAGTGACTCTTTGCCATAAGTCAAACTCCACTAAATTACTTTCTCAAGTATCGGATGACGATGGAAGGTGGTTATACACTAAATTGCTAATTGGAAGTGCTCCGATATCTTTGCTCAATTTATATGTTCCCACTAGTGGTGACCACTCTTTTTGGTCTTCTCTAGCAGAACGAATTTCATCTTACATTGATGATAATTTTATCTTGCTGGAGATTGCAATCAAATTGTTGATCCGTTTATAGATCGGAACTCATTAGTCTCCTTTAAACCGTATAAATCTCATAAAATATTTCTTGATATTATACAACAATATAAGCTAGTTGACGCTTGGAGAATATGTAACCCTGTTACAAGGGAATATACTTTTTACTCTCCGGCTCACCAATCACAATCACACATCAACCACTTTTTCGTATCATATAATGTATCTCAATCTTTAAGAGATGCGGATATTGGGTCAATTTTAATATCTGATCATGCCCCAGTTTCTATTAAATTGGATCTACTGTCAAAATCTATTATACCCAGAAAATGGCATTTTAATAACTCTCTCCTTCTGGATCCCAACTTTAACTCCTCTTTTATCTCCTTTGCCAATGATTTTTTTCCTTTTAACCAGACTGATACTTTGTCAGTTTCTGTCATTTGGGATACATTCAAAGCAGCAGCCAGGGATTTTATTATTGGTTTTGTGTCTAAAAAAGATAGACTTTCCTGCGAAATCACTAGAGATCTTCTGGCAAAAATAAAGAAATTGGAGCACTTCCTCGAAATCCAAAGATTGTTTATCTCAACTTATTGAGGCAAAGCTTCATTTCAATAAGGACTCTACCATTAATGCCTCAATCTATCTCCTAAAGTCTAGCGGAAAATGGTATGGTGGTCAAAACATGGCTGGTAAACTCTCGGCAAATTATTTAACAGTGAAAAATGACAAACTTGACAGTGAATCAATTTTTGATGAAAACAATACATTAAGGTTTCTAAGATTCAGAAATATTGGAAGAATTTCTCCTTTTTTACAGGAAATTATACACACCAGAATTCATACCCTCAAATCTTGATATTTCTCAGTTCCTTTCAGGTATCCAATGCTCCGCTGACCTCCAAATAGATTACACCATTTTAGAATATGACATCTCACAACAAGAACTTCTTACTGCTTTGCAAACACTCAAGAAAGACAAAGCCTGAGGACCAGATGGGTTTACAGTGAAATATTTTACACATTTTGCTTCACTTCTTCTCCCTAAGCTACATGCCCCTTTTAAAACTTTTTTGCAGTGGGTAAATCCTCTGGTTCCTTTTTAGAAGCACTAATCTGTTTAATTCCTACAGATGGAAAAGATCAGAGACAAAGTTTAGCCATGTGTCTAGAATCCCATCTCCCTCAATTACTAGGCGCTAAACAATCCGGTTTCATCAAAGGATGCCTCCTCTCAGATAATATGCGCCGTTTTTTTACATTTTGTCCCATGTACTTCACTCACTAGCAGCTGTAGCCCTAGATGCAGAGAAAGCATTTGATCATGTGAACTGGTTGTATCTCTATCAAGTGCTTAAATGGTTTGGTTTCGGACAAGGGGTAATATCTTTGATCTCCCTCTTATACTCTAATCCTCGAGCAGCAGTCTTTGCAAATAGTAACACATCCTCCTATTTTGATTTGGGGAGAGGTGTGCGTCAAGGCTGCCCATGGTCCCCATTCCTTTATAACGTAGCTTTAGAACCCTTCTGTCCAAAATTCGTCAAATCAAAGATATTCATGGGGTCAATGTAAATGACAGACAAATTAAATTGCCAGCTTACGCTGATGATATATTACTATATATTTATTTCCAATCCACAATCCTCTATTCCTGCCTTCCGACATGAAGTGGAGCTATTTGCTTCTGTTTCTGGCTATAAGCTTAATAAAGAAAAATGCAAAATACTACCTCTGACCAAATATACACTCAAAGAAGATTTCACCATCTCAAACTTTACCTGGAACTCTAAACATATAAAATACATAGGACTGTTTTTTGCCCCTCTATGCTTTGAGGAATGCATACAGAGAATTTCCACATTAACATCTAAATGGCATCCCTTATATTTGTCATGGTGGCGGCGTCTTGATACCATTAAAATGATGCTTTCTCCCATTGTACTATATACAATTTCTAATATGGGAGTATCTATTCCCTAAAAATGTTTCCAAAACATTAACTCTACAGTGGTATCTTTTTTATGGAATACTAAAAAATCACGTATGTCATTGTTAATACTTACGAAACCTAAGGCTGAAGGGGGGGTTAATTTTCCTGATTTCCCCAACTATCATAAATCTTTCCTACTTTGTCAAACCTCAAGATGGCTTTCTGACTCTCAGTTAGATTGCCCTTTATGGGTGGAACTTGAAAGTTCATATCTCTCTCCTTTCTCTTTCAAAGAATATCTTTCCTTCACCCGCAAACCACTGTATGTTTCTACTTCTATCCTTAAGCTTACTTGTAAACTTCTAGAGCCCAATCCGAAGTTACTTCCCACAGATCTAAACTCCTTTCCTAATTCCACATCATGGCATAATCATTTTATACTACTGCATGGCAAGCGTATTTATTGGAAGTCATGGAGACGCAATGACACATCAAAATTCTATCTTTTTAACAGGCTAGTCACCTTTCTGACTCTCCACCTTCATATCAACCTAAATACACTCTCCTAAATAAAGCCATTCTTGCTGCTTACACTCATATTTTATCATTTACCCATCCCAATCTTCACCCTGTTAATAGGTTACATGCTTTTTTATACCTTTCTCGCAGAGCCTCTGCTATTTATACTTACATTCGTAACCTGCATAGTGACAGGGACAAAACGAAAGTTATCTTGGGAGGAGGATTTTAAGGTGAATTTGCCAATTTCCTTTTGGAACAAAATAAGGACTAACATTAGTAAGTCATCCAGAGCGGTTAACACCACACAAACAATATTCTTCATTTACAACAGACGCTTATTACATCCGGTTACTTTGCATAAGAGGCATGCTGATACTCCTGATACCTGCTAGACATGTTCATGTAATGTAATGTAATTGCCGATTTGTATCGCGCAACAATCGCTCCAAGGAGCATCTAGGCGCCACTATAAGGTCAACCAGGTGTCATGTTGCCTCACTGCTTGACTTGACCAGAACCGAAATCACACTAGGCATCTAGCAGTTGTATCTTGGAGATTAAAAATCCAGGTTTTTAAGTGTTTACGAAAATCTGTTTCCTTGTCCAATGCTCTCAAGAGTGGGGGGAGAGTATTCCACGCTTTTGTGCCCAGTACCGCCAGGGACTTGCCCCCTCGTGTTTTGAGTCTAAACCCTGGGATGGTAAGCAGTTTGGCATTTGAGGATCGTAGTGCTCGAGTTGGACAGTATCTCAGAATTTTTTTTCTTAAGTATAGTGGGCCTAGGTCATGGACCGCTCGAAAGGTAATTATTAGCACTTTGAACAGGACCCTTTTTGTTATGGGTAGCCAGTGTAGTACGTTAAGGGCTTTGGTTGCAGATGAGCTTCTTGGCCATTTTAGAACCAGCCTTGCTGCTGCGTGTTGCACCATCTGGAGTTTATGGGTAACTACTTTATTGGTGCCAGCATAGAGGCTGTTGCAGTAGTCGATACGTGATGTAACTAATGCAACCGTAACTGTTTTCCTTGCTTCAAAGGGCAGCAAGTCAAAGAACTTCCTCAGCCCCTTTATCACCCCAAAACACATGCCTGCCACTTTTGACGCTTGTTGTTTGAAGGACAGGTCAGTGTCGAAGTGTAGCCCCAGGATGCGGGCCGAGATGGTAGTGTGAGGCGGTATTTCTGCTTTTTCTGGCCACCATAGTCTAGGAATTAAATCATTTTTGGGGCCTATTGGCATGATCTCAGTTTTGCCTGTGTTACATTTTAAGTGATTTAACCGCATCCAGTCACAGGTGGCCGTTAGGCAACATTTGAGTTTTTCCTCCCATATCTGGTTATCCTTATCCATTGTCAGGATCAGTTGTGTATCGTCAGCATAGGCTATTACATCTATGCCAAATGACGATATCAACTTTATCAGGGGTGCGGTATAGACATTGAACAGTGTCGGACTCAAGCTTGAACCCTGGGGAACTCCCGTCAACAGTGGTTTCTCACCAGAACAGAATTCCCCCAGGGTCACTACTTGTCTCCCTCTACTGACTTGAAACACCTAATCTTTACATGCACACATGTTCACACTTTCTGGAGAAACATCTGGTTCCAAATTAACTTATTTTTTGGTTCTAGTATCTCTTTTTCTACTGTTCACCTATTTTTAGGAAGCTTATCACTTGCTTGGGAAAATTGTACTCATAATATCAAGACTATAGATCTCTTGTTAGCAGTTGCCTTTCAACAGATCACCAAAAATTGGATGGATTTTACCAAGCTATCCTTTCAGACCTGGTGGTATGCTGTGTGCCATAATCATGGGCTAGACACGGCTCTTGTTAATCCTATTCATTTAGCTATACAACATTTAATTCCATGGTCACCTGTCACAAATCACATTGAGGCTAGTGTTTATTCTCAAACTCCCATACAGCAAGAAGTTACCCAACCTCCGTGACATTCCTCAAATTAATAATATATTACTTTGCACTCATCTATGTCTTTTTTGCATATCTTATAAAGATTACAGTATTTTATGAATGATATTACTAGTTCTCTATGTTTATTCTGGCATTCCACTTCAGTCATTTGTACTTGATGCTTTTATGTAATAAGTATTATCTAAAATTGTGATTATTTTCTCAAATGATTTTGCATTGTTATTGTATTATTTTATATTTGTATTTATTTGTGTTCTCAATAAATGTTTTTTTTAAACTAAAAAGAAATAACAGAGTCAATATTAGGCATGGGCAGAAAATCATTTCCGCTCGCGGATTTTGCGGATTTTCGGTAAATTCGCAATCTGCAAACGCTCGCGAATTCACCGAAAATCCGCAAATTTGCACGCAGCGGATTTTTTTGTCTTGGTGATACAATTTTGCGGCGTGCGGTGTAAGTTCGCAATTGCGAACATGTAGGTGCGGCGGGCAGCAACAATCTCGCACTCACGAAATTACAAAAATTGCAATTCTGCACAAGAAATCTACTAGCAAGCAGCATAGACCTTCTGAAAATGATGATTTTTATCAGAATAACTCCTCAGGTTGACATTTGCCTGCACTTTTTTGGATTTGAGGCCTTTTGATTTTCTTTGGATAACTTTTAGATTAGAAATCAACTTTCTCATATAAGCTTGTTTGGGGCATTACAGTTGCTGTAATGCTGTTCTGCAGAAAAACGAGTTTTGCAAAAGTGAAAGCATTCAGCAGGTTCAAAAGTTCAAACTCATCATTAGTAACCATTCCCTGTAGTGCTTCCTGACAAGGGCCCCTCCAGAGTTCAGTTGCTAGTTGCAACAATTGTATGACCCTGCTCTGACCCTCACAGCACGCTCATAGAATAGCTACAAGTAGGCCACAAAGGTCCTGGAAAAAAAAATTGCACTGCAACAGAAAGCAAATTACAGATAAGGAAGCAGGTGCCAGACTGGAATTTTAAAACAGTGACACATTAATAAATTAACCCCAAATTAATTCATGTCAGTTGAAGCAGGCAGGTGTGCTTGCTTTTTCCCCCCATAATCTACAGTGATGATGAACCAGAGGGTGGCATTGATGTACCAGAGGGTGGCATGGGTGAAACAGAGGGTGGCAGGGGTGAAACAGAGGGTGCTGGGAACCTGTGATGATGAACCAGACGTAGAAACAACATAATCTCGACCGTTGCGAGCCGACATGTAAGTTCGCAATTGCGAACTGGTACAAAACCCTCGCGAACTGGCAGAAATCCTTGTGAACTGGCAGAAATCCTTGCGAACACAAAAAAAAAATTCGCGAGAATTCGCGGATTTTGCGGATTGCGAGTTCACAAATTCACAAAATTCGCGAACGCCAGATTCGCAAAATTCGCCCATGCTTAGTCAATATACAATGCTGGCCCAGTCCTTCCAAAAACAGTGGCAGGCCGAGATCACCTAGAACTGTGGCAGTATCACACAATGTGGACGCAGTATAAAAAATCAGAAACCCAATATTATTATCCATTATACAGCAATGACCCAAATTAACATACTATTCTATAGATGCTCAATATCCCACAGTGCTGGGATCACATATAGCTGTCCGCCAACACTATCCAGGCCTAACATCAAGTACAGTGATGGCCAATGTGTCCAGTTTTTAGCCTCTCAAATTTGCTCTGAGGGTCGTTTGTCAAGCGCTGATGTGGCCCTTCCATATACATAAACAATGCAGCAATATGTCCATTGCGTGTAACAGCAAACGAGGATGAGACCTTAAAATGAGGATCATTTAAAAACTATAGTGCTGAGGGGGACGTGGTGCCTAGGAACGCACACATACTGATTAATGTTATCTGGTTAATAGAAAACAAAAAACCTTAGTGATCTTGTTGAAACTGCTGTGCTTGAGCTCCCCCCTCAGTCTCTTTCTATCGCAGTAGAGATAGGTAGAAGGATGATGCATGACAATATATTGGGAATAACTCAGAGTTACTTTTAGAGAACAATATTTCAATAACTTTATTTTCCAGTTCACTTTAATGAGAATGGAGGAAAAAGCATGGGAAAGTTAAAATATAATTTTAAGTAAAAGCACACACTCCTCACTTTACAAGTTTTTGCATGCATGCCATTAGGAACTAGGGGGCTGGTTTATATATTGGTCTTTCGACGCAGCCCTTCAGCAAACAGTTAAAAGGCTTTGACAGGAACTGCCATGACTGTGGTTCCTTCCAATGCCTTTAGAAATGACCGCCTACTTGGCAGTCATTTATAAATTAGATGGGAGGCCTCTCCACCAAGAGGGCAGAGTAATTTACTCCATCCCCATGGCCGAACGGCAGACTGCCAGCCTAAATATAAATCAGCCCTAAGTGCTATTCTTTGTGAGCTCACTCTGACCTTTTCATAGTCTGTGCCCTCTGTGAAGAACAAAGCACAGAATGAAGATCTGGAATGGCTGAGCCAAGATCAGAGCAGGCTGAGCCAAGGCCCCACTTCACTGGCACAAGATAGTATATCACGGGTCCAGCAACACTCAAATCTGACCTAAATCACAGCCATGGCCCAAGATCAGATAAGGGTGGCTTAAAGTAACAGTGTTGAGCCAAGTACACACATTTCTGGTCAAAGAAAACACAACATAGGCCAAGATCACTTTAAATGCATTTGGCTGCATAAAGATGTAAGTGGATCATAGCAGCAGACTGGCTAGTAATCACCATTTATTTCTTGTGCCACGTGTGCAGAGGGAATCTGCACACATAGGAAATTTAAGACTACTAACAGTGCCAATGCAAGTGCAAAATGGATGCCTGATGGATGACTGATTTGTCTTTGTATCAATCCCACCCTTAGTCCCACCGTGGCCTTGCCCTCAAGCCACTTCCCTAGCTCCTCTAGTTGATGAGTACCCATTTAAAGCTCTGCACATCAAGGACCTGTTGGTGCTTCTTGTAGGGTTAGAGTTAATATGACATCCCCGTTAACCCTTTTGTTGTTTACGTACTCCTAGTCTTTGACTGTCCTATGCTAGTTAATGTGTGCAGACATGCCTCCTGTTCCTTAAGAGGTTTTATGGTGTTCTGTTTCAGCAACTATTCCTTTAGTCTCCCTTGTTTCAGCAGTCAGATCCTCGCTTTTCTTCACAATTTGCTGCATTGTCACAGAAAATATCTATTTTCATAAGTAGCTTGAAGTTGGGGGGCGTGGTTACGGCGCCGTTCAGGATGGCCGCACGGTGAGGGAGCTCCGCCGCACCGGGACACTGCCGTGGCTCTATCTGCGCATTTCTTCATCCTCGATGTCGGAATGCCTTTATCTCTACCGGATTTCGTGAGGAGCCTGGCGAGGTCTTTTCCACACTTCAATGAGCAGGATTAATGGTCTTTTTTGACATCGCGTTTTCTTCCGCGATTTCCGCCGCAATTTCACAGAAGTCCCGCCGCTGACTAGTGAGTTGCGGACTTCGCGCTTCTTTCATGTAATATGCTCACCTTGTTGCCTTTATTATTTTATGGACTACTCTTCCCTTCTCAGCTCCAGTGACATTTAATTCATAATGCCTTTACCAGCCTGTATCTGCAAGTGTGTTGTTTTCCATGATTCGATGCTGCAGTTTTTCAGTCAGCAGAGACCACCATTTTGTCGAACTACGCTCAAAGTCAGTCAGTGTTGGTGCAACCTTCGAATTGCTGTGTAGCTCCTGCTATCCTCACTACTTACCTGGTCTTATGACTAATATTGTCTGCAATGTTTCTTTCTCAGCCTGCCTATGCTGAAATCAATATTCCTCCTGGTCTCATCAACATGTAATAAGGGCTGTTTTGCTCATCCTCTGGTACCATGCTCCTCTCCTTTCCTGGGCTCCTTTAGCATGTCATGTTCTTGCTGTACACCTTGAATAAATCACACTTGCATGTTTGGTCGGAGCTTCAGGTGCCTTACAAGTTTTTGAAGATGTTAGGAGCAGTTCTCTAGTGATCACCTCTACACCACTGGCATCTACTTGGTCACTTCTATACCTTCTCAGCTCCGTTTTAGTGTTACCTTACCGACAACTATTTTTCCCTCATTTCAATTATTCGTGGCTTTGGAGATGTTCCCATAAGAATACAGTATATCTATATGGCTACCTGATTTTTCTAGGTGCATATATTATTTCATCCTAATTGGTCTCCTGCTCTGAATATATTCATTTGCTTCCGTCTGTCTGAACTTCTGAGTACTTTAGTCATCATTTTACCATGTAAATTACAGTAAGCTTCTTCGTATGGGCAGACTGCTCAAACCAAAGTTCGTCTTTGTCTCTTCTAAATCTCCTCAAGAAGCATCCATCTCAGTATCCTCCAACGTCTCCACAACAGTGGATCAAATGGCTGGGCTGGCTCCACATCGTTCCTCTTCAACGCCATCATCATCAAATAAATCCTCTCCTCCCACTGCTTCTTCCAAACGTTTGAAGCATGATCCTCCATCGCCGGACAAACCATCCTCTCCAATTTCTATGGAGTTACTTTTAGAGGAGATTCGCACTCTGCGCCCTTTTGTTGAAGATACTAGCAGAGACATGCAACTTTAAAAAGATAAATGGGTGTCTATGGATGCAAGAATCTCATCTGTAGAGCAACAAGTTTCAGAGGTTCAATCCAACTCTCAACGCATCTCTTCCTTGGAGAAGTCGGTCCGCGCCCTACAACAACATACTGAGGATTTGGAAAATAGGAACAGACGGAATATTCTTCGTGTTTATGGTCTTCCACAGTCTTTGGAAGGAGATGATCCTGTAACATTTTTCACCTCTTTCATTCCCAAACTATTGGACATGCCTCCTACCACTTCTATCAGTATCCAGAGAGCTCATAGGCTCGGTCCACGTTCATCTGACTCGCCGAAACCAAGAGGTGTCATTATTCTTTATTTTTAAGTTTACGGATCTCCTATCAGTTCTTTCTGCAGCCAGGTCTAAACGTCAAATCTCCTGGATGGGTCAGAGAGTGTTCCTCTCCCAAGATGTCTCTAACGCCACGGCGTCCATGAGGAGGGATTTCTGAATCTTCGTGCACCTCTACGTTCTTTGGGTGCTAGATATGGCTTGTTTCATCCCTGTACTTTTAAGGTCACCCACCAAAATAAAACTTGGACCTTTCAAGACCCTGGTGAACTAAAGAACTTTATTCATCTCCAATCTAGTGGTGCAATGTTTACGTCCACCTCTTCATGTGGCTGATCACCTCATCCTCTATACTTGCATATGCTGGGTTTTCTTCTTGTAGAAATTCTACTGTTGTTCTTTGTTCAGTTTTTTGCTTTAAATGTTTTGGATATATTTTTAGATTATTAGTAATATCATGAATAATTTGCATGCTTGTTTAGCATTTTATAATGTGTATATTGTTATCGCATTTTTAGATTTACCCTTTGGTTAATTTGTGTATTATATTGAATTCCTTTCCCAGTGTTATTTCATCTTTTGTTCTCATGTTTGTTCATTGAATATTTATTATGTACGTCCCTGTTGTCATTTTTCTTATTGTAATTTACCATTTTATATCCTTTGTATATTTATGAAGTTCTTCCCTCTGTCTCGTGTGGCTCCTTCCTTGCAACATAGGTCCCTGATGTTTTTCCTTGAGTCTACGTGTGTGAACTTGTCAACTTTTCAATTAGTTTTTTTTGTCCTGGTGCGGTTGAATTCCCTCCCTTTCAGATTCGTCTTGTAGAGTGTCATCACTTACCCGCTTTCCCGTGTTTAACTTTTTCAGGTACGTTGTTTTCAGTCATCCTTTGGATATGTACTGTCTCTTCTTTTGCTCTTTTCTTTTCCTCCTTTCTTTCCTTTCCTTTCCCTTCCTCCTTTCTCTTCGATCTTGTTTTCTTTTTTCTGATTTCTTGCTGTTTTTTCTTATCGGCTTTAGGATGTTTTCATACTTTTTCGCAAATCTTAATGCTACTATGTTTACCTTATTTGCAAATTTAGAGTTATCTCGTGGAATGTAAAAGGTTTTAATAACCCTATTAAGCGGCAGAGAGTACTTTCTCATTTATCCTCCTATAGCCCTGATATTGTTCTTTTACAGGAGACTCATCTTAATGATATTGAATCCCTTAAGCTAAAAAGGAACTGGGTTGGTACAGTTTTATTTTCTCCATCTTCCAATAAAAAAATGGAGTTGCTATTTTAATTCATAAGAAATTGAAATGTAAAGTACTTTTAGAAGAAAAAGATTCGAAAGGGAGATGGCTTTTGGTTAAATTGTTGATTAACTCAATTTCTCTAACTGTTTTTAATATTTGCGGTTCTACTCAACCTGACTGTTCATTTTGGCCTTTAATTACTAGCAAATGTATGCAATACAAAGATGATTTTTTTCTTCTAGGAGGTGATTGTAAACAGTTTATAGATCCATTCCTTGATCGCAAATCTACTGTTCGTTTCATCCCTCACAAACATCGCCATCAATTCTTAAACACTATACTTCAAATGCATCTCTCCGACCCCTGGAGATTCACACATCCAGACACTTTGTATTATTCCTTTTTCTCACACCCTCATGCTTCCTCCTCTAGATTAGACTATATATTTCTCTCTCCATCTCTCATTCAAAATCTATTATCCTCTTCTATTGCACCTATTGTTATTTCAGATCATGCTCCAGTTAAAACTGATTTTTATTTACTCCCACCTCTTCCCAAGCCTTCTCGCTGGCGTTTTAATTCTGCACTTCTTACTGACCCTACTTTCTCTTCCTCATTGTGAACTGTTACTAATGATTTCTTTCAAATTAATTCTACTCCCAACACTCCTCCTTATATCCTCTGGGATTCCTTTAAGGCTACTGCAAAAGGGTTTATTATCGATTTTGTATCTAGGAAAAAGAAACAATTTCTCCAAAAACGTAAGTCTTCTCTTGCATATTTTAAAAAATTGGAACATCAATTTTATACTTCGTCAGATAATTGTATGTCACCAGAACTTTTGCGAGCGAAGATTTCTTTCAGCAAATTTACCACGAACATTATGGAGGTCGTAACAAATCTGGGAAACTCTTAGCTAACTACCTTAAATCTCATAAGGAGCGTACTTCTATTGAATCCATCTTTTCTTCAGACAATGTTCTCCTCCATACGGATAAAGATATTCTTGAACAATTCCAACTTTTCTATAAACAGTTATACACTCAAGAATCTCCTCCTACTTCTTCTATGCTTCATTCTTACTTTGAAAAATTGCCTAAACCCTCTACATCCCATCTTAATTTTTCAACCCTTGACCTTGATCTTTCCCTACATGAACTTTCTACGGCTTTATCTTCCCTCACTAAGGGTAAGACTCCTGGTCCTGATGGCTTCCCAGTGGACTTTTATTTGCATTTTTCTGATCTTTTACTACCAAAACTTTTATTACTTTTCCAATCCTTTTATTCCTCTGGTAAGGCTGCAGGTACTTTTCAAGATGCCACCATCTGTGTCATTCCAAAAGAAGGTTGTGATCCCAAATTTTATAAAACTTATTGCCCTATTTCACTAGTAAATGTTGATTATAAGCTTTTCGCTAAATTACTTGCCTTACGTTTGGATTCTTTCATGCCCCATCTTATTAGAAAAGAACAATGTGGTTTTATTAAAGGGAGGCTCACCTCTGACAACCCTTGTCTCTTTTTAAATGTTTTAAATAAAGCCCCCTCTCTTTCTATTCCTTTGGCTGCTATTTCTGTAGATGCTGAAAAAGCTTTTGACAGAGTGGCCTGGTCTTTTTTATTTGCCTCACCCAAGTGGCATGGCTTTGGCTCCAAATGTATTTCTCTTATTTCTTTATTATACTCTTCACCCAAAGCTTCTGTCCTTGTGAATGGCCGACTCTTCTTCTTTCACCCTTCAAAGAGGAGTTCATCGAGGTTGCCCGCTCTCTCCACTTCTTTTTGTTTTAGCCCTTGAACCCCTTATGTCCTCCATTCGGCAAAATACTTCCATTTCCAGTTTTCCCTATTGGGATCATCAATTAAAGCTTTCTGCATATGCCGATGACATTCTTTTGATTATTTCAAGTCCGGAATCATCCATCTCTCCTTTGTTATCTGAATTCGATGCATTCTCCCGCGTTTCTGGTTATAAGATCAATTCGGATAAAACAGAAATTCTCCCCCTGACTAAATTTGTCTCCCTCACCTTTTTTCTTCCACTGGTTTTGCCTGGAATAAAACTAAAATTAAATATCTTGGCATTTGGTTTTCTAATTTTATTTCCTCCTCCATTAAATGAAATATGTCCACTGTTCTCTCTCGTTTTGATCAGTTATTTTCTTCCTGGAACCCTCTTTTTCTTTCCTGGTAAGGTCAAATTGATTCCATTAAGATGATGATCGCTCCTATTCTTATCTATGTTCTTTCTATGTTACCTGTACATATTCCTGCAATTTATTTCAAATGTATTGATTCCTCTATCTTGAAATTTCTTTGGAAAAATAAAAAATCTAGAATTTCTCTTCTTTCCCTTCGCAGACCTAAATCGAATGGTGGTGTTAATTTCCCAGACTTTCGCCTTTATCACAAATCCTTTTCTTTTCATCAGGCTTCACGCTGGCTTTCTTCGGAATCTTCCCTCTTCTCTCCTCTCTGGCTCGAAATTGAGCAATCCTTGTTATCACCTTTTTCTTTAGAGGAGATTGTTCATTTCTCCTCTAAGTCCCCTTATGATTTGCTTCCCTTATTTAAGTTCACTTCCTCACTTCTTAAACCTTTATTCTCTTTGTTGCCTATTTCGCGTGAATCCTTTCTACATTAACCCATCTGGTATAACTCGCTTATTCTCTTACACAATAGGCCTATTTCTTGGACCTCTTGGAGACTTAAAGGCATCATTTGGATCCGTCAACTTTTCGATGGAGTATCGCCTTGCTTCTTTCCCTCTTTTCAACTTCAGTGTCATTGTCCCCGCTCTTTTCTACAGATATATACTCTTCTTATGGTGATTATTCTGGATCGTTATTATTCCCGGGGATGCCGCTCGTAGCAGTAGACTTTTGCCACATCTGACATACCTGCCACAGCCTCGGACGGAGAGAGGGACCATGCGGGACTCCGAAGCCCAGAAGTCTCCGCTCTTGACGCCAGTACAGCGTTCCTCCCCCAGCCACAAAACCGCTTGCAGCTCCCGCTTCGCGGGTTCCGCTCGTAGCGGTAGACTTTTGCCACACCTGCCATACCTGCCACAGCCTCGGAGGGAGAGAGGGACCAGGCGGGACTCCGAAGTCCAGGAGTCTCTGCTCTCGACACCAGTACAGCGCTCCTCCCCCAGCCACAAGCAGCTACAAAACCGCTCGTGGCTCCCGCTTCGCGGGTGCCGCTCGTAGGGGTAGACTTTTGCCACACCTGTCATACCTGCCACAGCCCCGGAGGGAGAGAGGGACCAGGCAGGACTCCGAAGTCCAGCAGTCTCTGCTCTCGACACCAGTACAGCGCTCCTCCCCCAGCCACAAGCAGCTACAAAACCGCTCGTGGCTCCCGCTTCGCGGGTGCCGCTCGTAGGGGTAGACTTTTGCCACACCTGCCATACCTGCCACAGCCCCGGAGGGAGAAAGGGACCAGGCGGGACTCCGAAGTCCAGGAGTCTCCGCTCTCGACGCCAGTACAACGCTCCTCCCCCTGACGTCACCTTGCTACTTCAACGCTAGCGTTGTCAGATCTCCCGAGGCTTCTCCGGGAGCAACGCTCTTCCTCAGATCTCCCGAGGCTTCTCCGGGAGCAACGCGGATTTTAATTCCTTGATTTTTAAACTCTGCTCACCTGCACTGCCTGCCTTCAAGCGCCTCGGACCCAGCGCTCAGATCCTCCTGGCTGCCCCTTACTGTACGCGACCCAGACCGCCTCCGCTGACCGCCCCCTCCTTGCCTGACTCTCGGAGTGGGACGGGCGGCTCCTCCATCTTGGGCGGGTCTGGGCTCCGCGCTGCAGCTCTCTGGCTCCTCCCCTCCTGCCACGCCCCCCTGACCCTCCTCCCCCATGTGTCCCTATATTATGGCTCCTCTTTTCCCGCGGCGCAGCGGACGGGCGCAGCGGGCACGACGAAGGCGCGCCGAAGTTGCGCCTAAGTTAAGCCCGTCTGCGCCCGTCCGCGACGGGCCGGGACCAGGGACCATCCACTCTGCTCCTTCATTGGTTTACTCTTCCTCCCAACTCACTGCTCTCTCCGTAACTTCTCCTCCCTCACTCTCCCTACTGCATCATCTAGACTCATTTGGTATCCTCGCCTCTCCCCCGTCTCACCTGACACGGGCCTCCCATAGCCCTACTCCTTTATCTGTTAAATCTCCCCCTGTCTCCCGCCCTTCCCCTGCTCCTACTGTAGCCTCTGCTTATTTACTTAACACCCGTTTGGCAGTCAAACACCAGACAGCACTCTTTAATCTCTTGACCACCGATTCCCCTGATTTTCTTTTCCTGACCGAAACCTGGTTCACAGCTGACTCTCTTCCTGATCTTCTAGCCATTCTCCCCGATTCCTACTACGCCCTCCAAGCTGATCGCCCGGATGGCAAGGCTGGGGGAGGTGTGGCAATGATCATTCGGTCGACCCTCAAATTCCAACTTCTTCCTCATCCCCCTATACCTAATGTGGACTACTTAGTGGCCCGCTCTCTCAATCTTCCCGCCCCCCTCACTGTTGTCCTCGTCTATCGTCCCCCTCAATCTATGCCCTCCTTTGTAGTGGTCAATAATTGGTGGTCAATAATTCCTCCGTCCTACTCCTCGGCGACTTTAATTTCTGGCCGGGTGATCCTAGGGAAGATCCTTCTTCTAAAGACTTTTCCGCTACCCTCCAATGCTTGAACTTCACATCCCATGTCACAGCTGCCACCCATGTTCAAGGCCACATTTTAGATCAAATTTGGTCCTCTTGTCCTCTCGCTTCACCTCCTTCTATATCTCCTTGTATTTGGTCGGATCACTTTATCATTTCCTTCTCTATTCACCTGGGTGTGGTTGACAAGCCCCCCCTTCCCAAAAACATTCTAGCCCGCAACTGGAATAAGACCGATCTTGATTCTCTTTCGTGCTCCTTGGCTTCATCCGCCCCGGACCTCACTGATCTCCCCCTTGAATCCCAGGCCTATGCCATCAGCACATGGCTGTCCTCTTCGTGTGACCTAGTGGCCCCGCTTAGAAAGATCAAAGCAGTTCGCCCCTATGATGCGCACAAATGGTTCTCCCCAGAGCTCAAAGCGATAAAACTCGACCTTAGACGGTCGGAACGCCTCTGGAGACGGAAGTACTGTCCTTCTCTGCGCGCCAAATATAAACAACTTCTCACCGAATATAAAAAAGCCATTAAACTTCCTATTTCACTGAGAAAGTAGCTCTCTCCGTCAATAAACCTCGTGAAATTTTCTCCCTGGTTCACAATCTTGCCACTTCTGAACGCTCCTCCCCTTCTCTGGTTCCCTCCCAGTCCCTCTGTTTGTCACTCAATGACTTCTTCATTGACAAGATTGTGAAGATCAAAGCTAACATCCCTACCGTGTCTCAACCCAGCCGCACCCGTCCCTTCGCACCTCCCCCGTCCTCCTTTACTCTCTTTCCCCCTATCTCACCTGATTTATTTCTCAAATATCTGCTCAAAGTTAAGTCTGGCTCTCCCGCAGATTGTGCACCTGCACGCATTCTTAAAACCCTCTTCACCAACTGTCCTGCCCCCCCTCTTGCTTTACTTAATTCTTCTTTGGCTATTGGTTCCGTCCCCTTATCTTTCAAATCTGCAATCGTCCTCCCCATTTTAAAAAAAACTGGTCTGGATCCCTCTCTCCCCTCTAATTTTCGACCCATTTCCCTTCTTCCCTACCTCGGCAAGATCCTTGAGACCCATGTCACCTCCTGCCTCTCCTCGTATATCGAGGAGAATGGCCTCTTGGCTTCCCATCAGGCGGGTTTCCGCCCGGGCCACTCCACGGAGGCAGTGGTCATTGCAGTTCTGGATGAACTGAAGGGGAAAGCCGATTCTAACCTTCCCCAAGCCTTGGTCCTCCTCGATTTGCCTGCTGCGTTTGACACGGTTGACCACTCCATTCTTCTCGACCGTGTCAGCGCAGCGGGCATTCGGGGCGCGGCCTTTTCTTGGCTCGCGTCCTTCCTTCGGGATAGGTCCCAGGCTGTTCACCTCTCCGGTTTCTCTGCCCCTCCCCGCTCGGTCTCTTGTGGTGTTCCCCAAGGTTCCTCCCTTTCCCCCCTCCTTTTCAATCTTTATATCTGTCCTCTCATCTCTTCCCTTCTCGAGCTGGGGGTCTCTGTGTACAATTACGTCGATGACCTCCAGCTCGTCTTTGATCTCTCTTCTTCCCCCGACTCTCTTCCTAAATTTTGTTCCACTTTAATTTTCATTTCCGAGTGGATGAGCGCTAATCATCTTAAGCTCAATCCTGACAAAACGGAACTTGTCCTCACTGGTGGTCCCTCTAACCCTTGGTCCCCTGCACACTGGCCCCCATCTTTTGGACCCCCTCCCTCACCTGTTTCCTCCGTTCGCACTCTTGGTATTAAAGTCAGTCATGACTTATCCATGCACAACCAGATCAGTTCCGTCGTGTCCTCCTGTTTTCTGTCCCTCCGTCTCATCCGGAAAATCTCGCGTTTCTTTTCCACCGACGCACTCAAAGCCATAGTCGTGGCTTTAATCATCTCCCGCCTCGACTATGGGAATGGCCTGTACGTGGGCATACCTGCTTACGAAACTCGCCGGCTCCAGGCCATCCAAAATCAGGCCGCTCGCCTCATTTTGTCTCTCCCCAAATCCTCCCATATCACTCCCGTTCTCAAATCTCTTCATTGGCTTCCTATCCGATTCAGATCCTTTTTTAAACTGGCTTGCTTGGCTTTTCGAGCTCATTCCCGTTCTGCCCCCTCTTTCATCACTTCACTCATCTCTTCTCACGCCCCTAGTCGCACTCTTCGATCTTCCTCCCTCTCTCTCTTGCACATCCCCCGTTTTCGCAAATCCAGAACTGGCGGTACTCGGTTTTCTGTCCTGGCCCCCCAGTTCTGGAATAGCCTCCCACTTTCTATTCACTCCATTCCCATCTACACTCACTTTCGTAAGGCCCTTAAAACTTTCCTTTTTTTTCAGGCTTTTCCCTCTTAGTTCTCCTGGTTTCCCGTTGTGAGCTCTGAACAGGTCCCTAGCGCCAGGAAGCCGCTTGGCCGCAGTGCGCTTTATTAAATATTTTTTTCATTTCATTTCATTCATTTCATTTCATTTCATTTCATTTCATTCATTTCAGCGGATCCCGCTGCGCGGGGCATGCGCGGGACGTGCCCGGGTGAAGCCCGGGCCAAGGGCCGGCCCGTTCTAGTCCGTTACAGACCGGAGGAGACCAGACCGGGCCCACTCTCTAACGCCCACTGGAAAACTGTGAGTACTGATAGCCAATTGTCCTAATATTCCGGGTTATGATGGCGGCCCGCAGGGGTATGAAACCCACACCTACAGGGCACGTAGCCGTGACCTTGGACCAATTTATATTGAGGGCTTCATCAGTGTTGGAACGAGAGATAGCTATGGCAGAACGCCGGTTGTCACAGGATCTGGTTTTTATGAGGAGATCATCTCTGGGACCTTTAGCCCAAGCTCGCTCACCGGGCCCCCCTCTACAAACAATTGAAATTGAAGGGCCCCCTGGAAGTCTAAATTCCCCCTCTAGTTATATATTGGACTCAGAGGATTTGACTAAACAACCCCCACTTAGGCAGGCCCCCCATAAGGCGATCGTACATTTAGAAGTACCCAAAACCCCCCCCTGACCTTGGCACACTTAAAGAAGGGGCAATTCCCAAAAGGAAGGGGACGGGTGCACCACTCCGGGGTAGAAAACCAAAGCAGCCTAAACATAATAGCCATGTTGAATCGCAAATCATAGAGCAAGGCGAGCATAGCATGTCTGAGGCCCCCCCCAGCCAGCCCACATGAGGTCCGAATTGATTCTGCGTCTATATGCACTTTTAATGCAGATTTGCTGGTGGGAAAATTGAGTATGGTTTTATCATCGTTTATACAGCCTTTGGAGCAAAGATTAAAATCTATTGAGAAAAGGTTGGCGAAAATGGAGGACATACTTGGGCAAAATGCGGACCTTGCAAAAAAACTCTGTTATTAAAGCCCAAGTTCAAGCTCCAACAGCTGTAGAGGGGGCCCTGCTAACACAGCCCAAGCCTGCAATCATTTGCCCCACCAACTCACTGCCTGCGACTACTGAACAACGATCCAGGACATGTTCTAGCCACACTGGGTCCACATCTGTGGGAAAAGTTCCATTCCTGAAAACAGTAAAACCAAAATCTCCAGGTAGAGTACTCGCAAATCGACCTAGGGATAATTACCCTCCCTTGGATTCTCCTCGTATTGACTTACCCCGGAAAGTGCTCCCTATGTGGTCGTTCTTACCGGGGTCCCTAAGTTGGCCCACAACAGACCAGAATCATTTGTGGAACTGAAATATAAGTCAATACACTGGCTGAACACCCACAGACCCTTGCCAAGAAGTGTTCATAGCAAGATTCTGTTTGTTAGAATATGGCTAAACTGTACCTGAGTATAATTCCTCTGCTAGACAGGGCAAAACTAATTCTTGATAATCCCTCTGAAAATGGTGTGGGAAGTGATCTTCCCAGAATACATAAAATATATACTTACCTATACTTACGTTGTAATGGCATACGTTGTAAAAGCATCTGCGATGTAATGTCATGCGTTGTAAAGGCATTCGTTGTAAAGGATCCTGCGTTGTAGTAGTTGCGTTGTAAAAGTAGTTTGTGGTAAAAGTTGCGTTGTAACGGTTGTTTACCGTAGGAAGAGTAGGCTGGGTGGGTCCCAAACCGAAAGACGGGGACTGTGTAGTTATAAACTTTCAAGACTGTAGGGTAATTGATCACGTGTGTAGTAGCCGCTTCAATAGTTTAGCCACTACTATCAAAACACTGAAGCTAAGCTATTTTTATCCACCAGCTAATTCACACTACACTTATGACACCAGGAACTTTGACCAATGGCATTCACAAGAAGATTTCTGGTGCCGTGAAGAGGGCTTGTGGGGATGGAGGGGCAGTGATGATGTACTGGGTTTTCTGGTAAATAACAGGCTCAGTTTACTGGACCAGGTAGACTGACTACATATGCCCCCCTGCTTCAAGTTCTGCCCTTACTAGAGGTTTTTAGGAAGGAAAGTTCGGAGGGGACCGAGGGATACTAGAACCCCCACCCATTACTGAATAATGCCTGCATGACGAGGGAAAATCTCCCCTAGCCACGAGGGAGAGAGTGGTTGCTCCACCAATTCTTGCAATTTTTAAGACGAAAAATGCAATACCCTCAGTCAGAAGTTTGCTAGTACATTCAGATGTAGTTCAACATGCGCCCGGCACCCTGGTGGGTGGACCTAATAGCCCGGGGCCTTGGGTAAATATGGGAAGCAGGCCGACACCCCCTAACGGGACCCTCAAAATCTTATCCTGGAATATAGCGGGCCTCGCTGCCAATCTAGACATCCCTGATTGGTGTGCATTTGTAGATCTCCACGGGATCTGCTTATTCCAGGAAACCTGGGCTCTAAACCCTACGCACAGAATGGGTTATGTTACCTTTATTGAGCTAGCCCTAAAGGGCTCGAGAGGTAGACCATCGGGGGGGCTGTGCATATGGGTAGGTGTTCACCTTGGATTCACGTTGAAAAGAATTGAAGCAAACAGTTCTGATCTGACGTGTATCCTTATGTCCCATAATAAAACACCAAAATTGGCACTCATTAATATCTATTCGCGGCCAGCACGATCGGGAGGAACCTCCCACACCCTAGACTGTTTGACCACTCTACTGTATTCACTTCCGGGCGATGTTGCTCTGCTGATTGGAGGAGACTTCAACTGTCATTATGAACCCCTTAATAGTGTTCCCCCGATTTCAACAGAAGACGAAACCTGGCTAGTCCCGCCCCCAAACGTTTACCCAGCGAAACATTGGACAGCCCTCGTCCTTCAGCTGACTTCCCTTACCTATTCGTTCTCTATCAGAGCATGCAATGGGCGATTTCAGGGGGATATCCCAGGGCAGTCAACTTACAGAGGAATGGGGCACGCATCTGTAATAGACTACCCTATGGTTAGTGTGGCATTGTGGCCCAGAGTCCTCGACTTTAGTATAACCAGCCGCATGGAAAGTGACCACAATCCCTTGACCACTGAGATGGACTTTCATCTGACTAATGAGGATTATGACCAGGAACCCCCCCCCCCCCCCCCCTAAGTAGTGACATTAGAATAGTCCAAGGAGGGAGGAGAATTCGATGGGCAACTATGAAGGTGTCCACCGAAAATATGGCTAAACTGTACCGGAGTATAATTCATCTGCTAGAAAGGGCAAATCTAATTCTTGATAATCCCTCTGAAAATGGTGTGGGAAGTGATCTTCCCAGAATACATTAGGAATTAGCTGTAATATTGGCGGACTGTTTTTACAAATCTGGCCCCACCAAGCCTAAATTACAAGGCAATAGAAATTTCTGGTTCGACAGGGGCTGCAGGGATGCGAAGAGTGCATTGCTCTTGGCATTAAAGCAAGGTAACAAGGTATGCATTACCAAAGCCAGACAGGCATACAAGAAAATCATTTTTAATGCAAAATCAGAGTGGGAAGTAGAACGATGGCACGCCATCAGATCTGCACTCGTGGCAAAGGATTCAAGGTCCTTCTGGAATCTCGTTCACACTGGGAAACCAGAGGGCAAGACCACGATTGACCTAAACATTCCCGAAGAAGCTTGGTCTCTACATTTTAAAGAGCTGTATTCTATCCCCCCTACAATGAGAACTGAGGCCCCACCAAGTATTCTGGCCCTGGATCCTATGTGGTGTACACCACCCTTTTCACTGGCAGAGATCCAAACGGCCGTATCTAGTCTGCAATCGAATAAAGCCCCGGGGCTGGATAGGATTCCGGGTGACCTTTTTAGAGATGAACCAATAGTATGGGTCCCATACCTTTTATTATTATATAACGTGATACTGTAGGGGCTATCCTTCCCATGTACCCGGTTGGGGGCGGAGATAATCCCTATTTACAAGAAGGGTTCTCCGCTTGAACCTTCTAATTATAGGCATATTAGCCTCATCGATGTGAGCCAGAAAATTTATGCTAGGCTTTTTTTACAACGTTTACAGGACTAGATCAATGATAATAATATTTTGACCCCGCTTCAGGCGGGCTTTAGGGCCAAAACATCAACAATCGATCAACTATTCCGGCTCCAGGTCCTTTACTGGAAGCATGTTGTTCTGGATGGGGGTAGTTTATGTTATGTTATGTTATATGGATATTTATTGCGCGCACAATTACTCATGAGTATCCTGGCGCGAAGCATAACCACAGAGAAGTCGAGAGCTGAACAGCAGAACAAAACAACTTTAATAGGCTATATTAAAAAGATGAGTCTTAAGGAGCTTCTTAAAACAGCCAAGGTCTCTGGTGTCCCTGAGAGTAAATGGGAGGGAATTCCAGAGGGCAGCGGCTTTGACCGAAAAGGATTGACCGCCCAATCTGGTTCGCCGGAAGCGGGGAACTACCATCCGTCGTTGGAAAGCCGACCTAAGGTGGCGACTTGGGACATGGAAAGTCACTCTTTTCCTGAGGTAGGCAGGACCAGTATCATGAAGGGCTCGATGCGTGAGTAACAGAGCCTTGAATTGGACTCTTTGGGCCACCGGCAGCCAGTGAAGTGTAGCCAATTGCGGTCTTATGCTATTTCGTCTAGAGATACCCAGCAAGAGTCTCGCGGCCGCATTCTGGATAAGCTGAAGTTTATTTACCAGAAAGGAGGGGGAACCCAGATACAAAGCGTTAGCATAATCCAGGCGGGACAATATGAGGGCTCTAGCGACTGTTTCTTTAGCTGGCTGGGGTAAGAGAGGAAAGAATCTACTCAGAGATCTGAGGGTCCCGAAGCAGGCACCCGTCAATCGCTTGATCTGCTCTGCCAACCTCAAATCTTCGTTGAACCATATGCCCAGGTTCTTGGCTGGGCCACCTTCAGAGAGGGGACGGGGAAAATCAGGGGGCCAAATCAATTCAGTGAATTGGCTTGGAAATTGACCGTATAGTAAAATCTCTGATTTTCCCTCATTGCATTTGAGTTTGGCATGAGCTAACCAGGTGAAAACGGCTGCCAGGCATTTTTGTGCTTCATCAGTTTCTAATGTCGAGTTGCCCCATGTAAACAGGAGCTGGGTGTCATCAGCGTAGGCCATAATTTTTGCACCCAGCTCCTCGGCCAGGTAGATCAGCGGGGTCATATAGATGTTAAAAAGAAGTGGGCTCAATGTAGAGCCCTGTGGGACCCCGGTCTGAACAAGCCTGGCCGAGGAAGAGTACGGGGGCATCCAGACTTGCTGATAGCGGGAGTCCAGAAAAGACTCCAGCCAGGACCACACAGCCCCAGTGATGCCAATCTCAGTGAGGCGAGCCAGGAGGAGTTGGTGAGGAACCGTATCAAAGGCGGACTTGAAGTCCGCATTTGATATGGTGGATGGGAACCAGCTCTGGACCATTTTACTAACAATGGGGGTTCCACCTTACTTATGGTACCAATTTAAACTCCTCCACGAAGGTACATTTGCCAGAGTTCGCTTTGGCAAGCATGGCCAATTAACAGGGCCGTTCCCGGTTGAGAAGGGGGTTAGGCAGGGCTGTGTGCTTTCCCCAGCCCTCTTCTCCCTCTTTCTCAACAAGCTTATAGCAGACCTCCTTGCTATTAAAGATATTGACTCCCCAAAACTGGCCTCCCAAAGATTTCCCGCCCTAATGTTTGCGGACGACACCCTGCTGCTTTCAAAATCGCCAATGGGCATGCAGCGGGTGCTGAACCAGTTCATCAACTTTTGTAATAGAAGAAACCTGGTGGTTAACATCAACAAAACCAAGGACATGGTCTTTAATGCTAGTACTACTAACTGCCCCCATCCGACGATGGAAGGCAGACCCCTGGAAAGGGTCACAATTTTTGATTATTTAGGTTTATTGCTGAATGACAAAATGAGGTGGGGCCCACAAATGGCCAAGGCTAACTTAAGATTAACACAGGCAGTAGGGTGGATTCTAAAAGTGCAAAACAAATGCGTGCGAAAAATAGTAAGTGCCCCACTCAAAATTTTTAAAGTTCAAGCCAGGTCATCATCCCTTTACGGGGCGGAACTCTGGTGGCACACACCAGCAAACAACTTATCCACTACAGAAAACAATTTTATTAGGCAAATACTGACTTTGCCAAGAAATACTCCGCTAGTCCCGCTTAGATTGGATCTGAATATCCGCCCGATTGCAGACGCCATCGCCTCACGGCCACTCCTTTATTGGAGGCGGCTGTGAAGTACTCCTGAGCTGGTGAGCTATAAGAAGGAACTAAAGGTGGCGCAGGCAGAATTCCTTGGTTATCCTTTGTAAGGCAGTCTTTCACCCTGACCGGGTTCGAGAATATCTGGTCAAATCCCGAGGCTTCCTGCTCAGCTATCTCTAAGAAAACCATGTCTCACACTATAAAAGACTTTAATCTAAGGAATGCATTCTGTTTAGCTAAAACTCCAAGTCTAACCGATGCCTTCCTGGACCATAAGTCACACTATAGCTTTGAGCAGGAGATCGATGCCATACAACCTACCCTAGCGAAGAAGCTTTATCTACAATTTGGGTATGGAACTCTGCCTTTATACTCAACGATCGATAGGTGGACCGGGGGGTCCAGCCCGTCCCTGCCCAGGTTGTCGAATAGAGGATGAACCCTCCTGTACACGTTATCCTCTTCTGTCCGGCATATGGTAATATCCGGAAGAAGTGGGAAATTCAGTTGTGCAACAATCTGGGCATTAAGAACTATCTCGCTTTCTTCAGGATCTTGAAAACTGCTACCAATGCAGTGGTAGTGGCCGCTGTAGCAAAGTTCCTGTTCTTAATGTGGTCAATTCGAAGGAATCTGATTAGTTAAGATTGTTATATATTTGCACTAAGATCTATTGTGGAGACGAAGGGAGTGAATGAGTATATCAAAGGATATTTTACAATTTTAAGCATCTGTAGATCTAATTGAAATTTTGTATAACTTTTATAAATGTTATCTCTCCCCACTTTGCTGATTATATGATGATGGATTATTCCAATTAAATTGTTTCTATAGGACAACTATTATGTTTGAAAACTGTATATTTTTTATGTATGTGCTTTTATGGTTAAACCTAACCACAATAAAGCTTTTTGAACTGAATTATTCCCTTCCTTCCTCAACCTCCCTTACTACTCCTCCTCCTCTTCTTGTTCTACTCTCTACTCTTCCTAAAGCGTCTCTTATCTATAAATTCTTTTCTTCCCCTAATCCAGATCGTGTCAAGTCCAAAATGGAATTGTCCTGGGAAACTGACCTGGGATGCACTTGGTCTATCTCCCTTTGGGATAGACTTTGGTCCAAAATCCTGAAAGTCTCGTGATCAGCATCTCTAACTCAATCTCTATTTTTTCTCTTTCAAAGACTTTATCTTTCTCCTCTTTCTCTTTCTCGTTTCACTTCTTCCTCTACCTCTAACTGTTGGACTTGTAACACACCTGATGCTGGTCTTCTACATATATTCTTTTTCTGTCCTACAGTTTCTACTTTTTGGACACAAGTTTGGTCTTACATTTCCCATGTTTTCTCACTTTCTATCCCATACTCACTCCCTCTTCTTTTTCTTGGTAGTCTCTCAGATTCTCTAACTCTTTTCCCACACTCAAAGAGACTCTTTGATCTTATACTTGCACTCACATTTCAGCATATATCTTCTAATTGGAAATTCCTTACAAATGTCTCAATACACCATTGATGGAACTCTTTATGTCATTTTCATAGACTGGATGTATCCTTTGCTTCCTCCTGTAAACCTCCTCGTAATGTAGAATTGTATTGGTAACCCCTTATCACATACCTAGATCAGTTAGCAAAAAAAAAAAACGACTCCCATCAATCCGAAAATTTTAAACCACCTTGAAGGAATTTACTCTCTCCTTCTTGTGTATTTCAATACTGTTTTACAGCTTTTCTTTATTGCTATGTTTTGCATATATTATATACTTTTTGATTGTTGCTTTTACTATTTCTTCTTTTGCCGCTACCCTTTACAGCATTGTTCTGTTGTGGCATATTTTCTCTCATTCCCTTCCCCTATCCCCATCCCTCCCCCCTTAAAATAAAAAAAAAATACTTTTAGTTCCTAGTTTGGCATTAACAATGAAATGACTTTTATTTGACTTGTTTGCTTTCTATTTCTTCTTTGCTGGTGTCAATTGTTATTATTATTATTCTTAATAGAGCATTTCAAACATTAAAAAAAATAAGTAGCTTGAAGTTGAAGGTCCCATCATCTCCTGAGGATCATCTTGTGGTGTGTTCTACATTTATCAGACTAGGCATCTCTCGAAACAGCATTCTGAGGATGAATGGAGGATGGGCAGCTGAACAGATCTGAGCAGTCGATTTCAGCAGCACCTGTCTCCTTGCATCCACCCAAGGTATAGAAAAACCATTTCATCCTGGTAAAGTTGCTCAAAATTTCTTATATAGTTTTATTTACAGATCATGAGGTGTCTCCTGGACTCCCTGTATGTGTGTGTAACAGTGTGGTAAATAAAAAGAAGAATGTAATATTCATAAATAAATGGTTATTATGGTATTCAAAGCAGTTCTATTCATATTTACCTAGTCATAGTTCATGGTCGATGTGGTCTTCTGTTGCTTAATTTGGTCCAAGATCTGGTGCTTGCATTCCAAGCTTGGCGCCATCTTCCTCCAACCTCTTAACCTGGTGACAACGAATATCAAGTTGCTTAATGTATGAACATGAACTTAATGCTATTCAAAGTGGTGTGATAAAACAAAATGCAGGATATTTATTGACAATGATCTATTCTGGCATTACACGTTTATACCATAACATCACAATTGTCCCCAAGGGGTTGTGCCAAGCATCTGTTCCTACTGTTGCCATTGACATTAGTATCTAGAGGCATACTTCCATGTAAGTTATAACTTATTTCCCAGTTTAAAAATACACAATCTACGCCAGTCTATATTTAATCAGTAATCAAAACCTGCTCAGGCATTGAAAAGAATAAATAAAACATTGCAAACAAATTGTTGTCAAGCAAGATCAAACTTCACCACATCACCATTGCACCTAGCTCTGAAGTATTCAAAGTGGCTGTGGACAATCAATTTTAGAGCATATGATCCAACCCATAGATGTGTTATTTCTACTGAAAGCACTGTGTAAATTCGCTCCACATTTCTAAAAGGCAGGCATGTAGTTTGTGCTGCACTCAATCTAACTTCTTCCATCCAACTCCACTCTCCTGCAGTTACTCCCTGTTTCTTCCATTAATTTCTACTCTATTTGGTCTCCCCAGTCCTCTCATATAAGTCACTCACTAATCGTCTTAGGAATGTTCATAGATGAGGGGTCTCCAACCTTTTCTGTGATGCGAGCTCCTTATGTTCAATAAACATTATTCCAAGCTACTTATATTATTAGTCTTCTGACAGCGACCACATCGGACAAGATTACATCAGTGGGTGCCATATGTGTGATTACTTGCAGTGAATTTAGACTTGCCCACAGTAATTAGCCCCTTCACTGCTGATGACGAGCTCAGCTCGTCATCAGCTACGGCGCTCGTATGCTGATGACGAGCTGAGCTCGTCATGTAACGCGGGTTTTCGAAAAACCCAGCACACAGCGGGAAAACCGCTAGCGCGCAAAGGGTTAAAAAGGCTTGGTCAATATGGAATGTCTCTTCATGGGCAATGCATACCAGCCATAACTGCAATGCTTTTTGCAATCACTTGAACAATATTAGTAAAAAAGAAGTCTCCCCAGTGCCACATGATTTACCACTCAAAAAGCAATTTAAAATATATTTTAGAAATTCAACCATTTTCCTCAAACAATCAGATAATTAATTCAAAACATATACTCATTTTTGTCTCAAGTACATACTATCAAGTTTGAGATGCACATATTAATTTAACTAAGCAAGCACTTCTAATTTAGTGGGTTGGGTTTCCCATAAGAGAGAGACACCAGTAGCGCATGAGCGACTCATTGGAGGAGCCTGTCTTAGACAGTCTGCTGTGGCTCTTACAGTTGGCTTTACCGGTGTGAGAGCTGGGAGGTCTCGCCAAAAAGGCCCTGACCTTGATATGGATAGGCTCCGACTAAACCCATGCGGTATATCCCATTAATTGGTTCAAATAATTGCCAGAGCCATGGCTTTCTCTCTGGAAATGTGATCCCCATAAGTTCCCAAGACCTCCACCATGCCTGGTCTTTGCTTCCAAGATTGAGAAGGGTTTCCTCCTCTTCAGGTTGGGGGGTGGTGGCTTAAACTGAGGCCTGCCACTGCCACCTTTGCTCTCTGGAGCTGCTCTCGACCTTCCCACTGGTGATCCCCTGCCACAGCTGCGTGCCTTGCATAATGCATTCCACTGATGGCTGAGCAGGCTTCGGAGTTAGATGGATGTATTTGCTTAGTTAGGGGTGCTTGCAAGTGAAACACAGCCTGCTGATTGTGTCAGACTTTCATGGAGTTTAAGGCAGTAAGAGAAGATCCTCGAAGTCTAAGTTCTCATCTTTCTGGAGAAGAGGGTCTACCATCATCATGGCAATACCAGACCTGTTAAACCTTACTCAAACCTATGCAAGATTGTTTTCATGCCCCCATAGTGAATTAAGATTGTCTTGATGCCACCCTAGTGAATCTGGAGCATCACCATTTTAATAAATCTAGCTGCGTCTCTGATGCCTGACCTCACAATATCAGTTAGAGGTGCCTCCCATTGTGTCCACAATCCATGGATTAAGCTCAGCACTTTGAAATCTTCTTGCAGCATGGCTCATGGGAAGCCGTTCTGTTGCATGGCCTGTAGGAAGCTGTTCAGGGCCTTGCAGACAGTCTTATTTCTAGGTTGGGTGCTATCTCCATCCCTCCTGACTTTCCCAAAAGGGACAACTCTCTGCAGACTGGATCCTCTCACGTGCCCCAAATTTGTGAAGTCTCATCAGCAATATCAATAGGGAAGATTTATAGTCAGAGCTCCAAGTACCATCTACCATTGGCTAAAAAGAACAGAGAGCATATCCAATTTCTTTCATCCAATATATTGTCCCTCTCCTGTACCTATCATTTAGTACCCATAATTATTTTGAATGTGCTCAAGTGTATTGCAGAACTCTGAGTCTATCACAGCCAACTCCCTTCAGCCTGGATTTCCAAGAATAAGACGTGTGGCTGTACTAGGCAGGTCGTATGTAGCGAAGCAGCAAAGTAGTCGAGATAAGTTCACAAACCTCCACGTAAAGCATTCTTTAAAATAGGCATCCCCTTCACCTGCTGGCTGCTTCCAATGTCCTCTAGTCATTGGTAGTCAAAGAAGGCAACCATTGGAGGTCAATAGTTTACATTACAAAGAGACTACAAGGTCTGTTTCAAAGAGGAGCACTACAGTCAGTAATAGATGGGTGAAGTATCCTCCTCAACTCTCCAAGCTAACAGTTTAATTCTGTGGACTGTCAGAACGGCAGTCTTAACCAGACACCCAATATCCTAACTAGGGCAGGTCAAAAGGAATACCTCACTATCATGCATGAGGCGTCATATGTCTGTGCACCTCTTTATGCACAGCTGTGAATGCAGAGACAGAGCCCTGAGATGTACAGTAGAGCTGCCTGCATACGTACACTTTTGGACCAATATTGCTTCCTTGCCCCTCTAGGTTAGAGGTGCTACAGTGCTGCAACCAGTGGTATATTGGTAGAACAGCGCTGATAGGAGCATGCAGAAATCCACAGTCTCTCACCTCCAATACTGGCACCTATTATTGCATATTGGAAGCTGTCCATCTAAGCATGCATTTGTGCATAGGATATATACGTTTGCAGATAGCAAGGAGGGGCAGGACTCCCCTTTAGCACATTCGCTTTCCCTTTAAAACCTTAAGAATGTATTATGTGCATTGCAATTCGTAATGCCCATCGTGAGGAATAAGGCTCATTTATGCTTTGGGAATTGACTTTTTGCATTTGCAAAGGGAACTGTGGTGCTATTGCAATTTCATGTCCCATTGGTACATATTACCATCAATCTTTGCTATGGGCCTGATTTACAAACTGTACATTTGAATAAGTTTACACTTTTGAGTAAATGCCCTACTTTTAAGTATTCTCAAACAACACTTTTGTAGTAATTTACACTTTTGTAATAAGTCCAGCCCTGCAAATGGCCAACCACTGATACTAAAACCTCCATTATTTTCAATGGGAGGGTGTTGCATTATCAGTACTTGGCCTAAAAAGTAATTAGCATACTCAAAATTGTGAACTTACTCAACAGTGTGTTATCTTTCTGAAGCAAGCCTTATGTTTACAGCCACCCTCATACATATAAACATGCACATTATTACATTGTATTCCCTACATTTTCATTGAACACTTTACTGACCAAATCAAAACACCCAGAACTATTAATTTATAATGCTTGGGATTCTATAATCCCTGAATCCCAGCTCTAATTTCTTTTTAATTAAAGAAATGACGTAATTATTCGAATAATATACTGTAAATTCTGTTGTCACAATGCCTGCCAGAGCCAGATGCCGAGGTGAAAGGCAAGTCAGGTCACCGAGCATAATTGAAGCAGCTACTTTCTGCTCTATTTTGGTAGCTTACAATGGCAAACAGAGAGAATACGTTTATTTTTTGCACTCTTTAGATAGAGAAAAGCTAGAATCTTCTGCATTATGAGCTGCTGCAGTTTTTTTTAAAACAACTTGAATTGAACTTTTTCTAATATGTTAGCAATACATATCTCACAGGTTTTTCATGTACTTAATTTTGCACTAGAGGTTTTATTTTTATTCTTTAGGCTGTATTACTCGCTCTTTCATATGAAAGAGCTACACACCAAGATTTTAAGTAGTTTGTGGGAAAGGTGATAGTGTGACCATATATTCTATGGGACAAGTACCCCCTGGAGTACATGACAAGGAAATTTCAAGTCACCTCGGAGTTCCATAACCAAGGAATCGGCCTTTGGACTCGTTCCTCTATACAGTTATGGAACTCCTCGGTTACCTGCAATATCCTTATAATGTACAGCATGGGGTACTTTATTCCTTGTATTATTATTTTCTTTATAACTAACAGTGTTTGTATAGCGCAAACAAGACAGAGGGTATCAAAGCACTCTACACATAGATATTTTTCTACATCAGAAAGTCCAAGTTCTAGTAAATAACAATTTGACCATTTTTAGACCAGACAAGAAGGGAAGTATGTATGAGGGGATGAAAAGGAGATGGGTGAGAAGAGGTCATTTAGATGTAGCCTACAAATTAAATGCCTGTACGATTAAAATCTACATGTAGCAACAAAGTTTGTGATAAAATTTACACATAGAGAGGTCAAATCTCTAAACTAAGCAGGTTTGGATTTTACCATGGGGTGCAAATTTGCTTATAGGCTGCATACATTAGCAGACACAGTAGAAAGTTAGGACTGAGTGACAGTTTCAAACAAACAGTGGATAGTGTGGTTATGTTTGTAAGTGGTGTTGCAAAAGTACATTCTTATGTTCCTTTTTTGCACATTTGAAAGGAAGGGATATTTCTGGTGTTTTGAGGGCAGGAGTTCAAGATTCTGTGTGCATAACCTGAAAAGGTTTGTCGCAATGTTCATGCTTTTTTCAGTCGGTGTTTCAAGGAGAAGAGTGTTTGTGCTTCTCATTCGGTGTTTATCTCCAGAGAGCCATCGTTTCTGGTTGAAGTAGATAGGATTGTTCCCATGAATCCCCTTATGAGCGATGCAGGCAAGTTTAAAAATGTTCCTTGCTTCAATGGAAAGACAACTCAAGGAGATAAAAGAATGAGAGAGGATGTACATTTTCTAACTCCTATTACTAATATAGTGGTTTAATGTACTGCTGCTCTGAGCTTTGTGAGGTACATTTTGCAAATCCCGACTAGTACAAAGTTGACGCAATCTAGCTTCAATGGGACATTGGTCAGAATGTCTAATTTAAAGTGTTTGCTGGAAGAATTGCCTGATTCTTCTTAGAAGTATGAGTTTACATTGGGTTCTTGTGGCTCAGTTATTGATGTGGTCTTGGATTAAACCTAGTGATTTAGCACCTTCTCTGATGTGTGGCTTGTAGTCAGGCAATGAACTCTCCACAAGACACTTTTGTGCATGGTATGTGGCTATAGGGTAGAATGATAAATAGAGGTTCCGTTTTTATTTGATTTAGTTCAAGGTGATGCTGGGACATCCAGAATAAATCTTAATGAGAATTTGTGAAGCTATGGAGATTGGAGATATCTTCTAGATATGATATTTTCATGTACAGCTGAATGTCAACAGCATACAAGTGATAGATGATGTTTGATTGTTTGAGAATTGAGGCAGGTGGCCCAACATAAATATTGAAATGTCTGGGTGAGAGGGCGAGCCCTTGTTGAACTCCCTGCTGGAGTTTTACTGTTCCATACAAAGAGTTGGCTACTTCGGACACATTGACCTATTAAGTTATCCAGCAAGAATGTGAACAAGCTGCATGATTCAGACACATTTTGGTCTAACGAATTTTTACTAGTAACAAGTGATTAATTATGTCAAAAGTCTCTGACAGGCTGAGGAGAATGAGGTGGCAGGAATCTTGATTGTTCAGGATTTTGAAGGCATTGTCAACTATTTTGAAGATAGCAGTTTTTGTGATGTGTCTTGTTCTAAAGAAGTTAATCTGACAGGTCATTGCTATCGGTGTATAGTTTGAATTTGCTTCCAAGCAGCTTTCTGCAACTTTGGCCAGTAAGGGTAACTTGGTCATTGGGCCAGTCTTGTTCAGGTTCTCTGGGTCTAACCACTGTTATTATTTTAGAAAACAGCCCAAAAACGCACCAGTCAACAAGGTGGAATTTATGAGGTTTACCCAGAATGGCAGCACCATCTGACTGATTTTCTTGAGTATAGAGTAACGGATGGGTTATGAGAAGTGAAAGGAAGGGCTTGGTTTTGTCTGTCATCCATGTCAGATCCAGTCCTGTGACTTCTTTAAACATAGATCAGGAGGTTTTGGATTTGGGTAGTAAAGAAGTGTGAATCCAATCCTTAAATCCTTAGGTGAAAATGCATGCGAGAGCTCTTTTTTTATTTGCAATTTTGTTAATGAAAAAGAATGAGAAATCCTTGCATTCTTTGAATTAGTCTGACATGTCTTTTGATGTTGATATAATGGACTGTTTCACAATCTAAATAGGTTTTGGTGGGCTCTTTCCAGGGTCAACGTTTGCATTTATGAACATGGATTTGGTTTGAAGATAAGTTTCCTATATTTATTTCTTCCCCTCAAGGTAGAATAGGGTGTTAATTGAAAGATTTAGGCATCACAGTTGCTTTGAGGATTATCCTTTCTTAGTTGAGTTTCTTTGTGAACCAATGGACAGATTATTATTATTATTTTTTAATCTTAAGGGATTTTGCTGCCAAGTTGTCTATGATCTAAGCCTTGGTTTCTACATCAAGATTTGTGCGGTCATTGATCTCTTGGGTTGGAAGGATGCTGTCTAAAGCATTGGCAAATTTGGTGGGTAGAATGAATTTATCTCCGTTTCTGAGATCTGTGGGCCACTTTTCAGTCTTTAGACTGGCTGTGGGAAGTAGTTGTCATGGCAAGTATTGAGAAGTGGATAATAACATAATCAGACCAATTTACTGGAAGCATTAGCACAGCCTTTACAGACCCCTTTGTTGGCAACCAGTAGATCGATAGTTGATCCTCTGCAGAATTGAGAGAGGTTGATGTAACCCAATATTGTGTAAACAAGAGCTATTGCTAAGTCATTGCCACAGTGGAGGTTGACGTCCCCTAGGCGAATGTATGACGTTACAATGCATAAATGTACAATGCATGCCTTTACAACGCAGTTTTTACATCACAACATCCTTTACAATGCATTCTTTTACATAGCATGCCATTACATCGCATTTTCAGAAACTACCTATACAACGCATTCCATAACATTGCATTATACCTTTACTAAGCATACTATTACAATGCATACCATTACATTGCATTTAAGGTAAGTGTTGGATAGTATAGGGGTAATAATTACTATGCTAACTCCAGTGAGTGCAACAGTAGGGTAAATGTTGGATAGTGTAGGGGTAAAAATTACTATTCTAACTCCAGTGAGTGCAACACTAGGGGAAGTGTTGGATAGTGTAGGGGTAAAAATTACTATTCTAACTCTAGTGAGTGTAACAGTAGGGTAAATGTTGGATAGTGTAGGGGTCAAATTACTATTCTAACTCCAGTGAGTGCAACAGTAGGGTAAGTGTCGGATAGTGTAAGGGTGCTATGCGTTGTAATGGTATGCAAAGTAATGACTTGCGATGTAATGCCTGCTTTGTAATGGCATGGTGCATGGTTGCCTGAGTTGTAAACAGGATTGTTTTTGTGCTGGAAAGTGCACCTTTTTGCACAAAAAAAAACCCCTGACACATTTTCCTCATTTTATTCGTGCTGCAGTGAATATTGAGGAGAAATAAACATTTTACCTTGTTAATTCTCCACAGGGCATACCTAGCAGTTTGGACGCCCACTTATGTTAAATCTGGGAAAATGTCAAAATGTATGGGTTTGCATGGAAACGCCTTCCTGGGGCAAATTAATGAAACACAGAGAGGCAGGTGTCCTTGCATGGCTTGAAAAATCACATCTTAACAGTTGCGCAAGGTTTTGCACCCCATTGCATGGTGCAAAAGCGCCGCAACCTGTTCATAAATGTGACATGAGTGAAGATGGCGTAAGAGATGCTGGAAGGCAGCATTTGCTATGTAAAGTCCTAGGGTGTCTAGCGCAGCTGCTGCCAGCTGCGATCACTGTTGGACCTGGAGGCACTAAATTCTTTTGAACTTTTTTAGATCATCCATTTACTTTCAATTATATATTTCTGCGCTGTGAGGAGTTTGCTTTTAGGTTTTGGGGTACTGGGGTATTTATAGGTGTCAGGGTGGGTGAAGGTTTTGGGGTGCATGGGGTTCTTGAGGGTTCAGGGTGCTTTTAAGGTTTTGGGGTGCTGCAGTATTTTTGGGGTTCAGGGTGTGTTTAGGTTTTGGGGTATTTTTAGGGGTCAGGGTGGGTTAGGGTTTTGGGGTGTAGGGTGTATTTTTAGGGTTCAGGGTGCATTTAAGGTTTTAGAGTGCTGGGGTATTTTTGGGGTTCAGGGTGCGTTTAGGATTTTGGGTGCTGGGGTAATTTTAGGGGTCAGGGTTGGTTAGGGTTTTGGGGTGTAGGGGTAATTTTAGGATTCAGCGCATGTTTAGGTTTTGGAGTACTGGGGTATTTTTAGGGGTCAGGGTGGGTTAGGTTTTTGGGGTGCATGGGGTAATTTGAGTTTTCAGGGTGCGTTTAAGGTTTTGGGGTGCTGGTGTATTTGAGGGGTTCGGATGCGTTTAGGTTTTGGGGTAGAGGGGTACTTTTAGGGCTCAGGGTGGGTTAGGGTTTTGGGGTGTAGGGGTATATTTAGGGTTCAGGGTTCATTTAAGGTTATGGGGTGCTGGGATGTTTTTGGGGTTCAGAGTGCTTTTAGGTTTTGGGCTACTGCGGTATTTTTAGCAGTCAGGTTGGGTTAGGGTTTAGGGGTGCATGGGGTATTTTGAGGGTTCAGGAGGCGTTTAAGGTTTTGTGTGCTGCAGTATTTTTGGTGTTCAGGGTGCATTTAGGTTTTGGGGTACAGGGGTATTTTTAGGGGTGAGGGTGGGTTAGGGGTTTGGGGAGTAGGGGGTATATTTAGGGTTCAGGGTGTGTTTAAGGTTTTGGGGTGTTGGGGTATTTTTGGGGTTCAGGGTGCGTTTAGGTTTTGGGGTGCTGGGATATTTTTAGGGGTCAGGGTGACATAGGGTTTGGGGTGTAGGGGGTATTTTTAGGGTTCAGGGTGCGTGCCAGGGATAGGTTACTATTACGATTAATTTTTTTGTTTTAAAGTACCAATAACGCGTTGTAATGGTATGCGTAATAATTAACTGCAAAGTATAAGCTTTTTTATTATATTTGTATATATTTGCGAAGTAAAGGCATGCGCACTAAAATCATGCGTAGTGTATTGTGTTAAATACGGCGCATTCCTGTCCTTTCCCTGTCACGCAGCACAGCAAGGTGACTTGCTGTGCTGCATGACATATTGATAAATAAGCCCCTCACTGCACAAGCCAGTCTCAACATACCACACAGGCCTTGGAAACACCACTATTAGCCACAACTACAAAAGGGATGCCACCAATGACATCAGCTCAAATGCCCGTATGTGACTTCACACACAAAGACAGAGAGGCCGCTTGCAGATGGCAAGATGCAGCTTCACCACAAAGAAAATGCTAAACTTGCACTGTAAATCTGCTCTACTATTGAGACCAAAAGCAGTAAGTCCTGCAGAAGGCTACTTGGGGCATTATCTGTAAATGTGGCTCTCTCCAATCTCAGCAGCCGCCCATTGGCACAGTTATATATCAAATGCTGCCAATTAAGACTTTCTGCAAAGAGGACCTACTACAATAATGGCAAGCTTGTATAAAGGCCACTGGAGCCTGGCCACTGGAGCCTTACAAAAGATGCACGGTCACTTGAAAGAATGAATACAAATCATGTAATGTAAATGTGCTGGACTTGTAAAGCGCACAACTGCCCGTAAGCGTCCCGGCACTTGCTTAGGGAACCCGTCCTGGTATTCCCTTGTGCGAAACCACGGCAGGGTGTCCACAAGGTGAAAGCCAGGCATCCCGCCGTAGTGGAGATTAAGCAAGCTATTGCCCAGAGTCGCAGAGTGTGACCCCGTGAGTTGAGTAGGCACCAGAGCGAGAATTGTCGAGTCCGTGGAATTTTTTTGAGCCAGAGACCCGCCGAGGCGGGGAATCGAACCCTGGTTCACGGTCGATCTCAGCTTCCGGGTCTGCCACCTCTAACCACTGAGCCACGCTTCTCCACTTGCATGAAGTGTCTACGTGCATGAAGGTAAAGGGGTGAATTTCATGGTTCAAGAGACAATATAATTCGCCTAAAAGTAAAACTGACTATTTTCTTTGCTTGTTTTGTCTATTAAGCTCTCACTCCCTGACTGGGAGGTGAACTCTACAGCATAAAAAAGGCTGAGATAAGCTTATGTTCCTTCCTCTTCTGACCGTGCCCTCTCTCGAGGAGCTCCTAAATGTTTTATAATGAGAAAATTTCTTGAGCAGGAAATCACACTGGGCCTCCCAGAAATGATAAAATCAGGAACAGAGAAGGGAAGGGGTTTTGCTCAAGGGAAATTTAACCCAATGCTGGCCTATGTTTTCCAGACTTTCTAATAATCCAACTGAGCCTATAGTGAAATATCCAGATTTTCCTATAGGGCAATTATCCTCCAATAGTGGTGAGGGTTGGGGAATAAATATGCAGGTAGCATCATGAGCAGTGGCGGAAGGGGTGGGTACTAATAAGAAGAGACTGTGGCAGTAACAAGCATCCGCAAAGATCATAGGTCTCACCTTTGGGACCTATTGGCTTTGCCAGTGGGCTAAGTGATACTCAGGCACCGCCTGCACAGGTAACAGTGATGGAGCGGGCGCGGGCGGACAGGTGGGGTATGAAGTAGACAGGCACCGGGTTAGGGAAAGTAAAATAACAAAATAAATAAAACAACTTACCTTGCGCTTTCGATGCAGTGAGCACAAGGAAAGTGGCTTTCACCAGTGCCGGCTGTGCCTGGTGATACTGTACACCATGGGTACTCATAAACATTTTACCCGGGGCCAAAACGTATGGTCTGGTGTGCGACCATGAGCTGCATTGATACTAGAAAGGTTGGGGTCAGTTGACAGGTGGATGTAAGGTGGGTGTAGGTGGGGTGAAAGATGTACATATTGTGTACTGTTAGTCACGAAGGGGCATATGTATCAATATCCGTGTTTGCGATTCTCAAAAAACGATTTTTTGAGAATCGCTATTGGAGAATCGCAAAACAGGATGCATTAAAAAAATCGCAAATATTTAGCGATTTCTTAGTATTCCTTAATTGCGATTAGCAAATTGAGAAATCGCAATTAAGGAATACCTTCCCATTCATTCCTTTGGGCCAGGAAGGAATTGGAAGTCATTCTCAATTTGCAATTCGCAATTTGAGAATCGCAAATTGAGAATAATTTCAAGGGTGTCATAAGGACACCCTGATGTACCCCTGAAATGAGCATGTGTGCGCATATGGCGCACATACATAAGGGCATATATGTGCGCCACATGGCACTTTGAAAAATGCCAAAAAGTGAATTATTGAAAGAAATCGCAATTTACCACCAACTTGAATTTGGTGGTAATTTGCGATTTCTTAAGGAGAATTCGCACAACTTAGGTGCTTGATACATAGCATTTAAGGAATCGCAATTTGCGATTCCTTAAATGCTTACGCAAAATTAAGGAATCGCAAATTTTGCGATTCCTTAAAATTGCGATGCGATTTTGCTTATACATTGCGTTTTGCGAATTTTTTGTCACAAACGCTGTGTTTTGCGAATCGCAGCATTTGCGACTAAAAATGTATTTGATACATGTGCCCCAGAGTTATTTTGAAAGCTTCATGCCTTACTGCCCTCTAAATTATGCCCCCAGTATCTAAAAGAGACACAGATTTGCCAATGCTGTGCTATGTTATATCTGAGTCGCTGCCGCTATCTCACATCCTGTGACAAGCCTTCTCTGCTTGCCATCGCTACCTTTAGCTAGTGAAGACAGCAAAGAAAGTAACTTGGCTATTGAGTCTGAATGAAATATAATTTTGGGCCTCACAATTTCCTTATTACTAGAGGGGCATATTATCAAGCACAGCGTTAACATTATCGCCGATTTAGCGGCAGAAAACTGCCGCTAAAGAGGCGATAATGGGCTTGATAATACGCCGTAGAGAATTCCTATAGAAGCCCATGCTCACACCAGAACATGGGCTTCTATGGGAATTCACACGGGCATATTATCAAGCCCATTATCGCCGCTTTAGAGGCCGTTTTCTGACGCTAAAGCGGCGATATTGTTAATGCTGTTTCTTGATAATAAGCCCCTAAGTCTCCTATCTGTAAACATTAGGAGTGCTTAGAAACAGGCGCAGGTAATGTAGCAAGTGCTGTTAAAACGCCCTGTGTTGTCGCTACTTACACTATAAGGGGCTGATACAGAAAGGGCCTCCGCATTTGTGGCATAGGCCCGCAGTCGTGGTGAGGGGGGCACACTCATGGCAGGTCCCCTACAACGGGTACCTGCAGTACGGAGATCCCTCCATGACTGAAGGGCCTCCATCATGAGTGTTGAGGCCCTTTGCGACTCAGGCCCTGTTTCCAGTTAAAAGAGCATATTGGGTGGATCTTCTAATTGTCATTTGTAATGTGTGTGCACATACTTCCTTTATTGCTTTTGATGATATCACTGTGAGTTTTAGATTCTTGTGAAAATCCTCCCTGACCTGGTTTCAGCGTATCCCATCTGTTACAGTGTGTTGATGAAATGTGAATAACAAATAATACAGTAATCTGTATACATGCTTTATTGATGAAGACCAGTGTTTTTCAGAACCTGTGTGTAAACACTCAATAAGTAAAGGCTGAGAAAGATACACCAGGTATTTGAGCAGATGCTATTTAAATTCCACCATGATGCTTTCTTTAGGACCTGGCTGGAAACAGGGAACGTGAAAAGAAGTGTACCAAAGAGAGCTCATGCCTGAATGACATTTCGCAATTGGCAATGTGTCAGTGGTGCTGGAACAACTTTCAGAGTAGTGGTGTTGCCAGTGATGTTTCATCACTGAAGAAATAGGGATTGTGAAAAAATCCATGTGTCACGCAAAGAACTGATGTAGCAAATGTTATCAGCAAGAGAGTGGTAAGGATGTTGTATTTAGCTGGTGGTACATTTTGAAGCGCACAGTTGCAAATATATTACTAAACCATAGTGGTGTATTGCATTGCCATTTACAGACAACAAATGTTCCATTTGAATAGCTACTAATTTTGCACAGACATATAGTTTTACTGATAAAACTATACACCTCACAAAAGATGTGCAGAAACCAGCATCACCAAGTATATTGATTTGTTTTGATTGTATTAAAATCTTTCTTTCCACCACACTCCACACTTCCAAACTACAACAAATTTGCTTTATTTGTGCTTTTGTAACTGCTGAAATATTCTGAAATATTTGTACAGTTATTTAAAGACATTTCCATTTTATTGTGTGCTATAAAAAATGAAATCCTGCAGCCTTATCTTTCACACTTTCACACATTACCCAGCAAGATTGTCAGATAAAGATTCTCACTTTGCAGTCATATCTCCCTTTTAATGGAATTTGTCAGAAGATAGAGCCCAGCATTTGGCTTCTGTCTTTTAATGCACAGCAATGTAACTAGATAAAAACACAATTTAAAGGCCTCATTATTTCTCATTCCACTTCTGACCTTCACCATTGTAATTTTGGGGATGCCTTAGCACTCCACTCCCTTAATTCCATCGCCTAGGGCTTGAAAGCTAAATTAAGGAACATGATAGGATTCCTTAAGTTATTGGTGAAGAGTACTAACCGAACTAAACAAATCTTTAGAAAGAATATTGTTCCTCACAGACGTGTGATTGATTAACTGGTAGTGTCAGAGATAAGCAGAATCAGTCATGCAGAAATATAGGAAGCAGGAAACCTTTTTAAAGAAATACAACATGTTTAATGATTCCTGAACTAACATACACGGTTGACCTCTGAAAACACATGCACTCACATGGAGTGCATCGCTGAAAAAAAATAGTTCCGGGAAAGCGAGCACTCATTGAAGAATACAAGGAGTGAGTCAGCGAGGTGGTAAACAGGCTATGCTCCATGGGAGGGCCAAACAAAAGTTGGCCGGCCTAAAACAAATAAAGCTAGCAATTAGATATCAAGCAAATGTAAGTGACAAAACACAACACCAATGATAAACAGTGGGTGGAATGAGTTCCTGGGAAAGCTGTCAACATGTCCCCAACATGACTTTGCAACCGGACAGCTGTCTGCCTGGTAGGCTTCAATCTAAAAATGGCTGGTCACATGTGAGTGGAGCAGTAACTGGGAGAGTGTGCAGCAGCAAAAGAAGGGGGAAGGTAGGAGAAGTGGGTATGGGGAAGCTGAGTGAGATGGGTGAATTGATGTGAGTGGAGATGAGAGCAGATGTAGAAAGTGACACAGGAGAGTGGCAGTTACTGTTTACTAATAGGTCTGTTCTTAAAAATCCAAACCATAATAGGTCAGATTATGTCCTACCTCATGAATATGAATGTGGTAGGTCGTAAATTGCGACTCACAACGATTGGATGCTATTCCATCAAGGGTACGGGAATAATTCAAAAGGGTATGCAGCACAAATGTTACAGTGGCATGACTGGAACAATAGTCAACCTCAGCCACCACGCAGTGGGCATTATTGTAAACAAAAAAGTTAAGTAAGTGTTTGCACTATGGGCTTGTCCATTTTGCTTGAAAGCTGAGTAAACAGCTTTGTGTTATTGAAACCTTGTAATGTAGAAAGTGTTTCTGTTGTAGCAGAAGGATCTCAAATTTGAGTTGGCATTTGGCCCTCTATAGGAGTTGGGCCAGCTGTTGGCAGAGGTGGGATGTGTTAGGAGTCCGGGTGTGGGGAGGTATTAGACCACTTCCAATTTGCATCATAAACTCAATCCGTCCAGCTTATTTACACAAACAGTCAGCACAGTAAATATTGGGTAAAATTGGTTTGGGAGTAGACCTCAGTGGTAGGGTGTTAAAATATCGATTACAAAAATATAGCTGACATAAATATCGTTGTAAAAATATTGTTTACAAAAATATCGACACCCTATACTTAAACAGGTAAGTACATAAATATCGACTCCAAAATATCGTTGTAATTAATATAGATGTAAAAAATATCGACTTTTTAAAATAATTAAAATTACATTAAATAATAAATAAATATAAGTACTATTAACAAAATACATTACATTACTTTTATTTTTTAACTATTTCAAAAAAATGTACTACACTTTTTAATTATAAACTTAATAAATGTGGACATATAAATTGATTTTACACATTACTTTATATAACAACAATAATACATACATATAATTAAAATACCCCTTTACCCAAAAACCCCAAACTGACCCTGAACCCTAAAAATACCCCTTTACCCAAAAACTGAAAACTGACCCTGAACCCAAAAAATACCCCTTTACCCAAGAACTGAAAACTGACCCTGAACCCTAAAAATACCCCTTTACCCAAAAACTGAAAACTGACCCTGAACCCTAAAAATACCCCTTTACCCAAAAACTGAAAACTGACCCTGAACCCTAAAAATACCCCTTTACCCAAAAACTGAAAACTGACCCTGAACCCTAAAAATACCCCTTTACCCAAAAACTGAAAACTGACCCTGAACCCTAAAAATACCCCTTTACTCAAAAACTGAAAACTGACCCTGAACCCTAAAAATACCCCTTTACCCAAAAACTGAAAACTGACCCTGAACCCTAAAAATACCCCTTTACCCAAAAACATTTTCACTAAAAAAATCCTGTACACACACCTAAAATTAATTAAAAAATTAACATAATTAATTACATAATTATTATTCAATTAACTAATTGAAATTAATTAACTATTATTTATTACACTATTTATATTCATTTAAAACATTAAATAATGTATTATTTCATTATATTTAAATTACTTCCCACCCTACTCCCCTATAAACCCACAACCCGCTACGGAACTATTAATACTAAATTCAACTGAAAATACATTATTAAATAATAATATACTACTAAAAATACTACTTTGACTACAAATATTCATTAAAAACACTACATTACTTATAATTATTTAAAAAACGATATTATTGTAAACTATGTTTTTGTAAACGATATTTATTACAACTATATTAATGTTAACGATATTACTTACCTGTCTGTCGATATTCTGGTCAGACGATATTTTTGTCATCGATATTTCTTCCTGTAGATATTTTTGCAGCGATATTTAGGTTAGTCGATATTTTTACGACGGTATTCCTGCTCTGTACCGACCTCAGTACCATGTTGGTAGATCAGGGGAAGGATCTATATAGGGACAGAGGTTCGAGGGCTCCCAGAAGTAGGGCCAGAGAGGTCCTTGCTGATTTCATTAGGGATCAGTTTGAGCAACTCAGCAAAACGGAGGAGGCTGTACAGGACTCAGGGGAGGGAACCAAGAAGGGAACCCAGAAAGGGGGCACTGTGGTGTCTGGCTCTGTGATCCCCGTAGCATGGATTCATACCAGATAAATATGGAGTTCCTTAATGCACTTTTCAGGATTTCTCCATTACATGCACCACCTTCAGTTTCTAGGGTGCAACTGTCACCAATTGCAGGAATACGTTCTTTGGATGAATTGAGTCTAGCCGAGATCTTGAACTTGCAGTTGGTTCTCCAGAAAGTTAAGGCTTAGGAAGAGGAGGAGGCCAGGGAGTTTCAAAGGGAGAAGCTGAGTCTAGTTCACCAGGAACAAGAGGATAGGAGGTGGGAGAAACAGGGGGAATGGGCCTGGGAATAGAAGCTTACAGAGTGAGTTGAAAGAAAGAAGGAAAGGGAATGAGAGCTGGAGAGGGAATGGATAGCCGTTGAGAGGTAGAAGCGTAGCATAGCATCAGAAAGAACTACTTCTGGGAAAAGCAACACCAACTCCAGTTCAGGACAAGTGGTGGCCAAGATTACAAGAGAGCATGCAAATATGTATGAGGAAGGGCAGGAAATCTTGGAATCGTTTGTGAGCTATGAGGTGACTTGTAAAGGGCAGTCTTTGAATGAGGTGTCTAAGGCAGTCACTTTAAAGAGCTGTTTGCTATTGAAGGGACTGTCATCTTTGGGAGGATGACTGTGGCAGACCAGAGTAAAAGATGACCAAAGCGAATGGAGGAAGCTCTTAGCAAATGATGGAACCTCTATTCATTAGGTTAGGGATGAAGTCTGCTCAGTACCTGCAAAGGTTCAAGAGATGCATAAGGGCGGATTGTGTGAGTGGGTGAGAGGGAAGGAGACCAAGGATTTTGATTTCCTGAAACAGTTGACATTGACAGGGCGACTCAAGGAAGAGTGATGTGACCCACGTAGGCAATACATATCTGGCTTTACAGAAATACAGAATGGGGTCTAGAAAAACTTGTACTGTGGTTGGCTAACAAAGTTCTGAATAGGGTCTAGGACAGCACTGATCTAAGCCAAAAGGAGCGAGGAACTCTCCACCAACTGGTCCCAGACCACTGAGCAAGGGCCAGAATATTTCCTTGGAGACCCAGGGAGGATAAAGCTAGAATGGAAATGGAAATGGTATGTCTGGGAAGAAGAATCATAAGAAGGAAGGACAAGCGCTTTTTTCCAATTCCAAGGTTGCGAGTTGTTATAAGTGCCATCAGTGGGACATTATAAAAGAGAATGTCAAGTTAGAGACCCTGTACCAGCTGCACCCATGATAGCTAGTATGTTATAAGTGTGTGAAGGGACCCATGGTGGCCCTGTTACGCTAACCCTAATGGATATGGACATCAAGGAGAAGGATTTAGATGCTCCTAGACACATACATTTGTAATTGCATAAAGAACAGTTATGGCCCACAATAATAATAATAAAATTATAATATTTTGCGTTTATCAGCAATTTGAAACTCGTACCTCTTATATTTAGATAAGACATATCTGCCATGAAAATTGTCCGTCACCAGCACTGTACATCCAAAAACCAAATGAACATGCAAGGAATATCTGACACCCCTTCAAAATAGCGATCCCATAACCACTTCTGAAGCCATTTTAGGAGATAGTAGAAAGTTACTGACTCCTAATATGCGTTTAGTGCATTGCAAAAAGGTGTTTTTCAATCAAAACTCCTAATCAACATATTAACTTATGAAAAACTGCTTTCTACATATGGCCCATTGTCTTTACCTCCTGCTTCCTATTCTTGCGAGTCAGGTAAGTACATGATATCACCAGTGCTTAATGTTATCAGTGGTTTTAGCTGGTGGGACTAGCACACATTTTTGGACACCCAGACTTATTTTTTACCATCAAATTTTAACTAGGAGCAAGAGAGAGAAATGGAGAAATAAGGAGGAAGAGACATGTAAATAGTGGCAAAGGGAAAAGGCAGGGATGAAAAAGAACCTGCATGTGGGTGATAAAGTGTCAGGAAGTGCAGGGAAGTTTCAGTAAGAGTCATGAGATGGAATCAAGACTAGGGAGCCTTTGTGTTTAGAATCCTCCACATTAGACAGCTTTGTCAGGGAGTTCCTAAGAAAACATTTGGCCCATTCAGTTATGTTTTTGTTTTTTTACAAATTAAGCACTACACCAGCAGTTGTTATCATGTGATCTATGACTGCTTAGAAAATGGAACAATATTAGCAGATTATATATCCATACTAATATTATAAAGAGAGAGCCCAAACCTTTGAGGCGGGTAATCTCAGGAACCACAGCACCAATCAAAACACCCAATACAGCGTTGGAAAGGGCAGTTGCAGCAGAAGGACATAGGCTATGCAGACCCCCACCATATACATTTGAAAGGTAAAAGAACCGTGCCAGCAAAGTAGTTCCTTGTGGGCGTGTATGCGTTGTGCTGTGGGCGTGTGCTGAGGGCCTGACAAATGCTGGGGGCGTGTGGTACGTTCCGCCCTTCATGCCATGTCTCATATCGTGTGCTGTGGTCGTGTGCAGGGGGCGTGGGCGTGTGCGGGGCGCGGGATTACGGGAAAAAAAAGCGAGTGTTGTGCCCAATATTTGATTCTTTTTTCTTCCCAGGTTCTGTACATTCCAGCTCCGGGTGTGCTTGCCCAGCGCTCCCAGTGCCGTGCACCTGCTTTACTGTATGTAGGTCAGGCATGGTGCTATTCCCAAGGGCCGGAAGGAGTGCAAACAGGGGCCATTGTGCAGGAAACCTAATCTCGCCTTATCGTCCGGCGACGCCTGAAGCGCACACTGGAGATTTTCCACTTCTGTTGCGCACAGGCATCGCGCCACGCACATCCGGACACAAGGCCCGCTCTCCACGGAAATAGCAAGAAAGTGCCTATCCCTCCCTCGGTAAGTACATTGCTTGCACGGCGGGCCACATCTCCAGCAACATACTCATATTTTTTCAACACCCATTTGAAAATTGCGTAGGTCTCTCTCATTGATGGCCAGCACCGACATACACTTTTAGACACACCTCCCGCCAGAAGTTCTAGAATTGCAAACTTTAGAGCTGGGGAGCTACGTTCCAATCTCGGCATCAGCTCAACATCCTGTGATTCCAGGCAAATCGCTTTGTCTCCCCGTGCCTACCACAAATGCATGTGTTCTTGTGTAATGTAAATTGTACTCATGCCATGTTGTCGAGTTCGCGCTATATAATATTGCAAGGAAAAATAAAGTAGGGAAACTCAAGTTCAATAACTACTGACCGCGCACTCTTAAGCGCATCAGCAGGGCACTGTGAATCGGAGCGTTTTACGGGCCTGTCAGAGATAAGAAATGCTATCAAAACGAAATCCTACAAAACAATATACTACTGCTAGAAAACAGGTGGTTTCCTGGGTCCTTCCAACACACTCTGGACTGGCGACCTCCAGAGATAGAAACAACTCTCCTGCAGATTATGGAGGGCGCTCACATATTATGATTTAGGCATTTGTAATGATCATTTTTATTGGGCAATATTTACTGTTCTGGGGGCGTGGCCAATGGGCACGGTAATCAGCAAGGGGTGTGACCAATGGGCTCGACAATCGGACGGCAGCAATTCATACCCGGACAACGTCGTAACGGGCTGCTAGTATATAAATAAAGCAAATTGCTTTTTTGTAAATTTTCAGTGATCTATAAATGTCAGTGAGTTTGAAATTGGTACCTATAAATTAAGTTAGTATCCTTTGCTTGACTTATTGGGGCAGTGCAAGTACGGCAAAAGATTAGTGGCTAAGTTGAAACACTGAAATGCGCCAGCAAATAAAGGGCAAGTATTTGAAGCACAAAAGACAAAGTGGTGAGCTAGAGCATATTGCTTAGTCTTTTTAGAAATACAACTACATTTTGAAAAGCGCAAACCTTCTCATTAAAATTACAATCTGTGCATCTTTATTTGTTTATCAATTAAATATTTTAGATTTTTTATGCATGTTTGATATATACTTGTTAATGTATTTTTCAGGCCCAGATGGAAATGTAATTACGCCGGAGTAATTGGATTAATTTCAGTAATTCCGTGTTACTCTTTGATGCAGACTTACCACTAATAACGCAATTAATCCTGCTCATGTAATTAAGAGTAGTTTGGGAGACAAAAATCCTTCCTTGAGAGCACATTTAGCGAGTGTGAGTGGATGCTTGCACTCGCTATTCGTATTCTGCTGCATTTAGCGCTATTTCTTAGTGCAAAAGGCATCCCCGCGTCCATAAATACAGAATTACCCTTTGCATGTAATTATACATTTTCTCGCAGAATTCTTAAGTGATTACGTGTGATTATGGTACACTGAATTACCCAAGATACGCCCGCCCCTAGTATTTTGTGCTTGGTTTTGAGTTTCAAATTGTTGAAATGTTTTAGGCCGGTGTCTCTGGCTTTCAGTAGTGAAATAGTGGGAGTCAACAGAATTTAAAAAGTTAAGAACTGCTGCCCTACATCATTTATAAATATTAATTCATTTTATTGGGGGTATTTATTTAGCACAAACCTATTTGTGGTGGACAGTAGAGCGTTTTACAAAAAACAAGTCACATGTGGGCATGTATATACAAGCAGGGTAAACAACGCATCTTTAAAAACAGCACTTAGCAAAAAAGGGCAAAGTGTTTGGTGGAGAGAAGTGAAGGAGAGTACGTTTGAATTATTTCTTGAAATGCAGAATCGAAGGGGCATTCTCAGAAAACTGGCAGGATAATTTCTTATATTATGTACTTAGGATTCCTTTGTTTGTTGGGTCTCACCTAAAGACATATTGTTTACTGCTTTTATCAGTGTTGATGACATATTGAGTATAACATCAATATTTAACAGACCCCCCAGGATATAGCGGTATGGATTCGCAAATTTAGCCGCACAAATATGGAAATTTAGCGGCACAAATATGGAAATTTTGCAGCATTTTAGCGTCACTTTATTTTACTCATAAGCATTAATTTTCAGCCTTAAATCAATGGAAACTGTTTTAGCAGAGTATTCCACTTTGATTAGGCAATCTGGAATATGGAATACAGGAAGCAGACCACAGGTGAAGGCTGTTATCCCTTGGAATTGCAATTCTTCATCTGCCAGTTGGGCTAAACAGAAGTGTGAGGTCTAACATTTTGTGTCACATTTTGTGATGTCAATTCCTGTGAGGTCATGGGTCTTGATGCCACTTCCTGTGATGCGACGTGCCATGTCGCGCTCAATGATGTCACTCAATGTGATGTCACGCGCTATGCTGCCTAACTTGGTTAGACCCCCCCCCACTTCTGTTTTTTAGGACCTGTGCCCTCCTAAGAAGTGAAATAAAGACAAAACAAGACAACAGGCCTCCTCCATCCGTGTACCCAGAATCGGGGAGAACATCCCTGTCTCCATCACGGCCGCCCAGCGCAGATGCAATGCAGGGATTGAGTGACAGGCACTCACCCACACCTGACCCCCCCTGCATGTCTGCTTTCTGCCCCCAAAGCTCTCCTGCCTCTGAAAGTCATGGCTTCTGCCTGGGATCCGAGGGGCAGGCGCAGAGTACAAATGATGTGGAAATGAGTCCTGTTCCTAGGGAGGGCCGTGGGCTAAAGAACATGATGAATTCAACCAAGATCTGTGGCTGGGAGTGAGTGTCTGAAAAATGTCAGGGTCCTGTCCATCATCTCCTTGTGTTTGCTTGATATGTAAAGGTTCCCCTATAGGAACAGATTATAAGAATGTAGCTTGCGTGAATTCAAAGTAATACTTATAGATCGCACTGTCACTCCCAGAGAAGCATCCTGGTGCTAAGCGACCATGAGTGTGGCTGTGTGAGCTGTTATTCTTGGTATAGCCTTAGAGAAAGAAAAAATGCATCTCAGAATGAGTGAATAACCGAGATCATCAGGGATGCCGAAAAAGCTTAAGGAAACATGGAATGGTTCTCATGTCTAATTTAGAGCTAGAGTTAACATTGATTTTCTAGCTAAGAGTAGGAGCAACTGTGTCTCGGGGTAATGAAGATGAAATCTGAAAATGTTGACAAAAAAAGTCACTTAATATTACACGTAACAGCAAATCTATAAACATTTCGCTGAAAAGTTCCATATCTTAAATGGCCTAATCTTGGGAAGGTTGTGAACATCTACGAGTTGTGGAAATTCCTTAGGAGCTGACATAAGAGGCTTTGTAGTTACCTTTGCATCAGAGATGCCATGCTTCTGGGTTGTGATTGCGGCATCAGTGCCATGCAACTCTTACTAAATCAGACGCTGGGCATTTTTTTTTTGCTATAGGTGAAAGTTAGTAAATCTGGGCCTTAGGGCCTCTTGGTGACCTGCACCAAGGGGCAGATGGGAAAGAAAGGAGGGTTCCACTTGTAGTCTTGCGGAGAGAAAGGAAGAACAATTTCTCGCTTTATGTAACGCCCTTTTTTCTGCTAGATCAGTTTAATTACTCTGGAGTGCATGTATGAAGCATGTTCCATAGGATGTGGTAAATAGCAACTTTACACTTTATTCACTACATTTGAGGCGATAATTCCTGCGTTTCCTTCATGCGGTGGCGAGAGCGCATTAAGAAATTAAATACCGCCGGCATTCAATTAATATTGCATTTGTTTAAGGGAGGGCCGTGCCAGGGCTTAGAAGCCCCGCTGCGAGTCTAGACAGCCCCTAATGGGAGGACCCAGGGGGTTGGCTTCTCGTGCAATGACACACACCGACCCCAAAACCACCGCAAGCCCCTGACATCTGCCAGAGCCGAGGATAACAGGCGGGGTCATTAACAAGTGAAAGGTCTTTTAATGACCTGTGAAGCACTCGGGTGCGGCTGCCAGCTCAAAAACTGACTGTCTGTGTGTGTCCCGGGAAGCTGCTGACACACACGAATGGGGGGGGCTGGGTGGGGGGGGGGGGGTTCGGCGCACAGCCAATAAAAGGCATTGTTGCATTGTTTGTTTTGCTGTCTCCACTTTTTTGTAAATATCGCGGCCAATATGTTTCTTATCGCGGCCATCGCGGTAATCTGCCGATTTAGCGATTTTTTCATGAATCGCGAAATAGCGATAAACTGGAGGGTCTGATTTAAGTGGTTTTTGGGGAAAACCATTGCTTACCATAGGTTGACTTTCTTGCCAATCTCATTTGCTAACTTCTGATTCAAAGGCTTTTCTTCCTCCTCATGTTTGTCCCTCCTCTGCGCATAGCTTCTTTACCATCCTTTTGACTGGATGACTTGTATCAATGGCTCCACATCAGGGAACTATTTTTCCCCTTCCTCTCTCTTCCATGTTCTGTTCCACCCCCACAAACCCGCCCCTATACTCTGAGTGTTGCTCCCTACAAGGTCATCCATTGCTTCCCTCTGTTGCTCCTCCTTATGATGAATGGAAATTTTATTTTTTAACTTGAGGCGTGATGGACGGTAGAGTCGGTGAAGGTCCCTGAAGGGGAGGTTGATCTGATGGACCTTGGGTTGCTCATAGAAGAGACGTGAAGCTGGGTGAACAACGACTTTGGTGGGGGTCCGAGTGGAGCCCTGGCAAATAGCTTTCATCGGGCTGTGATTGGAGACCGAGCAGATAGCTTTAATGGGAGTGAATTGGGAATCTGGGAGGCCAGTGAGAAGGAAGTTTCCCTCTTTGATGTGTGAAAAGAAGAGTGCTTGCATTTGTGGTTTGGAAGATGTACATTGGTGGGAAAGGCTTGATATAACACAGGGGATTTAGCTCATACCATAGCATCAAACGTTTGTTAAGGTCCTATATACAATTACTGGTCACAATATTTCCTGACAGGTTTGGGAATTACAATAGACACAGATTAGGTTACAATTGAAAAGTGGGTGCCGCTAGAGTAGAGTCACATGTCAAACAGTCCCTGATGTCATGGACAGTGTCTCGGTCCTACACACATTGCTGTGGGATAACTGAAACTCGAGTCTGTAATGAAACCATTAGCTCTGGTGGAATAAGTTATTAGAGCCAGCACACTGTGCTACGAAATGTAGTAGTGGTAGATGCGCCCTATACCAATGTCAGAACTAGAGGGCCTTATTTACGAGGCCCTAGCTGCACTTTTGCGCTGTCCGAGTGTCGCTTTTTTGATGCCCCAGTGGCACAATGTGCCTCAGCATATTTACAGGGCCACACAAAGCCACTTTACGTGGCTTTTCTTGGCCTTGCAAATATATGCGCCTTCAAACAGAACACTGCATGTAAGGGGCGTTCCATGGGTGTTGGTGTGGGTGTTCCCGCTCAACAGCCATGGAATCTGAAGCATTCCCAGATTTACAAGGAATCTTAATTCCTAAGCCTCCCCAGGGGAGATGTTAAGTGGCGCAATAAGGAGAAATCCCTTTATTTCTCCTCATTTTTTCGTCTCTATGCGTGCTGCATTTTACAGCAGGCATTGAAAGAGAAAAATGCCTTCATTGATAGTGTTCCTTCCTGCACAAAACAATCATTCCCGCAACGCAGACACCCGTACAACATGATGCATTGGTGACCGCATTGGCGCACAGCTGCTGTTTGTGACCCAAAAGCGGTACAAAAGGGGGTGGTGATGGACGGAGCATCTGAATCAATCAAACACTCACACCCAGTCAAAAGATCTGGGTTTAATCCATCACTGTTCTTTAGCCCACTCTGCCACCCCAGTTCAGACATGGCTATATGCAAATCAGTCTGCCCCTGTGCCTCATGGGAACAGTTCAGCCCGAACTGCCAAGCCATGCCTTCCCTGGACCGGAAACAAGCTTCCGAGGACCGGTTTCTGGCATTCCAGCCGTCTTGAGCCCGGCTTGCTTGAATCCAGTGGCAAAGTGAGCAAGGGACTCACGTCTGAGCATACCCTGCCACACTTATGGCGGCCAAAAGTGGTACAAAAGGGGGTGGTGATGTACCGCTGTTTGTGACCCGGCACAGGGGAGAAGGACAGGAATGCGTTGAACCTTGTAGCCACGCCACATTCCAGCCCCTTTCTTTTGACGCACGGCAGCGCAGCAGGTGCTGCCCTGCATCAAAAGTTTGTAATAGAGGCCCAAAGTTTGTCCACACAGCTCTGCACGTCTTAAGAGCAGGCTCAGCTGGCATCAGTGTTGTACTCTGTGCCAGCCTGAGCTGATGGAGGGGACCCTTTATCTACTGTGCCAGCTGGCGTGGAGGGGTGCCTGCTTATTTTCCGCTCTGTTTTTCTTTCAGAAGTGTAATATCTGGGCTGAGAAAGGCACACACACTCCTTATCCCTGCCAAGTGTTTTTATTCGCTGACAAATGAGAACGCTCAGTGAGATAATGGGCACAGTCAACTGTGTCTGCCAAGAAGCTGAGTCAACAGCACAATAAACATTGTTCAGAAAACCCAACTGGCTTCTTATGTCGAAATCCCCATGCACTTCACCAGCTTTGTTCTTACTACTGTAGATGTGCTGCCGAATGATGCTGTTTGTTGGTCATTTGTTTTAAGCTTAATCTTGAAGAGCCGGTAATACCACATCCAGTACTTGACAAGGAAAAATAGAATAGAAGTTTCTGAAAAGTGCCGGTACTCTCCAATTAAAAGTGTTGTATCTCTTAAGAAGTGCAAGTACTCTCTCTGTACCGGCCCATTTAAAGCACTGACCACATCGTAATTCTCACTCCCGGAATACGGGTACTCTGGTTATCAGGAATTTTAAAATGTGAGAGTAGTGCGCATTCTGACTGCTACTCTGAGCGTCTCATTAGAAAATGGAGGAAGTACTTGAGAGAGCGCAAAACTGTGTTAGAAATTTTAGGGGTGCACCATATTCACGAGTAATCAGCACCCACATGTATAGAGGATTATAATCATGTTTAAATGTGACACAGAGTTATGAACCCATGGGCCAGAATTTACATAGCTGTAACGTAAAGTGTTTTTGAAATACTAATGTCATGTTAACTTAGGAATGTACTCGTAGTATAATACTAATTCAGTTAAAGGATGCTCAAATAGGCATTGATGTATTTAAATGCATGTTTAGAAATTTACTATTGTATCCATGTAACGACATAGAAGTGCTTTAGTTAAAGAATGTATTCCTTTTTCTATAATGATGTAGGCTTAATGAACGAAACTGTTTGCCAGTGTTAGAGGGTGACATCTCGAAACGTGCAGAGGCCCAGGTGGGGAGAGAGGATTGTGTAGGCCGAACTAAGAAGGTTTCTTTTAACATTAAATCATGGAAACGTCTTTCCTAAATGGTTGCTTTAGAGAATTAATTGCAAGTAGGATGGTACTGTGAAACGATTTATGTGCGTTCCTTTGCAGGTGCAAGGTTAACCAAAGATAGTAGAGAAGGGCCCATTGTATATGAGCAGTAGGGTGGTAGACCCAGACATGGAGGAGTGGCTGCTGAATTTTAGGGAAGCGACTTCAAGAGGAGACGACTCTGGGACCCAAGGCCGTTTTTCAACGAACAAGGATGAAGATGTCGTAATGGAACCTTTTTGAAAGTTAATACTTTTGAGAGGGGCGTACCCTAGGGCGTGTCGCCCTTATTGTGGGGTTTGTATTAGGGACAGCACCCCGGTAGGAGGGCAGAGCAGATGCGCACGAGGGCGAAGAAAGATGCTGGGTAGGCAGAGAGCTTTGCTATGCGAGATGAGTCCATAGGCCAAGTCCGAACTAAGTGAGTGAACTTCTTTAGAAGTCACCACGGCTGACACCTTTGTTAGGAGGGAACTTTGTTAAGTAGGATGTCATTTAGTATAGTGTAGGGACAGATTAATTTGAATGTATTTCTTCTTTTCTTCGATGCCTACCAAGACCCAGATTATAGCAATTCTTGCAAGTCTAGTGGTTTTGGAAATTATACTTGTGTTGTTTCTTAGTCGACTGAGACTTTTCCGTAGGATCATGTTTGTATTAGTGCCAGTATATCTCCTGAACCTTTTACTGAGGTAAAAGCATGCGTTGTAATAACATGCGTTGTATCATCATATATCCCAATCTAACAGGCATGACCCTTTTCATACTCGCACTCTTATGACCTGCAGCTTTCCGCCGCACCGTCACTCTCCGTCATCTTCCGTGGAACGCCATCCTCCGTCCGCTGCTCTATGGACGCACATCTCCAGATCTCTATGGGCCTTGGGGAAATCTTAGCCTACTCTAGATTACCCTCACTCCAGAAGATAACGCAAAAACTTTTACAACGCATGTATTTACAACGCATGTTTTTACAACGCAGGTACCTTTACAACGCATACCATTACAACGTAAGTATTGGTAAATATATATTAATTTTATAATCGTAAATCAATTGTTAAAAATATAATTTAATGTAATTTAATTTAATTTAATTAATTTAATTTAAATTTAATTTTAATTTAATTTTACCCTGTACCCCTGTACCCCAAAAACCCAAAACTGACCCTCAACCCCAAAAATACCCCTTTACCCAAAAACCCAAAACTGACCCTGAACCCCAAAAATACCGCTTTACCCAAAAACTAAAAACTGACCCTGAACCCCAAAAATACCCCTTTACCCAAAAACTAAAAACTGACCCTGAACCCCAAAAATACCCCTTTACCCAAAAACTAAAAACTGACCCTGAACCCCAAAAATACCCCTTTACCCAAAAACTAAAAACTGACCCTGAACCCTAAAATTACCCCTTTACCCAAAAACTAAAAACTGACCCTGAACTCCAAAAATACCCCTTTACCCAAAAACTAAAAACTGACCCTGAACCCCAAAAATACCCCTTTACCCAAAAACTAAAAACTGACCCTGAACCCCAAAAATACCCCTTTACGCAAAAACTAAAAACTGACCCTGAACCCCAAAAATACCCCTTTACCCAAAAACTAAAAACTGACCCTGAACCCTAAAAATACCCCTTTACCCAAAAACTAAAAACTGACCCTGAACCCCAAAAATACCCCTTTACCCAAAAACTAAAAACTGACCCTGAACCCCAAAAATACCTCTTTACCCAAAAACTAAAAATTGACCCTGAACCCCAAAAATACCCCTTTACCCAAAAACTAAAAACTGACCCTGAACCCCAAAAATACCCCTTTACCCAAAAACTAAAAACTGACCCTGAACCCCAAAAATACCCCTTTACCCAAAAACTAAAAACTGACCCTGAACCCTAAAAATACCCCTTTACCCAAAAACCCAAAACTGACCCTGAACCCTAAAAATACCCCTTTACCCCAAACATATAACATTTAAAATATAATTATATACTTACCAATACTTACGTTGTAATGGTATGCGTTGTAAAGGTACCTGCGTTGTAAAAACATGCGTTGTAAATACATGCGTTGTAAAAGTTTTTGCGTTGTAAAAGTTCTGTTGTAATGGTATGTCGTTGTAAAAGTTGCGTTGTAAGTGATGTTTCCCGTTAGATTGCGGTGTGCATTGTGTTGTTGAATTGTATTGTCTAGCGGAGTTGAATGCCTGTAGTGTGAAAGGATATCAGGTTGTGAGCGCGCGCAACCGGTGAAAATCTTAAGCTCAAAGGGAGTTTAAGTGGTTCGGGTGTATCGAACACCTACAGTAATTGTCGACCATTGTAAGGGTATCATGAGGTACCATTGATCGCCCACAGGACCGAGATAAGGGGAATGAATGTGTGAATGCATGGGTAATGGACGCTGGTCGGAGGTTGCCGTGTGTATGAAACCTATCAGAGAGGCGATCGTTTGGTCGTTAAGCAGACAGACATTTGCCAGTTGGTGACAATTACAGCCAGACTGTGGACGTACAGTCAGAGAAGTGGTTGCTTGGTCGGAAGTGATCATTTCAAAGTGTATGATTGGGACGCATACATGACCGAGAGACGAGCGGAGAAAGGAGGGGAACTGCTGCAAAACGGAGGCGAGTGACGTCAGGGAGAGCCGCGCTGGGATAGGACGGCTAGTGTGGAGCCGCGCTGAGATTGGGCGGTTGGTGAGATCCGAGTGACGTCAGGAAGAGCCGCGCTGGGATAGGGCGGTTAGAGTAAAGCCGCGTTGGGATTGGAGGATTGTCATTGTAAAATAAAACGAGCGGAGTAAACAAGGAATCGTTGTGGGTTTCATCATGAAATGTCTAAAAGGATTGCGAAGTTGCTTTTCGGGAGAAAAGAGACTAGAACCTCGGGGTGGGGAAGAGGCTCCACCCGAGGATACGCCAGCTCATTACATGTCTATGAATGTTGGATTACATACTATATTGTGGCTTGAGAACTGGTGTAAGATGGCTGAGGGGAATGAGGAATTGACTTTTCCTAGGTACGGGACATTTAGGTTAGAGGTGTGGTACCAGCTAAAAGCGATTATGTCTTCTTTGCGACCTTTGCCTAGGCCAACACAGTTCGAAGCATTGAATGCATGGATCAGGGCAGCTCACAAGAAGAACAGGGATAGGAGACAGGAAAGAGTGAACAGATCAGTCAGGGCGGTACAGGACGCGAGGTGGGATGCACTGGCTAAGAGGCAGAGAGTGCAGACCATAGAGGGAGACAGGTTGTACCCACTGTTGGTCAATGAAAGGGAGGCGCAGAAAAAGAGTACAGAGGAGGATGACAGCGAAATGGACGACAGCTTGATAGAGAGACTGCTGTCGGAGAGACCACCTCCATATAATCCAGAACTAGAAGGAAGGGCAAACACCACCAACAGGGAGAGAGACATCTGTAGTAGACGGTGGAATACTAAGAGAGAGCGACTTGGGCCCAGTGAGGGACAGGTCCGGCTCGACGGAAGGTGAGGGGGTACCTCAACGGACCCCTGAAGCGAGAGTAGTAGGGAGATTCACAGTACAGCAGGTACACTGTGAAGAGGGGGCCAATGCTCAGAGACTACCGGATGTTCTTACGGTGCCTGTCACCAAGGGTCCCATAGTGTCAGTGTACAATCCATAACAGCCACAAAACGAAAGTCTGCCACAGATAGATAGAAAAAGGAATGTCAGCGAAGAAAGAAGTAATGTGGCGAACAAGTGGAACCACTGGTCCAGACCTGTAGAAAGGAGCACCCCTTTGGCAGCATCGGCAGACTCATCCAGAGAACAGGGGGGTCTAAGAGGACCGATGGACCTGAGAGGGTCACGGCCAAGACCAATCAGAGAACTAAGACCAGATCTGCGAACTTGGGAAACGATCGCGGATACCCAGAGCGACAGGTCTAGGGATGGTAATGGCACTGAAAGTCAGGAGAACAGGGGGATGTCTCACTGTACGTCTAATGGATGCAGACAGGAATGGGATCGTAGGGGGGAGGGACATAGGGAAGCGTCCCCCCCTGCATCTACAGATAGAAGAGAAGACTGGCACCGTGAAAGATGGAAGCAAGGAAGTGTTCCCCATAACACACCCGAGGAAGACAGACGAGTGAGTCAGGAATGTAAGGGGAGAGACTCGAGTGAAACCTCTAGTCAAGGCACATTAAGGGCAGCGATAAAGGCAAGGAGAATAGATGTGCTAAGACTTAAATCAGAAGTGGAGGAAATAGTAAAAGGTACAATACCCCTGTAGAGAATAGAACTTTACGAACCAGATGAACTGCTGTTCGTAGCGAAAGATGTTACTCGCAGAGCTAGGACAGCTCACGAGAAACTAACGGAATTAGCGAACAAATACTCAGTGGATCTGACCAGGACAAGGGCTCTGCAGGGTGGCCATAGGCTGCAGTACTCAGATCAAGAACTAGACAAGAAGAGGGTGATCGGATTAAAAACCCACATTATAGAACTAATAGTGGGAATCCGAACATGGATGCAACTGGATAAATGGGAGGAAAGGTGGTCAAAAAAAGAAGAGTGTTAGGCGGAGCACTATAGAGACCCCTCCAGGAGCAGGGCTAATGCATGCAGAAGCATATCCCTTGAGGGAGGTAGCACACGGAGGATATGTGCATGTACCCTGGAGCAGGGGAGATTTGGCTGCTTTTACGAACACGTTTCCGAAATTAAGAGAGAGCCCAGTAGAATGGTACAAGCAGGTAGAAAGGTTTGTCAAAATTTCAAAGGTACTGAGGATTGATTTGAACACATTGTTTGACATTGTGGTTCCGGAAGATTTGTGGGTAGCATGTAAGATCAGTGTTGAATGGCCCACAGAGGAGCCAGAGCGAGAGGCACTCACAAATGGACCCTCACCAAGAGTAATGATAAAGTACGAGCAGGTGATCACGTGGTTAAAAACGAAGGTGCCACCACAAGACATAGATTGGGTGAAAATAGACAGAACAAGGCAAGAACCGAAGGAGACAGTCCATGAGTACTATGAGAGATTATTGCAGATATTCAAGCAGTGCAGTGGTTTGGATGTCATGGATCCAAAGGACATGGGACAGTTTGTGTCCAAGTTTGTTCTGGGACTGAGACCTGAGATCTGTCTCATGATACAGCAACATTTGATTTGTTGGCAGAACAAACCTCTAGACGAGATCCTGGGGTATGCAAGGTACTGCAGTGATGAGATAGACTCTAAAACCAAGAAGCTCAAAGATAAACTGATGCTAGTCCAGATGCAACCAGGAGGACAGGGTCAGTCTGGAAGTGGAACATTGGGGAGAAGATTGAGCGGTCAGAAAAGGGACAGCGAGGATGGTCCAAGGCCATGGGTAGACCTGGCGACTCTGAAAAAGACAACGAGGTGTCATCAATGTCACGAGATCGGGCATTGGAGGCGCGAGTGTCCTCATAACCCAGAAAATCAGGTACAGGAGGAGGAAGAGGAGAGTCAGGCCCCTCAAGTACCGAGAACAACAGTAGTAAAGCTCAAGGCGGCAAAAGGGGGGACTCCCGCTCCTAGAGCCCCTGCTCCCCAGCCACCGAAGATTGGAGCAGGGAACAAAATATACCAACAGATGCCTCTCCTGATAGACGGAGACGAGTACTATCCCTGTAACCCAGTGACAGGAAGGTGCCTGAGTGAAGGGGAAGAGTGCACCTTAGGAGCAGTGCTGGAGATAGATCAGAGGGGACCCTTTGTAGAGGCTGATGTAGCCGGACACCCCACTACCTTTCTGGTGGATACGGGTGCAACTCGTTCTACTGTACGGTCCGCAGTGGTTCCTAACTTGCCTCTTTCCGGACAAACTATCCAGGTTGTGGGAGTCGCAAATAGGAAGATGACAAATCCATTGACCGAGCCAGTTCCAGTAAGAATAGGAAACTTCAGGGACAACCATCAATTCGTGGTGTGTGATTCTAGTCCTGTGTGTCTGCTAGGAAGAGACCTATTATGCAAACTTAATTGTACCATCTATTGTACACCTAAGGGAGTGGAGTTAGAGACGAATGATGATGATGCTGCCTTTAAGGTTGCAAACACACGGGTGTGCATAGAACTGTATCCTGCACTAACATTGGAGGAACTCCCCTGGGATTTGAGAGAGACAGTCAGACAGGAAGTTTGGGACTTTACCGGAGAGGAGATTGGATTAGTCAAAGGTGTGGAGCCAGTTAAGATACAAGTGAGACCAAATGCAGAATTTCCAAGAACACCTCAGTACAAGCTGACTCCAGAAACAATTGCGGGAATAAAACCTGTGACTGAATCCATGATTAGACAGGGAATCCTAAAGGAAATAATGGGCAGTCCGTGTAACTCTCCGATCATGGGCTTGCAGAAGCCTAGCGGGAAGTTCAGGATTGTGCAGGATTTACGAAAAGTGAACGACATCGTCGTTCCATGCTGTCCAGTGGTACTTAATCCATCAGTAATATTGTTTCAGATTCCAGCGCAGGCTGAGTGGTTCACGGTGATTGACTTATGCCAGGCATTTTTCTCAATACCGTTACATGAGGAGAGACAATTTCTTTTCGCTTTTAAGCTGGAAAATCGCGTGTTAACATGGTGTCGTATTCCACAGGGGTATACAGAAAGCCCATCGATTTTTATTCAATTATTATTATTTTTTTTTTTAAACCTTTATTTGACATTTTCAACCAGATACAAACACGGGCCTACAACCCCCAGGGCTGGCCGCTAAGCAATTGCAACACAATATTACTGACGTAAATAATTAATTTACTCTCTTAATTTCTATGCAGGTAAGTACTTAATCAATAACTCAGATCGGATGAAAAAAGACAGAGTCCGTGGTGTTAGAGTTTCTAAGGGTTTTATTCCTCATAAAGGAATGGTCAAGACCAGGATATCATGTTCTGACCACCACAGGGGTGTCAGAAGGGATAGAGCAAACTTTATTGACATTACATAGCTTATATACTTGTTTTATACCATAAGAAGTAATGTAAGAGGCGTAACAGCTGAGAGAAGACAAGATAACAGTATGCACGTGTTACTAGTACGTAATCAAGAGGCGTAAACTAGGCGTGAATCAGAGGTGTGTGCTAGAAACGTCACTGATAGGTGACGCAAGTGGGCGGCACCAAGGGGTGGTGCTAACAGAATTGTTGCAATGTCAGCAGAAATCGGAAGCTTGGATGCGCGCGCAGCTGCATGACGTGTGATTGACGGGGTGCAGGGGACTTGACATTTACACTGACGGAAAGAGACAGAAGTCTGGCATGTCAGATCAACTTGTACTTTTATCGTATCTGATATCTGATGTTTAGGAACCATACTATCTGGGCGGAAAGGTCTCTAGGGCAGAAGCTATTCTATGCTAACTGTGGATGCGTGTATGAGCGCCTAAGTGTCTACATGAGAAGCGTGGGGCACGGGCCTTCCATGGAAGCACGGTAACAGAGGCTATGAATTACTTGCATTGAGACAGGTCGGCCCTTTGGCTCTGCAGCTGGAGAGGATGTTTACTGGAGCTAGTAGGCAGGAATGCATTCTCGAGGAGCGGAACAGATAACTCGAAGGTTATAGTCAGTCTTGGCAGAAAGCAGGCTGAGCTGAGCGCGAGGGGCCGCGCTGAAAGTAAGTCAGAGTTCACGGGTACAGAGGTAGCCTGGGCAGAGGCTGTCAGAGTCAGGAGCCAAAAAGAGGTTCGATGGCAGAAATTCAGGGCCTACTCTGTTAGAGCAGGAAAAACATGTAAAGTGTACTACAAAAAGACGGTGGCATAACATACTTAGGAACGGACTATATAATCCATTCAGGGTGGATCTGAAAGAGGACAGGTTAACGTTGGACGCAAATGTATTTGCGTCTTCATAACTGGTACAGGAGGGAAGTTACATGCACTTTAAGCTGGTACATGGAGTCGGTGGGGTACGCGCTAGGGAACATAACATGACCAAAAAATTTATATTTCCTCATTCCCTCCTTGTTCCCTACGGACCCTTCATGAAATATCGATCCTCATGAATCGATCAGTTTGTTCTTGTAACATCATTTGTTCTTCCTTCTTTCGTTTACGTTTTGAGAGAAAACTGGAATGTTCAATACAAGAAGAGGCACACAGTCCACAAATCGCTGGCCCACACTGCAGGCACAGGCAGCAACTGAATACTAGGACTAGGCCAATGCCTAGGAAGGATAGGATCTTCCATCCCCAAGCTGTTAACGTTGTCCAGAACCAACCGGACCAAGTCCAGGTGCCTGGATTCTGATGTATCTGATTTGCAATTTTATGGAGACGGGTGATAGCTTGATATACAGATGGTGCGTTTTGTGGTATGAAAACACAGCAACTTGACCCGATGACCTTACAGGCTCCACCTCTATCTGCCAAGATGACGTCAATAACAAGACGATTCTGAAGGACAACAACCCGCATGGCGGACTGCTCTTCTGTTAAGTTACCTAAGGCGGAGGCAGTTTCATTTACTACTGCTTCAAGCGTTCTAGTTAATCTGCGTATTAATTTACTATTCTGAACAGGTCCTAAAAAGAAAAAGAATCCTTTATTAAAGTCGGTGTACTGTTCCCATGCCGTTTCTGTGTAGTCGACAAGTGGGATATCTCTTCTGTGTCTATTCTTTACTAGATTAGTATTTCTGTGGTAATCAGGAGGAGCTAGAAAAACAGGTGGCAGAAGGAATGCAATGTAACAGGTACCATCCCAATCTGGAGGTAGACGTATGTATGCGGTATGACCACAAACAAAGTAAGAGTGACTAATAGCTTTGAAAGACGATTTTCCATGATCACTGAATTCGACCACAGTAGTGCATCTACTATGACCTAAGTGTACTGAACCTTTCTTCTTGATGCATAATTCACCAGTGACTGGCAATACTGACATAATTGGTAGAACTGGTGCAGCTTCGGACTCGACAGTAAGAATCATAAGGCTAATTGTATAATTACCTAATCCATATACTTCATTTTCTAGATCAGTTCCTATTCTAGTGGGGAGTCCCTCCTTATCTGGGTAACAGACGTCGAGCAGGACCAAGTTCAGGTTTCCCCAAACCCAACCCCCATCAAAAACAGCAATATCAGGATCTAAGGAATTAATTATTTTAAACCATGCTCCGCAGGAGCCATTGTGAGTGAACGGATACGGAAAGAGGGGCAGAGCTCCCTTGTAGTTCTGGTAGGGAGGGAGTCGGCCACATATCCAGCAATTTGTAGCATTGTTAGTTTGATGAGAATGATGTAGCATACTAATGAATGTATTGTTGCGCAGCGCAAGTCTGTAGGAAAGCTCGTGTGGAGGTAACTCACTAAAAGTGTGTTCAGCAGATACATTATAGGCAGAATGTTCACGCTTGAAAATAGGGTAATATATAGGTAACAGAATGCTAGCAACAACGATTAGAATACTGAGAATAAACATGATTAATAGTGTCACTATACAGTGACTACGAAGTGATTTACAATATGTACGTTTCTTGGCCTCTCTCTCTCTCTCTCTATCTCGATCTAGGGGATACATGTCAGAGACTATTTAACCGATTCACCTAGGGGAGGACTTAAACAATTAAACTGTCTGACTTGCTAGATCGAAGTTTCATGCGATATTGTTCTTGAGGAGTCTTTTCTCGTTCAGATTCTGTAAAGTCTTTTAACTCGACACAGTCTTTGGTGGGGGTGGACGAGTCTCGATCAGGTTTCAGTCCAGAGAATTTTTTTATATGACTCGTGTGGACCCACCCCTTTCTTCCTTCTATTTTCACGGCCGTCCTTGTTGTTAGAAGAACGGTCTTCGGGGACTTCCAGCGGGGCTCCAGCGGACTCTTTCTGTCGAAGTTGCGGACGAGCACAACGTCACCAGGACGGACGTCGTGTGGCTTTACATCAGTGTTGTCAGGGAAGGCTGCGGCAACCTGTGAACGACATGATTGGAGTGCAGACATCAAGGAGGCAAGGTAATCTGTCAACATATTACAATCAACATCAGTAATCTTTTTCGGAATGGGCGTCCCCCACATATTCGGTGGTCTGCCAAAGACCACCTCGTACGGGGATAGCCCTGATCTCGAATGGGCGACCATTCTCATGTAGAATAGTGCCACTGGCAGGGCGACTATCCAGTCGACCCCTTTCTCCTGACATATTTTGGCAAGGCGGATCTTTAGTGTCTGGTTATGCCTTTCTACAAGGCCTGCTGCTTCGGGATGTCGGACACAATGGAACTTCCACTGGTATCCCAGTAATAAGGAAACTTCTTTCATTAATGCAGATGAGAATGGCTGACCGTTATCTGAGTACACGACACGAGGCAAGCCGTATCGTGGGAAAAATTCACGAACCAGCTGCTTGGCAGTGGTCGGAGCAGTGTAATCTGGGACTGGGTATGCTTCGGTCCAGCGGGACAGAGCACAAACAATTACGAGAACATATTTAAATCCTCGACAACGGTCCATCTGGATATAATCCATCTGGAGGACTTCAAAAGGGTGATCGGGAGGATGAAATCCACCTTGCTCTACAGGGACGCTTTTACCTGGATTGAACTGACAACAGATCATGCAAGTACGCACTTTCTGTTTTGCTGCTGCTCGTAAGTGTTTATTGTTCCAGAGATTTTGTAAACTGTCTAACATCGCTTTCTCTCCTAGATGTGCAGGACTATGTGCTGTATTTATCATGACTTGAACCATAGAGTCAGGGAGAAACCATGTAGACTTTCCCTTCGTCATCCAACCTTGATCTGTCTGGATCCCTCCTAGTTCAATCCATTTCTTTATTTCTTCTGGAGTAGCATGTGTCTGAATATCGATAACATCTAGTGCGGGATCCCTGACTGACATGCAATTTGTCTGTTCAGTTGTCTTTGTCGTATCAGTTGTCTGAATGTGAGTCAGTGCTGTATGTTTTGCTGTCTGGTCTGCCAGGTCGTTACCCTGGGAAACAGAATCTGTGACTTTAGTATGTGCTTTACACTTCATAACGGATATGGCTGAAGGCAGATGTATTGCTTCTAACAATGCTTGAATGAGGGGACCATGTTGAATCTTGGCACCATGAGAGGTCAGAAAACCTCGTTCCTGCCAGAGCATGCCGAAGTCGTGTACGACTCCGAACGCATAACGGGAATCAGTGTATATGTTGACATTTCTGTTCTTGGCTAGAATACAGGCTCGGGTCAGAGCGATGAGCTCTGCCGCTTGAGCAGACAGTGTATCAATGCGATGTGTCTCTTTAACTTCAGTTTCAGTGGTCACGGCATACGCGGCCACTAATTCTCCTGTATTTGTTCTCATACATGAACCATCCACATAAAGTGTCAGGTCTGGATTTGTCAATGGAACATCTGTTAAATCTCGTCGGGGCTTTGTTACTGCATTAATGATCTCTATGCAATCATGCGGAGCTGGATCTGTCATATCTGTAGGTAACAGTGTTGCTGGGTTCAGGATACTGCAGCGTCTGATTTCTATGTGTGGCTGGAATAGTGTCAATTCGTAACCTGTCAGTCGTGCTATAGTCAAGTGTTGAGTTTGAGTTCTGTTTAACAGAACCTCTACAGAGTGTGGAACTTGTACTGTTAACTGATGACCTAGAACAATTGAGTCGCTTTGTCTGATTGCTAGTGCTGTTGCTGCTACTGACTTTAAGCACGCAGGGAGTGCCTGGGCTACTGAGTCCAATGTACTTGAAAAATAAGCGCAAGGCTTATGTGAACCTGCTTGGTCTTGAGTGAGGACAGACAATGCTGTACCGTCACGTTCTGTAACAAAAAGTGTGAACGGTTTGTTGTAACATGGTGTCGCTAAAACTGGTGCTTGGCATAGTGCTTTCTTTAATTCCTCAAAGGCTTGTGTATGTTCCTGAGTCCAAGGGAGGGCAGGCGAAGTTGCTGCCTCCTGCGTCGTTAACTGGATGAGTGGTTTAGCTAGAAATGCATATTGAGGAATCCATTGTCTGCAGTACGAGTTGAGGCCTATAAAGGCCCGCACTTCCTTTTGTGTCTGGGGTGGTGGCATATTTACAATTAACTGAATGCGATCGGGAGTGAGCTGTCTCCCCACTTTGGACAGCAAGTGACCCAAGTACACAACTTGCTGAACACAGAATTGTAGCTTCGAAGGAGACACCTTGTGCCCCTTGTCGGCCAGGAAATGTAAAACTGTCAATGATGCTTGTTCACATTCGGGCTCACTTCGTGCGGTGATCAGTAGATCATCGACGTATTGCAGTAAAGCGGTGTTAACTGGCATTTGAACACAATCTAGTTGTCTTTTCAGTGCTTGACTATAGATGCTGGGGCTTTCTGTGAATCCTTGAGGTGCGCGGGAAAATTTGAAACTTCGTCCATTTAAACTGAATCCGAAGAGATATTGGCTCTCCGGATCAATAGGTACACTGAAGAAAGCGTTCTTGAGGTCAATTACAGTAAAGAACGTTGCTTCTGAATCAATAGCAGTCAATAGGGAAGAGATATCGGGGACCACAGGGTACTGTGGTACAATGCATTTGTTCAGCTCTCGAAGATCAATCACCAGCCGATATACTGGCGGTGCATTGGGGTCTGTACGTTTAAGAATTGGAATGATGGGTGAATTACAGATATTGGAGTCGGTCTCTACGACCACTCCCTGGGCAATAAGCTCTTCAATGATTTTCAGTAAAGCCACTACAGCATCGGGTGGTAACTTGTATTGTCTGATTCTGGGTAGAACAACTCCTGTCTTGAGTGTAACACGATATGGAGTGATATGCATACAACCTACGTCGGCTGGGCCTTTTGCCCATAGGTGATCTGGTACATTTTTCAATCTGACATCAAAATCTCGTAAAACATAATGACCCTTGAAATCTCGTAGAAAGAGTCTAACTCCCTCCGGGGAACAGCATATTATAGCTCCTAGAGCCTTCAGTGTTTTAATTCCTAACAGATTTTCTGGGCATGATTTCGTAAGTAATAAGTCTGTAACTCGTGATAATGGACCCACAGCCAATGGTACTGGTTCTGATACTTCATTTACAATAGGCTGTCCTGAAAAACCAAGGGAAACATTCTGTGAGCCTGAGAGGGGTGCCCCTGGGACTTCATTGTGACTGATGGTAGTGCGACTTGCCCCTGTGTCAATTAAAAACTTTCTGTCTTTTCCCAATACGTGACTATGTACATAAGGACCTTCTTGATCTACAGGAATTTCAATAAGAGGCAAACCACCTTCCCTCTCTAGGCTGTTTCATGTATATCGGGGATAATCTGGATATGCAGATTGGGCATACTGGTACATCTGTTGTGAGACTTGCTGAGTCGCGGCAGTGGGCTGTGGCTGTGGTACTGCTACTGTCTGTGCTGTATGGGATGGAGCATGCATAGGCTGTGTATTCTGTATCGGCTGTACATTTTGTGAAGTCTGTTGCTGGATCTGATCTTGTCTAGGCGGATGCGGTCTTTCTTTAGTTTTACCTGTTGAGATGTTATGTTTCAGGACTGGGCATTCATGTACATAGTGACCTGGCTGTTTACAATAATTACATGTCCCTTTAACGGGAGCTGTATTGTGACTTGTCTGGGCCCCACCTTTTCTCTGACCGTCCGCTGGGACCGTCTGAGCTACCAACATTTTCATTTTCGTGTCCTTCATACGCTTCTGTTCCTGATCTTGTTCTTCCCTAATTCTGTTTTGATGATATTGTAACATTTGTAACATCTGGGATGGCGTATTTGCCTGCCAAGTACTTTCAACTTTATACACTCTATTTTTAACTAATGGTAGGGAATTCTCGACTAATTTTGATACGAAAAGGTGTGGATATGACTCGCTGCTTGGTTGTAGGCCACTATTTATAATGAAACATTTCTCGAATCTTGAATAGAAGTCACTAGTATCTTCATCTTGTTTCTGTTTACAGGACGAGATTGCGTCCCAATCTTCCTTTCTAGTTGTCAATAATCTTGGCAAAACCTGTACTATTAATCCGGGCAATGCTTTAGTCCTATCCCCAAGGCCTACCCCTGGGATTCGTTTGCTCTCTTCGTCTTCTATTTCTGCCCATGCTATCTTTGTCTCTCCCACCTCCCAATCCTTTTCCTTTAATTTCTCGTAAATGCCCGTGGGCAACAGTACTTTTAACATTTTCATAATATCATCATACGTGTAATCCCCCATTAACAACATGTCTTTAAGCTCTCTGTGAAAACCTGCAGGGTCTTTATCATGGCATGGAACTAGTTTCTTCATTTCTAACAGTTCTAACTTAGTCAGTGGTGTGTGAACATACACACGCTTCAAGACTTGATCCGCACCCATAACTGGGTGTACTTCTCGTAAGGGGTTCTGACTTTCAATGCCACTCAGGCATTGCATGTGATACGTTTTTCTTTCTGGAGGCGGGGCGGGAACATATTCAGAACTTATGAAGGTGTTACATTTACGTCGTTGTTCTAGAATTATTTGTATTAACTTGGTACTGAAACCTCTCCATCTATCCATGAGTAGTGCTTCTAATGTTTCGTGTAAGGGACCTGGATCGGAATGGTTGTTTCTGAACTTGATGAGGAGGTGCTGAATCATGTATACACCTGCTAATTTCTGCTCGTCTGGGGAAAGGTTCAGGAATGTCTGCGCTAACGTATCGTCATTATATATGTCTGGGTTTTCGGCCCATAACACGGCTGACCGGGCTAGTTCCTGTTCATCCATAGAATTGAGTACATGGTACCCCATTCGGTCTCGGAGCCTTTTATCAGTTTCCTGGAACTGATGTTCAGAAGAATTCGGGTTCGTTAACGCAGAGAGAAAAACTCTCTTGTGTTCTAGACAGATGCCTTTCCTAGGGTAGTTTCCCTTGCCTACATACGCTATAGTATCTGTAGTCCTTACTGGTTCTGCAAGTTCTTCTTCCTCCTCAGAGGAAGCTTTGTCATTCCCTTTCTGGTGTGCTGTTATCACTGCCCTTCTAATTTTCTGGTACATACTGGCTATGCAAGCCCCCCTGTCATGTTTTCCTTCGGCTATATTTTGACCCCACTTTGTTAGTGCATCTAATTCACTTTGATCTGTCTCAGGCCTGTCTCGTTCTCTTATTAGACAATTTATGAAAAATCGTAATATCTGTGCTTGAATATCAACTTTCTGCTTATCCATGGCATCCTTGATACTGTCAGGGTCTTTCCCTGTCTGAACAAACTCATATACTCTATCTAGCCGTTCCTTCATTCCTACATAACATAGCAAGATATCAGTGGCAGATCTTAACCGTAGTGATGCTAATATCATTAGATCGTTATTTCCGGGTACTGGATCATATCTACAAACTGACATGTTTTCCTTTAATGCGTCAAGGCGTGAGTGGGGAGACTGGAACGCGAGAGGACTCTGCGTGTCCCTGAAATTAAATCTGCGTGTTAATGGCGGAGTCCGAAGACCCGCGGTCGCACCTCCTGAAGCGGATGCTTGGGCATTATCTCCTTGCGGAGTCTGGATCTGAACTTGACTTTGTCGTTTAGTAGGATCAGGTAGGACTTGTTTCAGTAGGTCAATCTTGGGTGTGGGAAGTGGCGGAGCTGGCGGAACAGGGGAGGTCTGTCGTGGTACTGGCGGAACATGATCTGGGGGCGTAGTGCCACCCCCGTCCCTGTCAGTGGGCAGGGCACGAACAGGCAGATTGGCGTAAGCTGGTGCTACATCCTCTAAATATGAATTTAAGAATATGTCTTTAGTAGTCTTATGCATTACTTTAGTTGGAACTAATGGTGGCGGTAAGTTTTTCGGTATTTCTGATAAGGCCTCAGGTGTACCTTCGGCCGCGAGATACATTCCGTTTACAAGATTGTTTCGGGCACGATCTATTTGTTCTGTTTTTACTCGGATCCCTTCAATAACTAATTCATTTTCTTGAGCCTTTTCTGATTCTTTAAGTCTGTCTTCTCTACGGAGTGCTTTCTCAGCACGCTTATGTGATTCCTTACGCCAGAATTCTATGGCGTCTTTCTGGGATTGTCTAGCTTTCTTTTTCCATAATGCTTCTTCTACCTTCATGATGCACTCGGCATCCCATGTTCCGGTAACAGGCCATCTGTGTCTTTCGTCTAGGTGCTTGGTGTAATCGGCCCATAAATCTAGATACAATATGGCATCTAAGCCATGCTTGTGGTACATAAAGTTACCTGGAGTGTCCCTAGGGGGAATAGGAATTTCTTCCTCCAGTATCCCTTTCCTAGTTCCTATCTGTTTTAACTTGTTGAAAAACGGCATTATGCTTACTTATTACTGAATGCTCGATCCTTACTACTTAATACTGGTTACAACTTAATTGATACAAGAAACACAATAATGCACATTAAACGGTCACATTCATACCACGACATTAATCACATGAAAACATTTGAGACATAGATGACTACCCCCCTATACTGGATGTACTGCTCAACAGTACAGATACACTGGTGTAACAGTGCAGAAATTCGGAATACTAGATATACTGCTAAACAGTACAGATACACTGCCTAAAAACAGGGCAGACCGGACTTGCGTACCCAAACCCGTCTAGATACGACCCAGCAATGGTACTCACCGGGAAGCACGGAAACAGAAGGCCTCGGAAAACTCGACTGGACTCGACTCGGTACTTCGGAAAACTTCGGAAAACCTCGGTAACCTTCGGAAAACTTCGGAAACCTGGTGGGCCTCTTGACACCTCGGACCTTGCTTCTTTCGGCTAGGCTCTGGTCGGGATCCTCCGCACTCCTCACCGCCTCGTCTGGGCACTGATCGCAGTCTTCGTCACCTCCTTGGGTCAGAGGGAGATGCAGGAAATCCTGCCGGTACGCGTAGGTTCCGTCTAACTGACGGCAGGGGACAGAGCTTGCAATGCGCCAACCGGCGCATGAGGTGGGGGAGGGGTCCCTATTCGGGCGCCAAAATGACGTAAATAATTAATTTACTCTCTTAATTTCTATGCAGGTAAGTACTTAATCAATAACTCAGATCGGATGAAAAAAGACAGAGTCCGTGGTGTTAGAGTTTCTAAGGGTTTTATTCCTCATAAAGGAATGGTCAAGACCAGGATATCATGTTCTGACCACCACAGGGGTGTCAGAAGGGATAGAGCAAACTTTATTGACATTACATAGCTTATATACTTGTTTTATACCATAAGAAGTAATGTAAGAGGCGTAACAGCTGAGAGAAGACAAGATAACAGTATGCACGTGTTACTAGTACGTAATCAAGAGGCGTAAACTAGGCGTGAATCAGAGGTGTGTGCTAGAAACGTCACTGATAGGTGACGCAAGTGGGCGGCACCAAGGGGTGGTGCTAACAGAATTGTTGCAATGTCAGCAGAAATCGGAAGCTTGGATGCGCGCGCAGCTGCATGACGTGTGATTGACGGGGTGCAGGGGACTTGACATTTACACTGACGGAAAGAGACAGAAGTCTGGCATGTCAGATCAACTTGTACTTTTATCGTATCTGATATCTGATGTTTAGGAACCATACTATCTGGGCGGAAAGGTCTCTAGGGCAGAAGCTATTCTATGCTAACTGTGGATGCGTGTATGAGCGCCTAAGTGTCTACATGAGAAGCGTGGGGCACGGGCCTTCCATGGAAGCACGGTAACAGAGGCTATGAATTACTTGCATTGAGACAGGTCGGCCCTTTGGCTCTGCAGCTGGAGAGGATGTTTACTGGAGCTAGTAGGCAGGAATGCATTCTCGAGGAGCGGAACAGATAACTCGAAGGTTATAGTCAGTCTTGGCAGAAAGCAGGCTGAGCTGAGCGCGAGGGGCCGCGCTGAAAGTAAGTCAGAGTTCACGGGTACAGAGGTAGCCTGGGCAGAGGCTGTCAGAGTCAGGAGCCAAAAAGAGGTTCGATGGCAGAAATTCAGGGCCTACTCTGTTAGAGCAGGAAAAACATGTAAAGTGTACTACAAAAAGACGGTGGCATAACATACTTAGGAACGGACTATATAATCCATTCAGGGTGGATCTGAAAGAGGACAGGTTAACGTTGGACGCAAATGTATTTGCGTCTTCATAACTGGTACAGGAGGGAAGTTACATGCACTTTAAGCTGGTACATGGAGTCGGTGGGGTACGCGCTAGGGAACATAACATGACCAAAAAATTTATATTTCCTCATTACGATCAAAACTTCAGACCCAGCCTCCCGGGGAGCATAGATGCTACATCCACAATGCCCACTGGTTGGAAGACATATCAAATTGGGAACAGGATACAAAAGGTTTCATTTTATAATATAAAATAGAAGGATCAGGTGCAATACAATATCTCAAGCTATGAAGAGGGGGCGAGCGAAATAGCAGTGTGTCCACAGTTAATTCGTTTTCATGTAGGTCAGTGGCGTTAAAGCAGACGACACCCGGATAAACAAGCATACTATTACGGTTCGCGCCAACATTTATGCTCGCCCCTTGGCCCCGAAACATCGTGAGAGTTGAGGCACAGACGTGAAAGCAAAGATGGACCAAACAATGAACCCACTACGCTGACCCGGAAAAAGAGAAAGAAAAGGCCAAAGAAGATAAGAGGAGAAAAAAGGCCATAGAAACAAAGAAAAAAACAAAACTCCCATCCCCCAGTCCCCCACCCTGCACCCCTGCAGATGACTACGGCCTACCCCCCTAGCAGCGTGCCTGTCGCCCAAGAACCGAAACCCGAAATATAGAAGAAACAGGGAAAAAAGGAAAAGAAATTAAACCCCACCCGAAGAGGGGAAATGGTGGAGGGCTTTATTCAACGCACTCCCGGTCTCTCGCCCCCGTCCTAAGCAGCCCCGCCCCGGACTCCGTTAATTCAATAAAACAATCCCGTTAACCATAATACCACAATGAACAACCCAGACAGTAATTTCAGCCTTGGCCCCGTTGATTAAATTCTCTGAGTCCTTCAGGGGAAGAAAGCCCCGTCCTCAAAATGTCAAAAGGTACACAGAAGTTAGCAGAACAGGGGTCCACAGATGAAAAAAGAACGGCAGGTCCCAAATTAGCCGGCTGGTACCAACGATGCCACTCCCCGTCTCCGAAGCCAGGCTTTATCCCATCCGCCATCTTGACAGAGCGACTGGGGAGGGGGGACGACACAGTCCAAAACAGTTCACGGTACCAATTGAAAGGATCCGAAGTGGGGACAGCATGTAAATGTTCCGACAGCTGCAAAACCGGGGATTCCAACGGATTATTTGAGTCACCAAGCAGAGTACTTTTGGGTAGCTCCACTGCGATAGGGGCAAATACAGCTTCCAGCGCCGGGTCTAAGTACGCCACCGGGGCGTCAATCGAAAGGCGGGCTGGCCGCCGGGTCTCGGGCATCAAGTCAGGATCCGGTCTCAATCCTTTGATTCCATCCGCCGCCAACAACAGGCTGCAGGTCTGGGCTTTAACAGTCTCCTGAAGTGCCACAAGGGCCTCCAGCACCGTCCGCAATGACGGGCCACTTTGAGCCTGCTCCGTCAGCCTCCATTTTTCCTCAGTAGTATATGAAAGAAGGGTCCCAGTAGAGATTGATACATTTGCTTGAATTTATTTGCAAAAATTAATTAAATAAAACAAGCAATGTCAATTAATCACAGTGCATGAACTATCTATTTTAGTAAGTAAAAGTGCCCCAGAAAGGGAAGGGAAGTGGGATAGCGTGATGCTGTGAAAGGGAAATAGTGAGGGAATAGAGTTTGTGACAAATCATCTATTGCAGAATTATTTCAAAATGCAATAAGGTTTCGTGGCTTCAGGTTTCTGAGCCCAAACATACGGGGATTATCATATATCCCAAAACAATTGAATTGTTTCTGTTGACAACGTAATATTCAAAATCTTAGGGGAAGGCCAACAAAAACAAAAATAGGAGTAGCCGTCGACGTTTCGACCCCACGCTACACTTGTAGGCGTGATTGTGACCTTACATCGGGGTCTTCATCAGGACAGGGTAGTCGGCAAAAGGGCACTACAATATCTGGAATTGAAAAATATAGATGTAACTTCCTGACATTCAATGCCAATTTACCGTAGTGAGCGGTAAACACATGACTAAAACTATTACCATGGTTAACTAGATGAAAACCTATTATTAAACATGTTAGGACTGTGCAGTTAAGAACCTTAGTACAGAGAAATCAATCAACATTTAAATATACATTTCAAGTCATTCCTTATGAACCACAACTGGTATCTAATTTGTGAAACATCAGTGTATACAGACTCACACCAACACAATGCCCTGACTTAACCAGGAGGAACCAAAATCGTAAGTAGGAATTATTAAATCCATAGGGGTCCTAAGATTCCCAAAAAGTTGGACCTGGATATGTAGTTGAATGGGGTCTATTCGAGAATTATACATAGGCAAATTGGAGAGAGACAGATTAAAGGAAACATACCTGCTCATGTAGAGCAGACTTCATGGCATTGGCCAAATTATTCTTGCTGAGCGAGCAGGCTGCATCTGCAGGTAGAGTGATATACATTACTTGGACAGCCCATATTGGACTGTACATGGTGACCTAACTGTTGGAAAAAGGCGCTTACCTATTAGAATGGCTTGAATGAATAAATTCTGCTCTTGAATATATATTAGGTAAGGGATGTGCCGCATCTGTGGAAGTTAATTGAAGGTTGTGTTTCAGAATGCTGCACAACTGATAGGTGGCTTTTATCTAAACCCCAAACAAAAAGGGGTGCTCACCTGATTTGTTTTGTTACCAGCGGGAGCCTGATTGTAGCGAATCGGAAGGGATTTGGTCCACCCGAACCTGTGGGCGGTGGGGTAACTGTTAGTCGGGTCGTGCAACGATTTAAATACATGCAAAGCTTATGGCACATGAAGCATAACGCATTTACCTCGAGGGGGTTGGACGTTGTTATTTAGTCAAAACGGAGCGTCCGTGAAGATCGCCTCGCGCGTTGCAGTATCTGTAAATAAACAGAGGCGGTAAATTATTGCCGACTCTGTGAAGATTTTAGGGAAGTTCAGGAAATTTGTGGGGTAGCAAAATTCTTACCGTTTAGGAACTGACACGGAATGCAAGGATTTCCGCCTCTCCTGACTGCAGGCTGTAAGCAAATGGGCGGGGCCTGCACGGAGGTTATATACCTCCGGAGCGTTGCCCTTGGTAACGCATGGTGCAAGTGACAGTTCCGGGTCAGAGTGAAAGACGGACGTATAGTCCTGAGCGTTGCTAGTGGCAACCTAATTGAAAGAGGCAATGCAACACCTAATGTTTACAATCTAGCGCGATTGCGTTATAAATGTAACACATATCTACGTTCTTGAATACTGATGCACCTCTCCAACATGAGGGTGTAGATCAGAAACAGGGGCTGTCGTGTAAGTGATAAATAAACTCTCGTAAATACATCATGAAGGTGTAGCTCATGTAACGTGTATTATTACATTTAGTTAGGTATGCCAACTATTAAATTAAGTCTGGGCACATCGAAATTATGAATAGTAGTTGTCTTATTAAAATTATTACCATTGTAGATATTGTTAACGGAAGAGATGCACCTCTCAACCAGGAGGGTGAATATCTTCTCCATTAATTGTCAAATTATTATAATGAAGTAATTAAATATGAACATGGTAATCCTACTATAATCATTTCAAATGGAGTAACATGATTATTGTGTACATATCAATTACAGTATTCCTTACGTTCGTACGTATAATATTCTTGTAAAGAGATGCACCTCCCGAACATGAGGGTGAAAATCTCCTTTAACATGAGGTTTGGATTGGACCTTGAATAATTGACATACCAAAAGGGGCAGTACGTTCAAACCCGGCATATATTAAATACTTGGTCCCACGTCTCAACATAGCTAGTCGCGCCTAGCGACTTTTCACACAGATTGCTCACAGGGAATTGTTTACTAATGTATAGAGGCTAGGTCACTATGGGAGCGGAATTGTTCAAGTGTCAGCGACCAAAAGTGGCTAATTGGGCATGGCTGCTCTCTGACTCGTTTAGCCCATTTCGGATCGTGTCCAACAGTGTCATCCATTTTGATTCTTTCAAAGTTAGAATACGTGCGATGTTGCCGCCTCTGGGATCAAGGGTGATTTTTTCGAGGACAAGCCATTGCAAGGTCTCTGGAGTGTGACTCTTCAAGGTGCAATGATCCACTAGGGGAGCCCCCTGTACTTTACACCTGATCCTGCTGCCGTGTTGTAATATACGGGCTTTTACCTTCTGTTGGGTCTGGCCTACATATGCCAGGTCACAAGGGCACTTAATCCAATAGATGACGTTTGAGGAGTTACAGTTAGTATGTGACCTCAGGGTATACGTTTTTCCTCTATATTTCAACTCCTTAGTTTGAATTGTGGTTGCACATGCAGTGCATGATCCACATCTAGTGTGTCCCACAATCGGAGGTAGATGCCATAATGATTGAATGGTCGGATTCGGCGGTGTGGGGAGGAATGAGCGTACAACTTGATCCCTGATATTGCGGGCTCTTTTGAAAGAGTGTAGCGGTAATGTCTTTTGTCCGATGTCCTCTGCTATCATGCGCCAGTGCTTATTGATAACTTTTTTTATATCGTTACTGCGCGTTGAAAATATGGTCACACAGATGATTCGTTCGGCTGCTGAATCCTCTTTCCTTTCACAATTCAATAGGTGTTCTCTGGGACTATACCAGGCTCTTTTGCGTGCCCGTTTTGTGAGACGTGTGGGATAGCCTCGAGCTGTTAGTCGGTCAGCAAGATCTTGTGATTCCAGTATATAGTTCTCTTTGGAGGAACAATTCCGTCTGATCCTAAGGAACTGTCCCACTGGCAGGTTATCTCTAAGTCCCCTCGGATGATGGCTGTTATATTCAAGTAGCGAGTTCCGCTCACTGGGTTTTCGAAATAAGGTGGTCTCAAGTGATTTTGTTTCAGGATTGTAGTAGATGGTTATATCCAAGAATGCGACTTTCTCCTGGTTGGCCTCAAGGGTGAATTGTATGTCCGTGCTCTGTATGTTGAGCCAAGAATGAAAGGTCATTAACTCTTCCCGTGTGCCAATCCACAAGCAGAGCACGTCGTCAATATATCGGACCCACATATTGATGTGGTGTCCGAATGGATTGGTGTCGCTAAGGATCATCCGTTCCTCATAGTCAGCCATATAAAGTATGGCCAAGTTGGGGGCAAAAGTAGCCCCCATCGCTACTCCCTTAGTTTGCAAAAAGAAATCGCCCTGAAACATAAAGAAATTTTTCATCATGGCTATTCTCAACAGTTCTATAATAAAGTATGTAGGTACTTGGACTGGAGCCGTTCTGGTTTCAAGGGCCTTTTCCATAATCACAATAGCGTCATGTTGAGGGATGCTAGTGTATAAGGACACTATGTCGCAGGTTACTAACAGTTGTTTATGTGGATCGAATGGTCTCTGGTCGATCAAATTGATAACCTGAGTTGTATCTCGAAGATACGTCTTAGTTCTTGTGGCCAGTGGTTTCAGAAAAAAATCAATATATTGGTTCAGTGGTTCTAACATTGATCCGCAACCGGACACTATTGGGCGCCCGGGTGGGTTGTCGAGGCCTTTGTGCACCTTGGGCAAGGTGTATATGGTAGCCAGACGTGGATGACTTTGGTTCAGGAATTTGTACTCTTGTTGGGATAGAAAACCTGCCTCTAAACCCCTTTGTGTAGTTCGAAGTATCTCTAGGGCAAGGTCTTTTGAAGGATCACTGTGAATCAGTTTATAGCTGACTCCGTCATTCAGTTGTCTATAAATTTCTCCTTTATAAGCAGCAGTGTCTTGGACCACAATCGCCCCGCCCTTATCGGCGGGTTTGATGACTATGTCCACATTTTCTTTCAAGGTTTTGAGGGCCAATTTTTGTTTAGTACTTAAGTTGAATCTGATGTATTTTGGCTCACTTACAGTCTTTTCCACTTCTTGGATGACCAGTTCTTCGAATGCAAGAATTTTATTACTGATTGCATATGAAGGGGGAAAAAAGGTGGAAGGTTCCCTCAATTCTGTTACTGATGATCTCAGTGGAGCTGTCGCATGTCTGAAAAAGTACCGTAAACGGATTTTCCTGAAGAAATTATAAAGTTCCGTTTTAAGTTGGAATCTGTTTGGAGGTGTAGTTGGAACATAAGAAAGACCCTTGCTCAATACTTTTTCTTCATCTTCAGATAGTTTGTATTTGGAGATGTTTACTACGGGGCTAGAAGAGACCTGTATAGGTTGGGTGATTACCACCGGTACATGTTGGGTTGTCACCACCGGTACGTGTTTCTCCGGGTTGATATTTCGCCATGGTTCTCGGGGCGGAAGGTGACTTGTTTCTGCGAGCGTCCACGGCCTCCGTTCTGGTTGCCCATGTTGGATTGTTGTCCAGGTTGCAGTCCTCCGGACCAATTGCCCCGACCTCGGGGCGGTCTCCATTGCGTCTGGCCTCTGCCTAAAAAATGAGGTGGCGGTGGTGGGTATGGTGGATAGTTGAATTCTGGATAGGAGTAATTGTATGAGGGACCAGGTGTTGCAGGTTCTGATTCGCTTCCAGAGCTGTACGAAGAGTCAGAGAACGTGGTGAAGGGTCTCCTGCCTCTGTATCCACTTCTCCCTCGGTTGGAAAATCGGCCTTGGGTGTCTTGCTTGTAATAGTCCGGTTGGAGGTATGGGTAGACACTTTTCTTGTCGAATGCTCGTATGTCCTTGGCTAGTTTTTCTAACTTCTTCGTTTGAGTGGTAACATCAAACTCTTTTAGGGTAGCATCAAGAGACTCGAGGGCAGATTTGGCATTGGTCAAGGTGCTGTCCCCAAGTATTTCAGATCTTAAGGCCGCAATTTCTTTGGTAAGTGTTTGTACTTGTTCTGCGGCTGTCTCCACTCCCAACACCATCCAGTGTCGGGAGCAATTGTTAGAGACGTAGCTAAATCCCTCCTTGAATTTAGGTACGTCGACAAAAATAGCCGGTTCTATTTTAATTTGGAGGCCAACCGGAATGATGTTCTCCTGTAGATATTTCGTGAACAGGTATCCATGAAGTCTTGTTCTGATGAGTTTTTTCTCCAATCTCTCAAGTCTGGTAATTTTGTCATTCAAAGTGACATCTACTTGTAGGTTGGTATTAGACAGAAATTGGTTATTTTGGTCTTGCAGGAGAGTGTTGATGTAATCTTCTGTATAGGAAAGTAATTCACTTTCTACCATGGTCTCGAGAAATGAATTCTAAAGGACGAATTAGGACCTAAAGGAACCTCGCAGGTATGCACCTGCTCAGATAATTGGTATAGAAGGGGGGTTCTACCCGAGATATCCACATGGGACCTGGGTGCTAGGTAGTATATGAAAGAAGGGTCCCAGTAGAGATTGATACATTTGCTTGAATTTATTTGCAAAAATTAATTAAATAAAACAGGCAATGTCAATTAATCACAGTGCATGAACTATCTATTTTAGTAAGTAAAAGTGCCCCAGAAAGGGAAGGGAAGTGGGATAGCGTGATGCTGTGAAAGGGAAATAGTGAGGGAATAGAGTTTGTGACAAATCATCTATTGCAGAATTATTTCAAAATGCAATAAGGTTTCGTGGCTTCAGGTTTCTGAGCCCAAACATACGGGGATTATCATATATCCCAAAACAATTGAATTGTTTCTGTTGACAACGTAATATTCAAAATCTTAGGGGAAGGCCAACAAAAACAAAAATAGGAGTAGCCGTCGACGTTTCGACCCCACGCTACACTTGTAGGCGTGATTGTGACCTTACATCGGGGTCTTCATCAGGACAGGGTAGTCGGCAAAAGGGCACTACAATATCTGGAATTGAAAAATATAGATGTAACTTCCTGACATTCAATGCCAATTTACCGTAGTGAGCGGTAAACACATGACTAAAACTATTACCATGGTTAACTAGATGAAAACCTATTATTAAACATGTTAGGACTGTGCAGTTAAGAACCTTAGTACAGAGAAATCAATCAACATTTAAATATACATTTCAAGTCATTCCTTATGAACCACAACTGGTATCTAATTTGTGAAACATCAGTGTATACAGACTCACACCAACACAATGCCCTGACTTAACCAGGAGGAACCAAAATCGTAAGTAGGAATTATTAAATCCATAGGGGTCCTAAGATTCCCAAAAAGTTGGACCTGGATATGTAGTTGAATGGGGTCTATTCGAGAATTATACATAGGCAAATTGGAGAGAGACAGATTAAAGGAAACATACCTGCTCATGTAGAGCAGACTTCATGGCATTGGCCAAATTATTCTTGCTGAGCGAGCAGGCTGCATCTGCAGGTAGAGTGATATACATTACTTGGACAGCCCATATTGGACTGTACATGGTGACCTAACTGTTGGAAAAAGGCGCTTACCTATTAGAATGGCTTGAATGAATAAATTCTGCTCTTGAATATATATTAGGTAAGGGATGTGCCGCATCTGTGGAAGTTAATTGAAGGTTGTGTTTCAGAATGCTGCACAACTGATAGGTGGCTTTTATCTAAACCCCAAACAAAAAGGGGTGCTCACCTGATTTGTGTTGTTACCAGCGGGAGCCTGATTGTAGCGAATCGGAAGGGATTTGGTCCACCCGAACCTGTGGGCGGTGGGGTAACTGTTAGTCGGGTCGTGCAACGATTTAAATACATGCAAAGCTTATGGCACATGAAGCATAACGCATTTACCTCGAGGGGGTTGGACGTTGTTATTTAGTCAAAACGGAGCGTCCGTGAAGATCGCCTCGCGCGTTGCAGTATCTGTAAATAAACAGAGGCGGTAAATTATTGCCGACTCTGTGAAGATTTTAGGGAAGTTCAGGAAATTTGTGGGGTAGCAAAATTCTTACCGTTTAGGAACTGACACGGAATGCAAGGATTTCCGCCTCTCCTGACTGCAGGCTGTAAGCAAATGGGCGGGGCCTGCACGGAGGTTATATACCTCCGGAGCGTTGCCCTTGGTAACGCATGGTGCAAGTGACAGTTCCGGGTCAGAGTGAAAGACGGACGTATAGTCCTGAGCGTTGCTAGTGGCAACCTAATTGAAAGAGGCAATGCAACACCTAATGTTTACAATCTAGCGCGATTGCGTTATAAATGTAACACATATCTACGTTCTTGAATACTGATGCACCTCTCCAACATGAGGGTGTAGATCAGAAACAGGGGCTGTCGTGTAAGTGATAAATAAACTCTCGTAAATACATCATGAAGGTGTAGCTCATGTAACGTGTATTATTACATTTAGTTAGGTATGCCAACTATTAAATTAAGTCTGGGCACATCGAAATTATGAATAGTAGTTGTCTTATTAAAATTATTACCATTGTAGATATTGTTAACGGAAGAGATGCACCTCTCAACCAGGAGGGTGAATATCTTCTCCATTAATTGTCAAATTATTATAATGAAGTAATTAAATATGAACATGGTAATCCTACTATAATCATTTCAAATGGAGTAACATGATTATTGTGTACATATCAATTACAGTATTCCTTACGTTCGTACGTATAATATTCTTGTAAAGAGATGCACCTCCCGAACATGAGGGTGAAAATCTCCTTTAACATGAGGTTTGGATTGGACCTTGAATAATTGACATACCAAAAGGGGCAGTACGTTCAAACCCGGCATATATTAAATACTTGGTCCCACGTCTCAACATAGCTAGTCGCGCCTAGCGACTTTTCACACAGATTGCTCACAGGGAATTGTTTACTAATGTATAGAGGCTAGGTCACTCTGGGAGCGGAATTGTTCAAGTGTCAGCGACCAAAAGTGGCTAATTGGGCATGGCTGCTCTCTGACTCGTTTAGCCCATTTCGGATCGTGTCCAACAGTGTCATCCATTTTGATTCTTTCAAAGTTAGAATACGTGCGATGTTGCCGCCTCTGGGATCAAGGGTGATTTTTTCGAGGACAAGCCATTGCAAGGTCTCTGGAGTGTGACTCTTCAAGGTGCAATGATCCACTAGGGGAGCCCCCTGTACTTTACACCTGATCCTGCTGCCGTGTTGTAATATACGGGCTTTTACCTTCTGTTGGGTCTGGCCTACATATGCCAGGTCACAAGGGCACTTAATCCAATAGATGACGTTTGAGGAGTTACAGTTAGTATGTGACCTCAGGGTATACGTTTTTCCTCTATATTTCAACTCCTTAGTTTGAATTGTGGTTGCACATGCAGGCCAGACCCAACAGAAGGTAAAAGCCCGTATATTACAACACGGCAGCAGGATCAGGTGTAAAGTACAGGGGGCTCCCCTAGTGGATCATTGCACCTTGAAGAGTCACACTCCAGAGACCTTGCAATGGCTTGTCCTCGAAAAAATCACCCTTGATCCCAGAGGCGGCAACATCGCACGTATTCTAACTTTGAAAGAATCAAAATGGATGACACTGTTGGACACGATCCGAAATGGGCTAAACGAGTCAGAGAGCAGCCATGCCCAATTAGCCACTTTTGGTCGCTGACACTTGAACAATTCCGCTCCCAGAGTGACCTAGCCTCTATACATTAGTAAACAATTCCCTGTGAGCAATCTGTGTGAAAAGTCGCTAGGCGCGACTAGCTATGTTGAGACGTGGGACCAAGTATTTAATATATGCCGGGTTTGAACGTACTGCCCCTTTTGGTATGTCAATTATTCAAGGTCCAATCCAAACCTCATGTTAAAGGAGATTTTCACCCTCATGTTCGGGAGGTGCATCTCTTTACAAGAATATTATACGTACGAACGTAAGGAATACTGTAATTGATATGTACACAATAATCATGTTACTCCATTTGAAATGATTATAGTAGGATTACCATGTTCATATTTAATTACTTCATTATAATAATTTGACAATTAATGGAGAAGATATTCACCCTCCTGGTTGAGAGGTGCATCTCTTCCGTTAACAATATCTACAATGGTAATAATTTTAATAAGACAACTACTATTCATAATTTCGATGTGCCCAGACTTAATTTAATAGTTGGCATACCTAACTAAATGTAATAATACACGTTACATGAGCTACACCTTCATGATGTATTTACGAGAGTTTATTTATCACTTACACGACAGCCCCTGTTTCTGATCTACACCCTCATGTTGGAGAGGTGCATCAGTATTCAAGAACGTAGATATGTGTTACATTTATAACGCAATCGCGCTAGATTGTAAACATTAGGTGTTGCATTGCCTCTTTCAATTAGGTTGCCACTAGCAACGCTCAGGACTATACGTCCGTCTTTCACTCTGACCCGGAACTGTCACTTGCACCATGCGTTACCAAGGGCAACGCTCCGGAGGTATATAACCTCCGTGCAGGCCCCGCCCATTTGCTTACAGCCTGCAGTCAGGAGAGGCGGAAATCCTTGCATTCCGTGTCAGTTCCTAAACGGTAAGAATTTTGCTACCCCACAAATTTCCTGAACTTCCCTAAAATCTTCACAGAGTCGGCAATAATTTACCGCCTCTGTTTATTTACAGATACTGCAACGCGCGAGGCGATCTTCACGGACGCTCCGTTTTGACTAAATAACAACGTCCAACCCCCTCGAGGTAAATGCGTTATGCTTCATGTGCCATAAGCTTTGCATGTATTTAAATCGTTGCACGACCCGACTAACAGTTACCCCACCGCCCACAGGTTCGGGTGGACCAAATCCCTTCCGATTCGCTACAATCAGGCTCCCGCTGGTAACAACACAAATCAGGTGAGCACCCCTTTTTGTTTGGGGTTTAGATAAAAGCCACCTATCAGTTGTGCAGCATTCTGAAACACAACCTTCAATTAACTTCCACAGATGCGGCACATCCCTTACCTAATATATATTCAAGAGCAGAATTTATTCATTCAAGCCATTCTAATAGGTAAGCGCCTTTTTCCAACAGTTAGGTCACCATGTACAGTCCAATATGGGCTGTCCAAGTAATGTATATCACTCTACCTGCAGATGCAGCCTGCTCGCTCAGCAAGAATAATTTGGCCAATGCCATGAAGTCTGCTCTACATGAGCAGGTATGTTTCCTTTAATCTGTCTCTCTCCAATTTGCCTATGTATAATTCTCGAATAGACCCCATTCAACTACATATCCAGGTCCAACTTTTTGGGAATCTTAGGACCCCTATGGATTTAATAATTCCTACTTACGATTTTGGTTCCTCCTGGTTAAGTCAGGGCATTGTGTTGGTGTGAGTCTGTATACACTGATGTTTCACAAATTAGATACCAGTTGTGGTTCATAAGGAATGACTTGAAATGTATATTTAAATGTTGATTGATTTCTCTGTACTAAGGTTCTTAACTGCACAGTCCTAACATGTTTAATAATAGGTTTTCATCTAGTTAACCATGGTAATAGTTTTAGTCATGTGTTTACCGCTCACTACGGTAAATTGGCATTGAATGTCAGGAAGTTACATCTATATTTTTCAATTCCAGATATTGTAGTGCCCTTTTGCCGACTACCCTGTCCTGATGAAGACCCCGATGTAAGGTCACAATCACGCCTACAAGTGTAGCGTGGGGTCGAAACGTCGACGGCTACTCCTATTTTTGTTTTTGTTGGCCTTCCCCTAAGATTTTGAATATTACGTTGTCAACAGAAACAATTCAATTGTTTTGGGATATATGATAATCCCCGTATGTTTGGGCTCAGAAACCTGAAGCCACGAAACCTTATTGCATTTTGAAATAATTCTGCAATAGATGATTTGTCACAAACTCTATTCCCTCACTATTTCCCTTTCACAGCATCACGCTATCCCACTTCCCTTCCCTTTCTGGGGCACTTTTACTTACTAAAATAGATAGTTCATGCACTGTGATTAATTGACATTGCCTGTTTTATTTAATTAATTTTTGCAAATAAATTCAAGCAAATGTATCAATCTCTACTGGGACCCTTCTTTCATATACTACCTAGCACCCAGGTCCCATGTGGATATCTCGGGTAGAACCCCCCTTCTATATCCATTTTTCCTCAGGCATGGTGTTCCCCACAGGAGAGGCGCCTTCTCCGGGGGAAGATGAGGCAGAGCAGGAATAAGCCATGAGGGACAGACTGGTAGCGTGCAGTAGCGCGTAGTGAGATTCCAACCCAAGGGGCACCGGCGATATGAATGCCGGACCCCCGCAACACAGCGCCGTGCGTCACTCGTCACCTCACCTCCTATAGAACACCAGGCAGCAGATGGTAGCAGAGCAATCCCAAAATTCCGAATGTTCCAGAGACCGGACCCAACCGCATTCAACAGTCCGTTGTTGTTCAACTCGGACCTGGCTAGGCCAGCACTCGAGACCCCGGCTTCTCGGCTGGGTTAGGCCTCAAATCAGTCCTCGACGTTACTCCGCTTCACAATTCGGAGAAACTCTGGGATCATATCATCGGAGTGCAAATCCGGTCACACACACGGATCCGGGGCAGGAGATCAGGATAGATGACAGGATAGTAGAGCGTAGGACGGAGGTCAGCGGAGCCGGGAGACTATGCGGCCATCTTGGTTGGTGTCGTAGCTCCTCCCCTTTAATCAATTATTGAAAAGAAATCTTGAAAGTCTAGTGCTGCCCCAGAACTCGCTTCTTGTACAGTACATAGACGACCTCCTTGTTGTGTCAGAGACAGAAGATGCCTGTAGAATAGACACCATCGCTTTGTTGAACCATCTGGCAGAGAATGGTCACAAGGTATCTCCCAGCAAACTACAATACTGTCTCCCAGAAGTACAGTATTTAGGACACAGAATAGAGAAGGGAATAAGGAAAGTGTCTCCAGACAGAATAGAGGCGATAATGAAAATGATGGTGCCTTCAACACAAAGAGAGGTTAGAATGTTCCTGGGAATGGTTGGCTACTGTCGCCAGTGGACTGCAAATTTCTCACTAAAGGCGAAGCCCTTACAGAAACTGATGCTTAAGGACGTGAGTGATCCGGTACCATGGGACACGGACTGCATGATGGCTTTCCTTGAGTTGAGAGAGGACTTATGTCGTGCTCCGGCTCTGGGAATGCCTGATTACACCAAATTGTTTTCAATGTTCTGTTGCGAGCGAGAGGGTTGCGTGTTAGCAGTTTTGACCAAAGATCATGGAGGTGTCCATAGACCAGTTGCTTATTTCTCGGCTGCTTTAGACCCCGTAGCCGCAGCGTTCCCCGGATGTCTTAAATCCGTTGCTGCAACAGGTGTCAGCATTGAGAGATGTGAGAGTATTGTGATGGGACATCCATTGGTGGTACATGTTTCACATTCAGTAGAACTGTTAATGACCAGGACCAAAACACAGCACCTGACTAACAACAGGCTCACACGCTATGAGCAGGTTATACTTGCTGCTGAGAATGTGACCCTAAAGAGGTGCTCAGTTTTGAACCCTGCTACACTGATGCCATTGCCAAATGTTTTAGATGATGATTGTGACGACCATGACTGCCTTGAAGTGACTGAACTGTGCACCAAGCCTAGACCAGACATTGTCGATGAGCCTTTGAAAGACCCTGATGAAATTCTCTTTGTAGATGGCTCATGTATAAGAGACAATGCTGGACAGTTAAGAGCGGCTTTTGCCGTTTGCACGATTCATGGGATAATCGAAGCTGCCTGCTTAGAAGGAGTACACTCGGCTCAGGTGGCTGAGATAGTTGCGTTGACGCGTGCCTGTTTGGCAGCCAACAAGATTCGAGTCACCATATACACCGACAGCCGATATGGGTTTGGTGTGGTTCACGACTTCGGTCAGTTGTGGTCTCAAAGGGGTTACATGACATCATCAGGTTCCCCTATCAGGAATGGAGAATTTGTCAGGTTACTGCTGGAAGCTCTGCAGGGACCAGCAGAAATCGCTGTGGTGAAATGTACAGCACATAGCAAAGGTGCTGATTTTGTGTCCCTGGGAAACCGGTATGCGGATGAGGTTGCACGTTACTGTGCCGAGCAAGCTTACTCATTCACTGATCAGGTTATTGAGGGGATGCATAGAGGGACCGAGCTAAACATGATACTTGAAGTGGCAGATACCTGGGATGAATGGAGGAAGATGCAGGAGCAAGCGTCAGACTTCGGGAAAAGAGTGTGGGTGACTTCTGGCTGTACCAAGGGAGATCTGGATTTGTGGATTTCGGCAAATGGGAGAGCTGTGTTGCCGAATGAACTAGTGAGCCCGATGGCTCGACAGATACATGGTTCTGTGCATTTGGGAAGAGATGCAATGATACGAGTGTTCAGGCAGACTTGGTATAATCCCAAGTTCAGAACGGCTGCAGAAGCGGTGTGTCAGAGGTGTGTTACGTGTCAACAGATGAATGTTGGAAAGAGGACACCAGTCACGTTAAGTCATGTGGGGAGGTCTGGAGGGCCTTTCAACAGAATGCAACTGGATTTCATTGAGATGCTGAAGTGTAATAGCCTCAGATATGTCCTGGTAATTGTATGTGTGTTCTCCAGATGGGTTGAGACATATCCCACTCGTAGGTGCGATACACTCACAGTAGCCAAATTATTGTTGAGGGAACTAGTGCCTAGATTCGGGGTCCCGACCTCTTTGGAATCGGACAGAGGGACACATTTTAACAGTGAAGTTGTGAAGATGCTCTGCTCTGCACTGAACATTGATCAGAGACTGCATTGTAGCTATCGGCCAGAAGCTTCTGGCATAGTGGAGCAAATAAATGGAACACTCAAAGCACGAATGGCAAAAGTGTCTTCATCCACGTCCCTGAAATGGCCACATGCTTTACCGTTGGTGTTAATGAGCATGCGTAGTACACCAGACAGGATACACAGGACTTTCACCTCATGAGGTGCTGATGGGAAGAGCTATGAGATTGCCGTCCGTCCCCTCAGCAGCCTTGCTAAGTATCACAGATGATCTGATTCTTGACTACTGCAAAGGACTATCTGACGTCATCCATTCTGTGTCTCTTCAGGTGCAGACGGCTGAAATCCCGACTTCTAGAGACCTTTGTCACGACCTATGTCCCGGAGACTGGGTTCTAGTACGGAAGCACGTGAGGAAGAGCTGCTTGGACGTCCGCTGGAGAGGGCCGTTCCAAGTCATCCTGGTGACGAACACTGCTGTGAAGTGCAGTGGATTGCCAAATTGGATACATGCCTCTCACACCCGAAGAGTCCCAGCGCCCCTGGAAGAAACAGCTCCTCTCGTTGAAGAAAATCCAGCTGTGGAGGAAGATCCACTAGAGGGGACAAGTCAAGCTGTGGGGGCGTCTGAAGAGGCTGGTAACTCATCCGACCGAGCTGAAGGAGATCACAACGGCAGTGACACAGAATCCGCCTCAGAGGAAGGAAGCTGCTGTGAAGGTGATCTAGACCCTGAAAGAGCTGAAGGCAGTGATGAGCAAGTTGTGCCGTCAAGAAGCAGAGGAGTGAATCGCACAGAGGCAAGTTGGCCTGAAAGGCGGAAGAGGCTTAACGTGAGGCTGACCTCTGAAAGAGATCTTGCACCTGTATCTGAAGAATCAGACCCGGAAGGTGAAAGCAAGGAGTCAGAGGAGAAGGGTCCGAGAAGATCAAGGAGGGTGAGAGTACCTTGCAGAGGATACGCCACTCCGGAGTGGACCTACCCTTTGACAAATGCCAGGTGTGCTGAGATCCGGGAGGGTGAGGTCGGTGCTTGTGACCGATACGACTCCTAATGTTAAGTTGGAAGTGATACTATTGGTACCTGGACTGGAAATCGAAGGTTTACTGACAATCACTGTTCCTAACCCCCCTCTCCTAAGCAAGATAAATGACTTGATCCTAAATAGACTGTTTTTTCTTATATTTGGCCCTGAAATACGTGTCTATGAATCAATAGTCCTTCACATGGAACTCTTGGATTACATACTCTGTGCACTTGGAGAAAATCTTATCATTGATGCGCAGTAAAGACTTTGTAAATAGCTGCTAAAGTTACTTAGAGCCGAGTGGAAGAAGAAGAAATTTAGGGACATCCCTTAGAGGACGGAGAAGGGTTAGGGTCACCTGAATACAAAATGGAAGATGAAGATCTGAAAGGGGATCTCTGCTTCTAGGTGTGGTTCGAAAAATTCATAAAGCCAAGCAAGAGACTTTGTGTTGCTGAGACTTTGTGTTGCTGCTAGAATCGATTCATACTGTCTGTGATCATGGAGGCTGGGAACCCGACTCGTAAGGCAAAATGTATTATAGGTACACTTATAGAGGTAGTGATATTCTTTATATTCTTAGTAGTTTTAGTTTCCTATTTAGCACCACAAGAGCAAGAAGCGGAGGTCAAGGGAACACCTACACCTACCACTCCTAGCCAGAAAGAGGTAAACATAGGAGCCGAGAAATCTTTGCTAGCAGAAGAAAGCCGTAGACTACATGCTGATTTGTCCAAAGGAAACTTTGGGAAGAATGCGTATGCCAAGTTGTTGTATGAGTACATTGATGCAATGGATGCGAAAGATTGTTATGTGTGTATGCAGTTGCCAGCTTCAGTAGACGAGGGTATTAGATACCATCACCTGCCGTTGACATATGGAATTTCATGTAGTTTGCTGCTTAGCATATTTTATGGGCGGAGTCATTTTGAATACTTCTTTTCAAATTATGATGCTGTGTTACAGGAAGTCCCAAATTATAAGCACCTGAACAAGTGGGATTATTATAAATTAGAGGATAGACTTAGATACTTTTTCATCCCAACACGAGCAATAGACACCTCATACGCACACCAACACAATTTGACCTGCTCATTGACAGAGGTAGAGAAGAAGTTCGTGGAGCAGGTTGAAGATAGATATCAAAGACAAAGCAGTTACAGACGTCAGGTCAGGGCAAAGTAGATTGGACGGATGAGGAGCTTGGACATAAGTCAAAGGGAAGCTATGGTCCGATAGCATTGGACGTGGTGCAGAAAGGGAAGTTGTGTTTGCATAGGCCAAAGACGTATTACGAAAATGTGTATGCGGGCGAGACAACTTGTGAACACACTTTCAAGATAGAATATTACACCAAAGATTTCCTGAAGAGCGTGGTGCAAGTGATCCCTACGGTGCACTTTGTTGTGGGGAAAATGCGTACGTGAGGTTGCCGGATAAGTGGTATGGGACATGTTACCTGCCGATTATCTTTCCTAAGTTATATCACACTGAGGATTTTGCTCAGGTGGAGGGTGGCAAATTGACACGGGTAAAGAGAGGAGAAAGTGCTGGTGCAATAGTGGGAGATGTGTTTGGAGCTGCGATACCGATGTTGGGAGTGATTTTAAATGACGTAAAGATACGGAGATTAGCAACAGTGGTGGATGAATTATCGATGAGTACGGCAAAATCACTGGTGTTGATTCATGGTGAGATGTTGTCGATATGGGGGATGGTTTTACAGAACCGTCTTGCCTTAGACGTTCTTTTAGCGAAAGAGGGCGGAGTCTGTAAACTTTTAAAGGTTCAGGAATGTTGCACGTATATTCCGGACAATTCCAAGGATTTGAAGAAATATATACGCAACATTACTGCAATTCACTATGAAATTAACGATTTGACACAAGAGAATACATGGGAAAAGGTTGGCAAGGGGTTTGGAAGCGTTGGAAATTGGTTTGCTAACCTGGGAAGGAGTTTTCTTGGATACGTGTTGGAACCCCTTATCATCATAGTGTCATGTGTGATTGGATTGTGGGGTTTGTTGAGATTGTATAAATGGTATAGATCAAATAGACTGGCAAGGTCGATGAGAGTACAAGAGCAGAGAATGGAGGACTTGCAGGACAATCAATATCGAAGTTTAAGGGCATTAGAAATGCTCAGGCGAGGGAACGTCGCAACAAGTGCTGTGTCGTTCGTCCCTACCCTAAGGAATGTGGGATGGTGGTGATGACACAGGTCATCAAAGGGGGGACTGAGAGAGCGCAAAACTGTGTTAGAAATTTTAGGGGTGCATCATATTCACGAGTAATCAGCACCCACATATATAGAGGATTATAATCATGTTTAAATGTGACACAGAGTTATGAACCCATGTGCCAGAATTTACATAGCTGTAACGTAAAGTGTTTTTGAAATACTAATGTCATGTTAACTTAGGAATGTATTCGTAGTATAATACTAATTCAGTTAAAGGATGCTCAAATAGGCATTGATGTATTTAAATGCATGTTTAGAAATTTACTATTGTATCCATGTAACGACATAGAAGTGCTTTATTTAAAGAATGTATTCCTTTTTCTATAATGATGTAGGCTTAATGAACAAAACTGTTTGCCAGTGTTAGAGGGTGACATCTCGAAACGCGCAGAGGCCCAGGTGGGGAGAGAGGATTGTGTAGGCCGAACTAAGAATGTTTCTTTTAACATTAAATCATGGAAACGTCTTTCCTAGAAGGTTGCTTTAGAGAATTAATTGCAAGTAGCATGGTACTGTGAATCGATTTATGTGCGTTCCTTTGCAGGTGCAAGGTTAACCAAAGATAGTAGAGAAGGGCCCATTGTATATGAGCAGTAGGATGGTAGTCCCAGACATGGAGGAGTGGCTGCGGAATTTTAGGGAAGCAACTTCAAGAGGAGACGACTCTGGGACCCAGGGCGTTTTTCAACGAACAAGGATGAAGATGTCGTAATGGAACCTTTTTGAAAGTTAATACTTTTGAGAGGGGCGTACCCTAGGGCGGGTCGCCCTTATTGTGGGGTTTGTATTAGGGACAGCACCCCGGTAGGAGGGCAGAGCAGATGCGCACGAGGGCGAAGAAAGATGCTGGGTACGCAGAGAGCTTTGCTATGCGAGATGAGTCCATAGGCCAAGTCCGAACTAAGGGGCCGATTAGGATTGCGGTGATTCCGCATCCTCCAGGCCGGCGGAAGCCACCGCCGTCCCGGAGGATGCGGAATCACCGCAGCAGTGCCTCCAAAGACCCCCTGCCAGATTAGGATGGCTGGGGGGTCATCGGCGGTGTCCGCCGCTTTTCCGCCGCGGTCGCCTTCCGACCGTGGCGGAAAAGCTCTAATATGGTGGCTGTGTCTATCAGACACCGCCAGCCATATTAGGATGGGGCAGGAAACATGCTTTTCCACGGCGGCTTTTCCGCCGTGGAAAAGCATGTGGTCTTTTCAGTTTGGGGGCCCGTTGCGGGGCCCCAGGGTGTCGTGGGGTGGGGGTGCACATGGGGGGTACCTATGGTACCCCCCTGCATTTACATGAACAAAGCGGCAGGCACCGTGCGGTGCCTGCCGCTTTGTGCATGTAAATGCAATACATGCATTTTTAACCTCGCGCGGGTGCTGCTTCAAGCAGCACCCACCGCAAGGTTAAAGATACGGGATGTGACCGCCAGGGTGGCGGTCACATCCTAATTTTCATGGAGGGCCCGCCGCTGCCCATGCGGATGGTCCCTCTACCTCGGGGTGGCGGACGGACGCAGGTCCCTCCACCATCCTAATGACCCCCTATGTGAGTGGACTTCTTTGGAAGTCACCATGGCTGACACCTTTGTTAGGAGGGAACTTTGTTAAGTAGGATGTCATTTAGTATAGTGTAGGGACAGATTAATTTGAATGTATTTCTTCTTTTCTTCGATGCCTACCAAGACCCAGATTATAGCAATTCTTGCAAGTCTAGTGGTTTTGGAAATTATACTTCTGTTGTTTCTTAGTCGACTAACACTTTTCCGTAGGATCATGTTTGTATTAGTGCCCGTATATTTCCTGAACCTTTTACTGAGGTGTTTATATACACAACTGCTTTTGGCTTTATAATAATTTTCAAACTTAACTTTTTGTCAGTGGGTCTTTGGGGAAGGACATGGAAGTAATTCGAATTGATTTGTTGAAAAGGATTGCCTTCTACACTCTATGACAGGTAAAAAGGTCTAGTCGACCTGTGGCGGGATTCTAAAATTCTGATTCTGATTCTAGAGAAAAATCCCACCTTTACATACTGACAGAATTAGTGATATCATACTGCACAAAATTCGGATGGTAGTTCCACATTTGTAACTGGCTTCTTACATGGAACTTCCACCAGATCGCAATTGAGTCGAAAATATCGGAAGTGTGACATGTCTGTGTCAATTGCAATTCCCAAACCAGTCAGTAACTATTGGTAAAATCCAAACCAGGAATCGGGGGCAGCTCAGTATCATGTTGTTGCTCTTTTCCTAGTTTCTCAGCTCTGCTCCTCTCTTGTTTGAGCCCTTCCTTCTATCATGCCTTTATTTCATATCTTTTTGCTCATAATTATTGGTTCTCCAGCCTATGTCTTTCCTGTCTGTTTACCGATTTTACTGTAATTTTGTTACTCAGCCTGTGGGGGCTTAAGAACTATGAGGGTATGTGTTCTTAGATGGAAGAATAAACAGCATGTGAAATTGCAGCCAATAATAACAAGCATTTGCAATGCAATATGTCTTGCATTACTGAAAGTTTGAGCTATTGGCGTTGCAAATAACAATGCAACACCAATAGATCAAACTTTTAATGTTATTTTAAATGAGCTGCAGCAGTGTCCTGACCAGGCTGCTGAAGGCACTCTAGCCCACTTCCAACCATACACAACAAGCAATTCGCCTTTACCACATCTATTGGCTCTGTCAATTGTTTTACTGATTACACATCACTTGAGCTGTTGTGCAACATGGCTTATAGTAATAAAAATACCACTATTACCCAGTCAATGTTGCGTGCATCATAGAACTTTTTTTTACATTAAGCCATGTTTCACAGAGACGCAACTGCTATTCAATATGTAAAAAAACCATTGCCAAAGCCAATAGATTTCACATAGGCAAAACCTATTGGCTTTGCCAATGCTTGTTGTTCAAGTTGACAGGTATGATGGCCTGGGTGAAATTATTCTCCCTCTACAGCAGGAAGTCACTATACTGAAGGCAGGGCTTTAAGTGGAATGAAAAAACTTGGGGTGGGGGGTTGTCCCCTAGAGGGACGTGGTCATTGTAATGAAGGGAGTGGCTTAAAAACACAAACTAAAAATCTGTGCTTAGCCTAGTGTGTCGGCCCTTTGGTATTTTGCTGCTTCGACATTCCCTTCAGATATAACAAATAACATTATACCTACAACAAGCCAGGACTATTGGCTTTGTCAATGGATGTTAGTTGCATGGCTTCGATGTACATCATTTTGAAAATGCATGCATCATACTGCCCCATCAGGTTTGCATTAATTGTTATTGTCCATGCACCAAGATAACCATGTTTATCCATTCAGCAAAGGCCAATAGCCCAAGAGGTGGACCAGCAGGAAGCATGAGATACCGCAAGTATCCTAGAATCGCAGAGAGCAGCTGTGGGAGCTCCCATTAAAGCTAATTCCAGTATAATGATTGATCTGTATGATTGGCCTTGTGCTCTTTTTATGTAGATTTAATGGATGAATGATTACCCAAATTTAGTTGTGGAGGTCATGTACACAGAAACGTTAGGTACTTGTTTGCAGTGTTCTTATCTTCTTTATTCAAAGATATGTGCAGAGACAAAGGAACAGCCAACACGTGTTTCGCCCTGGGTCCAGCAGGCCAGGGCTTTCTCAAGGCTGATTATGAGAAGGAAGTAGTACAAATGAGGAAAAAGGTGTAGTGTGGGGTAGTGAACGGAGAGAAAGGAAAAGCAGAAGCAAAAACAGTAGGTCATTCGCAGAATGAAGGAAGGATAAAGATAAAAAAAAGAGAATTGATGAAAGAGCACAGACATAAGTTAGTAGTTAGAGAAGAGAAAAAAAAGTTTGACAAAATTAAATAGAGGTGTGAAGGATGGTAAGTGACACCCAATATAACATAATGTGTATAGAGAAATGTTAAGGAGTGAGAGAAAAGAAAATTGAAAGGGAGAGAAAATGTAAAATTCAGAAGCAGAATAGGATGTCAAGAGAAGGTCGATTTTTACAGCATGAGTCATTAGAGGGCCAACTAATATGCATGTTAGTATAAAGTCAAAGAAAAGACAATAGTTATAAATAAAACAAAAAATACAAAAACTAAAATTATCCTCAAATGGGTACATGAAAGTAGGGAAGTGGAACCACATAGGAGGCATGTCCAGTTTAGTCACCAATACATTAAAGTCATGTCCAGTTGTGTCCCAAACCGTACATAGTTTAGTCACCGATACATTAAAGACATGTCCAGTTGTGTCCCAAAATGGTACATAGTAAATGAAACAAAACGCACATTGTTTAGCAAAGACAAGAAATTAGCTTTGTAGTTTGCTTGGGGGGTGAGGGGAGGAGGATAAAGGCACACGGCACTCAGTGGCATGTTCTGAATAAAAATAATAGATACTAGACGTTGCATGGTACCTAGCATAGGATAAAGAAGGTGATCATACGTTGAACACAGTTTAGCTCTGGTAGGTATATGGGAGTCGGGGACAAAGTGTATGCAGCATGGGAGTTGAATACCATATTAATCGTTGGATGGAAAAAACTGAAAAAGGTGCAAGGCGCAGCGTGGTGACTTTCATAGGATCAAACAGTAAAATACACGTAGTGACTGTTTTAATATGTTAATATCAGGCGTCAGTCAAGTTCAACTTACTGGATCAATCTTGTGATTGGTATTTTTATTCTGTGAAACATTAAGATCATAATGTGAGCGAAAAAGGGAGACACAAAGAAGACGCAAAGAAAAAGTCAAAACATCAGAAGGTAGTAAAATGTGGCGGGAAAGCAACGAAATGAATAGTGCTTTGCCTATGCGAGAAGAGCTTTGGGAACAGCATCGCCGAAATGATTGATAAAAAGAGCACAAAGCCAATCATACAGATCAATTCTTTGGAATAGGTGGTATCTGGGTGAAACCACCGCTTTGTGTGTGATCCATCCCTGGTAACACCCACCAACCATTACGATTACCAATCTAATGATTGACAGCGCTGAGTACACATATAGTATATCGGACTTCAATTCAATTCAAATGATCTTTATTCGGATTTAGTACATCCATAAAAGTACATACAGAAAGAAAAAAAAAACAAACATTAAAAACATTTTAAAAACTCATTTAAGAATTAAAAACAATTTATCCAATTTGGTTAAGCAGCATATATGGCATAAAGTGCATAGTATATACAGTGCAAAATACATACCACATAATACAAAAGGAGCATTAGTCCTTTAGTGTCCTTAATTTCAGATATACTTGTGTTCTCCAACGAGAATTTGGTTCAAAACAAACATATTTACAGTGGAGTCACTATTTAATAGCTGATATAATAATAAAATGCACAAATACATAGGATGGCATATTACTATTGTCCATTAACCGTGTTCCATACATGCCCTCGATTTTACACAGGCTTTTATGAAACAACTGACAGAGTAAATGACATCGTCTGTGTGTAACATTTGTAAAAATTGCAGAGCAGGAATAGAGTCTCTTAAATTGTACTTACGGAGGATTGGTTTTAAATATTGGCAAGTGTACAATTTATAATGGCCACAGAAAAAGAGATAATGTAGTAAATTTTGTTTTCCACCGTAAAAAGAGGGACAATCCAACTCTTCAAGTTTTTTGTTGTAGCCAATAGGGAAGCTAAGCAGATAGACTATGCTTCCCTCCCGAAACCTAAATAGGAGACTCCGATTCCATCTTCCAATAGGCATTGACAGATATCTTATGGGATTATGTGAATTGTCAACACCTAAATCAATGTTACATAAATATCTACTAACCACTGGTTTGATAGTTTCTGAAATCATCCTCTCTTCAATATATAAATCCATAAGTGCCCGTTTAATAATATTCTTGTGGGCAGGTATAATGGAATCAGGGGAGCTAAATAAAGATCCTTGTCCCACACGCTGCAAGCTGTTTTTAACAGCATTAAGCCAGGGTATATAATGTGATCTATCGCTAGACAAGCAGTCAGTTATAATACTGCGCGTTAGTGTTGCCGCTGGATTTAGCCATATTTTAATCCAAAAAAGGGCAGGCCTTGACTTAATGAAATCGGCAATATATGGCCACCTTAATTTATTGTGACAGATCAAAGTGGGAGCACAAGGGACTCCCCTAACACCCTCCTACAAAATCTATTTTCCTCCACCTGGAGGGCCGAGCTGTTACAATAGCCCCATACTTCAGCTCCATAAGTCCCAGTTGGTCGGCATTGGGTACGATAAATGGTGAGAAGGGGGGTAACAACGTCAGCCATTTTTGGTTGTCGGAGGGATAAGATCGAGTTTATTGATTTGCCGATTTTATTACACGCAAAGGCAACATGTTGATTCCATAAACCTGAGTTGGAGAATAGCAACCCTAAATAGGGGAAAGTGCTGGTGCATTTTAACGTATCGTTGCCGGATTTAATTGATGTGATGTTATACTTCTTTGGTCCGCAATTCATTATAAAGGATTTTTTAAAATTGGTGTTTAGACCAAGATCGGACATGAAGGTAACAAACCCAGAAATTAAAATGCGTAAAGCATTCGGTGTACGCCCCATTAATACAGCGTCGTCCGCATAGAGTAGCGTAGTAATGGGGGAGCCGTTTATTATTGGGACATCCTTAATGATCTCACTTAAGGTACTACTTAACCTATTAATATATAAAATAAAAAGCAGTGGGGCAAGTACGCAACCCTGTCTGACTCCTCTGCTGATAGGGATATCATCAGATAAATCGCCATCATTATTAATTCTTACTCGCGCTTTTAAATCCCTATGTAAATGAGAAAGAAAATACACCAGTGAGTCGTCTAAACCATAATCGAGCAAAAGTGACCACAACTTAGAACGGTTAACAAAATCAAACGCAGAACTCAAATCCATAAAGCCTAAATAAAGAGGGGATTTTTTGACAATGATATATTTAGCCATAATTAAATTTAAATTTAAACATTGTTCAACAGTTCCTACTTTACTTCTGAATCCCAATTGGCTACAATGGAGGACGTTATTATCATCAGCCCAGTCCCTTATCCGCTTAAAAATTACCCTTCCCAGGACTTTTAATGTATTATCGATCAGTGAGATCGGACGGTAACAGGCGGGATCAGACCTGTCACCTTTCTTAAATATAGGGACGATGACACTGTTCGACCAGGATTCGGGGATTGTGCTGTCATTTAGGTTATTAAATAGGTTGCATAAAAGGGGTGCCCAGAAATTAATTTCTGATTTTATTTGATCAATTGAAAGGCCATCGGGGCCTGGGGCTTTATTACTAGCACTATCAATAATTGCATCCTCAACCTCTAGTAATGAAAAAATCAGAGGTTCAGTGCTGTGAAGTATAGGGACAGTATCTAGAGGGGTAGCTGATAAGGCGTAGATTAGGGAGAAATGTTCTACCCAAGCCTCGCCTGTTATGTTGCTATTAATTGGATAGATGTTGGAGCCAAAAGATCTTAAAGACTTAACTTCTTTCCAGAAACCCATTGTGTCCTTCAGTTTGGCCGCTTGGGTGAGGGATTCCCAATGATTAGATACTAGGGCTTCCGATCTAATTCGTAAAGCACTTTTATATTTTGATCTTAATTCTCTCACTAGTTGAGAGTCCCTTGGATTGGTATTAAGTGCTGCCCTCAAATCCCTATTGGCCCTAGAGCAGGAGGAATCAAACCAGCGAGGTACCTGGGCGGTGTTCTGCCTTACGGGTTTGGAGGATTCCGTTCTAATTGCCCTGCATAGGTCACCAAAAGCGCCAACCACCTCATTACTGGGACTAATATGGGACAGACAAGTCTCAACTGTCTCGGGTGTTTTTTAACTACTCTGGAGAGTATTCCTTTATTGTCAGCTCCCTTCCATACTAGTCTCAGTCTATCCGTTGATAATGCTAGATTTGAAGGCCCTACCATTAACTTCGCTGCAACCCTTGAGGTCTGGGGATTATGTAGATTAATTCTAATCGGATAGTGGTCGCTGTAAATGGAACAGACGACTTCTGCTTTTAAAATTATTTCACCTAATCTTGGACATGTGAAAATATAGTCTATTGTGGAGGCATTACCCTGACCTATGAAAGTGGGAGTTGTTATGTTATTTGCACTAGTACATACGACATCCATAACATTAACTAGGTCACGGGAAGCTATAAGATTTTTCAATTCTTCCCCATTTTTACATATCGGACTATGGCGATACATGTGTGCGTTAAAATCCCCACCGATGCAAATACCATCAAAGGATCCGTACTTTTGCCCCCCCATAATTTCATCTATAAAATTAAACAATATTATAAAATTACCATTTGGATGGCTAACAAAATCATTATTATAAAAATTGATAATACATAATTTCAATCTGTTAATGTACATTATAGCCATAAAACAGCAATTACCTGGTGTTGGGATCAACTTAGTTTGCACCCCACATTTTATTTTGGACCAAATAGATAATCCCCCACTAGGTCGCCCCATATGAGAAGAGAGCCTTGAGATTATAACAACAGAAGCCCTCAATAGTTGGTGATGTTGTGCTCCAAGTTTCCTGTAGCAACAGTATGTCACAATTATTATCAACCCAATTGTGCCACTCTATGATTTTCAGTTTAGATTTTAAACCTGCTATGTTCCAGCTGACTAAGGATAATTCGGAGTCCAAAGGCAGATGAACAAGGGTCTGAGGAGGTTCTCTCGGGCTACTTTGAGGCGAGGATTCAGGAGCACTCACAGGTTCGGATGACAAAGTCAATGGTAGTTTGTCAGATATACTCAAAGATGGTCAGCCTTGCATATCCAAATCCGAAAGGGGTGCAAATCTGTTATGCGTTTGAAATGGGAAATAAGGTTGTTGAAATTGCATAGGTGGTGGCCGAAAATGCATTGATGATGGTTGAAAATGCATGGGTGGTGGTTGGAAATGCATTGATGGCAAAGGGAATTGCATAAGTTGTGGGCGTGGTTGTGTGGCCAATTGTCTATAAAAGTAACTCAGGGGTAACATAGTTGCAACAGTAGAGATGGTTGAATAGTTGCAATTTCTGTTAAGGAGGTTTCTTACGGTCCCCGGGTTGTTAAAGTTAAGAACTATACAGTCACCTTCCTTGTCCTTGAGTAAAGGGCCAACCCACGATACCCTACGTGCAGATATAATCTCTCTTGAGATATCGAATCCAACACCTTTGTGTTTAGTCAGCCAGTCTATGCTCTTATTTCTCAGTTGCACCCATGATTCCCCCTGATCCTCCCTCAATGGTGGAACACCCGCTAGAATCAAAACAAAAGGACAAGCATCGGACTTTACATATGATATTGTTTACACCGCGTTCTCGTTGCAAACAGTAATCTATTGCTTTATAGTTGAGAACAGCTTAGGTTACATCAGCAGATGCCAACGCAAAGAAAACGGGTATGCTGTAGTGTCAAGGTGACAAGAAAATAGCACAGAAGGCGCTTTGTCCTTGAGGCCAGACATTAAAAGCAATCAGAGGAGTCATAAAGCAAATGTAGGGCATTTATGTGCATTCCAATATGCGTCAGACTGAAAAAGTGTAGCCAAAGCACACACTGGAGCTACAAACACTTTGTGCCATTAAAAGAAGGCAGGGTCTCACACTGAAAGCTGCACCAAACTCTCATACTCGTTTCCTCGCTTCAGGAAATGGTGTGATCCTGCGCATGTCACCTTACTGCTCTGTTCCCCGGTTCCATTAGTTGTTTAATTTGAGAGAAATAATAGTACATGATAAAAAATGAACCTAAGGTATGTAAAGAGGAACTTACCAAGCACCATCTGTCACACTCAAGGAGCTTGTGGAGCGTGAGCTAAGCTTCATAACAATTCTCATTTTGTTATCAAATTGCAAAGGGTTTGGGCACTGAAAGTTTCACTGATCCTGCCACTCGCATGTCACATGCTCCATGGAGAGCAGAGAGCCCTGTCGATGTCCGACTGTGACAGCCAGGTTCCGACATTGCTCTAACCCACTTTTTGTCTGCCAAAATATGGGCTTCTAGGAGCGCTAGCCCATCTGCTGAGGCGCTGTCGTGGTTCTGAGGCAGCGGCGGCTACCCGGTAGTACAGCGCATACAAACACTATAAAAACTATAATGGGCCACCTGCAGCTAAGTACAGTGCATACAAACACTATAATAAAAAACTACGCCAGGCCGCCAGTAGCTAAGTACAGCGCATACAAACGCTATAATAAAAACGAAGGCAGGCCGCCAGAAGCTGGTCGGGAGTAGAGTGGGTAGTGGTGAATTTAAAACAAGTAATCTTTTCTCTGCCAAAAGATGGGCTTCTAGGAGAGTTAGCCCATGTTGCTGCAGCTGCCCGGAGGTACACCATGGGGAGTGGTGAAGTTAAAACAAGTAGTCTCCAAAGAACCTCATAAAAAACTACAGCATAAGGCAACTGTATTTGGCCTGTGCTCCAGGAGCCAGAAAATGCAAGCAATGCAGGACTGACCCAATTGAAGCAGAAGGTGGGAGTACACTCTGTATAGAGAGATTACAGCAGGTCTTGTAGACAACGCATGCGCACTGATGCTTGACCTAGAAAAACTGACCCGAAAAGTGAGTTTGAGATCAGAATTTAGGGAAAAACGTAGGTTAATTAAAATTTTAAGTGCAGGACGGGAAAATAGAAAGTGCAAAAGCAGCAGGAATCTCACTGAATCAATAAAAGTACACGAATTTAGCTGCCATAAAGGCCCTAGACTACAGAAATAATGCAACAAAGAGCAAAAATCGGTCAAATTGACTCAGGGCCCGATGTAGGTAAACTCCAATTTACCACTTCTTAAATACCGAATCATACCGATTCGGTATTTAAGAAGTGGTAAATTGGAGGGGGGAGATGTGGGTATTTCAGAATCGGTAAATACCGAATCGGTAAGACTTGGTATTTACCGATTCTGTAAATACCGAATCGGTATCCCCCATTGATTCCTATGGGCCTTGAAGCCCATAGGAATCAATGTGCATTACCGAATCGGTATTTACCCATTCGGTAATTACCGATTTCTGCAAGGGTGCAGGGGGTGTCACTTTGACACCCTCTAGCACCCCCAATACTGGCTTGTGTGCCATGTGGCACACAGACATGCCCTGAGGGCATGTCTGTCTGTCACATGGCATAGGTGTGCATGCACACATGTGCATGCACACCTGGATTCGGTATTTTAACACCCAATTGGATTGGGTGTTAAAATACCGAATCTGAAGGGCCTGTGGGACTGAAAGTAGTCCCACCTACATCCCGATTTTTTTAAATCGGTAAACTTACCGATTCGGTATTTTTCCGATTTGGTAATTTTACCGAATCAGTAAAATACCGAATCGGAGAAAAAAAGGTCCCCTACATCTTAAATGGCCAAATACCGGTCGGAAACGGCCGAATTCGGCCGTTTCCGACCGGTATTGGCCACCTACATCGGGCCCCTGATCTCAAATGTTCAGCAAATAAAAAAAAACCGGACATCAGCCCTAAAGCTCAAGAAAGAGGCACAGCTCACCCATAAATTCAGTTTTTTTTAACCCCTTAGCTGCTGGGCCTTCACCCCCTCCGCCCCTCCCCCGTCACCCTCCAATGTTGAACCCTTTTTCACTATTTGGGGTAGTTAGGGCTTAATAACTTTATTTCCACATAAGGTATCCATGGCAATTATGCGTCCTTTTCTTCCAACACCCTGGGGATTCTAAAGGTACCCAGGGTTTGAGGATTCTCCTGGAGGGGACTGAGAAATTAGGCAAAATATAGCACCATTTTGAGAAAAATAGGGAAAAAGTACACCAGATAAAAGTGTCTGTTTTTTCCCTAAAAATGGCATCCATGAACTGTTTGCTGTACTAAAGTCATCATCTTCCCAGCTTTCAGGAACATACAGGGGTGAATCAAAGAACATGATTTTGTAACACAATTTTGCCATTTTTCAAAGAGGTAGCCCATTTTTCCTATTTTTGTGCTCTCAGCTAACTTCCAGTTTGTGGTAGAAACCAGTGTGAAAGCCCTGGATGATATGGAAAGCTAAAGATTTCTGAAAAGTAAACAACATTCCAAATTCAGCATGGGGTCTTATTTGTAGATCTGTCAAGGTTTTCCCAAGAAAAATAACTGTTGAAATAAAGAATATTGAAAATGTGTAAGAAAAAAATGCGCTTCAGCTACGAGCCGGGTAAGCTCTCTCTCCACAGGTCCCTAACCACCTGAGGCCCCCTTTTTCTTCCCAGGGTCCACTCCTCTGCCGGACTACTCTATGGGGTCAATTTGGCAACAAGCCAAAGTGAGGATAATCTTCCATTCATGCACCTACCACAGTTTTTTGTGTTGATGCGCTTACGATGTTTAGCCCACCACAAAACTTCATGTATATATGATAACTTTCACCTTAGTCATACCACCAATATGGCTACACCATTTGCCGCTTATTTTTCATCTACACAGCACAATAGATATTGGCAATTAAACTATTTTGTGAATATGTTACCATACTAAGACTCTCCCTGTCTGTGTGTTTTGTCATACTTGTTGTATGTCCAGTAATGCTCTAAGAGGGAATCCCCCTCACACATGTAAAGCACCTTAGCGAGTGCTAAATTAAGTAATCTGCACCTACACACTTTGGCCCTGAGGAAAGCCAGTTTTAATCATAAAGGCCTGGCTGAAACACATAGATCACACCTGGATGTAGGAGACCCTAATTAACACTCCTATAACATCCATCAGCCTTTTTTTTTTAATGCTAACAGTGATCCAGTTATTAAAATATAATTTACCCTCGGGTACTGGGATCCTGGTATAGCTTTTAAACTTTCACCTTCACGTCACTGCACTGCACACTCAGAAACATACCTGCTCCGCTGTATTCAGGCATCGAAGCACACCCGGGACACACTCGGTGTCACTGGGTGGGCCCGATGATGAAGCATACCACCAACCAGTTTGGTGGGCGAGGGCTTCATGAACAAACAAAAGGGTTTGTATCCTGTCTTACAGTATTGAGTCTATGCTAATTCACAAATAGGCTAGTCATTGATTTCACATAAGAAAAAACTGCAACATGTGACACCAATTTCATCTGTACGTTTTTGTCATGATGGCCAATTCTAAAAAGCAAGATTCCATTACATCCACTACATCCTTCTGGTGGGCCGTGGACTCTGCTCAGCTAGCCGAGTTTTCGGAGCTCGACCCACTCCGCACTACGCATTGAGCATGGAGATCATCGCAAAACTCTGCTATGTCCCACTGGCATCTACTCAAATTAAAAACTGCTGATACGATACTCAGTCTCTATTGCCCTTGTGTCTTACCTGTAAGATCAGTGAAAGTCTGATGTGGGTGCAAACCGGAGCTGTCCCATGTCCTTGGTGTCCCAAATGAGGCATCACCAACTTCCGCTTTACCTCTCGCGAGATCTCCACTCTACAGTACTTCCATAAAGATGACAACGGTAGGCTGTGATCAGATAAGGGAGCCGGCGATGGTGATGAAGCGTTGTGGTGGGTAGCGTGCAGCCCGGCATAGGAGTGCATGTGTCTTGTGATCTGAGGCAGGAGAGCACAGGTAAGAGGCAGACTCTAGAGGCTGACATAACTTCCAAGGGAGTAGTGTTTCGCAGCATGTCAGCGAGGAGCCACCCTTGGTGTGTGCGCAGTGTGCACTCAGTCAGTGCACACACAGACACTATCCGAACAAGGATTGTCGGGCTAACAAGGAGATGCAGGACGTTCACTGTTCAGGGAAGCTTGTCTTCTAAGGCCACAAGCCACAGCCCTCACAAACTCTGCACGCTCACGAAACTCCGCGCAATCTCGCAGAGTTTTCCAGCAACTCCGCAGAATTCCACTGAGTGAAACTCCACAAGCTATGCCCTGGCTTAATAGATAGGGTTTGGGAGGTTCTCAAAGAACCCAAGGGACCCATAACCAACAACGGAGCTGCACCGTACAATGATTTTTCATTGAGTACTGAGTATAGACCAATTCATTTAGCAAAATAGGCAGAGTGAAAAATGGGTATCTAGGAAACCCATGTATATATGAAATGGACACAAGATATAGAGTTTAGAAGCAGTGGTTATTTGTAAATCTCTGAATTTGTGGGTACCTGTACTACCATATGATTTAGATGGTATTTTTCAAAATGTCTTCTTTCTTATACACTGGTTTACATTTAAAAGGGACAAATGTAGCAAAATCCAATTGGTAATAGCAAATGCTCTACTATTCTATTCTCCGACAAGTATTCGCAACAAATGCATGAATGCATCAGATTTTCCCACTGAAAAGCGGACCCTTTTTTCCAATGTGGGTAACTCTAGATTTTGGACACTAGTAGTATGAAAACCTAGCAACCTGTGCATTTTTGAAAACTAGACACTTGGGGTATCCAGGGTGGAATGACTTGTGAGATGCCCAGTAGGATGTTTTTACTCAGAATTACTTGCAATCCTCATTTTATGACTAAAATAACACATTTACCTCACATTTCTCTTATGGAAATCTCTGGAATCTGTGGGGAGCCACAAACTTCCATCCACTGGCATTTACCCAAGTCTCCCAATAAAAATGACACCTCACTTGTGTGGGTAGTGTTAGTGCCCGTTACAGGACACGTCCCAAAACACAACATGAATGTCTCTCAAATTTCTATGAAAACCTACCCTTTTTTCCAAAGTGGGTAGCTGTAGATTTTGGACCCTAGCTCAGCTGGCACCTAGGTAAACGTATCCAGCCTGTTAATTTTTTTTTAACTAGACAGTTAAGGGTATCCAGTATGGGCTGACTTGCTTTGCTCTTACCAGGATTGTTTATCCAGAATCCCTTGCACACCTCAAACTTTGACTAAAAAAATGCATTACTGTGATGGAAAGTACTACAGTCTTTCAGTCATAAAACTGTCATAAAAATGTGTGTTTCTTACCAAAGTTTGACATTTTCAAGGACTACTAGGTAAGATTTCCTGGTGAGAGCCATGAAAGTCATGCTCCCCTGGGCTCCCCTAGTTGACTACTTTTCAAAAATGTGCAGGTTTGCATAGGTGCCAGCTGAGCTAGATTCCAAAATCCACAGCTACCCATAATGAGAAAAAGAAATTTGGTACAATCCACCACTTACACTGAATGGTATTAGAACCTCCAGAAATGTTGGCTTTAAAGCACAAATAGTTATCAAAGTATCTGAATATTGAAATCAACACTTTTGAAGGTGAGTCATAAACCCATGTCAAGGCACAAACCACTTTATGGTCCTTTCACACGCCATTCACGCACCACACACAAGACTTTCATACCACCTGCCACAGGCCCAATCCAGCAGATCAGTGCACTCACATCAACATACTGTCGCCATGCAAGTGTCCATCACATTCATATGCCACAGGACAGAATCAGTTTGACTGCATTTTACCACCTGTCAAGTAACCGCCTCCTTCTTTCTGAACATTAACAAATGCAAGCCTAGTGAACCTGTACTAATGGCTCCCATTGCAGCTATATGAGGACCAGGAAGTCATGTTTTACATGTGTCTTTAGCACACTCACTGTGGTAAATTCAACTCCTTCCAGCTTGTGGATGCAAGTTGGGAGTGTCCGAATGGGCCTCCAAGTTGTCATTCCATGACCTGAGTGAGCTGCTCTACCTTTGAAACTAGGGCAAACATGCTGGGTAATACTGCTGAAGTTCCCTAAAGAGAATGTCATGAACTATAGTTTCTGACACACAGGGTAGTTCGTGAGAACGTAGCATATGTCCCATCCACCGTTATGTGCAGTGCTGTGACTGTAATGCATTTATCATACAGCAAACTGAACATCTACTAAGTTCTGATAGAGGATGAACATGACAAGCACATCAAACATTTTACCCATACTTGTAGCATTGGGTGCTGAGTTTTCTGTAATGGTATGCATTTTTTGTAAAATTCACCATCACCCGAGACGGTGTCCTGTCACCTATGCAAGAGCAGTTGGGTGATCCATTGAGCCACCTAGTCGAAGAGCTGAGTGTTCAGCTTTGTGTGGAATGAACTAAATTCAGGGATAGTGCATATGTGTAGAGGCAGGTCTTTCCACCCTTTGTAGACAATTAGGAGAATTCTCTTTCCTCACTCTGGTGCTGGCTATGCTGAGAAAAGGTTTCTAGCAGGTTTCTGAAATCGAAGGTGGTATTGAGGTATGCTGGCCCAGTGCTTTGTAAGACTTTAAATGTGTGTTTCAGGAGTTTGAAAAGAGCTGTGGATTGGGAATCAGTGAAGCTGTTTCAGGTGCCTGTGTGCGTGTTGGGATATTGACTGAGAAGGCTGCCTGTTGCATTCTGTATGGTTTGAACTCATCTGGTTAGTTGAATGAGAGAGTAACTTGGTATCGGGACGAGTGTGAAACCAATGGGTTTGAATCCGTAGGGGAGCCTCATTGATGGTACCTACCCTAAGCTTTCCTTACCCGTTCATGTCTCTGTCCTCATCAGAGTCCTGTCTAATCCTGTATACTTGCCAAGTAAACCTATTCTAATGCCTTCCGTCCCTACCTACTTGAAGCTCAAGAAAATGTGTCTTTCATGCGCCTTCACTGGAAGGAGCAAAATCTAGCTCCTTCCAGTTTGTAGATGCAAGTTGGGGGTATCCAAGTAGGCTTTACAAGGGCTCATTCCTAAAACTGAGTAAACATATCTACAGTTGAAACTAAGGCAAGCATGCTGAGGAATACTCCCTAATTTTCTTAAAGTAATAAGCCAGACAAATGTCCCATGAGACTCATTCACCGGCATTTCTACTTTTGGTCTGAAAGTGTGAAGACTCAATTACTAACTTGCATCATACCCAATGTTATTGAAAAAGGGTACAGGATATAATATCTTGTGTGATGATTGTTTTCACACCTTATACTAGAAATGTGAAAACAATCGTACACGATATTGGGCCAAATGCAACAACACTGACAATCTCAGATACTGTTTGCGATTCCCAATGGGGTCCCAAATTGCATGTTTCATGGATATTAATGAGGCTGTCGCAATTTGACCCCATTGGGAATGGCTGGCACTCCCAGGGATGGAGGCCTGCTGGGGACGCCCTTGGCATGCCCATTCCTAATAGCGAGTCACTAACCTTATTTTGCGAGTCGCTAAGTGATTAGCGACTCGAAGAATAGGGTTGGTAAATTGCCCTGACCTATTTTGCGGTCGCAAAGGGGCTGAAATCCCCTTTGCGACCGCAAAAACACTGTTGTACATCTGGTCCATTGTGTCCTGTATCCTCTTTCAGATAACAATGGTTATGATAAAAGTTACTAATTTAGTTTGCACACTTTCAAAGCAAGTTGAAATGTTGGGTATTAAGTTCGTATACGTAGGTTCCCTAAAAAGCCCTTCAACATCCAGTCAAGATTTTTTTTAACTCTTTTTTTTGCATTTTCAAGGCAGAGAGAAGCCACATTGCTACCGTACAAGGTAGCTCATCAACAAAACCAACATAAACAACATGTGATCAATCAATACAGAGACCCATCGGCTACATCTAGCCAATCAGCAACCATAGTTGGCGTCATGAAGGAGTCTTGAGGCTATACACAGTGTCAAACTGCCATGTCCAGCGAGCTGCCTGGGACTTGTTGTTCAAGAAATTGATGTAATGGTTCCCAAATGTCCTTGGGTTTGGATGATATTGGTAACTCCTCTGCGTACAGCTCCAATTTAATTTTTTTGCAATATACTATGTCTGTAATCCAGTGGGAAATCTTTAGTGCCTGCACGCCCTCCCATGTGACAGCAAACCGTCATTCAGCCATTAGAAGTGCGATTCGTATAAATTTACCCAGGGTCCCTTTCACATGTGGAATATAACACAGTAAGCATATCAACAGTGTACATTTCAATTCTATCCCAGACATTTTGTGTATATGTTGCAGCACTTGTTCCCCCACTGGCACCCGTGCTGACGGGTCTTTATACAGCAGACGCACCCATCCCAAATATATCGGTGGGAACCCCATCCTCTGTAGGATATTGAACCTGTAGCACCATTCTATGGAGTCTAATGTTTGGCCACGCCCAGCATCATGATGCACGTCCAGCATCACCGCCGCTGCTTATAGGTTGGCGTCAAGGACGTGCATCATTTCAAAGATGGTTCTAAGATTGTGGGAAGTGAACGTTTCTGGGATGAAGCCAGATTGGTCCAAAGGACCAATGATGGCATCAAAGGTTGGAGTTTAGTAGCTAGGATTTTTGCAAGTATCTTGGCATGTAGGTTTATCAGGGATAGAGGCCTATACGATTCGCATCTGTCGGATGGTTTGTCCTTTTTTTAGCAGAGTAATGATTAATGCCTGCCGAAGTGACGGTGGAAGAATACCTGATTTGTGTGCCTCAGCGTACATTTCTAATAAGTGTGGTGCGACTATGTCTGCAAATTTTTTAATAGAATTCGGCCGTAAGGCCATCCAGTCCCAGAGCCTTTTTATTGGGTAAGTCGCGCTTTGCTGCTTTGATATCTGAGTCATTGCAGAATAATGGGGTAACCCAATATTCGCCAATGGACCAAGGTGCAATGCAGTAATGATATAGGTGATCCGTGACTGCTTTAAAGCAGAAATGAATTATAATTTATCCTACGTGTGTAGCTTATCAAGTAAAACACTGATGCTAAATACCAAAATAAACGCAACAACATACCTTGCTAACCAAGATAGCATAGTTCAAAAACATACAGTCAGTGTCAGCCAAAAGAAAGCCAGAGATTATTCAGGTTCAGTATATTTAATTTCATGTACTTGAAACATATCAAAATTAATTAGATACAAAGGTTGCTCAAGGAAAAAGGGGGGGAGGAAAATTTGGATGTGCTGGTGAAAGGGTAGAAAAGGTAAGTAGTTACAAATATTTAGAGATAGTACATTTATATACTTTGGCAATAGACTGGTAAGGAGACCAGTACAACAGGCCTGTCCTAAACAATTTATTTATAGCATTTTTATATAGTTTATAAGGATCCAAACATGCAACATTAAGTGAAGGTAATGGGATGAAGTACAGACCCTATGTGGGTGGGGTGCGTCGACGTTTCGACTTGGCTTGTGCTTAGAGGGTGACTTAAACCTCCTCTGCGAGTCTTCCTCAAGACGAAGGGGACGGGGCAACCTAATGCTGGTGCCAGAAGGGCATCCCAGGTAACACGCTGTAGTATCAGTGATGGCTCCGTCAGGGTATTCCGAAAGTGGTGAGTTAATTCCACTTCTGAGGCCCACCTTGTGAAGTCCTCAGTGGTAAACAATGGATTAATTATAGTGGTTGGACATCCGAGTAAATCTGTCCAGACCTTGTTAATAACCGGAGCCGGGCACCTCACGCCTCGAGAGATGCCTTCTGCCACATTCAGGTACCCACATAGGGTCTGTTCCTCATCCCATCACCTTCACTTAATGCTGCATGTTTGCATCCTTATAAATAAATAAAAAATGCTATAAATAAATAAATACATTTTCCTCTCCCCCTTTTTCCTTGAGCAACCTTTGTATCTAATTAATTTTCAAGTATATGATATTAAATATACTGAACCTGAATAATCTCTGGCTTTCTTTTGGCTGACACTGACTGAATGTTTTTGAACTATGCTATCTTGTTTAGCAAGGTATGTTGTTGCGTTTATTTTGGTATTTATTACCAGTGTTTGACATACCAAGCTACACACGTAGGATAAATTATAATTCATTTCTGCTTTAAAGCAGTCACAGACCACCTTGATATCTGAGTCATCAATAGGTTGATTCAGGTAGTCAGGATGACCATCCACTAGCCATGCACAGGCAATGTCTGCCAAATACTCTGCTATGTCTAGTTTCGATTTGGTCACTTGTGATTTGTACATTGCAGCTTAGTAATTAAGGAATTGGTCCAATAACTCTAGAGAGGAATAGTGCTCTACCCCTTGAAGATCAGTGTTTTTGTCTATGTGATGATGTATGGTTCAGGTTTTGAGTTTTGCAGCCAGATTCCGACTTGGTCTTCCGCCCTCTCCGTCTGCCCTGGCTATCAGTCTTCACGAAAGATAGCGAACCTCAGATTCTGCTAGTGAGTCATATTCAAGAACCAGTTGAGGGATCCTGGAGAGCATTACTTGGCTTGGTTTCACTACATATGCAGTCTCCAGAACCGATAACGTGGTCTCAATCTTAGTTAGTTGACCTCTGATATCCCTTAGTATTCCGGCTGTGGTACTGATGCAAACCCCTTGTATTGTAACTTTAAATGCCTCCCATAAAATGGCGGCACTATCACCTGTGCCAGTATTGATCTCAAAATATTGTACTACGGCTTTTCGAACGGTATCATTGTAAATGGGATCAAGTAAAGCCTCTGAACAAAAACGCCATGTGAACGGGTGGTGCACTGTGCTCGGAATGTTAAATGACAGTTGTACAGGGTTATGTTCAGAGAGAATGCGTGGAAGTGTGGTGATGTCAGTAACCAATTCCGCTACCTCTTCGCTTATGAGCCAATAGTCTAATCTAGACCAACTGTTATGCGCTGGTGCAACATGTGTACCCTCCCTTTCAGAGACTCCAGAATTCCACCAGTTTAAATTCCAGCAGTGCGTCATTGATACTCCGAGTATCTTTTGGTATGCAGATACCTTGCTGGCTAGATTTATCTAAATTAGGGTCTAATTGTGTGAGATCCCATCCCCACAAAATAGCTGCGTCCAGCCAGTCTCTCAACACTCCATACATGCGTTGAAATATTTCAGGTTCATCTGCTATAGGCCCATATATATTCATAAGCCTAATTAGTGAATTATCAAGTTTGCCATGAACTATGGCGCAGCACCCCCCATTATCTATGTGGGTTTTGATTGGTGTAAATGCAATGCCTTTTCTGATTTAGAGAAGAACACCCCTGGCGTGGGAGAAGTATGATGATGCTAGCTTGAATCCTGCCCATTTAGTTGCAATCCTGGTTTCAGAGTCTTTGGCCAGATGTGACTCCTCCAGAGATCCACTTGGACAGGGTGACAGTCTAGATATGCGAAGACTTGATGGATTTTTTTGGGGGGTGTTCAGCCCACGGACATTCCACGTCAAACATCTGCAACCCTCACCCATTACTGCTAGCATATGTTTTTGCCAACATTAAATTGGTCGGCTGACAGTCGCTGTACATAGAGAATGTGGCCTCTGTATGTGTATCAATACAATCACATTTAACAGAACTGATAACAACATAATGTGATCCCCCTCCCACTTTAGCTACCCCAAAATGCCAAAGCCATCCCCATTTCCCAAGAAGTGCCCCAACAAATAGAGAATCAAAACCATAACAAAGTGGGGTATACCCATTTGGTGGGACATCACAACACATTCAACTCCCTGGTGGACAAGGGAGGTGGCCACCGATTTATAAAAGTGTGCTTCGGGTAGCAGTAGAACTGTTTCTTACATAATTAAATATGCTGATCATGCTGCCACACGGTGTATACAAATATTTACAGTAGCATCAAGAACAACGCTCAAAAAGGATATAAGGGCCGCAACCTGTCCTAGTCCGTTGCCGCAGGTCGGCAGCGCAGCCGGGATGTCCATCGCCATAGAGTCTCAAAGTATGAGCGTGTGGTGCAACATTGAAGCCGAAGTCTCTGATGGCGCCGTCAAGGAGAAGTGTCCTGCTTCTAGATGACTATGATCTGCAGCCCTCAGCACACGATACATCGGGAGACGTCTTCTTTTTGCGACGGAGAGATTTGGCGAATTCCATGGCTTGCTTAGAATTGGCAAAGATCTTGGACATGTCTTTGGTGCCTATAGGGAGACGTGCTGGACAGAGCATGGCATATTGAATGTTTTCAGCCATCAGATCTTTTTTGCTGGTTCAAATTCCTTCCTAGCTGCTTGCATCGCTGGCGTGAAGTCTGGGTAGAAGGATAGGGTGTTGCCTTGATAGTTGACAGTGCCCTTTTGTCTGGAGATGCGGAGTACAGCATTTATATCTCTGTAGTTAATAGGCAGGTGATATACGGCCGGGTGAAGACCCCGGTGGGGGACACACAGGCAGGGATTGATGAGCCCATTCTACGATGAACATGCCAGAGAGGTTGTTGTCGTCTCCACACATGTCACGCAGCAGGTTTTCCACATAGGTTTCCAGATGCCCCACATTTGTTGACTATGGAAGGCCAAGAATGCGTATGTTGGTGCGCCGTGAGTGCACTTCAAGGTCTTCATTTTTGGCTTGAATAACCACAAGAAGTTTTTCCATGTCGGTCGTTTTTGTTTCAACTTTCTGCAGGCCATCTTCCGCGTTCGAGATGCTTTGTTCCCCTTCACTGATTTGCACCCTCTGTCCGTCTAGTTAGGCTGATAGGCTATCCATGCATCCATTAAGGGGCGCCATGTTATCATTTATGGATTGCAGGCTAGTTTGGATAGCAGCAAGAGTTTTCTCCAGAGGGGTCCGGTCCAGAGCAGCACTGTCTAGTTCTGATTCGGAGGCAGCGGTTTGGTGGGATTTGCCTGATTTGCCGAGTTCGAAAGTAAGGCGTGGTTGATGCTTGTCTGGCTTACCTATGGTGACCAGGGTACGTGAACTCTGGACTGTGTATCTAGGACTGTATGGACAGGACACAGATGGCTGCCACGTTATCACAGTTCCTCCCTGTTCGACAGTACAGCAGAGAGTGGGACGGAGTAGCATCCACAGCTGCACCCCCAGTGGCTCCAACATGTCATTCAATATGCCAAACTTCTCTGTGGGGCCCCCATGCGCTGAATATTTAGGAGATATATAGGTGTGCACTGGTGTGTTTTTCTGGTTGTGTGTCCTGTCAACAGGAGTGGGTTGACAAGGTCAGGCAGGCTCTCTTCAGGTCATGCAGTGCCAGCCCCGGTGTAAACAGTGGGAGCGAACAGCCCGGCTGTCCAGGGAGCCTATTCCATCAGCAGTCCCCCAGCAACCTGGGATTCGGCCATGGCACGGCAGCAGGGCCAGCAGTTTGTCTCAGCATTTAGAATCACCCTGGACCTGGCACATATACAGTGAGTTCCCAAAGCGTGGCAAATGAAACATCCGGTCTGCGTCGCCACACACCGCTCACTTCACGATAGTCTGCGCATCATGTAGTTGGTGATCTCAGCAGCTCAACTCACGCTAGCGTCTCGACTGCCCCGGAATGCTCAGTTCATACACACAGCTCTGTGTCCCTTTATCTGTAGCACAATCCCACCGAGGCCAGCCGAACAGCCTAGCACAGGGATCACGGTAATCAGACTTTCTCAGCTGGTACTCACCCCCGCAGTCCGCCTCGTCGCATCAGACCCCAGCCAACACGGTTTCGTTGGTTCCACGCACCTTCCAGCTGCCACATGTAGAGTCTAGGCCCATCGGGGTCCTCTCCGCCCTGGCATGTCCGAAGCAGCTCAACGCGCAGTCATCGGGAGGCACTCAACGTGTCGATGATCAACACGTCAATGGTCTTTCCGCTGCCGTCTCCCAACAGCGGGCCCTGTTTCTCATGCCTTTTCTCTCCGTGCCACAGCACAGTTGGTGTTTGCAGCCCCAAGTTCTCTCTGGTCGACTCCCCGCTGGCTGCACAAGTCACCCAGGGCTCGGGCGGTCGCAGCACTTTGGCCCCCCGCTCTCCACTCCTCATGACTGCAGGGCTCTCAGACAGTATGTCCTCTGAGCATGCTGCGACTAGCTTGCCAGCACAGGAGAGCGGCTGTTGGTGCAGCCGGTGCTGGTACGATTCGCTGGTGCCAGAAATCGGGCTAGGTCCAGATATCACAGCCGGGACCCGATCCCCGGGCCTCGGTGCACCTCAATGTGGTTTAGGAGGCTGCCATTTTGCCGCAAGTGCAGCCCGGAGACAGTCGTCTTGTTCTTGCCTTCTCGGCAAGCGATTCATCCGTGAGTGCCGCCAATATGTCGCACTGTGCCTGTGCAGTAGGCGTCACAGCTCTGGCAACTCCGATGGCTCAGATAAAGCAGGATTAATCATGGATGATGCCGGTGGCCGGCAGAGCCGCGTTAGAATGCAGCCATCTTGCCGTGCGTCAAGCCACGACCCCCTAACATCTAGTCAAGATTGTAAAATTTTGTCACACATGGTACTCTTTTAGAATACGGCATATGTTCCATCCTCCATTTATGTGCATTGGGGGGACCATAAACTTCCACCCACTGTGGGTTGCACCACCATATGTCAATAACAGAAGTATTAATGGAATCAATGAAAAGTGTCCACCAGTAGTTATTTGCTTTTTGAAATCTTCTTTATTCAATTTTCATCGGGCAGCCAACGCGTTTTGTTCATAAGAACTTCGTCAGGGCTGTAAAAACATTTAAAAAGATTTTATATAGTACTATACAAGCATTAATCCTCCAATCATAATATTCACAATAGTAAGACAGAGGCAAATTTCCTTTGCACACGATTCTCTAAACCTCTAAAACTCTCTATTACATATTTACAAACTATACAATAAATACATCAAAACAATACTCACTGTTTGTACAGTGAGACATTAATTCCTTGTGTATATCCGATATTTATCCACTTTAAGGCTATACTAGCATCCACTTTCGTTTGTCCTCATATTCACAGTTTTAGTTGCAGTTTACAACATCTAACAATACCATAAAGTAAGGGAAGGAGCTAAATTTCTACCAGCATTGTCATTAGAAAAAACATTTTGTTATATAGACCAATACAATCCATATTATTCAATTGGATCTCATATTTCTTTGTCTATCCAGAACAACGAGTATCATCCCATTACATTAATCAACATGGTCCTTTTATAAAAAAGACGAGCCATTGATTGACTCCAGATTTCAGATTCTATAATATTTGTTTCAATTTATTCCAAGTAATAATTTGCAACTTTTGCAATTGTATTGGGCCTATTTTCCACAAGATGTCATCTGATAATGTCTCTAATACCACATTTCTTATTGTCAATCCGACATTTATTGACATGTATAAATCAACTCTTATTACCATACTACCTGGCATCGTATACTGTTTTAAAGCCTAGTTTCATCCCCAACACAATCAAGAGGGAACGAATACAATCAGTTCTATTAGTTAAATACTCCATACTGCTGTTTCCAATGCGAGTTGTTTTTCATATATATACAAGTTATGTTACTGCTAACAGCAAGTAATTATGAGTGTCAGAGCGCCACTGACCTAAAAAGAGGCCAAAGTACATGGTCTAAAAAAAGAATTGTGTAAGTTCTGCAAGACAGCATCTTACCGTGCTGACTGTGTCCAATAAGAGCAGACTTCACATCTTGTCCGTGTTTGTTCAATATCCAATTGTATGTGAACGGCTTCTGTGCCTGTGTAGTAAAAATAACAATATTTGTCTCCCGGTCTGTAGAGATTACATGCTTAACCCCAGATTTTACAAGCAGTGACCCCGTTGTGGAGATGAGCCATCCGCCTGCCCATCATCGAAATCATATTTTTGATCTTATCCAGCTGCGATTTTTGATGCATCACCTTATTCTTGTAAGATATATTTTTTGACCATTGTGGCACATTAGCGTTGCCATTGTTGACAGTTATCTAGACTTTCCCATTCATTTACTAGCTCCGTGCCATACATATTAGTCAGGGCCATGTCAAAAAACCATAGAGCGAGTCCTTGTCCCCGTTCGTTATATATAAATCTCTATGTGTGATACATTGAGGTCCTTATTTGATTTGTCAAATATAAAATCTAAATGTTCTGGGTTGCGTTTTGTATGTGCCTATTGTTTATTAATCGAGGCACTTTTTCTCCCGCACAAATAGACTGGAATTTGCCCTTCTCCTAGTCTAAAAACCACATATTGCCGCGTTAGCGACAGGTTGTACATTCCTGACCCGGAAACAACCCCAAACCGACTTCTGTTAGTCGGCGTCCTGCGTTTTTACACGATCTCGTTATTCAAAACTAAAGATTCAAGATAGCTGTTTTCGGGCCTCTTAAAAGTCTAGAGCCTGTTACGATAATCGATACAATTTAGCACACAAACTATAAGACATACCCTCACTCTATCGCTACAGATAGCAATTCGGGTCATTCTCTAGTATCCCCTGTTCTCAGATCATAAGGGTAACCCCGTACTCACCAGAGACAAAAAAATCTATCCGGAAGTTCACGAGGGACGCCCAAAATGCGCCGCTTTTTATTTCCACAAGTAACGTGCAGCGTGTTTTCACGTTAGGTGAGTCCCAAGGGAATGTCTCCAAATTACGGCCCTAGCAATAGCCTTACTGTGAACTGTAACAAAAAAGGAGCAATAAAGCACTCGTCTTTTTGAAAACTGTTTGTACTTTGGTCCTCTCGAACTTGCTAGTAACATTAGCAACGGCGTTAAGGTCAAACCTATTTTAACCAAAGAGGCTGGTTCCGATATCCAGGAAGAGCCATTTGTTAAGTGCAAAAATGTAACAAATTATTAAACGGGGACCCATTTTTAAAGATCCCAATTAATAAGAAAAGTGTATCTCTACTCGGATTGTACACATATTTTACTTTATCATCTGTTCCCCCTTACCCAGGTCAAACAGGATTACTGTAGAAGCCATCCCAGAGTCATTGGATGATCATCCAACTGCTTTAGAAGTCAAGCTCTTGCAGTCATCAGCAGAGTTTAGAAACTTGAGCCTGATGATTCGAGAATGACTTGAAAATGAGCATCTGATGACTTCACAAGAAGTAATAAAATAAATACTTATGTTATTTCCATCTGACCTTTTCCCCTGCCGTTTTTCATGCATATGTATTGGTTAAGTGGTACTAGAGCTGAAACTACATGTCCCATAATGCAATACGGAGAAGCAGAAGAAGAAAGAGGCCGTGTGAAGCTTGTTGGTGCCAGAGATGCAGCTCAAACAAGCACTTCAGACAAGGCTAAATTCTCAAATCCATATTTCCTACCGTTTCAGATGTAGAATTGCTCATCCTTTCACACGCGCTTGTCTGTAAAAGTGCAATCGGACTAGAATAGGGACTGGTCAGATTTCTTTTACTACCCACTTCCGGTCACGCCGGAAGTTCTGCACTTGGACAGCCATGTTTGGTGAACGTTGTGATGGCGAGGGAAAGTGAGAGCCGTCGAGATTTTTGGGAGTTGAGCGATGGCGATTGCTTTTTGGTTTCTACAGCTTGGTTGTCCGGACTGCTGCGGGAAGATTCTGCAACCGAAATTATTGGAGATTGTTTATCTAGCAGGCATCAGGTATTGATTGCGGGGCTCAGTTCTGGGATTGCCTTTTTTTGCGGGTAGTTTTTAGCCCGAACTCGTCCCGAAAGTATCAGGGCGCTTTAAAATCATGTTACAGACACACATTCATTGGTTGGTAGGCATCGGAAGACAAGTGATTTGCCCATAATTACAGGAACCTGGTTCACCAGCTCCAAATACACAGCTCTGGCCGTTAGGCCACATCCTCTCCACGAATGGGTTGTATTACCAGGTGTCCAAAGCTATATAGCGCGTAATGTATTTTGGTGTTTTAAAAGGCATTACTTTGTTGTAGTCTCACAAGTCCAGTAGTGCCTCCAGCAGGATGTGGCGTAAGTAATCTGCACGTTTGTGCAGGCAAGAGCTGTTTCCGCTTTTCTATGTGTTTGGATTCAGATTTTGGGATGATCTTTATTGGGGTCAGAGATAAAATACCCGTTTCCTTTCAGTTTTGGTAAGGGGGATTGAGTACATGCAAAATGGTCACATAAAAGCTTAGTTTCAAGCAGTGACGTCTTAAAAAAGAAGAGATGTATGGTTCTGCAGATATTTTGGGCAAATTAACTTTTGCTTACAGCGTAAGGGATAGAGCAAACCAACCGCGGTCACAGCATACTCCAGCTGTCTTCAATACTCGCTGGCCCCTTCTTTTAAGGAGAACTGTTTTTCATGCTGTGGCTTTCGTTAAACACTTTTAATAACACCTTTATGGCAGTGTAGAGATTGGTCTCAGTCAGTTATCATCTTTAAGCACTTTATTGGCAACTCTGCAGTCAGGGGAAAACAACATCCACTTCTTCAAATCCCCGACTCCTCAACCGTCTCTCCAACCTCCCCGTACATTCCACCCTCAACACTCCAGATTCCCAGTGATGCCCCCAGTATTCCAACACAGAATACTCCGACATCACACATCTTCCCCCTTAAGGAAAATAAAAAGAAAACAAAACAAAAGAAAACAAAACAAAAAAAAAACACATTTCCATTTGCATAACATATTAAAAAACATTTCCATTTGCATAACATATTAAAAACATTTCATTCCCATTTAGCATAACACATTAAACATTTCCATTTCTCATAAAATAAACAACACATTTCCATTTGCATAACATATTAAAAACATTTCCATTTCTCATAAAATAAACATATATAAACAACATTCCCATTTCGCATAACACATTAAAACATTTCCATTTTTTCATAAAACTCAACCACATTCCCTGCCCAAACTATTTCAGAATAAAACCTCCAGATAATTAACATATTGGAAACAACATCCTGTTGACCAGACAAAACTCCCAAACTATTTCAGAATAAAACCTCCAGATAATTAAACATATTGGAAACAACATCCTGTTGACCAGACAAAACTCCACAATCACCACCACCAACATCCTCCCCTTCTTCTACTTCCAACACACTTACTCCCTAGCCACTTAACCCATCCTCAAAAATCTCCTCTACAGGTGTTAAACTCTTAGAAGCTAAACCAATTACGACCTCCTTCCCATTCCCCTCTTCTTGAGTCCAAACTTCACCTTTCCCGCTGGCATCCACTATCAAAACACTTCTTAAATCCAGATCAACCTCCTTGAACGATGTAGCACTGCACACCTCCTTTTTAAGAACACCAAAACTCTCCCTACACTTGTCACTTCCCCCAAATCTACTTCTCTGTATCAATAGTTGTCTTACATCACATGACTCCTCCGAAAAGTTCCTGACAACCATGGAGTAATACTCACTCAAATCCAAGAAGGATGTCCTTGCCACAACAACCCGAGACATACACATCAAAGACTCTATCCTTTCAACCATACCACACATTTCTGATCTCCTTAACTCCACCTCCAACTCACTCTTTACTGCAAACAGAACATCTCTCACTTTAAAACTCACTGCCACAGCATTTTCCTCCAACTCAATTTTGTGTCTAAATTCTTCCAGTGCACCAAACTTTCCCGAAAAAACATCACTAAACTCACACGTAACCTCATTCCTCACCTCATCACTTGCATCACTAAGCTCACTTGTAACCTCATTCCTCATCTCATCCCTTACATCACATCCAAAACCCAAACTTGTACTCTTGTGTTTGAATTTAATATCATATCAAAACTTGCTAGATCCTTCCAACCTAAAGCACAAGGACCTTGCTCTTTAACATACATCCTCCCCTTCACCACTCTTCCCTTAAACTCAAATCTCACATCTCTATACCCCACAACAGAAATTCCCTCACCAGTATAACTCCTTTGATTAATGTCACTCCTCATTAACTTCCCACCAATTTTCCTCTCAAATTTCCCTTTCCACATATCCATATTCACCATAGTGTGAGGTGACCCCGAATCTGCCACCAACATCACCCTTACTCCTACAACATCCATCTCCCATTTTGGTTTGCTGCCACCCTTACTTTTTACATCCATTATAAAATCACTTATTATAAAGATATCATCATCATCTTCTGACTCTTCTTTCAACTTTATCCCAAGCTTGAACTCCTTAAGTACACCAATTTTATCTGAAACTACATCACTGTACTCTCCTTTGATTTTTTTTCCAAACTCATCATCTTCTTCCAGTACCATAACCTGCTCTTTAGCATTGGGATTGAGAATTATGTTCAAACTGGCTTGATCTTTCCATCCTAAGACACTTGGCCCATACTCTGCCACATACATCCTTCCTTCTGCCACTCTCCCTTTAAACACAAAAAAAATCTCTACACCCAAGAATAGGAATTTTCTTCCCAGTGAATCCTCTCGGATTGATGTCACTTTCCATTAAATCCAAGCCAATTTCTTTCTCAAACTTTTCCTTCCACATATCCAAATTGACAATAGTATAAGGTGATCCTGAATCAGCCACCAATGTCACGGTCACTCCTGCCACCACAATTTCACACTTTGGTTTGCTCCTTCCATTACTCTTCACTTCCAAGATAAAATCCTTTACAATGAAAACGTCATCATCCGAATCGTCTTCTTCATCCTTCTTCTTCCCCACGTCTTCTGCCTCTGTTACATATTTTATTCTTGTAGACTTCTCCCTTCTATAACAAACTCTAGCAAAGTGACCAACCAATCCACAAACTGTACACTTCTGATCTCTTGCTCTGCATGCTTGACTGTTCGCCAAATGTGCATAACTTCCACATCTATAGCATGCCAAATTGGATCCATCTTCTCTCTTGTATTCATCCTTCGCGCCTTGAAAGTACTTCTTCTCCGACTTCCTCTCATTGAATTCGTCTCTCTTATCTGCACCAACACTGCTCGTCCTTGTCGTTTTCCTTACAACACACACCTCCTCCTTTTCTTTTCCCTTCTCATCATCTAAGGCTGCTTTCGCACATCTGACCGATACTTCAGCTTTCCTTACCACGGCTAACACTTTGTTGAGTGTTCCATCTCCCATTGTTCATAATCTTTCTTGAACTCTCTTATTATTTGTTAGCATAATAATCTGATCTCTTATTAACTCTTCCTCAATCTGTCCAAATCGGCATTTCTCCGCCATTATTTTCAGAACTCCTAAATAGTCATCACTTTTCTCATCCTGTTCTTGCTTTCTTCTGAAAAACTTGTATCTATCAATTGCCACACATACTGTTGGCGCATAGTACCTCTCTAAGTCATCCAAAGCATTTTCATATACATCTGTTTCTTCATCACTTCTCTCTTTTTTCTGCATCCTCTCATATTGTCTAATGCCTTACGGTCCCAAGGAATGCAATAGTATTCCCTTCTTAATTTCCGGTGTCATTTCCTCATTTTTTATGGTGAACATGTAATTTTTAAAGTATACCTTCCACTCTTGCCATCTTATTTTTGGTTCACCAGGCTCTGTTAAAAATGGTATAGGCGGTGTCAAAGCGAATGTCTGTGCTGCACACATTTTCCTTTTAATGCAAAACTACTTTCACTTTATTTTGCTCCACTTCTTTCTTTTACAGTCACGAAGTTCCCAAAAGTACACTAATGGGCATTTATTCAACTTAATTGCCGTTTCTCTGCCCAAGAGTCCACCTTCAATAAACTCCACTTTTAATCCTTTCTCCTTTTCTTTTCTCTTTTTTTTTTAACAATAGTACAATTCCACCGCCCAGAAATCCATTAATGGCCATTTATTGTACTTAATTGCTGCTTCCGTTGTTTTTCCCTTCAAAAACGAACAACTCGGTTTTACCAAAATGGCCGCCGACGTGATGATGTCACACGCTAGCCAATTAGCGCTTCTACTCGCTTGCGCGTGACCCCGTTGCCTCCTGAGCTGCTCTTCACGCGCCTCTCTTCGCGCGTCACAATCGTTCAGACGCTGCTGCCGGGCGCCGACATGCCTCACAGAGTTCCACCGGCTGCGCGCTCCTCTTCTGACACCACGCGCTACTCGGAGCTTCACTCGCCGCACGCGCCTCCCAGCTGACACGCGCAACACGCACCTGAACGGTACACGATACTTTCTTCTTCCTTTATCTCAAATCCGTCAATTACTTTTCTTTCCTTCACTCCGCCATACCGCTCACCTCATCTCAGTCCATTTCAAGGATCGTTTTCCTTTTCTTCCTGCAAGTGTCAAAGATCGTTTTCCTTTTCTTCCTGCCACTGTACTGTTCCTTCTTCCTCAGTGGGTCCACACAGAGTTGCCCAATCCTCCGTCGCCAAAATTGTAGAGATTGGTCTCAGTCAGTTATCATCTTTAAGCACTTTATTGGCAACTCTGCAGTCAGGGGAAAACAACATCTACTTCTTCAAATCCCCGACTCCTCAACCGTCTCTCCAACCTCCCCATACATTCCACCCTCAACACTCCAGATTCCCAGTGATGCCCCCAGTATTCCAACACAGAATACTCCGACATCACAGGCAGCATGCTTGTGCTAGTGTGTACTCAACGAGGCTCCTGTTTTTTCGCAGTGATTTTTTTAATATTAGAGTGCTGGCTTGGTGCTGAGAAGCCAGGCCCTCCATGAAAATGCTGATTGCTGAGGCCTTCTGTTGTGACCATATACACACCCAACCACTGGTGTATGCCAAAACACCCATCACAAGTGCACACAACTGCCATCATTAATCTGAACTACTTCTGTCACACTTCCACCAAACCGTCATTATGTCCAGCCATCCCCTGTCATTTGCCAATAAAACCAACTAGATACTGCACACTCCCACCAGGGTACATCCACATAAATGCCATCATGTACCAGCACAATCACCATCATACATCAACAAAAATACACTATGCACCCATTTATCGACCTATGTCCACACAACATTATACAACAACCATCATCATACAAGCAACACCAGATGTCCACACAATTAACCTCATGTTCGCTATAATACATCCACAGAACCACCATCATAAGCTAACATAGAGAGAAAATAAAATTCCATAAGAAAGTTGATGGGGAGTTAAAATATCTAATATGTTAACCACTGATACAAAATTGACAAGCTATGGCAATCTTGAGTTAAGGTGCCTCTTTAACATCATGTTACACCTCTTTATTAGGTGACCTCTTCTGCCAACAAACTCACCATATCACTCATTCAACCCCACTCAACGTAACTTACAACTGCACACCAAGTGTTAAGTCTGCAGAACCACAAGTATGCTCCCATATGTTGATACACCAAGCATTAATGGTCTACACCATCTGCAACAGCATGCACACCATTATATGTATATATCTGCACAGCCAGCATTCTATGTCCACATACGCTGCCCATGGACAACAACACAATCCAGTATGTAATGTTGGAAAGGTTGTGCGCTGTGTGAGGTTGGCTGCTGGTGGAGAGGAGGGGTTGCCTCCGTGTGGGTTGGCCACAAGTCCTGACGTGCGGGAGGAGGGCTGGCTTTACGCATTGTAACAAAATATTACTTCCGGTTTAAAAAAATAAAATAGAAATTCACTGGAAAAAAAGCCAAAGTACCATTATAGTTTAGTGAAATGTTCAATAACAACATAACGTTTTCAATGCTAAAAACTGAAATAAGCCAGTTAGTTATCTCAGGTAACTATAACTTGTGCCCTCGCCAGGCATTGTTAACTTCACCACATATTATATCACTCATTACATCTTCTATACCATCATTGATAAGATCACTGCGACATTTTCAGTTAAATTATTGATAAGAAAGCTGTGCATGGTGGGGAAGTGAGTTATAGTTACTTGAGAACTATGACTGGCAAATTTCTGTTTTTTTTTTGTTTCAACGTAATGTTACTGAACATTTCACCTAACTATAAGGTTACTTTAACCTTTTTGTTTTTTCAGCAAACATATAAAATCAATCAGGTTTTGGTGTTTTTTTTTCTTTTCTATTGAACAAAAAGCTGTGGTATAACAACCAATATATTGTAGGGTACCTTAAAATATGCAATTTGTTTTTTACAGTTGCCTGTGAAATACTGATTTCATAATCGTAACAAGAACCCCCAAAGCACTCTGCTGCAACGTTATCTAAATTCTTAATAATGCATATTGTTTGGCTAATTATCTATTAGAGCTAGTAACAACATTTTCTGGTGAAATATCTAAATGAAATGGCAATTGCAGTAAATCTATAATCCTGCCATCAGCGCTGCAAGCAGACTAGCATAAATCCACTGACCCTCGCCATTTTTATTTTTCTAATGAACACATTGTTTATTAAAGATAAAACCTAAATAATCTAATTCCAACCAGTTCTCATGTTTAGGTGCACTTTGAAGCAACGTTTTTTTTATTAACTACCCCAGAATAAACATGCAATGTAAAACTACATAACAGCTGTGTAATATGGTCCTATATATTGCCATCTCTTTACAAACCTAGACTATTCTACTTATGCCTTCTACCCCACCCTTGACAAATACTTAAACTCTAATACTAGAGCACTATACAATCTGCCAAGAAATACTCCTGCATCTTACTATCTCCATTAGATTTTCACTAATACGATTCTTGACACATTTCTAATGCCTTCGATGCTGGTCATGGGACATCCCAGGTAATTATCCAGATATATATCCGCTCAAACAACGCAAGTTCAGCTTTTTAGGTCTCGCCTTTTCCATTGGAAAATGGCGAGAATTCAAGTGCTGGATCCACTAGTCAAACCACTGCAGTTTCGACTGCAGTTTCTTCACAGTGCATGTGAAAAGCGGGAGAATCACGTGACCACAAGCCTCTCGTGAACGAGCCCGGCCAGCCCAGCCTCCCTCTCCATATGGGCAGCCCACCCCCTCACGGTCGCCAGGCCGTGAGCTGCTTCAAAGCGATCCGCTCCGCCCCCTGCTGCACCCACCGCTGGCCTCACTTCTCCCCCCTAATTGCTTACCAGCCATGTCACACACCACCATTTGCTGTGCCTCGCATCGGAGCATCAGACCTTCTCTTTCCCCTCATTAACAGGCTTATCTTGCCTGTTTTCCTGGCTGGGAATCATGGTGTCACAGTGCATGCCCGAGTAGAACCAGCTATGGCTGGTCAAGTTGTATGCTCGCAGGAAAAAACAAGCTGGCAATTGCGTGCATGTCCCGGGTGTAACACAGGAAGCTGCTGGGAGCCCTGTGACCTTGGTGCATCCATTCAAGCAGGAAATGGGCGCTGCTGGAGCGACATCAGCACGAGCATCTCCCTAATCCGCCTTACAGCCTTACAGCCCGTGCGTGAATCCCCTCCCCTACCCCTTTCATTCTCCCACTCCCTCCTCGTCGGAATCCCTTTCACGCGCATATGTTCTTTTTTTTTTTTAAGTGAAGCGCAGCACAATGCTTGTTTTCAATTGCACTTTAAATGATAATATATATATATATATATATGTTTTAATATAATCTGTCCACACTCTTAAACTTTCGCCACTGTGTATTGTAGGTGCTTTTCTATCTGGCTACGACCCACATCAAGAAGTTTGCCTTTAATGCGTTACAACCATATGAAATCAGACCATGCTTTGGTGTTTACTGTATTTGCAGCCATTAGTCAATTTCGTTCCCATTCATGCAGTTTGCATCTTAACTGCAATTACTAATTTTGGGCTAATACTATGCCTTCCTGCTACACATTTTGTAAGGTAGAGCCTGGCCGAATTGATGCACAGAAAATTACCACATGAAAAGGGCACGTGGCACTACCACGTGATCCTCGAGCCATGTTACTGAACTGAATGAGCAGGTTACACCCCACTTAATAAACATAGAAGAAAGCAGTATCCGTAATAAACCAAGCTACAAAGGGCCATTTGTTTTGAATGTGGCCATCAGGTCCTTAAAGACGGCTTCAAACGCAAACAATCAGAGCTAGTTATTTCACACACTAACTCGGTGCCTAAGAGGTCCGCCAGGCTAGCCTGCTAAATTACGATGTTCACTCTAGATGCGCCGCTCCTTCCGCCGATAATAAAACTAGGAAAAGCAGGCCTGAGGGAGCATTTTCTGACTTTATTTAGCCGAGGCCTTTTTACAAATGAAGATGGGAACAGACGTATACACGGAAACCTATTCCCTTACAGCTCCTAAGAGACCCACCCCTGGAGCTACAGAGTAGGCCTGCGTATCCCTGCTCCCACCATGTAAACAAATTACAAGGTTCTAGGAACTAATCTCCCGACAGCATCGCCCAATATCTCTGTTGCCCTACCTGTCTAAACTTATCGAAACTCATGTCACCAGATGTCTCTCTAATTTCATCGAGAGTTCACACTTCCTTGAACCCAATCAGGCGGGCTTTAGACCGGCCCACTCCACGGAAGCTGTAATCCTGGCTGTTCTGGATACCCTGAGGAGGAATGCTGATGCGGGAAGCCCTCAGGCCCTGGTACTTCTGGATCTATCTGCCGCGTTCGACACGGTGGATCACAACATCCTTCTCCACCGTGTCGAACAGGCTGGCATCCAGGGCCTCGCTCTTGGGTGGGTGGAGTCATTTCTCACCGGTAGAACCCAAGCCGTTCGTTTGGGATCATTCACTGCGTCCAAAACCCCCATCACTTGTGGTGTCCCCCAAGGTTCCTCTCTTTCCCCTTTATTATTTAATTTGTACCTCCGCCCCCTCATTCACTCACTCCAAAGCTGGGACGCTACAGTTTTCAACAATGCGGACGATCTGCAGATCGTCCTCCCGCTTCACTCCCCACAAGCTGTCAATAATTTTCACTCAATTATGACCCACATTCAGCAGTGGATGAATCACAACCAACTAAAACTTAATCCTGGGAAGACTGAGCTCCTTCTCCCTGGTTCTAGTGCTGCTTACTGGGGTCCGCAGTTTTGGCCCATTGAGCTCGGCCCCCCTCCTGCTCCGGCCAAGACGGTGAAGAGCCTTGGAGTGACAATCGATGCCGAGCTCTCGCTTAAAGCCCAAGTAGGTGCCACGATCTCTTCATGTATGTTCCAGCTCCGAAAGATCCAGAAGATCAGGCACCTACTACCACATGCGGCACTGGCCCAGGTTGTCATGTCCCTGGTTCTTTCCCGCCTGGGCTTTTCTAATTCTCTTTATCACGGACTCCCATGTTCTCTTGTGGGCCGTCTCCAGGTTGTGCAGAACCAGGCAGCCCGTCTTATTTTCAAAGTCCCAAAATGGCAGTCTGCGAAGCCCTTGCTCCATAAGCTCCACTGGCTGCCAGTAGAACGGAGGGCGGCCTTTAAGTTGGGCTGTCTTACGTTCAAATCCCTCCACTGCACCAGTCCTGCCTTTCTTAACTCACTGATCACTCCGTACCAACCTGCACGTAACCTTCGGTCAGCTCATCATCACCTACTTGTCACACCGAAAGTCAAAACCAGCAAGGTTGGGGGCCGTCGCTTCGCCCACCTCGCACCTAAATTTTGGAATTCTCTTCCAATAGTCATTAAATCTAATGGTTCCTTACTCCAATTCAGGAAGCTTTTAAAAACTTTTCTGTTCTCCAGCACCGGTTAAGTTTCTGCCTTGGGAGTCTGTTTTTGTTCTGTCAGTTAGCGCCAAGAAACCTCTGGTGTTAGTGCGCTTAAGAAGTTTCACCTAACATAACATAACATAACATAACAGCATGCTTCATATGCTGAGCACCAATGAAAGGCTGCAGGAAAATCCATTTGTTTTTATTCAGCAGCTCAGCTCATCCTACCAAAAAAAAAAAAGGTTATTATACTTAATTCCCCAAACTTCACAAGTTAGACCTTCTTAACCCTACAATGTCCTTAATTTTGCCTCTTATACCTTATTCCTCTTCACCGGGTACGTCTTTCTCATTCCTCTTGCTCCTTCCCTTCCACTCAGTTGTTTCCTGCCAGCATTCTTCAGTCTTAGTCTCCTCTTCAGCCTCCCTTCTCCCCCTCCCTTCAACGCTTCTCTCCCCTTCTGCTCAGCTCTGACTTTTCTGCCTGTAGTCCTTTTTAATACATCCGGTCTTCTTTAGCCTCACCTTTTCTCCCTTTCTGTGCTTCAAATACCCTTACCATTCATCTCCCCATTTTGCGTACTTCCTCTATTTACCTGCTGTGGCAAACCCAAGCAAAATTGACTCAATGGTTATCTTCGATGGTTTTGTGAAATCCTGCAATATATTTCTACATAATGTAAATCATTTGTATATGTTTTTCTAAAGTGTTTGTTTTATTCCGTATGGTTAACAAATATGCATTTTTAGGTTGAGCTTTGGCAGCTCGCAAGCGTTGCTGCAAGCAAGACCTTCTGTAATCAATACAACCGCTTTATTCCTGCCTACAATTGGTTTATTCCAGCATTGAACTTCTTTGCTGCCTCCTGTCGTGTTCCCACTGCCGATGCTTCACTTCTTATGAAAACTCAGGAGCACTGGTAAAGTAAAGTGTACTAGGGCTTGCCTTCCTTATAGCCTTTGTGTAAGAACTTTTGTATGTATCTTTATTGATGCTTTTCTTCATTCGCTGCTTCTGCCCGTTTCGATTCCCCTTCTGCTTTGCATTACAAATCCGTCCCCCCACCATTCGGAATTCACAGAAGACATTTATGAGTCCTAAAGTTAGGAGTCCTAACTTCTGTGAATACCGAAATGAGTAAGTGCCTTCTGTGAATACCAAAATGGTAATAAGTTTAGGATTTTGTCTTTAGTTAGTTCTGTGAATTGGGCCCAATGTTTGCATATGTGGTCCTAGATCATATTATTGTACAAGGACTCTTCTCTCTTAACTAACAGCTGTCTGCAAAAGAGCAATTGGGGAGGGGTCGTAACTCAATGAGAATTTGCGCTACAAATGGCATGCAAATCTGGTGCATAGCCTTAAGTTGGAATTTAATTGCCGCTCTCCCAATAATTAGATCGGGTGCCCTGTTCCTAGCATTTGGTTGTAAGCTCCTATTTGGATTTCTGGTTAGTATGGTAATTTTTTAGACTGTTCTCCAAATAAGAATACTGTAAGTAGAGTTCAGGCTCAACACGGCTGCCTCCATGATGGTTTTGTAATTGAAATCTGGTATTGATTGTTTTCTGTTTGCAGAGGAAGCGTGACAGCGTCTGGGCAACAGCGGCGGTTTCTTCACTTGGACAGGTGAGTCTTCTTTACCTCCTGTCTACCTCTTAATCAATGCCTTGCTCTCCCCATTACCTCTTTGACCAAGTAACCTTAATGTTAAACTTATGAACCCCTGTAACCATATCTCATTGGGCACACTATATGAAATAAAAGGATTGGAACATTTTAAAGGCAGCCCAGTCCTATTAAAAATCTAAAATAGTGGTGTTAACATGATTCTGATGTATTTTTATTTCTTTTTCCTCCAGACTCTATGAAGTCTATGTGCTGGGATGAAGGCTGGCCATCACTGGACAACAGCACTATTAGAAGGAAGCTGGCTATAAAGATTTGCAATACTGGAAGAGGACTAAAGAAAACTCGGAATCTAAAAATAAACATTGAAGTTGCTGCCTTTCATTAAGCCTTTTTGTTCTTTTTGTAGTATTCTGGCATTTCTTCCCCTCTTGAACAGTGTCCTGGACTTTCTATATGTTCTCTTGTTCAGTATCCTGGCTCCTATGGGGCCAAAGGTGTGTTTTATATCAATAAAATTACATGTTAACACAACCCCCATTGATGCTTTTTCATTTAACCTACTTTTTTCAGTCTTTTGACACTGGTCACCACATTAAACAGCTTCATATAATGCTCTGTAGCTCAAAGTAAGGCAAGTCCCAGTGAGTCAGGAGTATGGGAGTAGCTGCAAAAGTTGTTAATCTTATCTGAATGCAAAGTATAACATTGTTGAAGCCACTACTTTTGTATGCATGTGGTATTGCTACAGCACAAAGCGAGCCAAAAGGAATCTAAGATTTATTTTGTACAGTGCCCCCATCTCACAGTAGAGTTTAAAAAATAATCTTTCCTGAGTAGGCGAATATTGATGTTATAATTGGGCGCGGATTTATGGAAGTATTGTTTTTGGTTTGCTTAAGTTTTATAATGCGGACTTGACACACAATCTTTCCAGCATTTATAAACCAGAGCAAATTGGTATTTGTAACAACACTCATCCACATGGGAAAAGTTTTCAGGTTTTTCTAGGAATAGTATTTTTTGTACTGCAAGGGGGCCCTTCCAGTAAAGAACCTAAGCTAGACTCTCGCAGACACCTTTGCACCATAGTGCAAATGCGTGTGCATGGTGCTCGACAGCCTAATGGTGCAGTGGTGCAAGGGAGAGGGTTAGACATGGCACTTTCCTGCTCTCTCCCTGTGATGCAACGCAGCAAATTTGGGTGTTATGCTGCGTTAAGTGACACTTTTGTAAATATATGCCTTACTTTAGAACTCATGGCATTGCAAATAATTCATGGTATTGTATAAAGAAGGCATATTGCACCCAAGAGCCCTGTTTTTGACAGGAAGGTACATTGAGGAGGTGATCCTCTAAATATTTCCCTACCAGCAAATCCATATTCCTAAAGTAATAGTGGGACTCTGCAAAGGAATACTGGCAATCGGCTAATGTGCTTGTAACATGGAATTTTTAAAGTGTATTCCTAAATAATCTATGCTAATTTTTGAGTTATCATTAAATCATCCTGGAGTAATCCACACTCATCCTGAAATTATCATTGGATCATTCCAGAGTAATCCACTTCCATCCTAAAGCGGTAATAGGATCATCCAGGAATAATCCACAATCCTCCTTAAATTGTCTGGAGCCCATCCTGGAGTAATTCACACTCATCCTAAAGTTGTCAGTTAGTATTCGTGGAGTTGTAAAAGGTAATCACTCCCTGCCAGTGGAAGTCATCAGAACACCATCCTAGAATAGTTTTTGTGATTACAGTAAGAGTCATCAGAACACCATCCTAGAATAGTTTTTGTGATTACAGTAAGAGTCATCAGAACACCATCCTAGAATAGTTTTTGTGATTACAGTAAGAGTCATCCCATTTAAATTTTCGCCCCTGTGGGCAGACTTCAGGATGGTTTGGGATGACGTCCCCAGATAATTGCAGGAGAAGTCATCCAATGACTTCAGAATCACTCCAGGATGATCTTCCTTTTTGACCAGGGTAATTCTGTCTCGAGTGGGTTCCATTTACCACGCAGGGTTCATTTTAACATGATAGAACCATATGTGCAGTTTTAATCTCAAAATAACAATTTAATAGTACCTGTTGTGATGTGCACATTGTTCTTTTCATATTAGCATAAAGTTGTTTTGTGCTTATATAAAAAGAACAATGTGCACATCACAACAGGTACTATTAAATTGTTATTTTGAGATTAAAACTGCACATATGGTTCTATCATGTTAAAATGAACCCTGCGTGGTAAATGGAACCCACTCGAGACAGAATTTAGGGGGAACAGATGATAAAGTAAAATATGTGTACCATCCGAGTAGAGATACACTTTTCTTATTGATTGGGATCTTCTTGGATATCGGAACCAGCCTCTTTGGTTAAAATAGGTTTGACCTTAACGCCATTGCTAATGTTACTAGCAAGTTCGAGAGGACCAAAGTACAAACAGTTTTCAAAAAGACGAGTGCTTTATTGCTGCTTTTTTGTTACTGTTCACAGTAAGGCTTTTGCTAGGGCCGTAATTTGGAGACATTCCCTTGGGACACGCGTAACGTGAAAACACGTTGCACGTTACTTGTGGAAATAAAAAGTGGCGCATTTTGGGCGTCCCTCGTGAACTTCCGAATAGATTTTTTCGTCTCCAAAGCAGCACGCTGCTCTTTCTGGTGAGTACGGGGTTACCCTTATGATCTGAGAACGGGGGATATTAGAGATGGACCCGAATTGCAATCTGTAGCGATAGAGTGAGGGTATATCTTATAGTTTGTGTGCTAAATTGTATCTATTATCCTAACAAGTTCTAAACTTTTAAGAGGCCCGAAAATAACTATCTTGAATCTTTAGTTTTGAATAACCAGGTCGTGTAAAAACGCAGGACGCCGACTAACAGAAGTCGGTTTGGGGTTGTTTCCCGGTCAGGAATGTACAACCTGTCGCTAACGCAGCAGTATGTTCCAGTAATTTTTTTGCGGGCGAAAAAGTGCCTCGATTAATAAACAATAGGAACATACAAAACGCAACCCATAACATTTAGATTTTATATTTGACAAATCAAATAAGGACCTTCATGTATCACACATAGAGATTTATATAAAACAAACGGGCACAAGGACTCACTCTATGGTTTTTTGACCTGGCCCTGACTAATATGTATGGCACAGAGCTAGTAAATGACTGGGAAAGTCTAGATAACTGTCAACAATGGCAACGCTAATCAGCCACAATGGACAAAAAATATAGCTTACACGAATAAGGTGATGCATCAAAAATCGCAGCTGGATAAGATCGAAATTATGATTTTGATGATGGGCAGGCGGAGGGCTTATCTCCACAACGGGGTCACTGCTTGTAAAATCTGGGGTTAAGCATGTAATCTCTACAGACCAGGAGACAAATATTGTTGTTTTTACTATACAGGCACAGTAGCCGTTTACATACAATTGGATATTGAACAAAGACGGACAAGATGTGAAGTCTGTGCTTACTGGACACAGTCAGCACGGTAAGATGCTGTCTTGCGGAACTTATACAATTTATTTTTTAAAAAAAATTTAGACCATGTACTTTGGCCTCTCTTTAGGTCAGTGGCGCTCTGACACTTAAAATTACTTGCTGTTAGCAGTAACATAGCTTGTAAATATAAAAAACAACTTGCATTGGCAGCAGTATGGAGTATTTAAGTAATAGAACTGATTGTATTGGTTCCCTCTTGATTCTGTTGGGGATGAAACTAGGCATTAAAACATGTATATGATGCCAGGTAGTATGGTAATAAGAGTTGATTTATACATGCTAATAAATGTCGGAGTGACAATAAGAAATGTGGTATTAGAGACATTATCAGATGACATCTTGTGGAAAATAGGCTCAAAACAATTGCAAAAGGTGCAAATTATTACTTGGAATAAATTGAAACAAAAATTATAGAATCTGAAACCTGAAGTCAATCAATGGCTCGTCTTTTTTATAAAAGGACCATGTTGAATAATGTAATGGGATGATACTCGTTGTTCTGGAAAGACAAAGAAACATGAAATCCAGTTGAATAATCTGGATTGTATTGGTCTATATAACAAAATGTTTTTTCTAATGACAATGCTGGTAGAAATTTAGCTCCTTCCCTGACTTTATGGTATTGTTAGATGTTGTAAACTTCAACTAAAACTGTGAATATGAGGACAAACGAAAGTGGATGCTAGTATAGCCCTAAAGTGGATAAATATCAAGTATACACAAGGAATTAATCTCTCACTGTACAGACAGTGAGTATTTTTTTGATGTATTTATTGTATAGTTTGTAAATATGTAATAGAGAGTTTTAGAGGATTAGAGAATCGCGTGCAAAGGAAATTTGCCTCTGTCTTACTATTGTGAATATTATGATTGGAGGATTAATGCTTGTATATAGTACTATATAAAATCTTTTAAAATGTTTTTACAGCCCTGACGAAGTTCTTATGAACGAAACGCGTTGGCTGCCCGATGAAAATTGAATAAAGAAGATTTAAAAAAGCAAATAACTACTGATGGACACTTTTCATTGATTCCATTAATACTTGTGTTATTGACATATGGTGGTGCAACCAACAGTGGGTGGAATTTTTGTTGTTTATTACTAAATGATTGCCTCTTGGGAACAACAGGGGCAGTGGCAGTGCACACCACAAGCGCTAACAGCTCATCATCCAACATATAATTGGGACGGGTTGGCCCATGACCAGTTGATAGGTGCGGCACACACACTCTTTGGTGTGAAGAGTTGAGTTGTTCTAGTTTTGGGACCATAAACCACTTGTTAATCGGCGAACAGACCACCTACCACATTCTGCTGGCGGATAAAGGTGTCAAGCAGGCCATAAGGAAGTCCATGATTTCCTCAACTAGTGGAACTAAAATTTTGCAGATGCTTGCCTAGCAAATTAGTGGCCAATGGAAGGTACAGCCATGGAGAGGTTTACCTAATAGCAGTTCCACCTCAGTCAATTTCCCAATATTTCGCTTTTGAAAGATACAACATAAAGCAGGTAGGAAAACACAGGGCTGGCTAGGATGGGCACTGGGGACAGTAAACACAACTTTCCTGCCTCTTTCCATGCTTAAAGCAGACTTTAAAACAACAATCTAATCAAGCCTTTTTCTAGGTATTTCCAGAATGCAATCAGCATAGTATCTCTCCTGCAGTCTTGCCACATCCTCCAGAACATAGGAAGTGGAGGCTGCTGCTTCTGTAGTATAAGGATTTCAATGACTGGCAATTGAAAGTCAATGAAAGGCATGAGTCTGCCTTTAGTTGTCTGATGGTATACAACATACACATTGTATGTTGATTTCTGGATCAGATGGGTAAACAGTTTCTTGTAACAAGTGCAAGTTTTACAACTCTCATTGTATGACTAAAGAACCTGGTTGTTCTTATCCACTCTGCCCATGTACTTGTTCTAATCAAGTATTCAACAGGCTTCTGAACCACGCCCATCTGACCCGAAACCATGATGGGGGAAGTGCTCTCATCATGAATTGTAGTGAGCACGTACACATCACCCCTATCCGAAAACTTGACTGCAACAGTTCGTTGGAACGCAATGCAGAGCTCAGAGATTTCTGGAGCTTCTTACAAAAAAGCTCCTGGGGGTATCATTTGCGGCAACAATGCTACAGCTCACTGAATAGCTCTACTCCCTTACAGAAATTGTCCACATAAAGGTAATATCCGTTGTGAAGAAGTGGCTGGACAACCTCTCATACAATCTTTCCTGTGACTCCTAGTGTGGGAGGGCAATCTGCAGGGTTTAGAGCGGACTCTTACCCTGTGTACACTCTCAAGCTGTACAAATAAGGTAGAGCTCTCACCCTGCATGTACAGCTTGCAATCATAGCAAGCTCTTTTGCTCACAATATACTGCCTGAACAGCAGCCTCCCTTTAAACAGGATCAAGGGCTTATCAATGTCTATATTTTTTCCAAGAGTATAAATCTTTGGAAAGCTGGCAGACAGATGATCCACAGCAGGCCAAATTTTGCACAACCTGTCATTGTCTGGATGGTCCCGGGGAAGTGAGGATGAATTGCCATTGAAATGCAGCATGTGCTGCAGTAGCAAAAAACAATCTCTGGTTATGTAGGCGTAAAGATAGGAGTTACCAAACCATGTGAGTGGACCAGTAGGACTGCAAGGTTTGTTTCTGCGCTAGTGTAAGGCCCAAACATATCTTCAAGTCCTCAAACGAATTGGTAGTCCACTGGTGTGCCCTAGAATAAGGCCCTAGAGTGCCTCCATGCCCCCTCAGAAATTGTTTGGCATACAAATTTGTATGGATCACAATTTGCTCAAAAAGTTAACATCCAAAAAAGAGATGGACATAGTCAATAGGCAAAAGATTGGCCATATCAACTTTACATACAGCGTCACCAATGAAAGGTGGAATTTGGGGTTAAACTTCATTTTGGGGCTGCCAAAAGAGCACTCTGTCTGTGCTTACCACTACACATGCCTGCCGTCAGGGTTGGTCTAACCAGCTACAGCTGCCCCATTACACAGACTGTGCTTGCGAAGGGACTGCATGTCTCCCATCATCGTGTCCCTCAGAATCAGTGAAAGATGAGTTGTTGGATGGAACTCAGCTGACTGAAATGTCACTTCCAGATTCTGCTCCATTTTCCTCTCCCTCAGATGCTGTCTCAGTATCTGGTGTCTCAGTCTTTGATTATGCCTCAGAGCTGTCCTCCTTAACCTGAGTTGGGGCCTGGACAGCAGCATCTATTGAGCCGCCGTCTCTGTTACTGGCTATAACCGTCCTTCTAATACACTGTCCTAAGTAGAAGGCAGATTTGCTATTCTAAAACAGTTGGTGGGCATGTGAGATGTGTGCATCAGTAAATAAAGACATAGGTCAGCTTACCATAACTTCTCTCCCAAATCTGCAAGTTCTCCAAAGACACAAAAAATGACTAAAAGGTATTACTTCACCTTGCTACATATCCATAATCACAGCATCATTTTTTTACGTTGCTTACATAATACTTTATTACTGCGGGGAGCTACATGGCATTTACCAGCATAAAAGTAATTCCCAAAAACTACAAATCTACCTTTGTTCTCAAGAGCACAAAATCACATAGTAGCCCCCTTAACTTTATGCACAGGTGTGCTCCTTGTGAAACTCAAATTTCTATCACTATGGTCAATGGAATTTTGCAGCACGAGGACACAAAATCATATATGTGTGTGTAATTATGTATGTATATATGTATGTGTGTTTTTGTGTGTGTGTGTGTATATATATATATATATATATATATATATATATATATATATATATATATATCATTTTTTCGGGCCAACTTTGCAAACATCAATGCAGAACGGAGATGGGCATGGGCTTCTTCCCCAGCTATACAAATCTTTTTGTGGCCTGGAGAGACGTACCCAAATGATGGATGGATCACATCGTATTATAGGCCCGCTACATCGATGACCTGTTTATCGTATGGAAGGGCAGCCATCTTGCTGCTGAAGAATATGTAGCCTTCCTTAATTGTAATAGTCTGAATTTAAAATGTAGTGGTAACATTAGTAATACCAGTGTCTGCTATTCTAGATGCCTAGATTTAGAAGTCTATATTGAGGAATCTAGAATTCTCACCCGCTTGTATAGAAAACTGACAGCGGGAAATGCTGTCCTCTATGCTAGGAGTTTCCACCCGAGGAGTATGGTTAACAACATACCCAATGGGGAACTCTTCCGGTTAAAGAGGAACTGCACAACATCAAGAGAGTATGAAAGAGCCAAAGAAGATGCCTTTAACAGGTTCAAAAACAGAGGGTATACCCCTAACATCCTCCATCAAGCACATGCCAAAATGGCAAAAATAGATAGACTTCAACTCTTGATACCAAAGACCTCTAATCCAGTAACTGAACCAGTTGTCACTCAAGCAAGAATGATTACCCGCTACAATGCTTAGTTCTCAGAAGTGGTCCAAATATTTAAGAAGAATTGGCATATTCTCCGAACTGACAATATTCTTAAAAGAGTAGTTCCCACGTATCTACTGATAACCTACAGGCGCAGCAAATCTATGGGCGACCATTTAGTGCACAGTCATTTTAGGTCAATTGTACACCAAATTCAAAAGCTGAGAGTCTTTTTTCCTTGCTTAAAATGCAATGCTTGTAAATACAGCCACAAAGCAATAGAATACAATACCTTAGAAAGTGGCATGGAAATGAGAAAAACAAGAAACATTAACCGACTTCTCAATTGTAATTCTGAATTTACTGTGTATGTTGGAATGCCAGTGCCCCAAAAGCTATGTGCGTAGTGCTATCCATCCAGCAAAAACACGCATACGGGAACACATGCGCACGGTTTCAACGAAAGATGCCACCTATTCCGTGGCCTGTTATTTTGAGAAAATGCATAACAGTATTTGTGATCTACTAAAGTTCTTCTGTATCGACCAAGTCCCCAAGAATGAAAGACGTAGAGATGGGACAAGATCATTCAGAGCTCTAGAATCAAAACACATCATAGACCTGCAAACCAAGGCTCCTCTAGGTCTTACCAATGATGAGGAACTATGGGCTCACTTAGAATGAATTACCAGCATTAGATTAATCTGTATTTGCCATGTTGTTCCTTTTTCTTCTTTTTGACTTCCCTATTAGTATTAATACACCTTGTGAAGATATCCATGTCCCGATAGGATGTTTATCCATAAAAATTGGACCTCCAATTTATTCGCGAATTCCGTTTAACAGGTTTGCCCATTCAGGAAACAATTGTGGTAACCTGTTAGTACTCCCTGAATCTAAAGAGGTTGCATTTGGTTAATGAAAAAATAATCATTACAATGGGGTTTATATTAACTACCACAGGCAGTTTATATATTTAAATAAGCTTAACATTCAGAGGAATTGCTTACTTATGGTATTTTTTAACCATAAACCGATTTAACATTTATGTTTAAAAACCGGAGTACCTGTTATTAATTGACATGTAACTATCTGGAGCAAGTTCAAAGTTAGGCGCCATGAAATTTACATTAAGTTTAAATACGATCTAGCCGTCTTTTATGTCAATGATTTTAATCCACGTCACGCATTATTGCACTTTAAAATGGTGTTTGTTACTTGTTTACCCTGACAACGAGAAAGGCAGAGTGCCAAAATGCATCTGGCAGTGCGGGGGGGGGGAGGGGGGGGGAAGTCCGAGCACAATAAGAATTGCACGTTGAGTCAAGATCCTGTGAGTGCTCCTCTTTCATATGCCGACCGGACGGTTTGGGAGAGCAGGGAATTCATATATATGGATGTATGGCGGTACAACGCGTACCGTTACAACGCGTCCCTTTACGACGCAGTTTTAACAACGCAAGTCGTTACAACGACTTGCGTTGGGGGGCGCTGATAGTGAATAGTTTAATTTACTATTCCAACACCAGTCTCCGTGGATAGTAGGGAAGGTGTTGGATAGTAAATTAAAGTATCCCCTATCCTAGAGCGCCCTCCAGCGAAAGTCGTTGTAACGACTTTCATTGTTAAAGCTGCATCGTAACGGTACCGCGTTGTACCAGTTACGTTGAAAAGGATGTTTCCCATATATATATATTTATATTTATATTTATATATATTTAATCCCTAAAATCCACAAGGAAATTCTACCAGTTCCAGGAAGACTGATTATATCGGCAATTGACAGTATGGCGGAACACATCGCTATTTATGTAGATTATTTTTTGCAGAATTTGGTAAAAGATTTGCCCACCTACGTGAAGGATACGGGAGACTTTCTGCGCAAGATAAAGAATACTCCTTGGACATCGGACTCTGTATTTATTGCCCTGGACATTGAGTCCTTATATACTAGTATTGAACACAGCACAGGACTGAGGGCACTTGAATTTTTCCTAGGGACTCAACCCTTAAATTGTTACAATCATAACAAGATGATTACAGAGCTTGTCACATGGAGTTTATATAATAACTACTTTGTCTTTGGAAAAGAGATTCATCTGCAGAAAAGGGGTGTGGCTATGGGGGCCTGCTTCTCTCCCAGCTATGCGTGCTTGCACATAGGCTGGTGGGAGAATCAGGTCCTCATGGGAAAACATCATGACACTTACTCTAAACACATAGGGCCAGATGTAGGAGGCCTAATACCGGTTGGAAACGGACGATTTCGGCCGTTTCCGACCGGTATTAGGCTTTTCAGATGTAGGGGGCCTACCGATTCGGTAATTTTCCTGATTCGGTAAATATACCGATAAATCGGTAAATCCATATGTAGCTGACACACCTAAGAGTGCCACAGGCCCTTAAGAGTCGGTATTTTACCACACAATCCTATTGTGTGGTAAAATACCGAATTCAGGTGTACATGCACATCTGTGCATGCACACCTGTGCCATGTGACACAGGTGTGTCACATGGCACATAGCACTTGGAAGCACTCGGCTGAGGTGCCCCTGTGACCAGCTGAACTCCCAGTGAAGCGGTTGCTCCTTGATCACCTCCCGACTTACAAGCGCCATTTGGGTATCGTAGCGCTGACTTTCTGACACTGGCAATATCTTCCTTATCGGCATTTCCCACTCGTGCTTAAGCGCCCAGTCCCCAGCGTAGCGCTCCGCATATGCGTAGTTCTTAGCAGTTCTACAGTGTTTGTTTTAGGCGTATTGTGCTGTCACTGCAATTATTAATCTCAGGATTTCTTATATTGTTTATTACCTGTGTGCATAGCGCCGCCGTTTTCACAGATCGCATCAGCTATTGTGCATTCACTTTGGCCTCGCATTGCGTTGTGTTGTTTGTTTGGAAGCCCTCCATTTTGTTGTTCCTGCAGCCCGTCCCTCCCCCTTCGCTAACGCCTCCCAGCTCACCCTCCCACCCACGAAGCACTTGGAAGCACTCAGCTGAGGTGCCCCTGTGACCAGCTGAACTCCCAGTGAAGCGGTTGCTCCTTGATCACCTCCCAACTTACAAGCGCCATTGGGGTATCGTAGCGCTGACTTTCTGACACTGGCAATATCTTCCTTATCGGCATTTCCCACTCGTGCTTAAGCGCCCAGTCCCCAGCGTAGCGCTCCGCATATGCGTAGTTCTTAGCAGTTCTACAGTGTTTGTTTTAGGCGTATTGTGCTGTCACTGCAATTATTAATCTCAGGATTTCTTATATTGTTTATTACCTGTGTGCATAGCGCCGCCGTTTTCACAGATCGCATCTGCTATTGTGCATTCACTTTGGCTTCGCATTGCGTCGTGTTGTTTGTTTGGAAGCCCTCCATTTTGTTGTTCCTGCAGCCCTTCCCTCCCCCTTCGCTAACGCCTCCCAGCTCACCCTCCCACGCTCCGCCCCCTCCACCATCCATTTATGGCCAATGCCCCCACGCGCAGCGTCCACGCGCTACGTCCACGCCGAAGGTGCGCCAAAGGTAAGCCCGTCTACGCCCGTCCGCGCCTGGACCGCGCCCAGCGCCAGACCCCCTGCCCCTCGCGCTTCCCAGCCCTCCCGCATTACCTACGATGCCGCCACCCTCCTAGCCCTTAACCCCGGTCGCGCCCCCAACTGCGTCCAAGCCGCTCCTGGACATACCCATGGACCTTTCTCTTGCTACTCCTGCAAATTCATCGGCACTGACAACATCTCCGCTACGACCACACCACAGCTTCCCGACCCCAACCACCTACAATGCATCCTTCTCAACACCCGATCGTTCCACAGACACGCCATTGACCTATGGAATCTACTAGACACCATCTCTCCAGACGTCGCCTTCCTAACAGAAACATGGATGAACGCCTCCTCCGCCCCAGACATCACCATTGCCATCCCTGAAGATTATAAGATCACACGCAAGGACCGTACCAGCCACACAGGAGGAGGAATCGCGATCGTCCACAAAAAATCAATCCACATCTCAACCAGCTCTGACGTCAACCTCGCCAACTCTGAACACCTTCACTTCCAGATCCACATCGACCCCAAGACCACACTCAGAGGCACCCTCCTCTACAGACCACCAGGACCCCGCGCAAAATTCAGTGAAGACATCACGGACTTCATCACTCCACACGCGCTCCCCTCCAAAGATTACATCCTTCTGGGAGACCTCAACTTTCACCTTGAAAAGAACAACGACCGCAACACCACCACCCTCTTGGACAACCTCGCCAACCTCGGACTTAAACAACTGGTCACTTCCCCCACCCACATCGCAGGTCACACACTCGACCCCATCTTCACCTCCAGCAATCATGTCTCCTTCAGCCACACTACAGATCTCCTCTGGACTGACCACAGCTGCGTTCACTTCACCTACAACAAGCCGAAACCCACCAACCACCTCCAACCAACTCTGCAAAGAAACTGGAACAAAATCACCATCGACCAGATCTCCTCATCGCTCCTTCTAAACACCCCAGCCCACTCTTCTAACCCAGACCAAGCCGCCGCCAACTTCACCCTATGGTTATTCAACACCGCCGACATCCTAGCACCACTGAAAAAACGTCAAAGCAAACCTGGCAGCAAGAAGGCCTCATGGTTCAACGATGATCTTAAGAAGTCCAAGAAACTCTGCCGCTCCCTTGAAAAGGCCTGGAAAAAAGACCCAACCACTAGCACCAAGGACGCCTTCAAAAACGCCACCCGCACACACCACCAACTAATCCGAAAGGCTAAGAAAACAGCATTCAAGGATCGACTAGACAACAACGCCCACAACAGCATCAACATCGTCAAGGAATTTACCAACCCCTCGGCCAACTCCAACGACATCACCCCCTCTCAAGCCCTCTGCGACTCCCTGGCTTTATTCTTCCACAACAAAATTGCAGACATCCACAACAGCTTCGACAACCAACCCGGAGACCAACCCACCCAACCATATGCTGAACATTCTCCCCCCTTGAACATCCTTAACGACTGGAACCCAATCTCCACCGAGGACACCATCCGCCTGATGAACTCCATCCACTCAGGATCCCCCACAGACCCATGTCCTCACCACATCTTCAACAAAGCAGACTCCGTCATAGCACCGCACCTCCGAGACGTCAACTACGCCACCTTCCCGGAAAGCTGGAAACACGCTGAACTCACCGCCCTTCTGAAAAAACCCACAGCGGATCCCACCGAACTCAAAAATTACCGCCCCATATCGCTCCTTCCTTTCCCGGCCAAAGTCATCGAGAAAGCTGTCAACAACCAGCTCGCCGCTTTCCTCGAAGCCAACAAATCCCTCGACTCCTCACAATTTGGCTTCCGAGCAAAACACAGCACTGAGACCGCCCTCATCGCAGCAACAGACAACATCCGATCTCTACTGGACAATGGAGACACAGTCGCCCTCATCCTACTCGATCTCTCTGCAGCCTTCGACACAGTCTGCCACAGCACCCTTTTACAACGCCTCAGAAACATCGGAATACAAGGAAAAGCACTTGAATGGATCACCTCGTTCCTCACCGGAAGAACCCAGAGAGTCCGCCTTCCACCATTCAAGTCCGAGGCCACTGAAGTCATCTGTGGCGTACCACAAGGATCCTCACTCAGCCCCACCCATCGCTCGCCAACACAATCTCAACATCATCTCCTACGCGGATGACACTCAACTGATCCTTTCCCTCACCAATGACCCCAGCACCGCCAAAACCAACCTACACGAAGGAATGAAAGAAGTTGCCGAATGGATGAAACACAGCCGTCTGAAACTGAACTCAGATAAAACAGAAGTCCTCATCTTGGGTACATCCCCCTCTGCATGGGACGACTCCTGGTGGCCGGAAGCCCTTGGAAAAGCACCCATCCCGACAGACCACGCACGGAACCTAGGCGTTATCCTGGATTCTTTACTTTCAATGAACAGACAAGTCAGCGCTGTATCCTCATCCTGCTTCAACATTCTTCGCATGCTCAAAAAAACATTTCGCTGGATCCCCACCGAAACCAGAAAAACAGTCACCCATGCTCTGGTCACGAGCCGACTGGACTACGGAAACACCCTCTACGCAGGTACTACCGCTAAACTCCAGAAGAAACTCCAACGAATCCAAAACGCCTCAGCCAGGATCATATTAGACATCCCGCGTAACGAACACATCTCTGGTCACCTGAAAGACCTCCACTGGCTACCCGTCAATGAGAGGATCACTTTCCGACTGCTAACCCACGCACACAAATCACTCTACGACATCGGACCAGAATGCCTCAACTCACGACTGTCCTTCTACACACCCTCCCGCCAACTACGTTCCTCCAGCCAAGCCCTCGCCACTGTACCTCGCATCAACAAGACCACCATGGGAGGCAGATCCTTCTCATACCTGGCAGCTAAAACATGGAACTCACTCCCCACTTACCTTCGCCTCACCCAAAACCACCTAGCATTCAGAAAGCAACTTAAAACGTGGATATTTGACAAGTAATCCTCCTCCCCTCCCTAAGCGCCTTGAGACCCTCTGGGTATGTAGTGCGCTATATAAATTCTTTGACTTGACTTGACTTGAGAGACATGCCCTTAGGGCATGTATGTGTGCCACATGTCACAAAAGAATGTACTTGGGGTGCTAGAGGGTGTCAAAGTGACATCCCCTGCACCCTTGCAGGATTCGGTATTTACCGATTCGGTAAATACCAAATCGGTTTTTCCCATTGATTCCTATGGGCTTCAAGGCCCATAGGAATCAATGGGCAATACCGATTCGGTATTTACCAAATCGGTAAATACCGAATCTTACAGATTTGGTATTCCTAAATTCGGAATTACCTAAATCTGCCCCCTTCCCATTTACAGACTCTTAAATACCGATTCGGTAAAATTCGGTATTTATGAGTCTGTAAATGGGAATTACCTACATCTAGCCCATAGTACAGTGGATATGGTTTATCGACGATGTATTTATGATTTGGAGGGTTGATGAAACCAGTGCTATCGATTTTATTGGACAGCTCAATATTAACCAAGAAAATCTGAAATTTACATGTAAAATGAGCAAACAAACTGTAAATTTCTTGGATGTCAGAGTATTTGTTAAAAATGGAAAAATTGCAACCACCCTATTCAGAAAAAAAACGGCGGGAAACTCAGTTCTCCACGCCAGCAGCGCACACCCTCGCCATGTCATTGACAACATCCCCTACGGGGATTTGCTCCAACTAAAAAGGATTTGTAGTACAGAGGAAGAATATGCAGTTTGCACTACTCAAGCCCTCAAGAGATTCAAAGACAGGGGATATAGTGACAGAGTGCTGAAAAGGGCTACTGATAAGTTGAAGGAAAGAACAGTTCATTTTATTTTCCGTTTATTACCCATATACTACCAGGTACTTAAAATCCACAGAGGCATGTGTTCGTACAAATTTTTTAGCACTTTGGACGGGAGCCGTTATCTGGTAACATCAGCCTCCAGCGCTATGTGTTTGTGCCGTCAATTCGGCACGTCTGACGGGAGCCGTTCCGATTTTGCATCAAGCAGTATATATGTGGTTTCACAAGCGGTTTTCAGCCCGCTCGATCACGCGGTTAGATTATCTAGGGCGGTTGCTACGCTTCCTAGCTACACGCGAACAACATTTTCCTTCAGTTTTTTAAATTTATTACTGACCCTTTCATTGGTCCTCAAGCACTTCCTGCCAATTCATAAAGAGCAGGTTGTTACGGTGCTCGGTTCACATCGTTTTCTGCAGAGCCCATTTAGAGCCAGCATTTCCCACACGGAAGGTCGTCTGCTTCGTTTTTGGAACATCCAAGGTAAATAACTCTATAAAGCGGTGCTTTCCGATTCGGACTTTTCAACGTATCTTCTCCATAATACTATATGTAGATTGGAGTATTAATCGATGACTCCTGGTCTCTTACAGTGAAACACCAACCAAGCAGACAACAACGGCAGCCTCCATTCGCAATATGTAACATTTGGCGGCCACTATAAATCAGTCAAGATTAAATCGTTCACGATTCAGGTAACAACCTTTTGTACTGAAAACAGCGGAGTAGGTAGCAACATTCAATTCTATTGCAGGACAGGAGGCTCCGATTATGCTTAGTCTCATTTCTTTATTGAAATGCTCAGCAGCCAAGTAAAAAACCACATTACCCAGAAACACTTGGGTAATAACCATAGAGTCTTGTTAGTATAAATAGGTGTACAGACAATCCCACTTCCTCTTTCTTTGCTGCTCCGCAGCCAGTTAAGTGCTTCTTACCTTATTGTTGTTATTTGCCTTGCACTTTGTATTGCTTAAGCGGCGACTGTTTAGCATATCTGCCGCTTTGTTTTCCGCGTGTATCGCGCTGCTTGCGCTTGCCTTCGCCATTCCGTTCGCGTTGCGTTTCGGTGGCGGCGCGGTTGGGTGCGAGGCATCTCCAACCTGAAGTCGGGCGCTTTGTGCCTGGGTTCTTTCATTATTGTGGAGTGGTTTATAGGGGTCAGGGCTGCCTCGCGCTGCTCGCGCGAGCTGCTCTCCTTCCTGTTCAGGCGGCCGGTTTAACGCGCATGCGCGTTTTGGTATTTCCGGCGCTCCGTGTTGTTTCCTCACCGGAGCTTCTCAGAAGGTCGTCCCCTGCGGCGTACACGCCCACAAGCCTCCAGGATTGACCCTGTCGACGCCGGTGTCTAAAATAGGACGCTGGTTGTAAAATTGTGCATAGGCTTTGCCTAGGGTGGCGTTTTTTTGGTGACAGTAAGCCTTCCCTCCACTCTCTACATATTTTCACCTGTAGTCTCTACAGCTTTGGCTTGCTGTGAGGGTTTTTTCACCCCCCTTAATTGAGCCTTTGGCTTGTTTATACTTGCATTCCTCATTTGTGGGCATATCTTTTCACATCTATTGTGAATCATGAGTGAATATTTTTATGAGGATGAGGAAGAGTTTGATGAGGAGGCTCCGGACTCCATGGAGCAACATTTGGTGGAAGCTTTGGACCGGGGAGTCCAACACTCAATGAATAGAGCACTAGTGCGTGCTATCACGCCTCTCAAAAGGCACTTGACTAAATATGCTGCACAGCAGGGTTGGGTCCCTGCGGCTAAGAAGTCGTCGTCTTCTCCTGCCAACCCACATTCTTCTGTCTTCAAAAAATTGTCGCTGTCCTTATCCTCTGCCAAATCAGACGTTGTTGTTGAGGAAGGTGAGAGCGATGACCTGCAGTCATCGTCTTCCTCGGACCCCGCTCCTCCCCCTCCCAAGAAAAAGAAATGCAAGGAGCATTTTGTTGATGCGTCTTCGCATCCGCCAGTCCTGACTTTTGAGCCGGAGGATATTATCCACCCCCAGTCCACGGCTTGGCTTCCTTCCCAGGCTGTGATGGAGTACGTCCAGCAGCACATACGCCAACCCTTTGAAAAGGAGGTACGTGCCCGTCTCCGATCTGAGTGCCCGCGACCAGACTTGGCTGATCATCTGGTGGAGACTCCTGAGATTGATCCAACTATGACAACGTACCTCCGCAAGTTTGCGAAAGACCCCAAAAAGGGTCTGGATAGGTCCTGGCGGGCTTGCCAGGACAAGGTGTTAGATCTCCTGGGTCCCCTTACCAAAATGTTGGACCTTGGTTTCCTGGCTAAAAGTACTAACCAGATGGTGGATCCGGATGAGCTGATTAATTGGGCTCAACGCACCATTTGCCAGTTGGGTAATGCCAACTGTGCGCTCTCTGCTGAGAGGCGCAGGTCCATTTTGCTGAAGCTGGATCCTAAGTTGCAAGAATTGGCTACTTCTGAGTCGGGTCCTGCGGCTCAGGGACTTCTTTTTGGGCAACCATTTTTGAAGGAGCTGACCAACTTTGTAAATACATTCAGCGGTCTGGATAAGGCTCAAGCGTCTCTCCGCCGGACCCTTCGTCCGGTTTTCAACAGGGCCGGGAGAAGTAGAGGACGTTCCTCCGGCCGTGGTCAGCAACAGTCCTCCCAGAAGGGGTACCAGTCCCAGAGAGGAAGTCAGCAGGACTCGGGTTATACCCCTCGTTCAAACTTCTACCCCTCAAGAAAAGGACGTGGCCAGTTCAAAAAAGGACGTGCTGGTGGATCCGCTGGCGGCTACCACGACTCCGCCACTTCAGGTGAGCATTCTTCCTGCATGCAGTGTTGTTCTGGGGGGCAGGATTCGCCTTTTCCTAGAGAACTGGCGATCAATCACCAGCGATGCATGGGTGCTGGAGACAGTTCAGGGTTTCAAACTGGAATTTTATCATCCTGTGCGTCAGTCCCGTCTTCCTTTTCCTCTCCATTTCTCAAACCAAAGTCGAGAGTTCATCACAGAGGAACTCAGGTCTCTGGAAGCCAAAGGGGCGATTGTGCCGACGGTGCGCCACCCTCAGGGCTTTGTCAGCTCAATCTTCCTTGTGGAGAAGAAGGGAGGGGGTGCGAGGTTGGTCCTCAACCTGAAGGACTTCAATGCGGGAGTGGTTTACCGCCACTTCAAGATGGAGGGGATCCATCTGTTGAGGGATCTCCTGAGGGAACGGGATTGGATGGTCCGTCTAGACCTCAAGGATGCATACCTCTCGGTTCCGATTTTTTCGCCCCATTGCCGCTTTCTTCAATTCCAGAGGCTGGGGATGTGGTATCAATATCAGGTTCTTCCATTCGGCCTTTCGTCAGCACCATGGTGCTTCACGAAACTGTTACGTCCGGTCGTGGAATCTCTCCGCAGTCGAGGAGTTCGCTTGATCATTTATTTGGACGACATCCTCCTGTTAGCGGATTGTCCGATAAAGCTGATGTCTCACCTGACGTGGACTGTAGACCTGCTCCAGTCTCTGGGGTTTTTGGTGAATGTTCCCAAGTCTGTACTTCAACCTACTCGAGTAATAGATTTCTTGGGATTTCAAATCAATTCCCTTTCTTGTCAACTTCTGCTACCTCGTCAGAAAGTTCGTTACATCAAACGGGAATTGAAGTCTGTTGTCTCGAGTCCGACGGTGTCGTTGAGATCATTAGCTCGAGTTGTAGGGCTTTTAGCGTCTTCTCTACAGCCGATATTTCCGGCCCCACTGCATTACCGTGCGTTGCAACGTTTGAAGATCCAGCATCTTCAGAGAGGCCTTCGCTATTCCGATCGCATCCCTCTGTCGGAGGAGGCGAAGTCGGAGATGACGTGGTGGTTGAATCACATGGAGGCCTGGAACGGCAGGGCCCTCTTCGGATCCTCTCCGGAGATTGTGATCGAGTCGGATGCCAGTCAATGGGGCTGGGGAGCTCGCTGCAGTCCGGTCACAACAGGGGGGCGTTGGTCCCCCCAGGAACGCTGTCTCCACATCAATTGTCTGGAGTTGCTGGCGGGATCTTTCGCGATCAAATGTCTGTCTCATCTTCAGTCCCGCTGCTGTATACTTCTCCGAATGGCCAATGTATCAGCGGTCCGTTATATCAACAAGCTTGGAGGGACTCGTTCGAGGTTGTTGGCGGAAATAACCAAGGAGTTTTGGCATTACTGTCTGCACAACGGGATCACAGTTATTGCGGAATACCTTCCGGGTTGTCGCAATGTGGTGGCGGATTGGAATTCCAGGTACCTGAGGGATTTCAGCGACTGGAGACTCCATCCGCGGGTATTTCGACAACTTCTACGGACCTGGGGCCCTTGTCAGATCGACCTCTTTGCGTCCCGGCTCAATGCACAACTTCCCCGGTTCTTCAGCTGGAGACCGGACCCGGAGGCTCTGGCGACGGATGCATTCCTTCAACCGTGGCCGACCTCCCTGTGTTATGCGTTTCCCCCGTTTATGATGATCCCCAGGGTTCTGGCATATGTGAAACGTTTTCAGGCGGAGCTGATTCTGATCACTCCTCTGTGGCGAGCTCAGCCTTGGTTCCCTGTTGTATTGGAAATGACTTGCGCATTGCCGTTTCTTCTGCCTCAGAAGCGGAATCTCCTGTTAGATCCGCTTCAGAATCCGCATCCCCTAGTTCAGTCAGGCTCTCTTCTTCTCCTGGCGTGGCGAATTTCGGGGAACGGTGGGCTGTGTCAGGCCTTTCTTCGGACGCTACCAGACTCCTCAGCAACGCCTGGGCACCAAATACCCACAAGCGTTACAGAGGTTCCTGGAACCGTTGCAGTGACTGGTGTGCTCAACGGCAAGCTGATCCAACATCTGCAGATGTTTCTTTAATTGTCAATTTTCTGGCCTCACTGTATTCGGCTTCGGGTCTGGCGTACCGTACTATCAATAATTTCCGCTCTGCTATTTCGGCAGGTCATGTTCCGATTGACGGTAAGCCTGTAGGAGAACATCCTTTAGTGTCCAAGGTCCTTAAGGGCGTTCGTATGGCTGTTCCTCCGCGTCCCAAATATGTGGCCTTATGGGACGTTTCGGTTGTTTTGCGGTTTTTAGAGGCCTGGCCGGTTAATTCCTTGCTTTCACGCAAACAACTTTCGGCCAAGCTTACCATGTTGTTATGTTTGCTTTCTTGCAAACGGATTTCTGACATTCACGCATTGGATCTTGCTGGTCTGAGTTTTACTCCTGAAGGGGTTACATTTCGCCTTTCCCGGCGCACCAAGACTGATACTGAGATTATCTCTTACCCTTCTTTTCCGGCGCGTCCCAACCTTTGTGTGGTCCAATGCCTAAAAGCTTATGAGGTGAGTACTTCTCTTATTCGTTCTGATATGCAGGGTCAACTGTTAATTGCATTGCTGAAGCCTTTCCGCCCTGTTACTACAGCTACGTTGGCTCGCTGGGTACGGTGGCTTATGGGAGAGGCAGGGATTGATGTTTCTGTTTTTGGAGCTCATTCTGCTCGTGGTGCCATGGCCTCTAAGGCTTTTTCACTGGGGGTCACATTGGGGGACCTTATGAAAGCTGCTGATTGGTCAACAGATTCAGTGTTTAAGACTTTTTACTTTAAGCCTGTGCCTACGGTTGCATCTGTGGTGTTGGATGAGCTTTGAACAAGCATAATCGGAGCCTCCTGTCCTGCAATAGAATTCAAAATTTGCAAACATTCGTGACAAGAATTTTCAATTCTATTAAGGACTAGGAGGCGAGGATTATCCCACCCATAGATTATACATTGTATTACTGACAATTGATTTGCATTACTTTGTTACAACAGTATGTTTTGCATTGTCTTCTTTTCCCACCCTTACTTCGAGTTATGTATGATGTTTGGGATGGCTATTACGGCTTTGTATCTTATTCAGGTTCTGATCCCAAGTGATGCGCCTCCAGTTCCTCGTAGGAGCGCCTGTTTTCTTCTCTAAAGAAGTCTCCTGGTTTTCTGCCTTCGGCTGTTTTGGGATGTCTCCCTTCGTTGCCTTCAATGGACTGTTCTTGGCTGTTGCATTGACTTTTGGATTGTTTGCTGTTTTCCTGGACTCTCCTCACCAAAGAAAGAGGAAGTGGGATTGTCTGTACACCTATTTATACTAACAAGACTCTATGGTTATTACCCAAGTGTTTCTGGGTAATGTGGTTTTTTACTTGGCTGCTGAGCATTTCAATAAAGAAATGAGACTAAGCATAATCCTCGCCTCCTAGTCCTTAATAGAATTGAAAATTCTTGTCACGAATGTTTGCAAATTTTGAACTTTCGAGTATAATTAGCAAATTTTTGCTCAATTGCAATTTTTAGATTATGAATTTCGACCACTTTAAATCACCCGTTCTCTCTCCTCTGTACGAACCTTGGAATCTTGCTTCACCATCCATCTAGAACTCCCACCAGTAAGTAATACACGCGGTTTTACATGGTTTTAGTATTTCACGCCATTATAGTGAACCAACATTACGGTACTTTCAATACTTTCCCTGTATGTTTATTGTATTTTACATAGGAGGAGTGTCCTATATTTTCACCTATACTGCACATATATGGGCCTGCTGCTTGCTCTTTAAAACAAATATAAGAACAGATACTTCGATATCGATCTCATTAATAAATGACCCACTTTAATTTTATCCAGCGCAAAATCATGACCCCAGCCCCATCAATGATTATATAAAGGCTGTAGTTTACTATCTATGTTGAGACAGAAAGTGGTTTCATATCTTTCAAATAAAGTGAGAGAAAACGGTTACACAGACCAATGTTGTTTATAAAAATATGGACCAGTATAACACAAAGTTATGCCAGGTATCAAATAGACATCTCTTGCTTTTTTCCGAAAAAAATATATATAGATGCTTCCTCCCGTACTGGTTTACCATCTACAGATAAAGGTCAGATTAGTAGCGGACCATAGCTACTGATTATTTATCTAGACTTTTTTCTGGTCACTTCTAAAAAGGGGCATTTACCAGCTACAGGTAAGGGTTAGATTAGTAGCAGACCATAGCGGCTGATTATTTATCCAGACCTTTTTCTGGTCACTTCTAAAAACAGGCTTCTACCATCTATAGGTAAAGGTTAGATTAGTAGCGGACCAAAGCTGCTGATTATCCATCCAGACCTTTTTCTGGTCACTTCTAAAAATAGGCGTCTTCTCATTTACAGATAAAATCTTCATGCATCTGCACAGAGCTCTATCACATTCATCATGAAATGCCACCTGAGCTGAAACCACAGTATATCTTAGTCTGTCATCTCTATTGTGGTGAGAATATTTATTCCATATACACTTCTAAATGATAGCAGCGAACTGTCCAATAAAAGTCATAGCAATGGGTTATAACAATTAAAATGATTGAACTAGTCACTCCATACAGGACATTTTAGAATTTGGTGTAAATATATGTAGATAAGAATGTATTTTTGTATTTTTCTAAGATATGTGTACATAAATGTATATATTTTTGTAAAAAAAATGTTGTCCTTCCCACTATATTTTTCTAACTATTTACTGTGTGAAGCTATATATCATCCCCTTGAAGGCTATGTTAACTTTATAGTGTAATGCATCGGGTTACCTATTGTGCAAGTGTGTATATATATATATATATATATATATATATATATATATATATATATATATATATATATATATATATATATATATATATATATATATATAATAGTGTTTTTTCTTCTAGTGAATACCTGCACTTATCAAATTGTTACGTCAGAGAGGCACTCGTTCTGTATCACTTACATTGATGTTATGTGTTTTATAGAGTAGTGGATGGCTACCTGATGAAGGCATGTATGCCGAAACGCGCGTTGTAAGACATCTGCCGCACTGCCTGAGTCAACGTTTTCGTCTATCGAATGAATTATATATATCTTTTGATGGTGTATGAATTTATCCACATGTTATGAATTTTTGATTTTCAAATGCACTATTGTATCATTGTTCTATTTATTTATATATGAACTTTGTATAAGTCAAAAAAAAGAAAAAATAATTTAAATAAACTAATCAAAATAAGTATATTTTTTGTTTATTAGGTTGTTGTAGAGTGCTTATCTCACATATGTCTATATCTGAGACATAGAAGGGTATTCTTTCAGCTAATCATCGTTTAGAACCTTTTCTAGCTTTAACTTCCTTTCACAAGTTGAAGGAAAGATCCAGGGAATCCCTGTTGAGCCCCTCAGAGGTCCCCACTCCGGAAACTACTAATTTCAAAGATGACCCAAGTCTGAAGTTTGTGACAACATACAACTGTCAGGAACGACGCATCAGAGCCCTTTTAGCAAAAAGTTGGCCCATACTTATGACCGATGGTGTCCTAGCACCCCAACTAACGTGCGGACCTAACATCACCTTTCGGAAGGGCCCCTCCATGCGCACACATGTCTCTAATTCATTCCCTGAACTCATGAAAACAGAATCTTGGTTACAACCCCAGCCTTGGTTTACTAGATGTTCTAGTTGTAGGGCGTGCAAGTTTGGCATCAATACTACCAAATATGCCACTCCGTTCAGTCCAACTCTGTTACCAATTAAGGGCATCTTTAATTGCAAGACGGAGTATGCTGTTTATGTTCTGACATGCACCTGCAGCCTGAGGTATGTTGGGAGTACCAGGCTTCAGGTGCATGTCAGAATCTTGCAGCATCTCCGAGCCATAGTCAACAACGACAGCTCCTATCCTGTCGCAAGACACTTCAAGATGATACATAATAACAACCTTGAGTGTCTCAATTACTATGTATTGGCTGCTGTCCCCAAACCACGCAGGGGTGGCGATAGAGATAAGATGCTAAGGCAACTCGAATCAAAAATGACTCTCGAGTTGGACAGCAAAGTGCCTAACGGCCTTAATACAACAGAGGATTTATATCATTTCCTATAGACCATGTAGCTATTTTTCCATCTGTCTACATCCTATCCTAGTCTGGTTCCTATTAACATTAGTCTAACTATGGCCGCCTCCCACGCTCATTTGATGATTTACTGTTTCTTGGCCATTTTTAACTGTATATATTTTCCATATAGATGCAGAAATTGATTTTAATACTCTACTGCACCATGGAATTCACCTGGTTTTTTTTTCTTACAATACACATATAATTTTTAACATACACTTCAATATAGTCGTTTATGATTCAAAGAAGGGTGGCCATCAATATTGATGTCCCTACTGTCTTCTTCTATTCATAGTAATTAGATATTTATATTTATTGCTGTAGTCTGTTTTAGTATTTATACCATTTTGAGTGTTTTGCACAATTATGATGTTTACATTTACATATTAACTGCTCAATTTTTAATATTTTATTTAATTTTGATAATTTTTCTATATTATTTATTGATTTTTAACCAAATCGATATAATATTATCAAATGCGTATATTTGCACAGTCAATATGTTTACATTTGCAATATATATATATTGCACGCTTGTTATATGTTTACATCTGCATTTTTTGCACAAATACAATTCAGACTACCTCGTTAATATCCTGCATTAATGCAGATATATTTTTCTTATGAAATTGTCAGTAGGGATAATTGTCTCTCCATCTGAATTTATTCAGTATATGGATTATTTGATGGGTTAGCAATATTACCCAGTGCCCTTCCATTACGAATTGGATAACCATGGACATGTTAAGTAGTATGTTTTCAATGCCTATGATCACATGGTGTTCACTATTGCATTTAAAAAAAATGGCACACATTAGCTAGACTATCTGTGAGCAAGGGCATCCGCCTGAAACGCGTCAGACTGTTGTGCTGTGGTGAAATAAAACAACTTTTGCCTGAACTTGGGACTCGCCGCGGTTTCTGTTCGCCAGATACGAGCCTGAGGTGCAGGGCCAGTATTCTTGGATATATATATATATATATATGGAGGGTTAATTATTAACTTTAAATGAGCAACAAGGGCGCTGTCAGTGCAATCACAGCAACGCGATGTATCAGCCGTGCTCCTTCTCCTCTGACAAAGGCCTGAGGTGGGCTGAAATGCATTAGGAAAGGAAAGAACAAGGAGCGGTTTAATTAAACCTTTAAAACTCATCACGACGTGTGCGGATCAATTTCTTTCTTGTGGAAGAGTGAGAGTGATGTATATATATCCATACTAATATAATAAAGAGAGAGCCCAAACCTTTGAGGCGGGTAATCTCAGGAACCACAGCACCAAATACAACACCCAATACAGCGTTGGAAAGGCCAGTTGCAGCAGAAGGACATAGGCTATATAGACGCCCACCATATACATTTAAAAGGTAAAAGAACAGTGCCAACAAAGTAGTCCCTTGTGGGCATGTCTGGGTTGTGCTGTGGGCGTGTGCTGGGGGCGTGACAAATGCTGGGGGCGTGTGGTACGTTCCGCCCTTCATGCCATGTCTCATATTGTGTGCTAATCCCACTCTACTCCCTTTAAATACACCTGCACCCCATAATCATAACCCACCTGTACGCCTTAAAATACCCGAAAACCCTTAAACACTAACCCATCTTAACCCTATAAATATACCCTGTACCCCAAAAACCCAAACCTAGCCCTGAACCCTATAAATACCCCTGTACCTCAAAACCCAAACCTACCCCTGAACCCTAAAAATACACCTGTACCGCAAAACCTAGCCCTGAACCCTAAAAATACCAATGTACCCCAAAACCCAACCCTACCCCTGAACCCTAAAATAACCTTGTACCCCAAAACCCAAACCTAGCCCAGAACCCTCAAAATACCCCTGTACCCCAAAACCCAAACCTAGCCCTGAACCCTTAAAATACCCCTGTATCCCAAAACCCAAAACCTACCCCTGAACCCTAAAAATACCCCTATACCCCAAAACCCAAACCTAGCCCTGAACCCTAAAAATACCCCTGTACCCCAAAACCCAAACCTATCCCTAAACCCTAAACCCTAAAACTACCCCTGTACCCCATAACGCAAAACTATAGCTGAACCCTTAAAATACCCAAACAACCCAAAACATATACCTCAGTACCCTAAAACATATACCCCTACACCCATACTTACCTTATCCAAACATTAAAAAAACATGCTTTTACCATTCATGCATTTACAATGAATTTCGTTGTAAATGTATGTGTGGTAAAAGCATATAAAATGTAATGCCATGGGTTATAATGGCATTGCGGAGTCATGGTACTTTCGTAATGAAAGTATGCAGAGTGATGGTATGCGGAAAGAAAGTTGAGGAATAATGGGTGTTTACCCTCCCCCGGTAAGTACATTGGTGGCACGGAGGCCCACATCTCCGGCAACAAATTGTGATGTCATTTGATATGTCATCAGTGATGTCATGAGTGATGTCACTGACCATGTCATGAGTGATGTAATATGTGACATCATCAGCAGTGGATTGCGGGGGCGCGAGTTATAGTTAGCTGAACTAACTATAACGGGGGAATTTCAAAGGTTTTGTATGAGTAAAATGACCAGCTAACTATAACTGGTGTGAAACCTATGGTTTTTTCAGTGAATTTCAAAGGTTTTTTAAATGGTAATTCCTAACTATAACGTGGCTGAAACCTATGGTTTTTTCAGTGAATTTCAATGGTTTTGTAAATGATAATTTTTAAATGTATTAATATTTTTTATACTGATTTACTACATTATTTTAAATTATTTATTTTTAGATATTTTATTTTTTAAATTACAGTGCATATTTTTTTTTATTTTTTTTTAAATTTTAAAACCTTTATTTGAAAAAGTGCACACAGCTATTCAGCCTGACATCCCGGGGGCAAGGCAGCATATATAAACAGGAGAGCGATAGTGCAAGAATCAATGTCACAGTACAATGAAGGTTGATTTTATTGTTTTTGTTTCATAAAGGAACATAGAGAGAGAAGAAGAAAAAGGCGCCAGAAAGGCGCAGAGAGAGAGGCAATGGGGTAGAAAAAACGAGTGAAGCGTTGGCAGTGGGGTAGGGGGGGAGCAGTGGGAACACAAGCACGGAAACAGGAGAATAGATCAGGATAAGGGGGGGGAGAAGAGAAAACAGGATAAAGTTTTTCAACGTGTCACAGTTGGTGTCACAGACTATGGCGACAGATGTTCCTCTAATGAGACAGGTTCCGGGGGTACACAAATGTCTCCCCTATAGGCATTCCAGGCCCCCCACACCTTAAACCACTTCTTGGGCTTACCCCTGGCAACATAGACCGTCTTTTCCCTGAACATACACCAATCCATGTTGGCTTTCCATTGCACCATCATGGGAGCTACCGAAGCCCCCCACTTCTGAGCGATATCGCGTTTAGCCACCATGTTGCCAAGGGTCACCCACTGCGTCTGAGCCACATTGTGGTCCGTCGGTCCCCAAATGTTGAGGAGGCATCTCCTAGCTTCCGCATTCGCTACCACCCCAGTCAGTTCATCCATAATCAGGTGCACTCGTCTCCAGTAGGAGGCTATGGCGGGGCATTCCCAGAGAATGTGCATAAAAGTGGCAAGGGCACCGCAGCCATGGCGACAAAGCCCATCGACCGAGAAGCCCATATGCACAAGCCGGGGGCCAGTCACGTACACCCTATGCAGGATTTTGTGCTGCACCAGCCTGAGACGGGAAGAGATGGCGACCTCCTTAGGGGAAGAAACTGCACTCTGCCAATCCTCATCGTCGATTTCCAATCCGTCACGCACCCACTGGTCCCGCACACCCAGGAGGAGGTCAGTGCGAACATTGATAAGTTTCTTATAAGACAGTGAGATGGCCGTCCAGCACCCTGTCTTCCAACGGGGAGCTTTCTGGAATCGTCCCCTCACCTGGTTTAGCAGAAAGCAGTGCGTGTCGCAACTGGGCGTACCGGAAAGACTCTGAGGTACCCAGCTGATATTCAGCCTGCAGCTGGGAGAAGGTCTTGATCTCACCTCTCGATAACATATCATCTACCCTGGAAATACCTCTGAGGTCCCACTTATCAAAACCTTTGGTGTGCCATAACTTGCCCAAAATGTCTGAATCGTACAATGGGGTGAATCTAGTCAGCCTGCCTTGCCAGCCCTGAGCCTTGGTGATCGCCCTCCAAATATGGACCGCCATTCTCGTTGGGCCCGACATCCGCCTGTCCAGAGACCTCGAATAAAGCGCCCTGTAATAATTGCCGCCACCCAAGAGCCACTTATCCATCGCGTATCCAGGGTTATTTTCCGGACCATAGAAACCGTGATTGATGGCCGCCAACTGGGAGGCCCAGTAGTATCTACGCACGTCTGGTAGCGCTATACCCCCGTCGTACCACGGAATCGTAAGCTTCGTGATAGCGATGCGGGGTCGGCCATCCCAGAGCAGGGCACGTTGAAGGCCTTCGATCTCCCGGAAGTATCGGGCGGGAACCGGATCTTGGGTGTTCTGCAGGGCGTACAAGAACCTGGGCAAAGACATCATCTTAAATAATGCCGCGCGCCCAAGTAAGGAAAGCGGAAGTTTGCGCCAACCCTCCACGTCTCGCCGGAGGCGGAGAAGAGGGGGAAGCAGATTGTGTTCATAGCGCACCTTCGCATTACCAGAGATATAAATCCCTAAATATTTAAAGCCCTGGCTGGCTACCTGGATGCCGCAGCCTCTAGGGAGGCGCGGTGTGTCCCCTTTCAGTACATAGAGGGAAGACTTGGCCCAGTTAATAACGAGGCCAGAATACTGGCCAAAAAGTCTAAGTACATCACATGCCACAATAAGTGACTTGCAGGGGGAAGTGAGGTAGAGCAGAATATCATCCGCGTAAAGGGAGACTCTGTCCTCGAAGCCAGGGGCCCAGCTGATACCATGTAGATCCGGGTGTGTCCGTAACAAGGCCGCGAGTGGCTCAAGAGCGAGCGCAAACAAAAGAGGCGACAAGGGGCAACCCTGCCTGGTGCCCCTGTGAAGGGCAAAAGTCGCCGAGATACTGCATTGACGGCAACGTTAGCCAGTGGGTCAGGGTACAAAAGCTTCACCCATCCCACAAACACCGGGCCAAAATCGAGCTTCGCCAACACCGCCCAAAGGTAACTCCATTCGAGAGAGTCAAAAGCCATCGTGGCGTCCAAGGACGCAAGGACTGCCGGCTCCTCAAGGGTGTGGGCCTTGGCCAGGGCGCCGTGTAGTCTACGCAAGTTAAGGGCAGTGTTGCGGTGTGGAATAAAGCCCGACTGGTCCGGATGCACTAAGTCGCCGATAACACCAACCAGGCGATTAGCGAGTATCTTGGCGAGAATCTTAGGCTCAACATTCAGGAGAGAAATGGGGCGGAATGACCGACACAAATCTCTCGGCTTCCCTTCCTTATGGATGACCACAATAGTGGCCAACCTCTGGTCAAGGGGAAGTAGGCCATTCTCCCGCGCTTCCAAGAACATGTTACGCAGGTGTGGGGAAACCACATCCGGCCTAATCTTATATAATTCAGCTGGGATACCATTGGGACCAGGTGCCTTGCCCGACCGCAGTGAGCGGATCACAAGTGCGACCTCATCCACAGAGACGTCCCGGTCCAGGTCGCCGCGCTCCTCGTCCGACAGGCACGGGAGATCGACAGCCGAAAGAAACACTGTCGAATCAGTCACAGACCGGTCCGAGACAGAGGTGTAGACACCTCGAAAATAGTCAGCGAAGGACTCGGCAATGGCACTTGGATCAGTGACGACAACTCCGTCCTCCCCCAATATCTCGGGTACAACACGGCTAGCCATCTCCCTCCTGTCCAGCCAGGCCAGCAACTTCCCGGCCTTGTCGCCGACGTCGTATATCCGACCCTGCTGTTCTTTAGCTAAGGCAAGGGCAGCGTTTGTAGCAAGGTCACGGTACTCCGACTGTTTGAGGGAGAGGTCATGTAGGAGAGCGGGATCGGGCTCAGCCTCCAACTGGGAGTCAAGCTCCATGATCTCCTCCTCAATGCGTACTAAATCAGCATCCCTAACTCTACGGGCTTCCGCAATAAGAGCAAAAGCCTCGCCCCTCAAAACTGTCTTAAACGCCTCCCATAAAGTTGCGGCCGACGCAACCGATCCCTCGTTTTCGGTAAAATAGAGATCGATGGCCTTAGCTAGGAGATTACGAGTCTTGGGATTACGGAAATACCACGGGTTAATAACTGCCGGTCGGTCCGACATGACAATGTCAAAGTCAAAAGAGACCCACAGCGGGGAATGATCAGAAACACCCCGTGCCAGAAAACGAGCCTCAGAAACAGCAGGCGCGTGAGCAGCCAATGTAAGAACGTAGTCGATCCTAGAAAGACTACCATGGGCGCCAGAGTGGAAGGAGTAATGACATTGTGTAGGATGCAAAAGCCGCCAACTATCTACCAGCCCCAACGTATCGAGGAAAGATGGCAGCCACAATTGAGAGCCACGGAGGTCTCTAGGCGGATGGCGGTCGAAGGAGCCGGAGCAAACCGAGTTGAAATCACCCCCCACTATCAGCAATCCAGCAGGCAAATTCAAAATGGCGCCACCAAGGTCCTGGAAAATGCTAGACTGTAGGCCCGGGGGAGCGTAAACTGAAAGTAATGTCAGGGCACGACCTTCGCATCGACCCGCCACAGCGGCGTACCGCCCCCTCTCATCGATCACAGTGGTGTCGACCTCAAGCGGAAGGGAGGCACGAACAAGAACACCCGCCCCCCGAGATCCCGAAGAGAACCCCGAATGAGCCACCATCTTGTACCCTTTATGATTAAGCGCTTTACACGTATTTCCAACCAGATGCGTCTCCTGCAGGAGGACGACATCTGGCATATGACGTTTAATCAATTGAATCACAACTCCTCTCTTAATACGGTCACCCAACCCGTTAACATTCCAACTGAGAACTCGTAGTTTCCTACCCCCCATCATCGTGACCCCGGCCCTACCCAACCCCAACAAGCCTCAACAACAAGTGAAACTGGTCAGTATAAACAACCCATTGCCTAAGAGATAGAAAGAGAAAAGAAAGAATAAACAAACAAACTTCCCCACCACCACCCCCCACCCTGCACCCCTGCAGCAGACTAAAAAGCCCCCCCAACCAGCAGTGTGCCTGTCGCCCCATAAACTAATCTACAAAAAGACCCTAGAGGAGTAAGGAATCTGCAGTCCCCTCCCGCCACCCTCCATGTAAAAAACAGAAGAAATATCAAAATCGGAAAAGCATTGGCATTAACAGTCACAGACATCCACAGTACATATTTTTAATATAAATAGAAAAAAAATGTTTTCACACCTCTCTGCAATGCAGCTCCCTGGCACGTTTGCAGAGAGGGAACTAATTCCCCTTGCATACTGGGGGTCCCTGGGGGCCAACTAGCCCACCTGGAACCTCCAGTATGTACCAGGGGGCTGCATTGCAGAGAGGTGTAATGAGGCCACACCCTTTTTTACACCTCTCTGCAACACAGCCCCCGGGCGTGTTTGCAGAGGGGGAACTAATTTCCCTTGCATACTGGGGGTCCCTGAGGGCCAACTAGCCCACCTGGAACCTCCAGTATGCGCCAGGGGGCTGCATTGCAGAGAGGTGTAATTGAGGCTATGCCCCTTTTTACACCTCTCTGCAACGCAGCCCCCTGGCGCGTTTGCAGAGGGGGAACTAATTCCCCTTGCATACTGGGGTCCCTGGGGGCCAACTAGCCCACCAGGAACCTCCAGTGTGTGCCAGGGGGCTGCGTTGCTTTGCCTCTGGGGGCGGCGGTCCCCGGGGAAGTGTGGGGGGGATTGGGGACCCCCCACACTTCTTTATCACTATGCCCCCACGATTTAGTCCCTCCGGGGGGTAATTTGAAAAAAAACAGACCGGGTTTACAAATAAAACTTGAGGGCCTTGGGGGTCCTTGTGGGACCACCTGGGCAGGCCTAGGGGGTCAGGGTGTGTCTACCCTGCCCCCTTTTTGTGTTCTACACGTTTGTTTTTCTGCTTTCTTGGGCCTCGGTCTACCGAGCACAAGATGGATGCCAACACTTCCTGGTTGGAAGTGTTGACAGCCAATGAGCATGCAGCTTGATCGGGAAGGCATGCTGATTGGCTGCCACTGTCTGTCAACACTTCAAAACAGAAATTGTTGGCAGCCATCCTGTGCCTCGGTAGACTGAGGCACAAGAACAGACATATCTCATCACTTGTGGGAAATCTAAGCGTAGGCTTTCTGTTGATATAGCAGAGTACGGCAGCCCTTCTTTGGAGCTTGACTGAGAAGAAAGGTGGTGATAGTGACGCTGTAGCAGGGTAGGCAGGAATCAAGGTTTAATAATGCGGATGTCAGAGAATGAAAGCGTTTAAAAAAAACACATGTATAGAATGCCCTGTCTGCTTGAACATGTGCTTCTATGTCACTGTGCATGTTCTTGAACGAGTGAGTGTTGTCTGCAGTGTCCAGCATGGCAGATATATAGTTGCAAGCCCCACAAACCCTGCATTACCACACTCTGCCCATGAAGCATATGTGCAAGTGTTCGCTTGTAGCAAGTGTTAGGCCAGACTCTCTCCAGTGCAGATCTGCTTTTTCCACAGTGTTTCAACATGATTGTATTTTGCTTTTTAGGGAGCGTTTTCTCTGGGGTTAATGTGGGGGGCTCTGGGAGGGGTAGAGGTGGGCGAACCTACAAATTAACAAGGAGAACCCAGTCAGAGCCGAACCAAGAAGTCTGGCTTGGCCTTAAATGCCTGCGTATAAATTGAGCCTTGAAAAGATTAATATTAAAATAAAAGAGTATGTTTTATCATATGGAAGTATTTCACCTTGGTGATAAGCTTATATCCCAGCATTGAAAGGAGTTTGTGCTCCCACCGAGACTACAGTGCCATTTGTGAACTAGAAAGCAAATCACTTTTCATGTGTACATTATGTATATGGCCTATCTTATTTTCATCAACGAAGGAACATTATAGTGTATTAAATCTAACACAAGATGTGATTCTACAGCACACATCCTGAACTTATGATTTGAATATACTATCATATGTTTGAATGAAGATAAAGGAGGCTTGATGAGATAAAATATATGTCTAGGATCACACAGTTTGGTCAAGTGGGGAAACTGGGATTGATCCCAGAATTTGTACTTTCACATTGTGCAATTCAGCCTCTACATGGCTATATCTTTCTTACTCTCTTGTATTTCAGGTCACTAATTTATCTTTATTCTTTGCACATGAGATTAGAGTTTGGTTGGCAGGCAGATGCAACATTAAAGCTCAGTTCATTTTTGGCTTAAGGGTGCAGAAGCACCTGAACTGAGCCAGGCATTTTGGCTCGCGCTTTCAGCAGCTTGCCTACCTCCAGAAGAGGGAATCCAACTTTACAGCAGGTAAGGAGCTTTTAGGCAATGCTTTGCCATCTAGGAGGGGCATGGTAATTTCTGGGAGGTGGCAATGAGACAAAGAGGGTTAACATAGTTAAACTTTTCCAAACAATGTTAAGGAAAATAGCTTGGGCGACTGGGGCGTGGTTTGGCTGTGCAGCAAGAAGGCTGCTTGTTAAGCGGTCTCTGCCGGCCAGGCGTTCTATCCTGCGGTATCCTGGTGTTAGGGAAAATCGTCACCACACACTCAGAGGTGCACTCCACGCATGATGTTGCACTGAACGAGCCCACTTTGGAGGCCCCGGGCCGCCCGAGGCGCAGACTGCAACTGTTGACGTATGAGCCCGCCGCGAGGGCGGGCGCTCTGCGGCCCTGCCACTCAATCAGGCCCTTCTGGTTCAACGAACTGCGCCGTCGGAGGTCCCCGGATCGCGGCCAGTGACCTGCCATCTTTCCACTGCGGAGGACACTGAATGCCCTAAGAAGAGGCCTGAGAGGAGGGAGTGCTGCACCTGGGCCTGGTGGCGGGAGAGCTGTGCGGGGCTGTGGTGGCGGCCTGGACTTGCTTATGGAGTGGCTGCTGATTTGGTCGCGGAGCTCCCGTGCTGCACTAACGAGACTAACCCTGCCATCTCTGGGAGGTGAGTCATCCAGGTCGCCCTGCAGTCTGATCGGCAGAGGCTGTGTGGCTGAGACCGGAGGAGCTGCCCTGCGCCTTTGCTGCAGCTCTGTGAATCCAAACGTGGTGCAAAAGGGTATCTGGACCTGCCCAGACGCGGCCCCATGGACGGACGCTGGGCTTCCTTTACTGAGACTGCTCCAGCGCGGGAGTGTGGCGTGGCGGCTGGGCTGCATGGAGCAGATTCCCCTCCTGGTGTGCCAACACGGAGCTGCGGTGGTGCGGCGGGGACACCATCTGGCATCGCCCTGGTTACCTGGCAGAGGACCCACCTGGCTTGCAGTAAGTACTCATAGGGACCTGCAGGCTCTGGACGGCTTACTTTTAGGCACTTCGGGGCTGTGGGCTGACACCCCTCCCTGTAGGCTGTGGGTGAGGTTCGCTGTACGCTGTGCTGTGGGCCCCAGGAATCTGGGGGTGCTCCGGGGTATTGGTAGGGCCAGAGGCGAGTGCTGGTTCATGGGGTGAGTGCACGATGCAGCAGTGTTCTTAGCCCCCTTTACCCACGCTCAGGCAGGGGCCTGTATGTCACCGTGGTGCACCCTACCAGGGTCCTAGTGCTGGCGTCTGTCTCTCTTGAGGCCTTGCTTGAGTTACCCTTGAAACTGAAGCCAGTTTTGCAACTGAATCATAGTCTGCCAGGAACTTGACACTGTGGCCTACCACCATTGTTGCCCCGCTGGTGTGACTCTTGGTTCTCGTATTGCTTTCCATACCACGCTGAGACTGAAGCTTGTGAGCCGCCACACCACATGCTTCTTGGACTCTGACATTGTCACCTGCCTCACCTGTACCTCTGCTGGGGAAGCCCATGTTCGTTCATGCTACGTAGAAGAGGCACCCCTCAGCACTGGGGATAAGAGCCATCGCTGTGGGCAAATCGGTTGGCACACAACATGGGGAAGAACGACCCATGGCAACCCAAGATCACGTTTGAGAACAAGCGCCATACTCGAACTATGGACTCTAACTCTGAGCTCGACCTTGACTCTCAACCTAGCAGCGATCCACGGAAGGAAGATTTACGATTAAGCATGGGCGGATTTTGCGGATCCACGATCCGCGGATTTTGCGGATTTGCGGACGTGGATCCGCAAAATCCGCGGATTTCCCATGCGCACTGCGCCGACAGCGGGGCTCCCATGCGAGTGCACATGCTTCTTGTGTGTATAAAAGGTCAGAGAAAGATCAGTTCAGCAGATGAAGAGAAATAAGCTCCTGGTCACAGAAAACAGCACGGGTATTGCGCTCGTGAAAAGTCAAGGATGAAAAAGCCCCTATCCAGCATCACAGCTGATTTTCCACGGTAGAGTTGGGAAGAAGGCACACCTGTCCAGCGTCGACGACGCTCACGATTGTTTTTGGGCTAATGAATGAGTCACTGAATTTGAGCATCAACTAGTTCGAGCGACCATGTGTGTGTTACTATGCAATCGCCCCGAAGGGCGCAGGGGTCCCTTGAGTGAGCTGTCCATCATAGTGGGTGAATGGCGGGAAGACGGTGCAAACCGCGAGTGTGTGGGCGGGGCCAAACGGGCAGGGCTACCATGCGAGTTCACACATGCTTCTTGTGTGTATAAAAGGTCAGAGAAAGATCAGTTCAGCAGATGAAGAGAAATAAGCTCCTGGTCACAGAAACAGCACGGGTATTGCGCTCGTGAAAGTCACGGATGCAAAAGCCTCTATCCAGCATCACAGCTGATTTTCCACAGTAGATTTGTGAAGAAGGCACACCTGCCTCGACGACGCTCACGATTGTTTTTGGGCTGATGAATGAGTCACAGGAAGGGCATGTTGTAAATATTTTAGGATGGCGCCGGCAAGCTGCCAGCGCCATCCTAAAATACTTACTAAATTAGCTTCAACAGGAAGCTCTAATAGATAAAATCGAGCACCTGCTTTATTTTATCTATTAGAGCTTCCTGTTGAAGCTAACTTAGTAACTATTTTAGGATGGCGCTGGCAGCTTGCCTGCGCCATCGTAAAATAGTTACAACAGGCCAGGCTTCAACTTTTGCCCCCGGAATAATCCGCCGCTCGCGGATTTGCGAATTCTCGGTAAATTCGCGGGAGTTCGCGGATCGCGAATTTACCGAAAATTCGCAAAATCCGCGAGCGGAACGGATTTTCCGCTCATACTTATTTACGATCCCTCATGCTAGAAGTATGCACACACCTAAAATCTATTGGCGCTAAACTTGACGGGTTCACATCCAGGTTGGACTCAGTGAAACGATAAGCTGACTCTCACGAAACTAGAATAAACGCCTTAGAAAACAGGACTTAGTGACAATGACTGATGGCGACCTGCCCACCCGGGCCTGTGGTGCGCCATGCTATCCCGCCCGTACTAATCCTACAATAAACTCTGCAAGTCGCTTGTTTCTTTTTTCTGTTTTTTTGTGCACTTGTGCTAGTAGCAGACTTGTTAATCCTGCATATACCCCCTATGCCTATAGCTCCACCCGGCCACCATGCCTTATGAGCAGGGCAGGTCACCAGCAACCTGTTTCTGGGGATCTTAGGTTGGGGGGAGAGGAGGTATCCAAACCTGATTGGGGGGTTGGTGTGGGAGGGGGGTTGGATACGGGGTTCCACAAATTAAACGTTCAGTTTGATCTCATCATTAGACCGTCAGTCCCATGTGTTCTGTCACATGCAGCTGGTAGCCTAACAGTTACCCGCATCACGCATTGCATCTCATGTACGTATACCGTATGCTTGAATGCAGACTCGCGCTTAGCGGGGAGTCCGAGACACACCTGCCTCATCACTACGTACACTACGTACACTCAATGAGGATGGTTACATGCATCACATGGAACATACGCAGCCTCAATGATCATAGGAAAGCCAGGCCAGTCCACGCCTACCTGATGAGACACAAGGTTGATATATGTTTCCTGAAAGAAACACATCTTTATAACAATACCGACCCCATACTCCACAACGTGTATTGGGGGGAGGTACACTCGGCTGTTTACTCAAATTACGTCAGGGGTACAGCAATCCTGATCAAGCACAACATTGGCTGGAACACGTCCTGCTAAAATATGGACCCTGAAGGACGATATGTCTTAATGAAAGGCACCTTGCACACCACGCCCTTGGTTAGACAAAGTGGGAAGCAACCTTGAACTGCACCCAAAGCCAAAACTCACTTCTATAATGTAGGAACACAATCTTATGGATGTCTGATGCTCTTGGCATCCCCAGACTCGAAAAGCCACCTGCATTACTGCCTTTCGCGGTGCATGGTCTAGACTACATTACTGGATTATGTCCAAGAATGCTTGCGCCTGGACCACTGCCATTAAACACTTACCCTGCTCCCTGTCTGATCACACCCCAGTGCTGTAAGTCTGAGCCGTTCGGCTGTCACTACTGCGTGCCTTCAGCTGGCACCTACCGCTTTACGCCTTATCAGATGCGGCTTTCCGGGAAGAAGTGTGTGAGGAACTCCTGATGTATTTTGTCACCAACGAAAAATGGGTAGACTCATCCACCACACTGTGGGAATGTTTTAAGGCTCTCATAAGAGGGACATGCATAGCTAAATAATGCAGGGTCTTAAAATCTATGAGGTCCATTTTGGAAAAACTCAAAAGGGAGATACACCAGAAAGAACTATTATACTACCACATGGAAATTCCAGCACATTTAGCTACCATTAGAGAAAAATTATCCGAATATGTAGAAGAAGCGATCCGTGAGACACGCTTCCGGGGCAAAAATGCACATGCCCGTAGATATGCGGAGGGCGACCGCCCAGTCAATGCCTTGGCAAGCATGTTCAAACCTCAATATGCTTCCTCATATATAGCTGAACTCCTAGACGCGGACTCTAATCCAATTCGGGGTCAATCAGCCACTCTGGGAAGAATGAAGCAGTTCTATACAACTCTTCACCCCGCCACACACTCCGGCCCTAACCCTGATCTGCAGAACTATCTTGATTCCATAGAGCTAGTCTGGCTGAGCGATACTCATCGAGAATACCTTGATGAACCATTCTCAGTAGACAATATTATTTGTGTGATCAGAAGTTTGCCAGGTGACAAGGCTCCTGGTCTCGATGGATTGATGCCATCCTTTTATAAACGTATTCTGAAGAACTGGCTCCCCGCTTATTTCCAGTTTACCAGAAACCACTTGACTGTGGCTCCCTCCCCCCTACATTGCACGAGACACTGATAATCACAATTCTAAAACCGAGCAAACAAGCCACTATGTGTGAAGCTTACTGCCCTTTGTCTCTTATAAACATCGACACAAACATACTTAACTGATTGTGGACAGACGGCAACCGCTCCTCCCTACCATTGCCAGACCGGATGAATTGGGGTTTATACCGCAGCGTCCTACCACCCACAATCTGCGCACGTTTTTTCTTATTAGTACACCAAATTGACCCAGACCTACCTACCTTGGCGGCCTCTTTAGATGCCACCAAGGCATTCGACTCCTTGAAATAGCTGTTCCTTTTCACCATACTATCTAGAATTGGCTTAAGTGTTTTTTTTATCTCATCCAACTACTATACTCGCATCCCACAGCCAGGCTCTAGATCAATGACCTTATATCAGACCCAAATCCTTTTTCCAGCGGCACCGAGCAGGGAAGTCCTCTTTCACCCCTGCTGTTAGCAATAGCGGTGGAACCTCTTGCGGCCTGGGTGCGACAACATCACACAGCGAGGGGACTGGGTTTCTCGAACAGAGGCCTGGTAACATCGATTTATGTAGATTACATCACACTCTATATACGAGACCCGGAATCGAACCTTAACCCGGTGCAAGATCTTGCTGTTTGGGGACATGTCGGGCATACATGTAAACTGGGCCAAATCAACACTACTTGCCCTGACACCAGCAACTATAACGCTCACACTGGACTTCCCCCTAACTTGGGCGGGTGGTGCAGTAAAGTACTTGGGAATATGGCTCAGTAGAGATCTATAAGAGGTATACCGCCTGAACTATGGCAGATTGATAACTTGGCTCAAGTCCAAAATAGCCATCTGTCTGGCAGAATTGCTTTTGCAAAAATAATAATCTTGCCCAAACTCTTGTATTTGTTTGTTGATACCCCTTATTCTTACACAAGCTTTCTTCCAGAAACTGTGCTTGCCTCATCACTCATACTTGGGCCGGTAAACAACCTCGCCTTTCCTGGGAGGAGCTGACACTGCCGCTCGTTTGAAGAAAACAAAGGTCCTAAGCAAATTTGGGAATATAGACCAATGAAATATAGAACACGATAGGTTACTATATATTTATCCTGTCCAGCCGGACCAGGAATTTATTTTAACTGGAATCACACGATATAATTGAATACAAAGAAAGCAGTTACTTGAAGTAGGGCACAGTCCTGTACCGTACTAGTGAAAGAAACACAGTGGTAGACAGAGAGGAAATGTGGAAATACAAAGAGAGAATTTTCAGGCAAAGAAAGTGAGCAACCTCGACACTTTTTAAATCAGTGTAGGTAGTGCTCTCCAGAGTAGAACATACACAATGATACACAATGGTTACATGTATGTCTACCTAAAAGAGTCAATGTTTCGATCCATTGCTCAGATTAGTAAGGATCATCATCAGGACTAAGAACATGATTATATTGCCTGGTAAAATTAATACGCCTCAATTACAGAGGAAACGCAGTGCTAAGGTATTCGGGGCCCATGTCGTGAAAAGCTTTGTGTGCGTGGGTGAGGAGCCTGAAGGTGACCCTCTTGTTGATAGGTAGCCAGTGCAGGTTTTTCAGGTGGGCAGATATGTGGCTGTGGTGAGGAATGTTGAAGATGAGGCGTGCGGAGACGTTCTGTATGCGTTGTAGTTGTTTCTTAAGCTTGGTGGTGGTTCCTGCGTAAAGGGTGTTTCCGTAGTCCAGTCGGCTAGTGACGAGGGTATGGGTAACCATCTTTCTGGTTTCAGTGGGGATCCACCGGAAGATCTTACGTAGCATTCGAAGGGTGTTGAAGCATGATGACGAGACGGCATTGACTTGCTTGGTCATCGTGAGGTGGGAGTCCAGGATGAACCCCAAGTTGCGTGCGTGGTCCGTGGGGGTCGGTGCGGTGCCCAGCGCCGTGGGCCACCAGGAGTCGTCTCAGGTGGAGGGGGACTGTCCGAGGATGAGGACCTCCGTTTTGTGTGAGTTCAGCTTAAGGCGGCTGAGCCTCATCCATTCTGCGACGTCTTTCATTCTTTCCTGTAGGTTGGTTCTGGCGGTGGCAGGGTCTTTGGTGAGGGAGAGTATGAGCTGGGTGTCGTCGGCGTAGGAGATGATGTTGTGTTTGCGTGCGATTGGCGGCGAGGGTGCTCATGTAGATATTGAAGAGGGTAGGGCTGAGTGAGAATCCTTGGGGTACTCCGCAGATGATCTTGGTGGCTTCTGAGCGGAAGGGAGGGAGGCGGACTCTCTGGGTTCTGTCGAAAAGGAACGAGATGACCCAGTCCAGGGTCTTTCCTAGGATTCCAGTGGAGCGGAGGCGTGTGATAAGGGTGTGATGGCACACGGTGTCGAAGACTGCCGAGAGGTCCAGGAGGATGAGGGCGGCTGTTTCTCCGTTGTCTATCAAGGTCCTGATGTCTTCAGTGGCTGCTATGAGGGCGGTTTCCATGCTGTGGTTGGCTCAGAATCCAGACTGGGATGGGTTGAGCGATTTGTTTGCCTCGAGGAAAGTGGTCAGCTGTTTGTTGATGGTCTTCTTGATGACCCTGGCCGGGAAGGGAAGAAGAGCGATGGGGAGGAAGTTCTTCAGGTCATTGGGGTCTGCCGTGGGTTTTTTCAGGAGGGTGCTGATTTCTGCTTGTTTCGAGCTTTCGGGAAAGATGGCAGATGCGAATGAGCTGTTAATGATTTTCCGGAGATGGGGTGCGATGATGGTGTCTGCTTTGTTGAAGATGTGGTGGGGGCAGGGGTCCGAGGGGGATCCGTAGTAGATGGTGTTCATGATGCATGTGGTCTCTTCCGAGCTGATGGGGGTCTAGGAACTGATGGTGGTGGAGGGGGCTGTTGGTTCGTTGGTAGTAGGTGGGGCCTGGGGTCCGAAGCTGTCGTGTAGGTCCACGATCTTTCAGTAGAAGAACGTGGCGAGGGAGTTGCAGAGTTCTTGCGATGGTGTGATGTCGTTGGAGCTGGCGCTGGGGTTGGAGAGCTCTTTGATGATGTTCAAGAGTTCCTTGCTGTTGTGGGTGTTGTTGTCTATTCGTTCTTTGAAAGATGTCCTTTTGGCGGTGCGGATCAGCTGGTGGTGCTCACGGTAGGTGCTCTTGAAGGCTATCATGTTTTCTGTGGTTCGTTCATGGCGCCAGGTTTTTTCGAGGGTTCCGCAGGATTTCTTGGAAACTTTGAGGGCGTCAGTGAACCATGGGGTTTTCCTGTTGCTGGTCCCGCTAGGGTTTTTTTTGAGAGGTACGAGGCTGTCGGCGCAGTGCGTGAGGCATGTATTTATGTATTTTAGTTTCTATTTTAAATGTATGTGATGTATGTTTTTTTGTATAAGTATTGCTTATGTTATTTAATATATGTGTTACATTTTTAGTAGTTTTATTTTATGTACATTTAGCATTTTTTAGTTCCGTAGCGGGTTGTGGGTTTATAGGGGAATAGGGTTAGAAGTAATTTAATTCTATTAAATTAATGATTATTTTTATTAATTAATATTTATTTATTTTAGATTTTATAGTGTTCATTGAAAGAAATAATGTGTTTGTAATTGCTTATTATTACGTTGTTAATTAAAATTAATTAATTAATTGGTAATTATTTATGGTAATTGTATAATTTGTTTTAGGTGTGGGCTGTGGGGTTTTTAGGAGTAATGGGTGGGAAGTAAATTATTTGTAATTAGTTATTAGTTGTTAATTGATGTTAATTAATTATTTGGTAATTAATTATGGTAATTATTTCATTTGTATTAGGTGTGGGTTGTGGGGTCAATAGGAGTAAAGGGTGGGAAGTAATTTATGAATTTTCATAATTAGTTGTTAATTTATATTAATAAATTGATTGAAAATGAATTACGGAAATTGTGTAATTAATTTTAGATGCGGGTTATGGGATTTAAAGAGGTAAAGGGTGGGAAGTAATTTATGTTTCAATAATTAATAATTAGTTGATCAGTAAAAATAATTAATTAAAACATAATTAGGGTATTTGTTTATTTTATTTTATGTGTGTATTTTATGTGTGGGTTTTACTTTTATAGGGGTAAAGTGTGGGGAGTAAATGAATTCCTAAAACATTATAATTAGTTGCTAAATACTATTAGTTTTTTAATTGAAAACAAGTTTTTATTGTATAATTACATTTTTACAGTTTAATTTTAGTTGTAGGTTGTGGGGATTATAGTTTTAAAAAAAAAATAATAATTATGGTGCTTAAGGAAGTGATTTTTTTTATTTCGATGTGGTTTGTGAATTATGAGCTGTTATAGGGTAGGAAATCAAAAAATTACATTGATGTAATAATTAATGTTTTAGTTTCTAGATAATTTCTAATTTGAAATACTTATTTGTTTGGAAACTATGTTTTAATTTATTTAATATAATATTTGTAGGTCTTTGTCATATGTATTTAACATTACAATATGTTTTTAATTTTGTTAAATATTAAATATATCTGTATTTTAGTTTTTAACATATTTATATATTTTTAAATATTTTTGTTGTTGTTGTTTGACTTGGCCCTTCTGGCAGGTTCACCCCTAAACTTTTTGCTTATGAATGTGACTTGGCGTTAGTGATTTCTGGCTGTGGCGCACTTTCCCAATGTGTCCCAGGGTAAAGTGCGTGTGTGTAGTGAGGTTGGCCAACCCTCCCATAGGAATGCATGGGGAATGTATGTGTCCATGTTAGTTCCTGATGCGTGCAGAGTGCAAGCTCGAGTTTGGGATGTGCGGACTCGTTTGATTAAATGCTGCGCGATGATGTGTGCGGCATGATTGTGTCTAGTGTGGAAGTGCCACTTCTAGAAGTTGGTGTGCCTGTGCAGTGAATGTGCTGGCTTGTGATTGGCTGGAGCTGGCTGGTGAGCCTGTCTCCAGGAGTCAGGATGGGTCTGCCCCAGTGGTGAATGGGAGATCTGCATGTTGATGGCTGGGGAGGAGTGCACCTGGGACCTGGGCTGGGCTTTCCCCACACAATGCCGGCTCCGCCCCCTGTGGTGTGTCTAAGAAGAAGTGTGGCTCAATGGTTAGAGGAGGCATACCCGGAAGCTGAGGTCAGACCCGGGTCCAGGGTTCAATTCCCAACGCGGCAGGGTCTGAGCCCAAGTGTCCATGGACTCGATAATTCTCACTTCGGTGCCTACTCGAATCACGGGTTCACACTCTGCAACTCTGGGCAATAGCTTGCTTAATCTCCACTACGGCCCCCGCGGCGGGATGCCTGACTTTCACCTTGGGGATACCCAGTACGGGTTATCTCACAGGGAAAAGCCAGGACGGGTTCCCAATGCAAGTGCCGGGACACCCCGTTGGGGTAGCTGTGCGCTATATAAGATACACTAAAAAAAAAAAAAAATGTCCCTAGCCTGGCCAGTAAATGGAAAGGGTGGCTGAGCACAACAAAGTGCTCCAAAACCAGTTGCATCTGGTTTTACCTTCACCCTGCAGCCCCAGACAAAGGATTTCACTGTATAAAAAGGGACTGTGTCCCCATGAATGTTGTTCTCTGTTCCTGACCTGAAGAGGGGAGCCTGCTGCTGCTGGGCACCAGGAGGATACCACCACTAGGGACTGCCTCCCTACCTGGAGGGCCCTGTGAGCTGGATCCTGGGCCCAGCCTTATGCCCCCTGCCTACCTTCCTACAGAACTTTGCTGGACTTTGGTCCCTGGACTTTGGGGACTCCTGCCTGCTAGCCCTAGGGAGAGCTGGCCTCTCCCCCCTCTAAATAGTGCATTACACCGCTGGAGCAGCGATCCTTTTTCTCGAGGGATTCCCCGGCGTGGGGATCCCCCTGTTGTGTTTATAATCGGCACAGTAGCCAACCCCGCAATTGTGCCAGTTTATGTCCCTAGCAGGTGCCCACCCCGCCAGGGACCTTGTGCCCGTGTATTTTTACACCTTGCCATAGCAGGTGCCCACCCCGCTTTATATTTTTCCAATTACGAGGGAGCCTACCCCTCGTCTGAAAGAAATCCCCGCTGCTGGCCCGGGGATCCTATGAGAGGCGCTGTGCCCGCCTCCACACACCCACGCTGCCATTGGCTGCTGCAGCCGCTGCCCAGAAGTACTGCCTGCCAAAGCGGAAGTGGACGGGAGCCCACCCCGCGCTCCGGTACCTTGAGGAGAAGTGAGCCAAGCAGGAAGCCACGGGAGCCTACCCCGCACTCCTGCGCCCAAGCTGAAAGCTGCCGGTGAGGAGAGAAGCCGCCGGTGAGGAGAGGAGCCGCTACCTGGAGGAGCCGCCACCTGGAGGAGCAGGCGGGGCTTCGATGTCCCCAGGAGTGAGAGCCCCGCAGCAACAGCAGACGCCGGAGACAGGAGCCCGGTACGGTGGGAGCTCGGAGCTGCCGCTGAGAGTTCTCCCGGGCGGCCCCACCTTGCAGCGGGCCGCCCCTGCATTCCGGGGTACACTGTCGTCGAGAGCCCACGAGAGGCTCAGGGGGCATTTGGTGATTCTGAGTCCCCAGAGAGGGGACTCCCACGACCCAGGGGCACTGCTTCCATAGAGCCGAGGGACTCCACTGACCCGGGGGCAATTTATTTAGGGCTCAGGGGGCGTTTTTGGGTGGTAGAGCAGCCCCAGCTGTCAGCGGGCCGCTCCCCCCAGCGAGGCTACAGTATCCAGAGCCCACGAGAGGCTCCAACGTCTGGGTATATTTGTTTCAGAGCCCACGAGGCACCAAGGGGCACAGTTGTCTTAGGCATAGAGCCTGCAAAGCTCCCACATCGTTTTTTGGTGCTATTGTTCCTGTCAGAGCCCCAAAGGAGAGCCAGGAGGCACGCTGGTGCCAGGCTCAGCTCTCCAGTTGACCAGCACTTAGTGGGCAACTGCTTCGTTTAGGCTTTGCCCAATCTTCTTTGGCGGCCTGCGCAGCCACCCTGACTTTCTGGACACAGGGCGTTTCAGCCCCTGAGAGGCCAGTTGGCCTGGGGGACAGTTCTACATGTTTTGGGCCCTATGTGATCTTTGCGCAGGTTGTGATTTACCTGCCTAATGTGATTTCTGCATCATGTGTAATGTTTTATACCTCTGAATGTATGTTATGCTTCGGAGGTTGTTTTGCCTAGTACAGTGAGGCTAGTGAGTTCATGGTTCCCTGCGTGATATTTTCCTAAGGTAGTTAGAGTTGCGTAGGTGGTACTTACCTGTTCCCAGTGGTTACTGGGTGTGTGCTACATTTGCTATTTGGTGCTACAGTTATTATAAGTTCTATGTTCTAAGTGCTATTTCTACAAAGTGCTATTCCTACAAAGTGCTGATTCTACCAAGTGCTAGTTCTAAAAAGTGTTTATTCCTCACAGTGGCGCATGTGGCCCTGTCCCATGTACCTAATCCCCTGTAAATTGTGCCTGTACCTATGGCACATTGTAAAGTGTGTATTTATCATCTAATGTGTTTTGTACAATACAAGAGTTATTTTTATATATAAACTTGTGTGGAGCTTCCTTTGTGGTGGGCCTTGGGTGTTGTTGCTGGGTGCGCGCGCAAATGCGTTACACCTTGCCTCCGAGATAAGCCTGACTGCTCGTGCCAAGCTACCAAGAGGGTGAGCAGGGGTTATCTTGGCGGGTGACTTCCTTGCCCTGATGTAGAATGGTGGTTTCTGGCTGACTTTGGTGAAAGCCTTAGCCAACCAGAAACCCATTTCTAACATTGTTGGTCAGCAGTGGGAAAAGGACTTGTGTTTGCGCTGTACCGCAGTGGCAACTGGCTGCACCACAAAACTCTGCATTTCAGATGATCACATTTTGGAGATTATTGTTTTTAAGTTTATGCTAAAAGTAATATCTTGGGAAATGTGTTTCTTGTGCACTGTGAGTTAGGTGTCACTAGCTCTGGGTGGTCTCTATCCCCTAAGTGCAGTGTGAGTTTTTCTGGATTCACAAAAGGGTGGGATCTAGTGTCCAGTACATTTGTTCCCCGCCCCGCTCCCAGAGTTTGGTACCTGTGTCACGTGTGGTCAGGTTGAGAAATCAGGGGTGGTAGAAACTGCCTTACCAGTCCGAGGGGGGGTTGTGTGTGGATGAATGGTGTGTGGCACTAGACAAGTGAGTGTGAGTTCTCTGGGATAGGGAGCCTGCTGAATACTTTGTGAATTGTGTACTCTTGCTTGAGCTCAGACTGTTTGCACGTGTCCCTGAGCGTCCTGCCCAAAATGGAGTCTGCTTTTAATTTCTGTGGTCTGCTGAGATACAGTATGGATGAGTTGGTAGAGTTCTGTGAAGAAAGAGATGTAGCAGTGAATGGGTCAGACACCCCGTCCAAACTGAGGGACAATCTGATCCTATGGCAGAAGGATGACTGGGAACGTGAGCGCAGTGAGGAAGATAGGGCCCGGGCCGCACGCCATGAGGGTGGTGGGTCTGAAGGGAGCCCTGAAGAGTCTGAAGAAGAGGAAGAAGATAACAGTGCATGGGTGCCAGCAGATAGCGAAGACCCCATAGATAGGTAGTCCCTTGCTGGGTCCAGTGTAGGGGGCAGCGTCCCATCCCTTTCCCTGTCCCTTTCCCGAGAGGAGTGGGAAGATAGGAGGAAAGAAAGGGAGCACCAGCTAGCTTTGGAACAGCTCAGGTTAGAGCATGCCCAGGCGATGGCGCAGCTGGGTGTTAAGAAGCTACAGCTAGAGACTGAGAGGGTCTTAGCGCAGGAGAGGATAGAGGAGGCTGAGAGGGCCTTCACAAGAGAAAAATTAGCTCTTGAGGGTAGATTATCCCCTGTGTGCAGTTTTAATTTTCTGGACTCCCCAGGGAGGGTTGAGTCCAGTGGTGGCAGCTATATAGACATCAGGGCAGGAAGTCCCATTCCCAGTTCCCAGAGTATGGTACCTGTTTCCCAAGAGGAGGAGTATAGGTTGAACTTCAGGGGCAGTCGGAAACTGCCTCACCAGTCTTGGGAGGACTTCACGGAGGAATGTCAGTGGGCACTGATTGAGTGGTTAGAGGTTCCCACAGGACCTGATTTTGACAAACTGTTTGACATTGTTCTCAAACAGCAGGTGCTCAGTCGTTGTTGGCCGGAGTTGCGCCAGCACCTGTTGAGGTATGACTCCTTTTGCCCTTGGACGCTTGCCAAGGAAGCAGACGCTGGGAAAGTGCCATGGGTTCTGCAAAGTCAGTGGTGAGTGATTCCGAAAGTAGTGGTTCAGGTATCTTCCAGCCTAGAGTGGTGGAAGAGGCTCAGTATAGCCCAGCTAGGTCCCAGTACAGTGAGGGTGGTGTAGGGGCTTACTACCTGTCTCAGTGGAGCGGGAGTGAGTGGTGGCTGAGAGTCCCCAGATGCCCGAAACCCTATCTCAGAACCTGGTTGGTTTCTTTAGGGAACACAGGGTTGGGGACCTAGGCTGTCCTGGTAGTCCATTTGAGGCAGATCTCCTAGTGTGTAGAGAACCAGGAGCATCTGTAAATAGAGCTCCAGTGGTTCTAGTGTCCGGCAGTGTCACTCCAGTTGGGAGGGCACAGGAGTCCGAAGTGAGGAGTTAATGGGGGATGTGTTCCCCAGTGGAAGAACCAGTGGGTCAGGGACTACCCAGTTGGGCTAAGTTCCCGTGTAGTGACCATGGTGACACCACTTCTGTTCTGGGGGATCTTCGCGCACTGTCAGATGGACAGGGGACGGGAGATCTGTACCAGACAGACAGTCACACGACATATGAGTCATGTGTCAGCCTCCGGGGATGGTGTGTAAATCCCCAGAAGTCCTGGAGTGCCAGGCATTTATTCCTCCAAAGGTTCTAGACCAGAGGTTGGAAGGCCAGGTTCAGGATCCGCCTGACCTGAAGGGTAGGACGTCTGTAACCAGGGTCCTGACCAGTTCATCTTCCAGGGGTACCGCTCCAGTTGGGAGGGTGCAGAACTCTGGAAGGGGGTGCAGAGGGTGGGAGAGCCCGCCTCTGACCCCGGTACAACCTGAGGGGTTAAACCCTAGGTTGGGAGAATGGCGTTCTAAGGGTACCCCTCGCAAGAGGAGGAGGAACCCTAGACGTAGAGGTAGGGAGAGGAGAGCCACCCCTGAGACTCCTGGTCTGCCTGAGGGTGTAGACCCTAGGCTGGAGAACCAGTGAGGGTCTAGCCCTGTCCTACATACAGGAAGAGTGGAGAATGGCTACTATGTGCCAGGGGTTACTACCCCCCACTCTGTGAATAGGCAAAGACCAGTGGCACCTGGGTGGCCTAGGTCCTGGTCTTGGGAGTACCAGTGGGGTAGCCCAGTGGTTCCAGACAGTGGTTTTAGAAGGAACCCCATGGGTTCACCGTGGCTTAGAACAGGAGGGTGTCCCTGCAGTTGGCGACCCGCGTCCGTGTTCTATTGCCCCAAGCAGGGAAGCCCATCAGGGTGGTGATTGGTCTACCCTGCGTTTTGGCTGGAAGGGGGTTGTGTTGGACTTGGCCCTTCTGGCAGGTTCACCCCTAAACTTTTTGCTTATGAATGTGACTTGGCGTTAGTGATTTCTGGCTGTGGCGCACTTTCCCACTGTGTCCCAGGGTAAAGTGGATGTGTGTAGTGAGGTTGGCCTGCCCTCCCATAGGAATGCATGGGGAATGTATGTGTCCATGTTAGTTCCTGATGCGTGCGGAGTGCAAGCTCTAGTTTGGTATGTGCGGACTCGTGTGATTAAATGCTGCGCAATTATGTGTGCGGCATGATTGTGTCTAGTGTGGAAGTACCACTTCTAGAAGTTGGTGTGCCTGTACAATAAATGTGCTGGCTTGTGATTGGCTGGAGCTAGATGGTGAGCCTGGCTCCAGGAGTCAGGAAGAGTCTGCCCCAGAGGTGAATGGGATAGCTGCATGTTGATGGCTGGGGAGGAGTGCACCTGGGACCTGAATAGGGCTGGGCTTTCCCCACACAATGCTGGCTCCGCCCCCTGTGGTGCGTCTAATGTCCCTAGCCTGGCCAGTGAATGGAAAGGGTGGCTGAGCACAACAAAGTGCTCCAAAACCAGTTGCATCTGGTTTTACCTTCACCCTGCAGCCCCAGACAAAGGATTTCACTGTATAAAAAGGGGCTGTGTCCCCATGAATGTTGTTCTCTGTTCCTGACCTGAAGAGGGGGGCCTGCTGCTGCTGGGCACCAGGAGGATACTGCCACTAGGGACTGCCTCCCTACCTGGAGGGCCCTGTGAGCTGGATCCTGGGCCCCGCCTTGCCCCCCCCTGCCTACCTTCCTAAAGAACTTTGCTGGACTTTGGTCCCTGGACTTTGGGGACTCCTGCCTGCTAGCCCTAGGGAGCGCTGGCCTCTCCCCCCTCTAAATAGTACATTGCACCGATGGAGCGGCGATCCCTTTTCTCAAGGGATTCCCCGGCATGGGGATCCCCCTGTTGTGCTTATAATCGGCGCGGGAGCCTATCCCGCAATTGTGCCGGTTTATGTCCCTAGCGGGTGCCCACCCCGCCATAGACCTTGTGCCCGTGTATTTTTACACCTTGCCATAGCGGGTGCCCACCCCGCTTTATATTTTTCCAATTACGAGGGAGCCTACCCCTCGTCTGAAAGAAATCACCGCTGCCAGCCCAGGGACCGTCAACAAACAGCTGACTGCTTTCCTCGAGGACAACAACTCGCTCGACCCCTCCCAGTCCGGATTCCGAGCCAACCACAGCACCGAGACCGCCCTCATCACTGCCACCAACGACATCAGAACCCTGATAGACAACGGGGAAACAGCCGCCCTCATCCTTCTGGACCTCTCCTCAGCCTTTGACACCGTATGCCACCGCATCCTAATACACCGCCTCAGCAACACTGGAATCCAAGGAAAGGCCCTGGAATGGATCACCTCGTTCCTCTCCGACAGAACCCAAATAGTCTGCCTCCCTCCCATCCGGTCCGCGGCCACCGAGATCATCTGCGGCGTACCGCAAGGATCTTCACTCAGTCCTACAATCTTCAATATCTACATGAGCCCCCTCGCCACCATCGCACGAAAACACAACATCAACATCATCTCCTACGCTGACGACACCCAGCGGATACTCTCCCTCACCAAGGACCCAGCCACCGCCAAAACCAACTTCCAGGAAGGAATGAAAGAGGTAGCAGACTGGATGAAGCGCAGCCGTCTCAAGCTCAACTCAGACAAGACAGAGGTCCTCATCCTTGGACAATCCCCATCTGCCTGGGACGACTCGTGGTGGCCCTCGGCGCTGGGAACAGCACCAACACCCACGGACCAGGCACGCAACCTGGGTTTTATCCTGGACTCCTCCCTCTCGATGACCAAACAAGTAAACGCCGTCTCATCCTCATGCTTCAACACCCTGCGAATGCTCCGAAATATCTTCCGATGGATCCCCACCGAAACCATAAGAACAGTCACCCAGGCCCTTGTCACCAGCCGACTGGACTACGGGAACGCCCTATATGCAGGAACCACCGCCAAACTTCAGACTCGGCTACAGTGCATACAAAACGCCTCCGCACGTCTCATCCTCAACATCCCTCGTCACAGCCACATATCCACCCACCTAAGAAACCTCCACTGGCTCCCCGTCAAGAGAAGGATCACGTTCAGACTGCTCACCCACGTACACAAAGCGCTCCACAACATGGCCCAACTACCTCAACAGCCGACTCTCGTTCTACACCCACACCCGCCAGGTTCGCTCCACCAGCCTCGCCCATGCCATCGTCCCACGAAGACGCAGACCCACCTCTGGAAGAAGATCATTCTCCTACCTGGCAGCGAAGACCTGGAAGTCCCTCCCCACTCACCTACGACTAACCCAGGAGCACCTCGGCTTTGGGGAGCACCTTAAGACCTGGCTCTTCGAGCAGTAGCACCCCCCCTAGCGCCTTGAGACCCTTATGGGTGAGTAGCGCGCTTTATAAATGGATTTATTGATCCTCTGAGAGGCGCTGTGCCCGTCTCCACACACCCGGGCCGATTTTCCATTGGCTGCCGCAGCCATAACCCGGAAGTACTGCCTGCCAAACCGGAAGAGGACGGGAGCCCACCCTGCGCTCTGGTACCTTGAGGAGAAGTGAGCCAAGCAGGAAGCCACAGGAGCCTACCCCGCGCTCCTGCGCCCAGGCTGAGAGTCGCCGGTGAGTAGAGGAGCCGCCGGTGAGGAGGGGAGCCGCCGTCTGGAGGAGCCGCCACCTGGAGGAGCAGGTGGGGCTTCGATGTCCCCAGGAGGGAGAGCCCCGCAGCAATAATAGCCGCTGGGGACAGGAGCCCGGTAAGGTGGGGGCTTGGGCTGCTGCTGAGAGTTCTCCCGGGCGGCCCCCAGTTGCAGCGGGCCGCCCCTGCAATCCTGGGCACACTGTTGTCGAGAGCCCATGAGAGGCTCAGGGGGCATTGGGTGATTCTGAGTCCCCAGGGAGGGGACTCCCACGACCCAGGGGCACTGCTTCCATAGAGCCGAGGGGCTCCATCAACTCGGGGGCAATTTCTTTAGGGCTCAGGGGGCATTTTTGGGTGGTAGAGCGGCCCCAGCTGTCAGCTGGCTGCTCCCCCAGCGAGGCTACAGTATCCAGAGCCCACGAAAGGCTCCAACGTCTTGGCATTTTTGTTTCAGAACCCACGAGGCACCAAGAGGCACAGTTGTCTTGAGCATAGAGCCTGCAAGGCTCCCACATCGTTTTTCGGTGCTATTGCTCCTGTCAGAGCCCCAAAGCAGAGCCAGGAGGCACGCTGGTGCCAGGCTCAGCTCTCCAGTTGCCCAGCACTTAGTGGGCAACTGCTTCATTTAGGCTTTGCGCAATCTTCTTTGGCGGCCTGCGCAGCTGCCCTGACTTTCTGGACACAGGGCGTTTCAGCCCCTGAGAGACCAGTTGGCCTGTGGGACAGTTCTACATGTTTTGGGCCCTTTGTGATCTTTGTGCAGGTTGTGATTTACCTGCCTAATGTGATTTCTGCATCATGTGTAATGTTTTATACCTCTGAATGTATGTGATGCTTAGGAGGTTGTTTTGCCTAGTACAGTGATGCTAGTGAGTTCATGGTTCCCTGCGTGATATTCTCCTAAGGTTGTTAGGGTTGTGTAGGTGGTACTTACCTGTTCCCAGTGGTTACTGGGTGTGTGCTACATTTGCTATTTGGTGCTACAGTTATTATAAGTTCTATGTTCTAAGTGCTATTTCTACAAAGTGCTATTCCTACAAAGTGCTGATTCTACCAAGTGCTAGTTCTAAAATGTGTTTATTCCTCACAGTGGCGCACGTGGCCCTGTCCCATGTACCTAATCCCCTGTAAATTCTGCCCTTGCCTATGGCACATTGTAAAGTGTGTATTTATTATTGAATGTGTTTTGTACAATACAAGGGTTATTTTTATATATAACCTTGTGTGGAGTTTCCTTTGTGGTAGGCCTTGGGTGTTGTTGCTGGGTGCGCGTGCAAACGCTTTACACCTTGCCTCCGAGATAAGCCTGACTGCTCGAGCCAAGCTACCAAGGGGGTGAGCAGGGGTTATCTTGGTGGGTGACTTCCTTGCCCTGACGTAGAATGGTGGTTTCTGGCTGACTTTGGCGCAAGCCTTAGCCAACCAGAAATCCCATTTCTTACAGTTGTTGTTAATATTTTGTTTGGTATTAATTTGAACCGACTGGAGTGAGAATATTAAATATGACTCCTCTACAATCCAACACTTTCCCTACTGTTGCATTCACCTCAGTCGGAATAGTAATTTCTGCCCCTTTGCTATCCAACACTTTCCCTACTGTTGCACTCACTGGTGTGGAAATAGTCATTTTACCCCTCCACTATCCAACAATTTCCCTACTGTTACAATTATTGGAGTGGGAAAAGTAATTTTTACCTCTTCACTATCCAACACTTTCCCTACTGTTGCATTGATTGGAATGGGAAAAGTACATTTTATGCCGCCACTGTCCAACACTTTCCCTACTGTTTCATTCACTGGAGTGGGAATAATAATTTTTACCCCTCTGCTACCCAACGCTTTCCCAACTGTTGCACTCACTGGAGTGGGAATAGTAATTTCTACCCTCCGCTATCCAACACTTTCCCTACTGTTGCACTGACTGGAGTGGGAGATTTAAGTTTGAAGATTTTTAAATAATTTTATGCTTTAGTTTATTATAGAATTTTTTATGAGATTTTATGTTATTGGTATATATATATATATATATATGTAAAAATGTTATATATTTTAATATTATACAATAAATTAAAAGTGTATTCATTGTTTTAACGTAAATATATATTAATTTCTATGTATGTGTTTACGTCTGTTATATTTTTTTAAATTTATGTTAAACTACTTCATGTTTTTTTATATTAATTTTACTATTTAACATATTTAGTATTTTATTTAATATATATATATTGTGTTGTCAATTTGCATAATCTAAATGCTTAGGACTTGAAACTATTAATTAACCACTCTAAAATGGCCACCAAAGTAACATTGCTAACTTGTCCTTTCTCTGTGTTAATGAATTCACGAGAAAAAATGTGATTTTGCTTTTTCCAATGCTTTAAATGGCGGCAGCCTCTGTAATGAGGTTGAAACAGGGGAAAAATGCACGTTCGCCGAAAACGCGTCCTGTTTGTGTGTTAATAAACTACATTTTCTTTAACCAGCCACGCGAGTGCAGCCGCTTCCTTCCCTGTGTGTGTGTGTGGGGGGGTTTCTCGGAGCAGATTTGTTCGCGGAGCCACCACCGCATTTCTGGACTGCACCCACTTCTGAGTGCTTGTACGGCTACGGTGGAAAAGGAGCTTGCTTATTGCCGTTGGAGCAACGCTGCAATCTGAACGACCCAGAGCAACGGAACTGCGGGAAACAACAAGGCGGGTGAGTCCTCATCGCACCAGCCCGCTTGCTGATTAAATGGGAGCACGCAGAGCTTGAGTTGTCTAAGTAATTAGCAGCCGGACTGAGTGGTACTACACAAGCGACAAATGAAATTCTTCGCCTTTCAATAAACGCACATTCAACCCGCTTGCATGCTACTGCCTTAGCGTTTGAAGACACAATGTTTTCAGACACCTCGAGAAACGAAGAAGCTAATGATGTGTTTAAATGCAGTCCAATGCAGCGCTCTGACAAACCCACCACGAATGAGGCTTCTGACTCATTTAAGGCACTGTTGAATAGAATAGAAAGACTAATGGAACGTGAAATCCGTAAATGGTGGGAAGCGACCTCACTACAGCGTTATTTAGAGGCAAAAAGAGTACCACGCGGATTACGCATCTATACCATCCCTTCTTATGAGAATCCGGACCCTGCTCTTCTCGAAGAGTGGGCAGAGTATACCGCTGAGTCAAGCGCCGGGATGTTGAAGATTCTCTTTAAGTTTGCCTGGAGCGACCGGGAGAAATGCTTGAAGGAAATAGCAGAGACAGAGGCCTTAATTGATGCAAATACCTAAACAGCAGACAAAGCTGATTTACGCGAAAAAATGAAAACTCGTCTGATCGCATGTCAAGAAAAAATCAAAACTAAGAAAGCACATGAAATTTAATTGTGATGCGAAGGACTATGAACTAGGAAGGATCCTCACTTTTGCACGCAAATTCGATACCCCACATAAGGTTCTGAGAGGAACAGCGTCACGGAATACACTATCGAAGGAGACATCGGAATCAGCTGTGAGCACCGACACAGAACAATCAGGGGAGGAAACTACCGATACAACGCTTTATCCTTTGAGTGGCAGAGGGCGTTTTTTAGAAGAGTTTCAACTTATGCGCAATTCACGACAACGAGGGGGGAGAGGCAGACCACAGTCCCAACAGAGCCGACAAAGCCGACCAACAGGAAGACAAGAAAGGGTGGCAGATACAGGAAGACAACTAGGAATGGCTACCCAGACACGCAGCCAGAGAGGCCTGCGAAAGTAGCACGATCTGCAGATCTATCTTTTGTAAATTTAACACAATACAAGCTAACTAAAGACCAAGAAAGTGTGCTGAAAAAAGGCATGACCTTCTGACCCTCTAAAAAATTGGAATACACCCAAGATCGTATTGACTTGTATCTTTTCTCCCGCAAATTGAAACTGCAAAAATTCTTTAAATTACGCGCTGAAAATCGACCACCCTCTGAAGCAACATCCAGTGCTCACACTGAACTTTCCAACTTCACAGGCAGTGATCTAAGAGCAATGCAACTGATTTCTAGCCAATACCAACTGACTCCCAGGACCCTCAAATGAACGTGATGGAAGCCATGAGATTTGGCATCAAACAAAGATCAGCACCAACAAATTTTAAATCGAAATCTACTTTCATACCAACATCAGCTTATGATGCTATCGATGTATTTGAAGAAGCAGTAAATCAAGATCTCTTGAGAATGAGAACTACAGCGCCTAGCCTACAATATAATATAACCAGAGGACAACAAAAGGCTCTAAAAGAATTACAGAATAATCATCAGTTAATAGTTAAACCCTCTGATAAAGGCGGCAATGTGGTATTGATGGCGAGAGAATATTATACGCAGGAGGCGATGCGTCAATTGTCGGAAGGTAACTGCTATCAAAAAATCAACTGAGATGACTACATCAGAAGTATTGATCAATACCATAAACTACTTGTGAAATGGACAGAGATAGGCATGATTAATGGCAAGGAACATAAATTCCTAACTTGTCCTTATCCTGTAACATCCACATTTTACCATTTGCCAAAAATACACAAGACATCTAACGACCGCCAGGAAGACCTGTCGTCTCCTCAATCGACTGCTTAACCGACTCCATGTCCCAGTACATTGATCATTTCCTTGCAGACTTTGTCAAAACTTTGCCTTCCTACATACAAGATTCTACTCACTTCATTTAGAATATTATGGACATACCATGGGAACCTGACTTGTGGATGATCACATTAGACATAACCAGTCTGTATACCGTGATTGATCACCAAAAGGGTATGCAGGCAGTCCGGTATTTTCTTAAGGGAAGATCACTTGAATATTCTGAACACAATGAATTGCTTTTGGAATTTGTTGACTTTGTTCTTCACAATAATATCTTTCTCTTTGACAAACAGCATTACCGGCAGGTAAGGGGGACTGCGATGGGCACCTGCTTCGCCCCCAGCTACGCAAACTTGTTTGTGGGCTGGTGGGAGAAGCAGGTGGCCTGGGCGGGACCTCTCAATGAATATGTGAATTGTACTGTATTATGGAATAGGTACATAGACGATCTATTTATCCTTTGGAAGGGTCCCAAATCACAAGCAGAGGCTTATATTGATCAACTAAATAAGATTTCTCTTAACCTCCACTTCAGTGGACCGATGAGCCAGACTATGGTATCCTTTTTAGACCTGCAAGTATTCATTCACGATGGTAGACTATGTACCAAGCTGTTTGGGAAATCCACAGCGGGTAATTCAACTTTAGAGGCAAGCAGCAGTCATCAGAAATCATTGAAGAATAGTATCCCCTATGGGGAACTACTTCGCCTCAAGAGGAATTGTTCAAATGATATGGATTTTGAACAAGCAGCAACAGATGCTATTGATCGTTTTAAGGTCAGGATACAAGAGTGGGTTACTCAGTAAAACTTTGGAAAAAGTAAAGAAAATCTCACGCAGCAGCCTTTTGAAAGCACTCGGACCCCCCTCTGAATGTGATGTAAAATCGAGTAGATTTATCACCACATTCTCTGGAGAAGCTGAGGGACTAAGAGATATTACATCGAAACTGGCATATACTTAAGGCAGATCTGATGATTGGTAAGGACTTACCATAACAACCACAGATTACCTTCAGACGAAGCAGATCACTGAAAGATCATTTAGTGAAGAGTCATTATGAACCAGTCCCTTTTGTCCCTAGGCTAGATGCTATGACAGGATTTTTTCCTTGCTCAAAATGCAAGGTGTGCAAGAATAGCACAAAGGTACAAACATTCCAATTACCAGGCAAAAATGTGACGAAAAATATCAATCACTTTCTGACCTGTACCACACCTTTTTGTGTTTATTGTTTAGTATGTCCCTGCATGAAAATGTATGTTGGCAGCACTAAACATCCTGCCAAAAAGAGAATTCTAGAACATGCTCGAGCTATCGAGAACAGGATCCCACATATCCAGTGGTCCGTCATTTCTCTGAAATTCTCAATGTTGACCGCTCATTGTTAAAGTTTTACTGTATTGACCATGTCCCAGTGAGTGAACGGGGTGGAGATAGACTACAAAAATTACGCAGACTCGAATCGTGGTACATTATTGATTTGCATACCATAATTCCCTTCGGTCTTAATTCTGAAGAGGAACTTTCAATACACTTGGGCTAACAATGCCATGTTCCCTTAGGCCCATTAGGTTAAGTTCTCTCTGTTTGTACCAACAAATAATTATCTGTACCAAATGTAATCAGGATGGGTATTGACCAAGATTTAAAAATTGTGCCATGTATCATTATGTCTATAGCTGAATAATCTTGCTAATCTTCACTTTATCTGCATCAATTAGACACACCATCAGGATAGTGATTTTGCCCATACAGGGCTCAATTGTGTTGTCAATTTGCATAATCTAAATGCTTAGGACTTTAAACTATTAATTATGGCCTTAGAGTTATCATTTATTGTAATCTTGAATTGAAACGCTAATACTATGAGTATTATTGTGCAGTGTTATGATTGTTTTCTTAACTGCATATAACCACTCTAAAATGGCCGCCAAAGTAACATTGCTGACTTGTCCTTTCTCTGTGTTAATGAATTCACGAGAAAAAATGTGATTTTGCTTTTTCAAATACTTTAAATGGCGGCAGCCTCTGTAATGAGGTTGAAACAGGGGAAAAAGGCACGTTCGCCAAAACGCGTCCTGTTTGTGCATTAATAAACTAAATTTTCCTTAACCAGCCACGCGAGTGCGGCCGCTTCCTTCCCTGTGTGGGGGGGTGTTCTCGAAGCAGATATATATATATATATATATATATATATATATATATATATATATATATATATATATATATATATATATATATTTATTTATTAATCGATGTTTTGTACAACTATATTTTTTACATCGATATTTTTTCCTGATATTTTTGTACTTACCTGTTTAAGTATAGGGAGTCAATTTTTTTGCATTCTATATTTTTTCATCGATATTTTTTACTTTCCTATTTTGTACATCGATATCCTCTCAGTGAACCGGTTTTTAGCAATATAAGCAGCATTTGAGATGCGTAATTACAATGCATCCCAATGACCAATGCATGCTTCTTGCATTCAGATTCATATTTGTATACTTGCATTGCCATTTGTCAAACCAGGGTCCTCATCTTCAACTTGTTAAAGATATTAAAGCTGTTGTACAATATTTTGCAGGGGCACCTTCCTGCACAAAAACAATCCATAGAGGCCTTTCCTCTTTTTACGTGTGCTGCTGAATGCAGCACACGTAAAAAGAGGAAAGAAAGAGGAGAAATAAATATATTTCTCCTTCTTACACCTCATCTTGGGAGACATGTCTTTTTGGCGCATTCCCAGGTTTAGTAAAACTGGGAATGCATCAAAAAACACATGGTTTGTGTGGGAACACCCACCGCAACGCCCATGGAACACCTCCCTTGCGCAGAGTAATGCAACACAGTGATTTGTACTGTGTTGCATCACTTCATATTTTTTAAGCCATTTAGAACCTTGCAAAGTGGTTTTGTGTGGCTTTGTTAATATGATTTACAGCTTTGCGTTGTGCATGTACCACGTTGGATGGTGCAAGGATGATGCAAAGCTCTCATAAATATGCCCCTTGGTGTTATGTCACCTTCCTAGGGTGAGCCTATTTCCAAGGGAGAGATAGCTCTCTCTTCTGTGTGTAACATCATATATTATATTTGCTGCACGAAGTATATGCGATGGATTGTCTAATGAGCAGCTTTCACTATGGTTTTTTAAAAAACTTTGTGAATTCATCTTTGCTACTTGTGAAAATGCACTATAATCTTTCTATATCGCTCAGATGTCACTGTTTAGAGGGATCTAGATGTGCCTGATTGGCTGTGACCCTCTTTGTTATTGTAATTTTCTGTACATTGAATTTCTATTGGCTGATATCCAAGCGTATATCATACTGATTTAGTTTAAACTGCAATATCGTTATGTTAATACACATATGTGAAACCTACTGTGGAGCAAACAATATTAATGCACATTTTTAGTTTCTTGACTCTAACCTTCCTTTCATTTGTCTTATTCCTGGTTCTCCTTTACCATCCTGTCACAGTTGCTTTCCTTTAGCCTTTAGTTATTTCCTGCATTCCCAGCACTTTTCTCTACTTTTTCTGCTATCATTTGTGTTTAATTCTGCTTCTTCTTCCTGTGCCCTAGCTCTTACCCCTCTTACCTCTCCTGCTCTTTTTCCTATATCTTCTGCTTTTCGTTAATGTTTTATGCATTTGGAGCTCGTACTTCTAGTTCTCCACTCTCTGTTCATGCATCCTTTGCCATTATTCCAGATATCCGAGCGCGTGTCTTTGACCTAAAAATTCCTTTAATTGATCCTATTTCCATTTCTCTACCCAGTCATTTACTCCTATGTAACTCGTTTTTTTTACTTGTCTGATCCATGTGCCTCGTCCCATTGGCCTCATGCCACTCCATTCTTCCTGTAGCTTGGATCTATGTGGCCTTTTTAGGTCTCGCCTAAAAGACAGCAAAAGCTGTCTCTTGGGGAAAAGACCTATTAAGAGCTTTTATTGTTTGCCATTACTTGACTTTATTCACTATTATGTGCTTGCTTTTTATTTGTGTCCATGCGTTGTATTTACTTCTCTTTTTGTGTTTGTCTCTTTGCTGGAGCATGGATGCATTAGTTGTGTCTTAACACTGTTCACTTTAGAAGCACTACTTTTATCATTTTGTTTAAGCACTGCATGAGAGTGCATGTGTTCACCAGCTGTCTCCCTTGTGTACTGCTCTTCTTCTCTCCTGCTATGCCCTCTTGCCGGTGTGCTTCTCCCTGCCCCCTCACCTTTGTGTGCTTCTCCTCCACAAATTTCTTTCTCACCTGTGTACCTCAAGCTACAAGCTCCACATCTCTCTCTGTAGGCCATGTGCTTCCATTCCCCCATTGGTCCATGTTCGTCTCTTGCCTGTGTTGCTTCCCCACTGCCCTCTTTGTTGCTTCCCACACCCCCTCTGTGTTTCTTTTCCCCACCCTATACACCACTACACTTTGCATGACTGCACTCTAATCAGCATCACTTCACTCTACGCCACTGCACCCTATTCCAATGCACTCTATGAAACTCACTCTACTCTGCAACACTGTACTCTATCCCACTGCACTCTATTCCTCTCTACTCTGACCCATCTTAGCCACTGCACTCTACACCAATCTACTCTACTTTTCTCCACTCTACTCTACAACACTCTACCGTGCACCAGTCTACTCTACGCCACTGCACTCTACACACTCTACTCTGCACAACTCTACTCTATTTCTCTGCACTCTATGCAACTCTACACTGCACCAGTCAGCTCTATTCCACTGCACTCTACGCAACTGCACTCCATCCCACTCTCTTCTGCATTTCTCTACTTTAAATGTAAATGTAAATGTACAGGAATTTATATAGTGCAAATCACCAACCGGTTTCTAAGCGCTTGCTTAGGGAACCCGTCCTGGTATTCCCCTGTGAGATAGTCCCGGCAGGGTATCCGCAAGGTGAAAGCCAGGCATCCCGCCGTGAGGGGCCGTTGTGGAGATTAAGCAAACTATTGCCCAGAGTCGCAGAGTGTGAACCCGTGAATCGAGTAGGCACCGGAGCGAGAATTGTCGAGTCCATGGACATTTTAGGACTCAAGACCCCGCCGAGCCGGGAATTGAACCCTGGTCCCGGGCTGACCTCTGCTTCCAGGTCTGCCTCCTCTAACCAGTGAGCCACACTTCTCCACTACACAGCACTTTACGCCACTCCACTCTACGCCACCGTACTCTGCTATGCACCACTCTACTCTATGCCACTACACCTCTCTACTCTACCCTGCACCACTCTACTCTAAGTCACTGCCCCCTATGCCCCCCTACATTGCACCAGTCAACTCTATGCCACTGCACTCTATACAACCGTGCTCTATGCCCCTCTTTTCTACTCTGCACCACTCTACTTTATGCCACAGCACTCTACATCACTCCACTCACCACCACCCTGCTCTGCAATCCTCTACTCTATGTCACTGCACTCTACACCTCTCTACTCTACCCTGAACCATTCTACTCTATTTCACTGGACTTTATGCCACTCTGCATTGCACCAGTCAACTCTATGCCACTTTACTTTACACAACTGTGCACTATGCCACTCTCCTCTGCTCTGCACCACTTCACCCTATGCTACTGCACCCTATGCCACTCTAATCTACTCTATACTACTGTGTATGAAACGAAGAAGCTAATGATGTGTTTAAATGCAGTCCAATGCAGCGCTCTGACAAACCCACCACGAATGAGGCTTCTGACTCATTTAAGGCACTGTTGAATAGAATAGAAAGACTAATGGAACGTGAAATCCGTAAATGGTGGGAAGCGACCTCACTACAGCGTTATTTAGAGGCAAAAAGAGTACCACGCGGATTACGCATCTATACCATCCCTTCTTATGAGAATCCGGACCCTGCTCTTCTCGAAGAGTGGGCAGAGTATACCGCTGAGTCAAGCGCCGGGATGTTGAAGATTCTCTTTAAGTTTGCCTGGAGCGACCGGGAGAAATGCTTGAAGGAAATAGCAGAGACAGAGGCCTTAATTGATGCAAATACCTAAACAGCAGACAAAGCTGATTTACGCGAAAAAATGAAAACTCGTCTGATCGCATGTCAAGAAAAAATCAAAACTAAGAAAGCACATGAAATTTAATTGTGATGCGAAGGACTATGAACTAGGAAGGATCCTCACTTTTGCACGCAAATTCGATACCCCACATAAGGTTCTGAGAGGAACAGCGTCACGGAATACACTATCGAAGGAGACATCGGAATCAGCTGTGAGCACCGACACAGAACAATCAGGGGAGGAAACTACCGATACAACGCTTTATCCTTTGAGTGGCAGAGGGCGTTTTTTAGAAGAGTTTCAACTTATGCGCAATTCACGACAACGAGGGGGGAGAGGCAGACCACAGTCCCAACAGAGCCGACAAAGCCGACCAACAGGAAGACAAGAAAGGGTGGCAGATACAGGAAGACAACTAGGAATGGCTACCCAGACACGCAGCCAGAGAGGCCTGCGAAAGTAGCACGATCTGCAGATCTATCTTTTGTAAATTTAACACAATACAAGCTAACTAAAGACCAAGAAAGTGTGCTGAAAAAAGGCATGACCTTCTGACCCTCTAAAAAATTGGAATACACCCAAGATCGTATTGACTTGTATCTTTTCTCCCGCAAATTGAAACTGCAAAAATTCTTTAAATTACGCGCTGAAAATCGACCACCCTCTGAAGCAACATCCAGTGCTCACACTGAACTTTCCAACTTCACAGGCAGTGATCTAAGAGCAATGCAACTGATTTCTAGCCAATACCAACTGACTCCCAGGACCCTCAAATGAACGTGATGGAAGCCATGAGATTTGGCATCAAACAAAGATCAGCACCAACAAATTTTAAATCGAAATCTACTTTCATACCAACATCAGCTTATGATGCTATCGATGTATTTGAAGAAGCAGTAAATCAAGATCTCTTGAGAATGAGAACTACAGCGCCTAGCCTACAATATAATATAACCAGAGGACAACAAAAGGCTCTAAAAGAATTACAGAATAATCATCAGTTAATAGTTAAACCCTCTGATAAAGGCGGCAATGTGGTATTGATGGCGAGAGAATATTATACGCAGGAGGCGATGCGTCAATTGTCGGAAGGTAACTGCTATCAAAAAATCAACTGAGATGACTACATCAGAAGTATTGATCAATACCATAAACTACTTGTGAAATGGACAGAGATAGGCATGATTAATGGCAAGGAACATAAATTCATAACTTGTCCTTATCCTGTAACATCCACATTTTACCATTTGCCAAAAATACACAAGACATCTAACGACCGCCAGGAAGACCTGTCGTCTCCTCAATCGACTGCTTAACCGACTCCATGTCCCAGTACATTGATCATTTCCTTGCAGACTTTGTCAAAACTTTGCCTTCCTACATACAAGATTCTACTCACTTCATTTAGAATATTATGGACATACCATGGGAACCTGACTTGTGGATGATCACATTAGACATAACCAGTCTGTATACCGTGATTGATCACCAAAAGGGTATGCAGGCAGTCCGGTATTTTCTTAAGGGAAGATCACTTGAATATTCTGAACACAATGAATTGCTTTTGGAATTTGTTGACTTTGTTCTTCACAATAATATCTTTCTCTTTGACAAACAGCATTACCGGCAGGTAAGGGGGACTGCGATGGGCACCTGCTTCGCCCCCAGCTACGCAAACTTGTTTGTGGGCTGGTGGGAGAAGCAGGTGGCCTGGGCGGGACCTCTCAATGAATATGTGAATTGTACTGTATTATGGAATAGGTACATAGACGATCTATTTATCCTTTGGAAGGGTCCCAAATCACAAGCAGAGGCTTATATTGATCAACTAAATAAGATTTCTCTTAACCTCCACTTCAGTGGACCGATGAGCCAGACTATGGTATCCTTTTTAGACCTGCAAGTATTCATTCACGATGGTAGACTATGTACCAAGCTGTTTGGGAAATCCACAGCGGGTAATTCAACTTTAGAGGCAAGCAGCAGTCATCAGAAATCATTGAAGAATAGTATCCCCTATGGGGAACTACTTCGCCTCAAGAGGAATTGTTCAAATGATATGGATTTTGAACAAGCAGCAACAGATGCTATTGATCGTTTTAAGGTCAGGATACAAGAGTGGGTTACTCAGTAAAACTTTGGAAAAAGTAAAGAAAATCTCACGCAGCAGCCTTTTGAAAGCACTCGGACCCCCCTCTGAATGTGATGTAAAATCGAGTAGATTTATCACCACATTCTCTGGAGAAGCTGAGGGACTAAGAGATATTACATCGAAACTGGCATATACTTAAGGCAGATCTGATGATTGGTAAGGACTTACCATAACAACCACAGATTACCTTCAGACGAAGCAGATCACTGAAAGATCATTTAGTGAAGAGTCATTATGAACCAGTCCCTTTTGTCCCTAGGCTAGATGCTATGACAGGATTTTTTCCTTGCTCAAAATGCAAGGTGTGCAAGAATAGCACAAAGGTACAAACATTCCAATTACCAGGCAAAAATGTGACGAAAAATATCAATCACTTTCTGACCTGTACCACACCTTTTTGTGTTTATTGTTTAGTATGTCCCTGCATGAAAATGTATGTTGGCAGCACTAAACATCCTGCCAAAAAGAGAATTCTAGAACATGCTCGAGCTATCGAGAACAGGATCCCACATATCCAGTGGTCCGTCATTTCTCTGAAATTCTCAATGTTGACCGCTCATTGTTAAAGTTTTACTGTATTGACCATGTCCCAGTGAGTGAACGGGGTGGAGATAGACTACAAAAATTACGCAGACTCGAATCGTGGTACATTATTGATTTGCATACCATAATTCCCTTCGGTCTTAATTCTGAAGAGGAACTTTCAATACACTTGGGCTAACAATGCCATGTTCCCTTAGGCCCATTAGGTTAAGTTCTCTCTGTTTGTACCAACAATTAATTATCTGTACCAAATGTAATCAGGATGGGTATTGACCAAGATTTAAAAATTGTGCCATGTATCATTATGTCTATAGCTGAATAATCTTGCTAATCTTCACTTTATCTGCATCAATTAGACACACCATCAGGATAGTGATTTTGCCCATACAGGGCTCAATTGTGTTGTCAATTTGCATAATCTAAATGCTTAGGACTTTAAACTATTAATTATGGCCTTAGAGTTATCATTTATTGTAATCTTGAATTGAAACGCTAATACTATGAGTATTATTGTGCAGTGTTATGATTGTTTTCTTAACTGCATATAACCACTCTAAAATGGCCGCCAAAGTAACATTGCTGACTTGTCCTTTCTCTGTGTTAATGAATTCACGAGAAAAAATGTGATTTTGCTTTTTCAAATACTTTAAATGGCGGCAGCCTCTGTAATGAGGTTGAAACAGGGGAAAAAGGCACGTTCGCCAAAACGCGTCCTGTTTGTGCATTAATAAACTAAATTTTCCTTAACCAGCCACGCGAGTGCGGCCGCTTCCTTCCCTGTGTGGGGGGGTGTTCTCGAAGCAGATATATATATATATATATAGATTCCAACCGGAGGTTGATGCGGCGCTTCCACAACAAACCCAGTACGCAGACACAGATGGATAAATCCACAGCCAGACTTCTTCAAGGTATTTCTTCGTCCTTTATTTCATATAACGTGCAGAGGTGCAACACACTGCCAAACAGACGCGTTTCGGGCGTGAACGCCCTTGCTCACTGTCAGCGGGTAAGCGGTATATGCATGGTTTAAATACATTGGTTGATTGTTCAAAAGCGCCAAAAAACCCCCATTCAGTAACATTGAACTAAAAAGAGGACTAAGGCTGCAACCTATTTACATTATATGTGATTAGTGGTTCGGCCATGTCAAAGCGGAGCCAAGTTAAAAGTTTTTGTGCAAAGACATTGAAAAACATACAATAAAGAATCATCCCATAATACCAGGGACTGAGGTACGACTTTTAACAACCAATGCAAGGAATTATTTACATAAAGTGCAACTTTTTAGCAGCATTAATGTAAACATATTACACGTGCAAATACGCAAAATTATTAGCTGTGCAAATACGCAACATATTAACTGTACAAATACAATAATTTATACAATAAAACAATAAATGTATATACATTATAAAGTGCAAATGCTTAGCAGCCTAATCTTATGTAAACATTATACGTGCAAATACGCAAAGTTACCAAATTGTATAAATATGCAATAAGTTAATTATGCATCTCATATATATACACCATAATAATGTAATCGAGTCCTTGCATTTTAAATGTTTCATACCACAAACTGTCTACAACATATGGGCAATGTTTAACGATTCCATTGTATGTCCAAACTTTATCAAGTGCATAATCTTGAGTTGGTTACCACTGTTGTGTTTAACTAATCAGTATATATATATATATATATATATATATATATATATATATATATATATATATATATATATATATATATATATATATATATATATATATATAATGCCCTAATGCGACAAATTAAAGGTTACCTGGAATCCCCGTTGTTGTCCTCTGGTCTTTTCTTCTGGAGGGACTTTACTTGGATAATTTTCACGAGCTGTGCCTTGGCGCGTGCAAACAGAGGACCCGCTGCTTAAGTGGCCCGCAAACAGTGAAGGCATCGTGGCAAAATCCACCAAGGTATTGGTAGTTTGCAAGGGTCCACCGCGAGAAACACTATGGACATGGGGCTGCTGCTGAATGCAGTCTGACATTGCACAGAGACGCTGGATCACTGCATCACGACGTCACGGCTCCGTCCAAAACTGCTCTTGGGTTTGCAGCGGTGGGGACCCGAGGTGGCCTTTCACGTCTGTTATTTACGGGACTGTCTGGACTCAAATTTGTCCCCTTCCCCCCTTGGCAACAGGTACATCAAGGCGCACTGAAGCATTAGCTTCCTCCGCACTAACTTTGAACTGATGAGTGCATTCTGGGATATGGAGTCCTGGAGGTAACAACCACAGCTGCATAACATCAAGGCGGAGCCTGCATGACTCTAAATACTCGGAGTTACCGCGATGGCCATGAGAGGAAAAAGACAGACCTATGGCATGGTTAGGCATCTGATGAAGGCAACGAAAACGCCGAAATGCATTATGCCCTAATGCGACAAATTAAAGGTTACCTGGAATCCCCGTTGTTGTCCTCTGGTCTTTTCTTCTGGAGGGACTTTACTTGGATAATTTTCACGAGCTGTGCCTTGGCGCGTGCAAACAGAGGACCCACTGCTTAAGGGGCCCGCAAACAGTGAAGGCATCGTGGCAAAATCCACCAAGGTATTGGTAGTTTGCAAGGGTCCACCGCGAGAAACACTATGGACATGGGGCTGCTGCTGAATGCAGTCTGACATTGCACAGAGACGCTGGATCACTGCATCACGACGTCACGGCTCCGTCCAAAACTGCTCTTGGGTTTGCAGCGGTGGGGACCCGAGGTGGCCTTTCACGTCTGTTATTTACGGGACTGTCTGGACTCAAATTTGTCCCCTTCCCCCCTTGGCAACAGGTACATCAAGGCGCACTGAAGCATTAGCTTCCTCCGCACTAACTTTGAACTGATGAGTGCATTCTGGGATATGGAGTCCTGGAGGTAACAACCACAGCTGCATAACATCAAGGCGGAGCCTGCATGACTCTAAATACTCGGAGTTACCGCGATGGCCATGAGAGGAAAAAGACAGACCTATGGCATGGTTAGGCATCTGATGAAGGCAACGAAAACGCCGAAATGCATTATGCCCTAATGCGACAAATTAAAGGTTACCTGGAATCCCCGTTGTTGTCCTCTGGTCTTTTCTTCTGGAGGGACTTTACTTGGATAATTTTCACGAGCTGTGCCTTGGCGCGTGCAAACAGAGGACCCGCTGCTTAAGTGGCCCGCAAACAGTGAAGGCATCGTGGCAAAATCCACCAAGGTATTGGTAGTTTGCAAGGGTCCACCGCGAGAAACACTATGGACATGGGGCTGCTGCTGAATGCAGTCTGACATTGCACAGAGACGCTGGATCACTGCATCACGACGTCACGGCTCCGTCCAAAACTGCTCTTGGGTTTGCAGCGGTGGGGACCCGAGGTGGCCTTTCACGTCTGTTATTTACGGGACTGTCTGGACTCAAATTTGTCCCCTTCCCCCCTTGGCAACAGGTACATCAAGGCGCACTGAAGCATTAGCTTCCTCCGCACTAACTTTGAACTGATGAGTGCATTCTGGGATATGGAGTCCTGGAGGTAACAACCACAGCTGCATAACATCAAGGCGGAGCCTGCATGACTCTAAATACTCGGAGTTACCGCGATGGCCATGAGAGGAAAAAGACAGACCTATGGCATGGTTAGGCATCTGATGAAGGCAACGAAAACGCCGAAATGCATTATGCCCTAATGCGACAAATTAAAGGTTACCTGGAATCCCCGTTGTTGTCCTCTGGTCTTTTCTTCTGGAGGGACTTTACTTGGATAATTTTCACGAGCTGTGCCTTGGCGCGTGCAAACAGAGGACCCGCTGCTTAAGTGGCCCGCAAACAGTGAAGGCATCGTGGCAAAATCCACCAAGGTATTGGTAGTTTGCAAGGGTCCACCGCGAGAAACACTATGGACATGGGGCTGCTGCTGAATGCAGTCTGACATTGCACAGAGACGCTGGATCACTGCATCACGACGTCACGGCTCCGTCCAAAACTGCTCTTGGGTTTGCAGCGGTGGGGACCCGAGGTGGCCTTTCACTTCTGTTATTTACGGGACTGTCTGGACTCAAATTTGTCCCCTTCCCCCCTTGGCAACAGGTACATCAAGGCGCACTGAAGCATTAGCTTCCTCCGCACTAACTTTGAACTGATGAGTGCATTCTGGGATATGGAGTCCTGGAGGTAACAACCACAGCTGCATAACATCAAGGCGGAGCCTGCATGACTCTAAATACTCGGAGTTACCGCGATGGCCATGAGAGGAAAAAGACAGACCTATGGCATGGTTAGGCATCTGATGAAGGCAACGAAAACGCCGAAATGCATTATGCCCTAATGCGACAAATTAAAGGTTACCTGGAATCCCCGTTGTTGTCCTCTGGTCTTTTCTTCTGGAGGGACTTTACTTGGATATATATATATATATATATATATATATATATATATATATATATATATATATATATATATATATATATATATATATATATATATATATATATATTTATTTATTTATTAATCGATGTTTTGTACAACTATATTTTTTACATCGATATTTTTTCCTGATATTTTTGTACTTACCTGTTTAAGTATAGGGAGTCAATTTTTTTGCATTCTATATTTTTTCATCGATATTTTTTACTTTCCTATTTTGTACATCGATATCCTCTCAGTGAACCGGTTTTTAGCAATATAAGCAGCATTTGAGATGCGTAATTACAATGTATCCCAATGACCAATGCATGCTTCTTGCATTCAGATTCATATTTGTATACTTGCATTGGCATTTGTCAAACCAGGGTCCTCATCTTCAACTTGTTAAAGATATTAAACCTGGTTACAATATTTTGCAGGGGCACCTTCCTGCACAAAAACAATCCATAGAGGCCTTTCCTCTTTTTACGTGTGCTGCTGAATGCAGCACACGTAAAAAGAGGAAAGAAAGAGGAGAAATAAATATATTTCTCCTTCTTACACCTCATCTTGGGAGACATGTCTTTTTGGCGCATTCCCAGGTTTAGTAAAACTGGGAATGCATCAAAAAACACATGGTTTGTGTGGGAACACCCACCGCAACGCCCATGGAACACCTCCCTTGCGCAGAGTAATGCAACACAGTGATTTGTACTGTGTTGCATCACTTCATATTTTTTAAGCCATTTAGAACCTTGCAAAGTGGTTTTGTGTGGCTTTGTTAATATGATTTACAGCTTTGCGTTGTGCATGTACCACGTTGGATGGTGCAAGGATGATGCAAAGCTCTCATAAATATGCCCCTTGGTGTTATGTCACCTTCCTAGGGTGAGCCTATTTCCAAGGGAGAGATAGCTCTCTCTTCTGTGTGTAACATCATATATTATATTTGCTGCACGAAGTATATGCGATGGATTGTCTAATGAGCAGCTTTCACTATGGTTTTTTAAAAAACTTTGTGAATTCATCTTTGCTACTTGTGAAAATGCACTATAATCTTTCTATATCGCTCAGATGTCACTGTTTAGAGGGATCTAGATGTGCCTGATTGGCTGTGACCCTCTTTGTTATTGTAATTTTCTGTACATTGAATTTCTATTGGCTGATATCCAAGCGTATATCATACTGATTTAGTTTAAACTGCAATATCGTTATGTTAATACACATATGTGAAACCTACTGTGGAGCAAACAATATTAATGCACATTTTTAGTTTCTTGACTCTAACCTTCCTTTCATTTGTCTTATTCCTGGTTCTCCTTTACCATCCTGTCACAGTTGCTTTCCTTTAGCCTTTAGTTATTTCCTGCATTCCCAGCACTTTTCTCTACTTTTTCTGCTATCATTTGTGTTTAATTCTGCTTCTTCTTCCTGTGCCCTAGCTCTTACCCCTCTTACCTCTCCTGCTCTTTTTCCTATATCTTCTGCTTTTCGTTAATGTTTTATGCATTTGGAGCTCGTACTTCTAGTTCTCCACTCTCTGTTCATGCATCCTTTGCCATTATTCCAGATATCCGAGCGCGTGTCTTTGACCTAAAAATTCCTTTAATTGATCCTATTTCCATTTCTCTACCCAGTCATTTACTCCTATGTAACTCGTTTTTTTTACTTGTCTGATCCATGTGCCTCGTCCCATTGGCCTCATGCCACTCCATTCTTCCTGTAGCTTGGATCTATGTGGCCTTTTTAGGTCTCGCCTAAAAGACAGCAAAAGCTGTCTCTTGGGGAAAAGACCTATTAAGAGCTTTTATTGTTTGCCATTACTTGACTTTATTCACTATTATGTGCTTGCTTTTTATTTGTGTCCATGCGTTGTATTTACTTCTCTTTTTGTGTTTGTCTCTTTGCTGGAGCATGGATGCATTAGTTGTGTCTTAACACTGTTCACTTTAGAAGCACTACTTTTATCATTTTGTTTAAGCACTGCATGAGAGTGCATGTGTTCACCAGCTGTCTCCCTTGTGTACTGCTCTTCTTCTCTCCTGCTATGCCCTCTTGCCGGTGTGCTTCTCCCTGCCCCCTCACCTTTGTGTGCTTCTCCTCCACAAATTTCTTTCTCACCTGTGTACCTCAAGCTACAAGCTCCACATCTCTCTCTGTAGGCCATGTGCTTCCATTCCCCCATTGGTCCATGTTCGTCTCTTGCCTGTGTTGCTTCCCCACTGCCCTCTTTGTTGCTTCCCACACCCCCTCTGTGTTTCTTTTCCCCACCCTATACACCACTACACTTTGCATGACTGCACTCTAATCAGCATCACTTCACTCTACGCCACTGCACCCTATTCCAATGCACTCTATGAAACTCACTCTACTCTGCAACACTGTACTCTATCCCACTGCACTCTATTCCTCTCTACTCTGACCCATCTTAGCCACTGCACTCTACACCAATCTACTCTACTTTTCTCCACTCTACTCTACAACACTCTACCGTGCACCAGTCTACTCTACGCCACTGCACTCTACACACTCTACTCTGCACAACTCTACTCTATTTCTCTGCACTCTATGCAACTCTACACTGCACCAGTCAGCTCTATTCCACTGCACTCTACGCAACTGCACTCCATCCCACTCTCTTCTGCATTTCTCTACTTTAAATGTAAATGTAAATGTACAGGAATTTATATAGTGCAAATCACCAACCGGTTTCTAAGCGCTTGCTTAGGGAACCCGTCCTGGTATTCCCCTGTGAGATAGTCCCGGCAGGGTATCCGCAAGGTGAAAGCCAGGCATCCCGCCGTGAGGGGCCGTTGTGGAGATTAAGCAAACTATTGCCCAGAGTCGCAGAGTGTGAACCCGTGAATCGAGTAGGCACCGGAGCGAGAATTGTCGAGTCCATGGACATTTTAGGACTCAAGACCCCGCCGAGCCGGGAATTGAACCCTGGTCCCGGGCTGACCTCTGCTTCCAGGTCTGCCTCCTCTAACCAGTGAGCCACACTTCTCCACTACACAGCACTTTACGCCACTCCACTCTACGCCACCGTACTCTGCTATGCACCACTCTACTCTATGCCACTACACCTCTCTACTCTACCCTGCACCACTCTACTCTAAGTCACTGCCCCCTATGCCCCCCTACATTGCACCAGTCAACTCTATGCCACTGCACTCTATACAACCGTGCTCTATGCCCCTCTTTTCTACTCTGCACCACTCTACTTTATGCCACAGCACTCTACATCACTCCACTCACCACCACCCTGCTCTGCAATCCTCTACTCTATGTCACTGCACTCTACACCTCTCTACTCTACCCTGAACCATTCTACTCTATTTCACTGGACTTTATGCCACTCTGCATTGCACCAGTCAACTCTATGCCACTTTACTTTACACAACTGTGCACTATGCCACTCTCCTCTGCTCTGCACCACTTCACCCTATGCTACTGCACCCTATGCCACTCTAATCTACTCTATACTACTGTATTCTATACCACTGCATGCTACTCTACGCTCCACCACTGCACTCTATGTCACTTCACTCTACGTTTTTTCACTCTACACCACTCAACTCTATTCTGCACAACCCTACACCAACTGCATTCTGCACCACTGTACTCTACACCACAGCATTCTATTCCACTCTACTCTACTCTGCACCACTCTACTTTAAGCTACTGCCTTCCATGACACTCCACCATGTGCCAATGCACTCCACGCCACTGCACTCTACGCCTCTGTATTTTACTCTCACCACTCTACTCTATGCGTTGCACTCTACGCCACTCTGCACTACTCCATGCCACTGCATCCTATGCCACTCTACTCTACACCCCTTTAATCTACAGCCCTCTATACTGGACCACTTACATTGACTCCACATGGACCAACTGTCTTATTTTGGCAAATGCCTAATATGTCTTGGCCTTGGAGTGTACATTGTGGGCAGACTGGTTTCCCATGGATACCACATGTGGACATCACGGAGATAAGTATAGCCCATAAATAATATTACAGTATTCAAAATAGAAATAGTTATCATCCCAATCAACTGTATGTTCGATTACATTCAAGATTTTAAAAGATTAAGTCATACCCTCGTCAAGGGTCGTAAGCGCTATAAAAAGAACATTTCTAATTTTCTAAGTGAGTGCCGATGTTTCACTACTCTTCACATTCACATTAGCGATACTATACTCAGGTAAAAATCACAATGCTGACCAACCTTCCATAAGGTCCTCGAAAAAAAGGATAGTTGAAAGTATGATCAGGATAAACCCACCATTTCCCTTTTGGAAACCTCCGAAGAAAGGGACGGGCAAGGCAAATGCTCCATTAAGAGAATTCATATCTCAGAACTTTAGATCCACATACAACTCACACTTCCCCTCGTTCCTCTTTTTGAAAAGCTTGCCAAGACTATTGTACTACTCACACAATTGAAGTATGTGTAACAGAAGAAGAGGAGAAACAAGCAAACATGCCACTTCTAATCCCACAGGTTATTGTGGGAAAAAACACTAACCACAGCAGCTCCAATAATGTAAATGCTGAGTCTAGAAACTGTTCAGTAGCATATTTAGATACTGAAACCATTAAAATAGCTCATTAGAGGCAGTTTTATCCTGGATACTTGACAAAGCCTACAGAATAGTGCGTTACAACTTATCTTTTATTGGGAAGATGGTGTGGGTGATGAAACCACCAGTGTTTTAGTTTCTGACCTTCAAATAGAACCAGCTAACTCCACTAAAGAAACGCTGGTTCTCATACAAACTACACTTAGGGGTCGATTCGTATTCGGGAAACAAATCCGTACGACGAGTCATATTCGTAGCTGTTTCCGTACGAATCTTAGTAATCTGTCCGAATCGCGTTGTACAATCCGTAGGCATAAAAATACGTTTGAATCGTTGCAAACCGTACGAAAGTCAAGGGTGAGTCCTTACGACATAGACCCGCACAGTAAACCGTATGAATCTTAAACATGCCGTATGACCCACCAAGTAAGAACCGGACCGGGGAATGGGGGCGCGATTCGTACGGATACGTCGGGTATGAATAATTCGTACGGAGATCTACACTATCGCATAAGAACCGTACCCCTAAATTCAAGGGGAGTACGCAGTGGGTGTGCGCACCGTACATGTACGACCTTGGAGGGGTATGGACCGTACCCCTACGCACCGTACACTTACATTCATGGGGGTACGCACGGGGACATACGCACTGTACCCCTGTAATCCAGGGGTGTACGCACCATACATCGATGCACCGTACCCTTGTAATGATGGGGTGTACGCACCATACACGGGGGGTCCGTTCCGTACGCATTTTGGGACGAAATCTGGTTTTCTGGACGTTTTAAACTCCCGTAGCAAAAGCGTTGTATGGAGTGCTGTCGACACGATTCGTACTTGCTGGGTCGGAAAAAGCTGCTTCGAATTGTACGGACGTCGCGTACTGCGTGTTCCAAATACGATTCGTACGGATCATTAAGTCTTACGGTCTTTGGTACGAATTGTACGGAGAACTGCATCGGGTATGGTTCTCCGTACGATTCGTATGGGAAAAAAGCTCCATACAACGATTCGGACGGGATTTTACATAATCGGAATCGGCCCCTTAATGCCACTCTTGAGAAACTTATTAGCTCTGCTAAGGAACAATTTTTTCAAACTGACCGGTTAAGCAGCATTGATGATAAATTCCTCCACTTCAGATTCTATTATAATCACCCACTTCTTTATTTCTCGAGATCCTTACAGAGTAACAGGCAATCAAATATACATAGAACTGACTGAAAGTAGGCACAAAAAGGAAACCACCACTATTACTAATACTCAAGCTAGAGCATAGGTTAGCTCAATGACATTGATCGGTCAAGAGCTATCCTAAAAGATGAATCCTGCCATCTGCAAAGAGGTGCAGGTTAATACTACGGTTCCAATTGTGAACAATATAAATTCTCCCAAAACAAAAGGAACCCGATAGTATAGACACAGACTTTAAAAAAATACCACAAAACATAATCTCCAGTGATAGTAAACAGACACTACTCCCCCATTTACCAATGGTCGGTACAAAATACGGCATAGTGCACTACACATCCCCAGCAATAATCCTATTTTGACATCCCTAATATTGGGAGGGGTTAATTGTGGAATTTTTACCTCATTGAATCATGTTCTCTTTTTAGGTTTAGGGATACTGGAATTTAGCATGCAGGGACTTTTCAAGGATTGTAACTATGCTGTATTTCTTTTTCCTTTTATATTTTGTGATTGTTGTTTATTCTCATATTTGACTATTAAACAATATATTCCTCATCATCGTATGTCTTGATATCTACTTTTCCATGTTTTTTTATACATCAACCAGTGCAGAAGAGTTCTCCAGTGATACTTCAACTACACTTTAGCTTTCAAAGGCCAGTACCAACAATACGAAAGGAACAGTTTTACACCATAAGTTGTACTCCGACTCTTGGGAATGTTCCAGATGCTAAAATCCCTAACTAATACAGATGAAACCAGGTAACATCCATGGTCCTTGACACATTCCCAGAATTACATCAAGGTGTAAACCACGAATGCGTCAAAAGCGTACACCTCCCCAGGGGTGGCGTAGGAGAGGCGCAACGATGAGCAATAGCAGTATTTCTCCTTGTTTTTTCCTCTTTCTATGTGTGCTGCATTCTGCAGCACACAAAGAAGGAGGACATCGCTCCATTGATTGTTTTTGTGCAGGAAGGTGTACCTTCCTGCACAAAAACACTCATCCCTACAACGCAGACGGCCTTGCACCATGGTGCAGGTGTGCCTGAGTTGGCGCATGGCAGCCATTGGAACGCCAGTGCAGGGAAAGAGGACAGGAATGCGACCTATATGATAGATATGGTGCATTCTTGCCCTTTTCTTTTGCTGTAGGGCAGCACAGCAGGAAGGCTTGCGGTGCTGCCCTACGGCAAAATATTGTCTACGAGGCCCACTGTGTGTAACATTTACTCACATGAGGATTGGTGTCTTAGCAACCATATCTCTTATATGCGTTGTAGTGACACTATAGATAAGAGAGCTCATACTATAAATGTAGTTTATATAACTAAGTTTTAAGAATGTTAAATGGCAGGTCCCACAAGATAAAATCGAGGAGTCAAAAAAGTTTTATGGGAGCAGTTTGAAATCACCCCATTGATTACATCTACATTGATTATTGCCAATAGTAGACTTATAAAGACTGGTAGTACAGGATCGCTTCCTGTTAAACCAGTACTAACTGTAGATCCTAATTTTTACCCAGACAGGCTTTCATTCATTTTTGAAGGTGATATACTTAAATTAGGGTTTGCTCTAGAAAATCCCCATACATAGGTCTACAAGTTAAAACTGGTACATGAGGATAACCTTAGTTAATATCAAAATTCGATGACAGCTATTCTCAGTAAAATGAAATGTGGGCCAAAATAATAAAACTAACTTCTGATTCAAGGAGGAATGATAGTCTTAAGCATATGGACCCAAGAATGAAATTAAGAATCATTAGGTTTGAGTGTAATGACAGAACAGAAGAAAAAATACAGCTACAAAAGGTCTATAAGTCGCTGTAAATGATCATACGTTATTTCTCAAAAGATAGAAGAAATCTGCAGCATATGCTGACTGCCAAAAGATACATGATGCTGTACCCAATAAGGGCCTCTATCTGCATAATCGTAGGCTAGATATGCACACTAGGGGTATGGTTAATATCACCCTAGAAGAAACTAAAAGAGTCCAGTTGATGATAAATGCACGCAAGGAAATAACATCGCAAGGTACCCAAATGTGATTTAGAAGAAAACCCCAAAAATATAGAAGTTCTTCAGCTTTACTATTTTGATGGCATTTTTTACAATATAATGTTTGTAATGTATGAGTCTTGTAAAGAAAAAAGTTTTTAAGGAGAAACCCTTTTATGAAAAGGGAGGGGTTAAGTACTATGAAACAAATATAAAGGTTCCCTTTTCATATATTTTTTAGCAAGGAGACTGTGGTCTCTGAGGGATCAAAGTCAGAGATAGTTGGTGAAACACTAGGTAGTATCTGAGGTTGTATAAGGATTGACAAATTTACAATTTCAGCAAGATAAATCTATTTCAAATATTTGAATCATACCTCAAGTAGAGTCAATGAGAATGTGAAGACAAAAGGATTTATCAGATATATTTTCGAAATTTATTATCTATTTATACAAATATCATTGATTAAAAACATCACATTTATTCATAAAAACATTTCATGATTTAAAAACAATATACATTTAAACAAAGAAATATATGTCGACGCGGCGTTTCGGTGATATAGATCGTCACCTTCTTCAGGACAATTTTTCATTTAAAACCACTCTAAATTTAAGACAAAAGTATAAAATACTTATTATAAAAATGGAAATTTCTTCATAATTGTATTTCACAAAGATCAACATTTCGTAATTTAACCACAATATAATCTCCATATTTCGTAATTTAACCACATTATAATCTCCACATTCTCCTCATCATCTTTCATTTACTACTACAAAACTTTCTAGATTGTTTTTTTATTATATGAAAAAACATTTCGTATCTTGGTTATTCCTATTCGGTGATAAGTTTTTCTTATCCCCATCATACAGGCCTATACAATATTTGTTGATCCAACAACCTCATTGTGATCACCCTCTTCTCTGGGGTCCACAGGAGAATTATTATTTTTATTAGGGCTGACTTCGTATTACCACCAACTCCCTGTGAGCTTATACGATTAAGCTATTAGTTGATCTTGCTAAATTATTACTTCACTTGAGCTCTTTGGGTGGTTTACTCTACCATCATGCCCCGTAATCACTCACTGTAAGTTTTTATGGGTGGTTTTGCCACTCCAAACGCACACTTAAAATTCTTTTCAGGTATACATAGTACATAGCTGATTGAGCTGCTGGAAAGTCGCTTTAATCAATGTGCGATTTCAAGCTCTCCCAATTTTTACATCATTTCTAAAAATTGAACAAACAGGCTCATCTGTGAAAGAATTATATATTGTTGATATTTTGCTCCGCTAAGTTCATTGGGATTTACCTTGTTCTTATGACGGTTATTCTTAGTAGAAGGAGTTTTTCTTTTCTTCTTCTATTACAGGCCCTCTAGGTGATACATCAATGCTCACTGTTTGAGAATGGGATCATTTAGTTACATCCTATTCAGATTCTACCCACATTTATCATTATGTGTTTTAAACATCTTGGTTTTTTCTTAAATTACAACCTTATTCTGCATACTCGTAGTGTGAGCTGAATAAGACAACAGCTAATACAGACCTACCTTTCCCCATAGGAAGAAAACTCTATCCGTCTTTAGCAAATAAATTAACAGCCGTCCTTCCAAGGAACAAAATACAAGAGATTCAGGTAACCGATCTAAATATTTTTGGTGTTTCTTTAAAATAGGTTTGCCAATTTTAAATAAAACAACCTATACAGATAGGCATTGACAGACTGATTGAAGGATAAACACATATGGGAATAGGAAATGTAGCCCTTCATATATCAACCCCTGAACAAAACATCGATGAGACAGGACTTGGGATGCTAAGAACAGTAAATAACAAATGTTCACTAGCTCCCTTGAATAATTCAAAGATCTGTTACTGCTAGTTAAATTCTGTGAAAACAAATATTCATTCCAGAATTTAAAAATGATGCAAAGAGAGTATGCAGAATAAGGTTGTAATTTAAGAAAAAAACAAGATGTTTAAAACACATAATGATAAATGTGGGTAGAATCTGAATAGGATGTAACTAAATGATCCCGTTCTCAAACAGTGAGCATTGATGTATCACCTAGAGGGCCTGTAATAGAAGAAGAAATGAAAAACTCCTTCTACTAAGAATAACCGTCATGAGAACAAGGTAAATCCCAATGAATTTAGAGGAGCAACATATCAACAATATATAATCCTCTGACTGATGAGCCTGTTTGTTCAATTTTTAGACATGATGTAAAAATTGGGAGAGCTTGAAATCGCCCATTGATTAAAGCGACTTTCCGGCAGCTCAATCAGGTAAGTACTATGTATTCCTGAAAAGAATTTTAAGTGTGCGTTTGGAGTGGCAAAACCAACTATAAAAACTTACAGTGAGTGATTACGGGGCATGATGGTAGAGTAAACCACCCAAAGAGCTCAAATGAAGTAATAATTTAGCAAGATCAACTAATAGCTTAATCGTATAAGCTCACAGGGAGTTGGTGGTAATACGAAGTCAGCCCTAATAAAAATAATAACTCTCCTGGGGACCCCAGAGAAGAGGGTGATCACAATGAGGTTGTTGGATCAACAAATATTGTATAGGCCTGTATGATTGGGATAAGAAAAACTTATCACCGAATAGGAATAACCAAGATACGAAATGTTTTTTCATATAATAAAAAAACAATCTAGAAAGTTTTGTAGTAGTAAATGAAAGATGATGAGGAGAATGTGGAGATTATAATGTGGTTAAATTACGAAATATGGAGATTATAATGTGGTTAAATTACGAAATGTTGATCTTTGTGAAATACAATTATGAAGACATTTCCATTTTTATAATAAGTATTTTATACTTTTGTCTTAAATTTAGAGTGGTTTTAAATGAAAAATTGCCCTGAAGAATGTGACGATCTATATCACCGAAATGCCGCGTCGACATATTTTTCTTTGTTTAAATGTATATTGTTTTTAAATCATGAAATGTTTTTTATGAATAAATGTGATGTTTTTAATCAATGATATTTGTATAAATAGATAATAAATTTCGAAAATATATCTGATAAATCCTTTTGTCTTCACATTCTCATTGACTCTACTTGATGTATGATTCAAATATTTGAAATAGATTTATCTTGCTGAGATTGTAAATTTGTCAATCCTTATACAACCTCAGATACTAGCTAGTGTTTCACCAACTATCTCTGACTTGGATCCCTCAGAGACCGCAGTCTCCTTACTAAAAAATATATGAAAAGGGAACCTTTATATTTGTTTCATGAGTCTTGTAAAGCGCACTGCTGTCCTGAGGCGTTGTGGCGCTGTAGAACGCTGGGGAACCCGTCCCGGCTATACCTGTGAGATGGTCCCTACTGGGTATCTCCAAGGTGAAATCAGGCATCCCGGCGAATGTGGGGGGCCGTTGTAGAGATGAGGCAAGCTACTGCCCAGAGTTGCCGAGTGTGATCCCTGGTTAGAGTAGGCACCGAGGCGAGAATTATCGAGTCTGCTGACCCTGGTCCACGACCCTTCCACGTCGGGAATTGAACCCTGGTCCCGGCCGTTCTCTGCTTCCAGAACTGCCGCATCTAACCAGTGAGCGGAAAACTTGGGCACAGTCTCGTGCACCCTCCTGTCGCACTGCCATATGGGAAACTTCCCTCATGTTGTTCACTTATTATTCACTTATTCATTTTTTCACAGTATTATGAAACATTTCCACCCAAGATGTGCAATTATTTAATCCATCACTTAACGGAGCTCTGTGAATCACTGAAGAGACAGTGAAATTCCTTCTGTTTCTTTATTTCATTTTTTCATATGTCCACTGAGTGCTCAAACAGGCTTTTCACAGTAACACGTTGAATTAAAGATCAAAATAGGAATTTGCAGTGAAAATGACTCATGATTTTATGCCCAATGAATTTCGAGCCTTACTGGCTCTTTGTTGGGGGTCTCCGTAACAAGATAAGAAACACATCTCAGCCACCCATTCCCTGCTGGAAAACGTTATACAGCAAAACATAACCCTCGTGTGAAAACTAAGCTCGTTATCCCACACCTCCTATTTTTTCTGTATTAGCACACACATATTCCGTAAACCAAACAGATCCTTATCCCTCCCACTCCTCAAACCATTTTACCCCCTGGTGATTACAACACTCACTACTTGAAAAAATGACTATTATATTGTGCTACCCTCAACTACACCCCTCAATATAACGCATAATACTCCCTCTAGGCCCATAGGAATCAATGGAAAGGGATTCCTTAATTGCGATTCGCAAATTGTGAATCGCAATTAAGGAAAATTAAGAAATCGCCAAAAAAATGCGATTTCTTAATGCATAGCCGTTTGCGAATTCCTAAATGCGATTCCTTAATTTTCGCAATTAAGAATTCGCAAACGGGAACATTGATGCATGTGGCCGTAAATGACTGAATTTACTTGACTGGAATAATTCAATTTAGCATCAATTATGACTCCCAGGGAAAGGACCCTTCTCCTGAGTCCAGAAAGGTGTCCTAAACAGAGGATTATTTCCAAACATAGCGACCTCAGTCTTACCAGCATTCAGTTTTAAGCAATGTTGATCATCCAACAATTGATTGCACGCATGCAATCATGAAAGTTACCTCTGATGTTATGGGTGTTATTAAATGCTGGTAACACTATTTGTGTGTCATCAGCATAAGAGGTAAGGGAAAATCTGAAGGAAATGATCAAGGATGCAAGTTCTGTTAGATAAATAATAAATAGAGTTGGACAGAGCGAGGATCCTTGTGGGGCCCCACCAGGAAGGGTGAAAGGTTCAGACATGAAGGAATCAAAGGCCACTGTTTGTTCTCTTAGTTTAAGAACCTATTTAAATAAGGCCACTGCCTTTTTCCCTACTCCAATAGTCTCCAGCCGCAGCTTTTATCTCCTCAATTACTTTGATCAGTGCCATCTAAGTGCTATGGCCTAGACTATACCCAAATTGTGTTGGATCCAGTAGATGGTTAATGTGAATAAAGGACATCAGTTGCTGTTTTTTGTTCTATTATTTTTGCCGTTAATGGCAAACGAGATATGAGTCTATAGCTTGTTGAATTCTCAGGGTTGAGATTGGCCTTTTTATGAAGTGGAAGGATTGAAGCCATTTCCCAATATGACGGAAACTGACCGGTTCCAAACATGGTATTAAAGATACTAGTAAGATTGTTAGCAATGAGTTCAGGGATCAATTTTATCACAGATGGTGGGCATGGGTCTGTAGGTGTTCCTGATTTAGTGGTGTGGATTAACTCCACCACCTGTTCAGGTGTCACTGGGGCAAACTCCAAAGGCATTAGCTATTTAAGGTCTGTTTGATAGTATTCCTACTTGATGTGGTATACATTTATAATATTATTTCTGGAGTTTAGATTCTTGCCAGTGGCAAATTCCATGTATATTAAATCGACTTTTTCACGAAAGTAATGAGAAAGTGAGTCACTGAAAGCTTGGCTACTGTTAGATCCTTTATTGTCAAGGAGTTTGATAAGCTTGGTAATCACCAGAAACTGTTATTCAGATGAGTTATTGGCCTTGTCTATTTGTGGAGTATAATTGGTTGTTTTTTCCTTCATAGGGAGGTTTTTATATTTGGACAAGGAGCATTTATAAGTTTCCTTCTCTAGTCTATATCTATACTACTATTATAAAGTAAGAACTGTGAACCTTTGAGGCGGGTGAACTCGGGAACTACAGCGCCAATTCAAACACCCGATACATCATTGTAATTGTCAGGGTGTGCAGATGGACATAGGCTATATTAAAATATAATATATACGTTGTTTAAAAAATTAAAGATAAAAAAAGTAGTCCCTTGAAAGTAGTGCCGGCCGCGACCTGCGTGCTGACATCAGGAGCGCGGGGAGGAGCGGCGTACAGCAGCATGAGGAGGAGCGGCGGAGATCAGCGCGGGGAGGAGCGGAGAACTTTGCCAGACTGGAGCGGGCTGAGGTACGTCAAGCGCGGAGAGGAGCGGTGAACTAAGGCGGACTGACTGGTAAACTTTGGCGGAGCGCGGGGAGGAGCGGAGAACTATGCCAGACTGGAGCAGGATAGGGGTACATCAGGAGCATGCTGAGGTACGTCAAGCGCGGGGAGGAGCGGTGAACTAAGGCGGACTGGAGCGGGCTGACGGGTAAACTTTGGCGGACTGCAGCCCCGTGTGGAATGGGTACATACTGGCTTTGTGTAGTGGGGGTTGAGTCGCCATAACAGGTTATGAACGGGGTTTGCTTTTGCAGCGCACAGAGAAAGGTCGTTTGCAGTGTCGGATGCGTGGCAATAGTGTTAGGGAGCATGGCGTGTGTGGCTGATTGGGGGCACTGAAGGTGGAGGTGAACTTGGGCTGAGGAGGTGGTTGGGGCCTGGGTTTGGGCGACTGCGGTGAACTAAGGCGGACTGGAGCGGGCTGAGCTGTAAACTTTGGCGGACTGCAGCGGGGCGTGTGGAATGGGTACATACTGCCTTTGTGTACTGGGGGTTGAGTCGCCATGGCAGATTATGAACGGGGTTTGGTTTTGCAGCGCACAGACAAAGGTCGTTTGCGTCGCCACAGTGTTAGGGAGCAAGCCTGATTGCCCCGGACAACGTCGGGACGGGCTGCTAGTTCATTATATGGTGGCCTCCATTTCCTTTTGAGTCTTCTTCAATTTTGTTTTTCCTGCCAAAGTGTCTCAGTAGACCAAGTGCTGAGGGCTTATTTCTACTGACTTTGGATGACCTTAAAGTAGCTCCTTCAGAAACTGCCATATTTAGCCATTCAGTGTATTCCAATGAGGCTAATTCTGCATCATGGGAGAATGACGGTTGTAAAGCGACCAGTTGTTGTGTTAGATGCTCGCTATCTAACTTGTTCCAGTCTCGATCATTAATATCACTTTCATAAGTTTTATTGGGTGGGGGGTTTTGAGGGGAACTAACTTCGAAAATATTAGCAAAGCAGTCTGACCAGGTTAAGGGCATAGTTTATTTTTTCAAATGTGAGGGTTATTGGAATAAATGCCATCTTGGTATGATTTGCCAGATCTGCAGGCTTGTGCATTAGCTGAGAAAGGCCTAGGTTCTTCATAGATTCTGTGAGTTCCGAAATGTCCTTATCACCCAACAACTAGAGATAACAATTAAAATCTCCTAGTACAGTAAAGTCTTTTGCACAAGCCCCGGCTTTCAATTGGCAGACTAAGGTCTGCAGAAAGCATCTCTTAGGGCCAAGAGGACGATAAATGAAGAGACCTGAGAAAGATTGTTTTTGCGTCATTTCAAAGCCAAAGGATAGCGCCTCACAATCTAAAGATGAAGCTGATTTAAATCTAGCTTTGAGGTAGTCTTTACATCTTTTTCATAAACCACCTCCTCTTTTTAAGGGTCTAACCAGTCCGTATATAGGCTAGCCTGAAGGGGTTGCTGTAATGAGGTCGGGGCTAGAAGATGCATTGGCCCAGGTTTCAGTCACAAAAGTTAAACCAAGATGATGACTATCGATAAGTTCAGATAGATCATGGCAGTGTTTAACTGCCGATCGGGCATTTACAAGCGCGCATCACATTGTAGTTAGTGGATTACACAAAATGTGAGATATCTGCTGAGGAAGTGTTTCATCAGCCAGTTTGCATATGAAGTTGAAAGCCACAATTCGGGGAGGTAGTTTTGAAAACAAGATGGAGATCCGCTTGGTTAATACTGTCACACCTGTGGTTTAAGCAATTAAAGGAATACAATTTCTTACCGGAGTAACATATCCTTGTGGTTGGATTCAGAGAAAAACTTGCAGGGGTTCCGGCGCTTATCGCGATCAAGGCACGGACTGGCACAGACGGGCTTGCCTTAGGCATGCCTTCGGCGCACCAGCAATGCAGACATGCTAATGCATTGTTTAAGTAATCTCCCATATCAGGGGGCGTGTCTAGAAACACCGGTGCTAGAAAGCGCAATCCTTAAAACAAGAATGGCGAACTAAAACTGATGCAATACCAGGGCCCAGCAAAGCATGCAGACCTTCACAGGCTCTCCATTGAGGGAATGTATACTGGTAAATCAAGTGAAATGACACAAAAGTGAGAACGTTTTAAAACATGAAATCAGCAGAATGGAAGGCAGTCCCTTCCAAAATGACGCATCATGAGAGGTGAGCCAGTCAACTCCCAACTGGCACTGAGTGTCTACACACCCAGAGCCTACAAGGAAAATAACACAAAGGCTAAGGAGGTAGGCAAGACCAGTTGTGATCTGCTGTGCTGTGCGAATGCGCTAATGCGTTTTTTAAGTAACATTCCATATGAGGGGGCATGCCAAGAAATGCTGACGCTAGAAAGCACAATCCTTAAAGTGAGAATGGCGAACTGAGACTGGTGCAAAATCAGGGCCCAACAACCATGCAGACCCTCACAGACTCACCTGTGTGGGAATGCATACTGGTAAATCAAGTCAAGTCAAGTCAAAAACCACTTTATTCGATTTAGTTAAAAATCATAAAAGCATGCTACAATCAATTAAAAAGGCAATCCAAATTCATAAAAAATTTCATACAGCAATAGCAATAAATATACACAGTTTAAAAACGGCTAAAAATAAATACTAGATAAAATTTACGGGTGAATAAAAAAGAAACATTTTATCCTCCAAAACCGACCCCTATATTACATTTGCATTCTCCTCCTCCTAATCTTGACAGCAGCAACAAGGTAATTAGCCACGCTAAACATAACCAAGGGTGATTCTAACATTTGTAAATACAGGAGAGCTGGTTTTGCCTGTAAAAAAGCTTTGCCCTTCAATAATGGCACCAAATACTTCTGTCTTGGAATATTGTAAAAATGGCAGAACAGCATTAAATGCATATTATCTTGGAGAGAAAAATTATCACAATTACACACAGGTGCATCCTCAGGCTTGTACCAACCATGGCTATCACAGAGAACCGTATAAATCTGGTTAAACCGAAATTTAACCAGAAGCCACCTGTGAAAAGGGATGTTTACTATGGCAAGGTACGGTTGAATAGCTAGACACGTAATCGTCAAAAAATGGGCTCTGACCGTGGATTTTGTAAGTTGATTTTCTTCTCTCTCCAAGCTCTTCAGTTTAAAAAAGTTAAGCTTGACCCAATCCAGGTCTGCTTTTTTCAAACCCAGAGGGGAGGAAAATATCTTGGGGCGACCAAGTTCCAATGAACATTTATATATATATGACAGCCAAACAATATCTTTGTATTTGTCCAGTTTTAAACAATCCATATATATTTTATGATTCAAACCTAAGTTGTTGTTGGTCCAAACCCTAATCCATAAAAGAATAGGTGCCATAGAAAGGATATCGGTAATGTACCCTGATCCAAGCTCCTGATGAACTGAGAATGTGGCTGTCGACTGGGGGAGCCCTAATATAGACCGGAAGAACTTATTCTCCTCCCTTTGGATGGTTTCACTTTTCACATAGCCCCACAGACCTGCGCCGTACCTGGCTATTGCCAGTGTTTTTGCCCTGTACAAACTTAATAATGCACCGCTCGGTTTCCCACCAAGTCTCTTTGAGAAGCTTAAAAGTGCATTTGCCGAGCTCCTCACCGCTTTGGTTTTGGCTGTTATTTGTGGGATCCAGCTTCCCTTAGTATCAAAAATTACACCAAGGTAAGTAAAAACTTTGACACTAGTGATCGCTTCACCATTACAATAGAAAGATTTGGTGTTATTTTTAACAGCCCCAAATGCCATAACATGGGATTTAGAATTATTTACCACTAGGTCAAGTGAGGACATAAATTCACTGAATGCATTTAATAGTCTCTGAAGACCTAAGTGTGTCCGGGCTATTAAAGCAGCGTCATACGCAAACAGAAGAACAGGAATACGAGTATCTCCTGCACGCGGTGTATCCACAGTAGCAGTTAAAAGATTTTTCTCCAGTGAATTTATATATAAAGTGAACAGCATGGGGGCAAGGATGCAGCCTTGCCTTACACCCCTGCTCGATTTAAACCAAGCTATGCGATGTCCTTCTTGATCCATTCTAATAGATGCTTTTAAGTCTTTGTGAAGTTCAGCCAGAAAGTGGACAAGAGGAGGGTCAAGTCCCAATTTTAACAGCATGGACCACAGCCGAGCTCTGTTAACTAAATCGAAGGCCGTGGACAGGTCCATGAACGCAACAAAAATTGACCCCTTTGTTGCCGTTGTGTATTTTGAGATTATCAAATGTAAATTTAAACATTGGTCCTCTGTACCACGTCCTGAACGGAACCTGTACTGGGCATCCGATAAGATATCATTTTCCACTGTCCACTTATTTATTCTCGCAAGCAATACTTTACCCAGGACCTTCATGGAAGAATCCAACAAGGATATAGGGCGGTAGCATTTGGGGTCACTTCTTTGCCCTTTTTTAAAAATGGGAACTATGATTGAGCATGACCAGGTTAATCAAATGAAGTAACACAAGTGAGAAAGTTTTAAAACATAAATACAGCAAAATATAAGGCAGACCCTTCCAAGATGGTGCTTCGTGAGAGGGGAGCTAGGCACCTCCCAACCGACACCAAGTGTCTACACCCCCGGGCGCCTACAAGGAAAATAACACAATGGCTAAGCAGGTAGGCAAACCCAGTTGTGCTCTACTGAGCAGTTGAAGGTAAAGCACTGTATCTCAAGTCAGATCAGTAACCTCAAGTTACTTTAATAGAAAGTGAAACTGCAATTACAAAGCGGTCAGAACTACGCATGCAATTACAATGAAAGTTTAACAACACATGCGTCTTTACCACACATGCCTTTACCACGCAGTTTTTTACCCCGACCTACTCTTACAACGTATGCCATTACCATGCAAAATGTAAATATGAAGTATGTGTATTATATGTATATATGTATGTGCATATGTATGTGTGTGTATATATATATATATATATATATGTATATATATATATATGTATATATATATATATATGTATGTATATATATATATATATATATATATATATATATATATATATATATATATATATATATATATATATATATATATATATATATATATATAAATTCGAATGCAGAATCCAATTTTTCGGTAGGAACCACACGAACGCTATGCTTAGGCTCTCCTATTTATTCAACAGCATCTTGCCAGCAACACACCTCCACAGGCGCATTGTTTACATCTTCCTCATTGCGCCAGACGCGTTTCAGGACCGAATGTCCTTTCCTCAGTGGCATTTTGGAGACATCAGGAAACTGTTTGCAAGGCGTGACTTCATTTATTCACTCCCGCCCCGATGGGCGTTGCTCCAGGCATCTTGAGAATTGTAGTCCGCTTTATTTATTACCCTTGTGGGTGATTTCCGCGTTGTCTTAGTGTCCGTAATTTCAAGATGCTTGCACTCGTGTGAGCTGTTACCCTGCTTTATAGTTGCTGTTCGAGCTTTGGTAAACTCCTCTCTGCTTAGGAGTCTACTGTTCGTCCCGTAGTTGAGCCGCACCCACTTGTGGTACTGCACACGGACCCACCGGAGTAGTGGGTTCCTTCCAACGACCTTGGACTTGGCCGTTTTCACATCAATTCGAATGCAGAATCCAATTTTTCGGTAGGAACCACACGAACGCTATGCTTAGGCTCTCCTATTTATTCAACAGCATCTTGCCAGCAACACACCTCCACAGGCGCATTGTTTACATCTTCCTCATTGCGCCAGAACGCGTTTCAGGACGGAATGTCCTTTCCTCAGTGGCATTTTGGAGACATCAGGAAACTGTTTGCAAGGCGTGACTTCATTTATTCACTCCCGCCCCGATGGGCGTTGCTCCAGGCATCTTGGGAATTGTAGTCCGCTGTATTTATTACCCTTGTGGGTGATTTCCGCATTGTCTTAGTGTCCGTAATTTCAAGATGCTTGCACTCGTGTGAGCTGTTACCCTGCTTTATAGTTGTTGTTCGAGCTTTGGTAAACTCCTCTCTGCTTAGGAGTCTACTGTTCGTCCCGTAGTTGAGCCGCACCCACTTGTGGCACTGCACACGGACCCACCGGAGTAGTGGGTTCCTTCCAACGACCTTGGACTTGGCCGTTTTCACATAAATTCGAATGCAGAATCCAATTTTTCGGTAGGAACCACACGAACGCTATGCTTAGGCTCTCCTATTTATTCAACAGCATCTTGCCAGCAACACACCTCCACAGGCGCATTGTTTACATCTTCCTCATTGCGCCAGACGCGTTTCAGGACGGAATGTCCTTTCCTCAGTGGCATTTTGGAGACATCAGGAAACTGTTTGCAAGGCGTGACTTCATTGATTCACTCCTGCCCCGATGGGCGTTGCTCCAGGCATCTTGGGAATTGTAGTTCGCTTTATTTATTACCCTTGTGGGTGATTTCCGCGTTGTATTAGTGTCCGTAATTTCAAGATGCTTGCACTCGTGTGAGCTGTTACCCTGCTTTATAGTTGCTGTTCGAGCTTTGGTAAACTCCTCTCTGCTTAGGAGTCTACTGTTCGTCCCGTAGTTGAGCCGCACCCACTTGTGGTACTGCACACGGACCCACCGGAGTAGTGGGTTCCTTCCAATGACCTTGGACTTGGCCGTTTTCACATACATTCGAATACCCTTGTGGGTGATTTCCGCGTTGTCTTAGTGTCCGTAATTTCAAGATGCTTGCACTCGTGAAGTCACGCCTTGCAAACAGTTTCCTGATGTCTCCAAAATGCCACTGAGGAAAGGGCATTCCGTCCTGAAACGCGTCTGGCGCAATGAGGAAGATGTAAACAATGCGCCTGTGGAGGTGTGTTGCTGGCAAGATGCTGTTGAATAAATAGGAGAGCCTAAGCATAGCGTTCGTGTGGTTCCTACCGAAAAATTGGATTCTGCATTCGAATTTATGTGAAAACGGCCAAGTCCAAGGTCGTTGGAAGGAACCCACTACTCCGGTGGGTCCGTGTGCAGTACCACAAGTGGGTGCGGCTCAACTACGGGACGAACAGTAGACTCCTAAGCAGAGAGGAGTTTACCAAAGCTCGAACAGCAACTATAAAGCAGGGTAACAGCTCACACGAGTGCAAGCATCTTGAAATTACGGACAATAAGACAACGCGGAAATCACCCACAAGGGTAATAAATAAAGCGGACTACAATTCCCAAGATGCCTGGAGCAACGCTCATCGGGGCGGGAGTGAATAAATGAAGTCACGCCTTGCAAACAGTTTCCTGATGTCTCCAAAATGCCACTGAGGAAAGGACATTCCGTCCTGAAACGCGTCTGGCGCAATGAGGAAGATGTAAACAATGCACCTGTGGAGGTGTGTTGCTGGCAAGATGCTGTTGAATAAATAGGAGAGCCTAAGCATAGCGTTCGTGTGGTTCCTACCGAAAAATTGGATTCTGCATTCGAATTGATGTGAAAACGGCCAAGTCCAAGGTCGTTGGAAGGAACCCACTACTCCGGTGGGTCCGTGTGCAGTACCACAAGTGGGTGCGGCTCAACTACGGGACGAACAGTAGACTCCTAAGCAGAGAGGAGTTTACCAAAGCTCGAACAGCAACTATAAAGCAGGGTAACAGCTCACACGAGTGCAAGCATCTTGAAATTACGGACACTAAGACAACGCGGAAATCACCCACAAGGGTAATAAATAAAGCGGACTACAATTCCCAAGATGCCTGGAGCAACGCCCATCGGGGCGGGAGTGAATAAATGAAGTCACGCCTTGCAAACAGCTTCCTGATGTCTCCAAAATGCCACTGAGGAAAGGACATTCCGTCCTGAAACGCGTCTGGCGCAATGAGGAAGATGTAAACAATGCGCCTGTGGAGGTGTGTTGCTGGCAAGATGCTGTTGAATAAATAGGAGAGCCTAAGCATAGCGTTCGTGTGGTTCCTACCGAAAAATTGGATTCTGCATTCGAATTTATATATATATATATATATATATATATATATATATATATATATATATATATATATATATATATATATATATATATATGCTCTGAACTCCCCTAAGGCCTCTGATCTTTTCTTGAAAGGATGTTACTGGATATATTATTGCACTTGCCGGATGCGCAAAACAGAAGGCCACGCAGCAACAAGTGACACGGAATAAACAACGGCAACCCGCTGCTCGCAGCGACTTCATAACTGAGGGATCAGTAATTCCGATGTCCGCCAGGAACCACAGGACGCCGTGTGTGGACTGAGATATTTTATCTCGAGGGGGCTTGGAGTCTCACATTTGACTGCCCCGATACATGTGTTTTTCTGTTGGGACTGGCGCTGCGGATACAGGGGACTCAGGGTGGTCTCCCGCCCTTTTCCTTGATCTACGATCTACCCGACTCACCTGGTTCTGGCACTAACGTACAGTTGTTCCCTCTCCCATACACCACCTGCTCTGCAGCGCCGGGACAGTGCCTGCTGGGATTTGGAGTTCGTTGGACTGGATTCGCTCTCCTATTGGTGGGATGACATTTGCAGTGGGAGGGGACTCTTGTGCTGGTCAGTATTTCACACAGGAGGAGCACATTAGGGGTAGACTCTTTACAGCACAGGGCACCGAAGAAGGCGATTGTGCCGAAATGCATCTGCCGCTGCCGGGATGAATGAAATAAATGGGTTTCCTGCTCTGAACTCCCCTAAGGCCTCTGATCTTTTCTTGAAAGGATGTTACTGGATATATATATATATATACACACAAACACATATACGTTGCTATATTTACATATATATAATCAATACTCTCTCACTAGAAAGTCAGCCGCACCTCACCAGCCACATCCCACACGGATTGCAGAAACGAGTGGGATGCTTTATAACTCTTTATTTTCTGTTAAGACACCAAACACCAGGACGCAAAAGTGTTTTGGATTCCCACAACCACAATGATTTTAAGATAGCCTTGAATTCATTGCACTTCCTCCTTTAACAGAAACAAGATTGTTGTAAACACTCAACTATGACCCAACGAAGCTGCCATGACAGTAGACAATAGCCCATTCAAAACATTAAATAGCTGTTATCACATTGCTACATTTGTGAATTCCTTTTGGATAGAACATTAAATATGAGCAAAATATGCTAAGGTGCATATGTCTGTGAAATAAAGTGTGTGTTACAAATTCCTTTGAAATATTTATATTCTCCATGCTCTAAATATCCTTAATTTTACGGAGCTGTGCAGACTCAGCAGATAAAATGCATCAGTATTCCAGTATTGTAAATGCAATTGCTCATGCAGGATTTGAATCCATCACAGAGATTTTCAGATAATCCTTTGTGCATTGCAATTCCACCTTTAACAGAAACTAAACTGTTATGTACACTCAACTGTAACCCTACATCACCTCCTTGACAGTTCACAATCGCCTTTTCACAGCGTTCTTTTCCTGTTAACACACTGTTTGATTCGTAAAATCTTTTCCGATGTCGCAATTCATTGTACAGGCATTATTAGATAAATTGCTAAATCAGTGCAAAATCGCTAAAGTGTAATTGAGAGCAATTGTGTATAACAATTCCTTTCAACAATTCAAAAATCACCTTGCTCTATATGATCCTTATATCTGCCGAGCTGTGCAAACTTTGCAATTGAAGCTCATAAATGCTGAAGTATTGTAAATACAATTATTCATGCAAGATTTGAATCGCTCAGGCGACCTTTGGTATAATTATCTCTCAGTACTTACTAAATGCATATAGTTCATCGATTTCTTCAAATCTACTATATATTAATGAGCAATTGTTCAACCCAGTGATGGTCACTATTAGTAAAACAAATATTGTTTCTAATGATTTCTCCTCTAGCTCATCTTTCACAGATTCCGCTAGATTCCCTGTGACCAAATTAATATCTGTCTAGGCATTCCTTTGATCTAGTACTTTCCATACTTCAGATGTTTTTGGACTTCCATCACTTACAAAATGTGAGAATCCAGTGTCAGTTTCTTCACAATCTTAAGGGTTCTTTAAAAAATCACTCATAATTGGGTCACATACCTATCTGTGGGGTCTAACTGATTAATTAAAGTGCATAATGCAGATCAAAGTGCTAATGCAAAAGGAACATCCTCCTAAAAGTGTATATAACCAACGTGATAAATATATACGAGAAATATATATAAAAGATATATAAGTGCATAAAAATCACAAAAAAAACTTAAAATGGTTTAAACATTCCAATTCAAGTACTGTTTCTCATATAGCTCCTTTTACAGTTTTCTCACAGAACTCCCATACACAAATCTTTTGTCACCTAGTTTTTCACTGTTGACATTATTCTATGACACACTGCTGCTTGAGTAGACCACCATATTCAATGGCTCTCATATATGTACGTGTAACTCAGCATCCAGATTGCGTCCCCATGGTTTTTCTGTTCAGAAAAGGATTATCATCTTTGAGTCACATTTCCGGAGCTAAAGTTCGTGAATGCCTTTTCATGGATAAGCTTGATGTGTTTGATACCACAATATTGCAGGCTACTCAAGTTGCCTTGGTGCACCTCACAAAAATGTTTTCCCATGGGATTGGTTCTGTCCTGATATTTAATTGCGTTTATATGTTGTAAATTTCAAACCCTCACTTTATTTACAGTGCTATCTAAATATTTCATCTTGCAACCGCATTCAAGGATTTAAACAACAAACTCTGCCTCTGCCTCTGTTCTCTGGTGGTGCATATTCTCCATCTAAACATGTTAAATGATGTTCTATTGACTCCAATATTACAGGCTTTGCAGCTATTGTATTTTGTAATCCCCAGAGTTTTCCTGGCTTACCCTTCTGTTCCATCACCATCAATAAACATCATTTTTTTCAAAATGTCACCTAGTGACAGAGCGTTGTGATATGTGATATTGGGATCTGAGCCAAGATGGGGGTTGAGATGCTCATCATGTTGCAACACTTGCCAATTGTGATTTAAAATAGAGCGAATATGATGATGTTCATTTTTATATTCAAAAAAAAAGTGTGTGATTTCATCCTTGCGTCCTGAGTCTTGTGATAAGTCTTTCTGTTTCTTGTGTTCTTTGTTAAAGAGCAATTCATTTCTGTCTGTTGAGGACACTCTTTGGTGGGCTTCCATTAAGATTTTTCTGGGTACCCTCTATCCAAAAATCTTTTTATCATGACTTTGGCTTCAGTTTAGTAAAGGCTGTCTGTAGTGCAGATTCTATGAGCTTAAAGTAGCTGGCTGTAGGGTATGATGCTTTTTAGAGCTTTGGGATATCCACTATTACCATCTAGGATGGAGTTGCATGATGCTTCCTTAAGGAGTATGGTGGTCTGACTTGAATAATCTAAAAAATCAATTTATTTTTTACTTAAGTTAGCTGTTTATATATTGAAGGCATTCTCGTTCATGACGCCAATATATTCTCATAAGAGTGCTTCGACTACATGCCACAGTAAAAAAAGATCACAGTTGAAGTGCACCCATAATACAATGCTGTTCATGTAATGCACATTGCTGCCAGGTCATGCCACCTCTTTCTCCTACTACCCCATACATAAGTTGGCATATGTGGGGGCAAAAGATGCCCCCATGGCTGTACCCTGTTTTTGAAGACAGATGTTCTTGTCATAAAGAAAGGTGTTGTGGGTGAGGCAGAATGTTTAATATCATCATAAGCATGGTGGTGTGTTGTGCATGTGCCAACAAACGTGATCTCAAAAAATAGTGGCAAGCGTCTGTTGCAAATTGATGTATTATTGATGTATATAATGAACTAACATCCATTGTTACCATGATATAGCTTTTGCGCCACGGTATGTTGTTGATTTCTCACAAAAAATAATTTGTGTCCTGAATATAAGATAAAAGAATTGTCACATATTGACACAAGAAAAGATCCAGAAATCTGGATGTATTCTCAAGGAGTGAGCCTGCCATGCTTACAATGGGTCTCCCCATTGGATTCTGCAGATCTTTATGTATTTTTGGAAGAAAGTAGATCATCAAATTCCTAGGGGGATCTGCTCACAATTGTGTGTATTCTTCCGGTGATAAAAGCCCCTGATCCACCCAACTTTTTAGCATTGCGTGTTATTGGATTTGAAATTCATTGATAGGGTTGAATTTTAACTCCTCATAATGATCTTTACCTCTTAGTTGTCTATTTCCTCTCTGATGGACTGGCTCTTATTCATGATAATGATATTGCTGCCTTTGTCGAAGGGATTAATGATAAAGGAATTGTTCACTTTAAGCGCCTTAAGCTCGGGCCACTCATTCACTGTGAAGTTATTACAGTTCCTGCATTTTGAGACTGGCCTAAATTTGTTAATATCATCCTCTACCAGTTCATAAAATACATCAATGAGATTACCACTGGGTAACTGAGGAACAAATTACTACAAGGTTTCAAAACACTGTCAATGGTGCAGTCCATAGAGAACTCCATCCGTTCAAGTTGTTCCACATCCGTGGCATCCTGCATCTGTGGAGAACTAGCACTAACTTCATCTTCATCAATAATTCAGGAATAGCCTGATGGTGAACTGAGTTATTGTTCCCTTGGAATTGTTCTCACATTTATTATCCTTATTGTCTTTTCATGGCATGATATTTGTTCAGTTTTAATTTCCTTACAGACTTGTATGTTTCAATATGAAGTTTGTCAAGATCTGGATCCGAAGCGGGGCAGAAACTTAAACCATAATTCAATATTTTCTCTTGTGTAGCACCAAGTGAAAGATTGGATATATTGATGACACTAGCATTGCCACATATATCTTTATTGTCCATATTGGCAGTTTCCTCAGAGACTACTACTTCTTGTTTTTTTGTTGAATTTTCCTTTTGACGCTTCTTGGTTTGTGCCTCCTTGTCCGCTGCCCCTTCCTGTGCTATGTTGGGAGTGACCATTCTTATTAGAGTCATCTCCTTAATAAAATCCAGCACATCACAGGGAGTTTCATCTACTGAGGAGCCTGGTTCGGAGCTGGCATCTGTGTCACTTGGAGCTCTGAGTGTTTATCCAATCGCATTCAACTTCTCTTTTGCTAGAAGAGGTTCAAACTTTTTGGTAAAGGTATATATTTTGTCATACTGGTAATCAGGTTTATCACAATTTAATTTATGGGCTTTGCGCATCGTTGTTTCTTGCTCATGTTTTGTGATGTGTTTCTCCATTTTATTCAGCACAACTTTAACCTCTTCTTGGTTTTTAACTGCCTCAATTTCTTTCTGTAAAAGAACTGTTATCGCTGTGTGTTCATCCATGCGTCATTTTGCATGTACTTTTAATGTTTCTATTGATTTAAAAAGAACAACCTTCTGTGTTCAATCTTCATTTCTCAAATAAATCAGGACCCATGTCCTCGAATGTGGGCTTCACAAAGATTCTTATTCTACATGGTATTTTCTTACACTCAATATATTTGGTGAGTGATGTCATCTCCCACCATTTCTTAGATTCTGCAGTTTGACCTTTTTCTAATTCTCCAATAGCTTGCTGCGATGTCCTCAAACTTGTGCCCGGTTCTAGCCGCTCATTGCAGGTGATGTTGTCACTGTTAAATACATCTTGAGTAAGCCTGAGCGTAGCAGGCGTGGTGCCTCTACGCGTATTTCCACGGAGTTTGAAAAAAACTCTTGCGACACACAAAGTAGTGTTTTTTCATATTAGAAGGACAGCGAGGAGCAGGAAGGAGAGCGGCCAGGCAAAGGAGAAGGCGGCCACGCATGTAAGTGCCTTCTTTTAAAAAAAAAAATCTTAATTTGGGAGGGTGGAGGGGCTGGCTAACTCCGCTCCACCACGGAGGGGAGTTTTTGCCTTACCTCCGCGTTTGGAATGGAGCGCGGAGTAGGCAAACATCTGCAAACTCTGTTGGCAGAGCAGAGTTGCCTGCCAGGGGTTAATCTTGAGCCACTTTCTCCCATTGGACTCAACGCTCCACCATTTTAAATAACTCTCTTAATTCAGGATAAGGAAATTAGTGCTTTGAACTTTATTGTTTCTTGCAGTTGTCCGGTATATAAAGGTTCCTAATGCTGTTATACCTGTCACAGCATACAAGACTCGATAATGAGTTTGATTTCAAAATAATAATGTTAAATCAGACAAATGCACCCCACCAACACTGCGATACTTGTGCAACCAATTGGCTCTTTCTTCCTAACGTGGGATTCCTTTTGTTTGTCGGTCCACACATGCCCAAATTGCTCAAAAGTCCAGGCGATATCTAAATCTATAAAAAATATATATAGATATGTCTGTGTGTAAGCGAAAGGGCATTGTTAGGGTTTAGGGTGGTTTTTAATATGTAATTGTTTGGGTTTAGGGTGGGTATGGGTTTTCAGGTGGCACTGTATTTTTTTAGGGTTAAGGGTGGGTATTGGTTTTTGGGTGGCAAGGGCATTTTTATGGTTTATGGTGGGTGTGAGTTTTTGGGTGGGAAGAGATTTTTTTAGGTTTTTTGGGTGACAAAATATTTTTAGTGGTTAGGATGGGTATATGTTTTTGAGTAGTTAGAGATATGTTTCAGGGTTTAGTGTGAGTATAGGCTTTTGGGTGGCAAGAGATTTTTTAGAGAATATGGTTGGTATGAGTTTTTAGGTGGCAAAGTATTTTTAGTGTTTAGGGTGGGTATGGCTTTTTGGGTGAAAAGTGATTTTGAGGGAATAGGGTGTGTATAGGATTTTTGGGTGGTAAGAGATTGTTTAGGGTTTAGGCTGGGTATGGCTTTTTGGTTGGCAAGGGAATTTTTAGGGTTTAGGGTGTGTGGGTTTTTAGGTGGTATGGGAATTTTTAAGGTTTAGTGTGAGTATGGGTTTAGGGTGTAAAATAAATTCTTATGGTTTATGGTAGGTATGGGTTTTTGGGTGGCAAGGGAATTTTTAGGGTTTACAGTTCGTATGAGTTTTGGGTGATAGGGGATTTTTAGGGTTTAGTGTGGGTATTGATTTTTGGGTTGTTACCACAATGGAGAGCAAGAGACAATCAAACCAGTTGTACTCTTCCACTGACAATACTCACACACAAGAGCAACTGATATTTTTAGAGAATTTCAAAAGGAAGGGAGAAAAAGATCCCCCTCTATTTCAGGATATTAGCTCGCACTCTGCAGTATCCAAAGATATTGGAGTAGACGACTCACTCACTTATCTTGACATGCTTCATCATTGGCACCTATCCACATCCTGGTAAGATGGTACCACTAGGGCGGACTCAACCATAGATGGAATGGGAGTTCTTAGATAAAGTCAACGTGGACAAACAGGGATCCAGAAGGGTGATTAATTTAAAAATACCTCTAGGTATACCCAAAGATTCTTCTTTATTTTGAGGATACCTGGGGTATGAATAAAATCGCAAGGTTGTGGGGTTTTATTGAATATATTCACTCAATTGTACCCTCTGTGCCAACATATTTCGGCCCACTCTAAGAGCCGAGTCAGGTCAGGGCCCTTCGTCAGGGCTGTGGTTTTTGTGTGTGTCACTGCTCTTATGTGCACGCACACCATGCACACTCACTAGGCCTACAGCTCTCACCTGTCTTGGTCTTTTGTCCACAGGTGTTTCCTTCTAGTTTTTAATGCCATGGGTCATGCGGTTCTTGCGAATGGTGCCGTCTTGTAGTCACACTTTCATCAAAGACCGGACAGAGAGGGATTACCTATGTCTCCTTGCAGACTGGCGTCAAGTGATTTTTGGGTGCCAAGGCAATTCTTAGGGTTTACGATAGGTATGGGTTTTTAAGTTGCAAGGGAATTTTTAGGGTTTAAGGTCGGTCTGGGCTTTTTGGTGGCAAGGGAATTTTTAGGGTTTAGGGTGGGTATGGGTGTTTGGGTGATAAGGGATACTGTAGGATTTAGGGTGGGTCTGGGCTCATGGCGGCCCTGGGCAGGGAGCGTAGGTAGAGGGCCCCGGAAGAGGGGGTCCGGGTGGGGGAGCCCCCCAGAGCTCAGGAAGGTGTTTTAATAAAACGTTCAGAAAAGGCATTAGATGACCAGTACCTGCGGCTGCTCCTACCCTTCCCAATTAGTCTCAGAACGATAAAATTTAGGAGGAGGAGCAGGAGGCTATTGTGACACACAACATGAGGGACTGGCACAGACGGCTGCAGGGCCAAGACAGGGGCCCGGAACCACAGGCCCCCCACAGAGAAAGAATCAGTGGCCTCTTTGCCCGGAAACATTAATATTGATACCATATTAAATATGTTGTCCTATGCATGGTGGATGGCCACGTCCATTGCGGACACTGCATAGCCGCCTCGTGCTCATGACACAAGAGCTGTAGTGTCAGTGGCCTCATGCATGTGGTGATGACTAGAAATGACAAAATGGTTAAAATGGCTAGGTAGGGCAGCATGATTTAAACCAAACGCAGGGCGTGCTCGCGTTTCATAAATGCTGGCAATGGTTACACAGTCAAACATGGTCATTGTATGCGGGGAAGGGGCCTCTTGAGTTAGAGAAAGTTCCCCGACCGGCAAAGGTTTACAAAAATGGGCACATGCTGTTGCTGTATTATTTAAAGGCGGGGGGGCTAACGCCTCCTGATAAAAGAGAGAGGTGGGGGCGATAGGCCATCGTCTAATCCTCAGACGGGATACGCAGGGTATCGTGCAGCAAAAAGAATCGGTAAAAAGCCGGTTCAGCTATGGGTGTGTGCCTTGTCTGGCGCAGCGTAGGACAAATGAAGAAGAGGGTATCGAGTAGCAACATCGCTTACCTTACATTGCTGGCCATAGCTCAGGATTTAGGAAACGCCATTGCCGGTTGAGGAGCCGAAATATAATTGGTGTGTGCGCGAGGATGCATGAACGAGTGACGTCATAATTTCTCACACTTAGGCAGAGTCAGCACAAGACTACAATATTGGTGTGGCGGCCCCTGGGGTTTGGCGGCCCTGTGCAGGTGCACGGCTTGCACATGCCTAAGGCCGCCCCTGGTCTGGGTTTTTGGGTGGCAAGGGAATTTTTAAGGTTTTGGGTGGGCATGGATGTTTGGAATGCAATGAAATTATTAGGATTTTGGTGGTTATGGGCTTTTGGTTAGCAAGGGAACGTTTAGGGTGGGTAAGAGTTTTTGGGTGGAAGGGCATTTGGTTTTTGGGGGTAAGGGATTTATTTAGGGTTTGGGGTGGGTATAGGATTATGGTTTGAGGGTTGTTATGTGTAAAAAAGATATATCTTTTTTAAAAGTATTACATATGGGGGCCTGGCCAGGATGGCGGCAACATAGGAGGTTGTTTCGCTGCTCCCACCCGTCATCAGCCCAGTACAGCATCTCCCGGAGCCCAGGCCTGGCCCCCAGAGTGGAATCTGTCCGGGCTTGGTTCAGGGAAGCCCTGTGCTTATTCTGGAGGCCCGAGATTCGAGGTCACCGGGTGAAGAGACCTCGCACCGTGGCCAGAGACGGATGGCAGTGAGGCTGCGATGAGGGCGGGCAAGGAAGCGGATGCACACGGCCTGATCCATCGAAGGGGGTGAGGCTCCGAGATCGTGCGCCGCACTGCCCATGCAGCATCAGCGTTGCTGATGGCGGAACCACGAGGAGGCCAGAGCAGACCACCGGAGGTGCGGATTGCGCTGTAATTACTCCAGGCCCACGCAACGGATGAGCTGACGCCGGGCCTGATAGAGCCGTGAAGCCAGGCCTGGCCAAGAACAGCGATGAGCCGCCAGGTTGAGCACTGACGGGAGGCCATAATTACAGCGGGCCTGATTTCCTAAGAGGTGAAGATTCGACACTCCCCACATTGAGAGGTACGGTGCGAGGCTACATATCTGCGGGGACAATCGATAAGGCTGGAGCGTTGTGCCTAGGTGGAAGCCACTGGATTGTGGATCGGACCTTGGCCTACACCTTTGGAATTTTCCAACAGTCAAGAGCAAGTGGCACAGCCGTGAACAGTGAGGGTCAGGCTATAGGAGGACGTGAGCGCGGCCGCCATTAGAGGCAGTTGCTGAGAGTGGAGCCCGGCGACCTGCGTAGGCAGCCCGGCGAGGCCCGGGCACCACTTATGGGTGTGCTGTGTGGTTCCCCACTCAAACCCTAGCTTTGGCCCAACATCCCACCACCACCCGCTGCGGCCTGCACCCGCTGTTAGGGACCAGGCCTCACCGCTGTGCACAGAGGCGCAAAGGCACAAGCAGACGCTGATACAGCGGGAGCTTCGACGAGGTGAGCCCCGGCTTGCATTTGGGGAGTCCCCTTTCCGGGTCCGAAGTGAGGGCAGCACTATAACACCCAGGGTGGTGGCACAACTGGGCCAAGCATTAAAGATGAAGAGAGAGGGCCTGCTCGATAGGCCATCTTAGTACCTCTCGGCTGGAAAGTCACCGGCAACACTGGGAGCACTTTAACCTGCACCCCAATGAGAACTCAGTAGAGGTGGCCCAATGGTCACTCTTGAACATGGTGGGGCCAGTGCCCACCCAAACACTGTTCAACACTAACTGACATAGTCCACTCTGGGATACCAAGCTTTCCCAGGGGGCTGGAAGTCGTGACTCCAGACATTCAGAGAAGTGCAATCAGATTGCCGCACCCCAGATACCCTTAGAGGCCACCCTGGGAGACGGCCCAAACTCCGACCTCCGCTGGAGCGCTTAGCCTTGGGAACTGGCACGAATCCCGACACCTTTGAGAGCACATCAACCTACCCGAAGCAAGACTATGACCTCTACCCAGAGAAGAAAGATAAGACACTGAAGGATCTATTTGCATGCCCACAGGGTGGACCTATGATGGATCACCCTCTCCCGAGGGAGCCCTCTCAAACGCAGGTGGACAGCACAAAGGAGGAACCAGTGACACGAGCCTTCCTTGAGTCCCTCTTCATGACTCTCTGAGAGGACCTGCAAACAGTTAAGCGTGACCTCACATCAGAAATTAAAGACATCAGAAGAGATGTGGATGTAATAGGGGAGCGTGTCGCTACACTTGAAGACAAGGGCAACAATAGGTACACTGAAATGATGGCCCTACAGCAAGAAGGCATCCCCCTCCATAAACAACAGGTGGACCTGCAAGCGCACTTCGAAATCTAAAAAACCGCTCCTGCAGACATAACATCAGGATTAGAGGAGTGAGAACCAATGAGGAGGCCTCTTCAATCATTTTCTTGGCAGCACACTGGGCACGGATCTTAAACTAGACAGAGCACAAGAGTGGGCCCAGTGTACTGGTCTATGTACAGGACTTTCTCACAAAAGAGTAGATTCTCTATAAGGCCAGATCCATGCACCCGGTCACTTTCACGGATCAAACCCCAATCCTGTACCAGGATCTTTCCCTGTTTACTCTACAGAAACTTAAAACCTTCTGACCCATCACTACGCATCACTGTCGAACCACACTCCCGTAGTGGCCACATTAACCCTTCCACCCACTCAACAGCCCATGCGACAGTGGCATCTTCGAAGCACCCTTTTGCAACGTGCAGCCGTGGTCGAGCAAGTACAGCATGCTATTGATGACTATCTATTGCAAAATGACAATCCCGACACACTAATTCAACGCGATGGGAAGCACTCAAAGCCGTGGTTAAGGGCAAACTAATAGTCATCTCGACGGCAGATAATGCTGAGCATAGGCGAAAGAGCGACAACCTCACGCTGAAAACAAGGGAATTAGAACAAGTGCACCAGCAGACAGGGGCACCTAGAATCTAGCACCCATTGACTACAGCCCGGGCACAATTAGCAGCTCTAGACCAAGACAGAGCGGAATATGTAGCGCTGCAGCTGCGCCACTCATTCTACGTTGGGGGAAATAGATGTGAGCATCTGCTAGCTGACAAACTACGAGAGATACCAGATCTGACGGGGAGAGTCACAGAGGACGCAGCAATAGCTTAGACCTTCCAGGACTTTTACACCCAACTATATGCGGGACAGAGGCCGGAGGATGCAGATAGGGAAGCTTACTTAACAGAGGCACACCTCTTTACACTAACCCTGGAGCAATCAGAGCAATTGAAGGGAGACATATGAGTAGAAGAAGTCATAGCGGCCATATCAAGACTGAAATTAGCCAAATCCTCTGGGCCGAAGGGCTATACTGCATCCTTTTATAAACAATTTTGTCCCACACTGGCACCACTATTGACCAGTCTCTTTAATACCTGTGCAACCCCAGGGGTGATCCCCAAGTCCATGTTTAAGGCCACAATTGTGGTTATTCCCAAGCCCTGGAAAGATAAAACTAGCTGCGGTGCATACAGCTTCATTTCTCTCCTGAACATAGACCTAAAATTATACACCGGGATCTTAGTGCATAGATTAGCTATTCACATGGGAGGACTAATCGATCCCGACCAAGTGGGATTTATCCCCCACAGGCAGACCAGCGACAATACTAAGAGCGTCTTACATCTTATTGTGAAGGCATCACGGATCCCGGGAGACTTTATGCTCCTCACCATCGACGCAGAAAAGGCCTTTGATGGGGTCCTCTGGCCTTACTTGGAGAAGGTGATGACCAGCGTCAGCTTGGGTGAGAATATGAGGACACAAATCTTAAACTGCTACCACTCCCCTACGGTGTCAGTTAGAGTTAACAGACATACCTCAACACCATTCCTCATAGGCAGAGGTACAAGGAAGGGGTGTCCCCTGTCACCCCTGCTCTTTGCACTGTACATGGAGCCTATGGCCCAGAGACTCAGGGAGAACCCACACATAACCGGAATTCGATTTGGGGGGATGTGCACACCATAAGCTTATACGCGGACGATGTGCTGGTCACCTGTAACGTCCGGATTCTCGAACCAGATGGAATCAGCTCCTGAGAGCACCTCCAACCCAGTCGGAACGTAATCACCTCCCTTCTTAGAACGTATTTACAATTGGTATATATATATATGTATGTACATCTCGTACCTAAGGATGGGGAAAATAGCAATCCTCTACGACCTCCAGTAGGATAGTTAAACTGAGTACAGTCAGAGCTCTCCCTCTTTATATGGCAGGGTCGTAAACCATGAATGAAGAAACTCATTAGCACGCTCCCACCTAACGAAGGCGGACTGGGGATCCCTGACATCCAACTCTATTACAAAGCTGAACAGTTACGACATCTAGTAGAATGGAACTGCACTAAGTCAGAGAAGCACTGGCTATTCCAGGACCAAGCGGTGGCGGGCACATCACTCCGAAAGATTCCCTTCCTGAAGAAACCACATAGACCTCCTAATCTATTCGCTTCCCCGATTAAACGAACCACACTAACAACGTGGGATCAGACCAACATTAGAAATGAGCTGATTACCTTTCCCTCTCCTCACACCCCACTTTTCGATAAACCAGAATTTAGCCCAGGGTTGGGTGAGACTGCTTTCACACATTGGCGCGCTATGGAATGCAGCGCCTCGGGACACCTATTTGACAAATAGGGAGTGATCTCTTTCCCGCAGATTAGATCTGACTATGGAATTCCTGAGTCAAAAAACCTGCACTATCTACAACTTATACACTGGGCACTACACCCTTGACAAAAGGCCACAGGCACAGAGATACCTTACCCCTTATGAACTTTGGCTTATCACAAGAACAACAGAAAAGAAAATAATCTCGGACCTCTATAAGATGCTGCTCACTCAATATACACACACATATAACGCAAGCCGCACACACTGGGAGAAGGACCTAGGATGAGAACTTAGTAGTAAAGAATGGTTAGGTGTATACTATAGGGCACGGCACACGGCCAGTAACATGGGCTTAACCGAAACACTAAACAAAATAGTCACCTATTGGTACTACACCCCAGAGCTCATTCACAGAGTCAACCCCACACAAAGCCCAGACTGCTGGAGAGGGTGGGGAAAAACAGGAACACTCGTCCACCTTCTATGGGAGTGTGAGCATGTACAACAGTATTGGTCTCAGATTCTAGATGAAGTCGACAAACACCTTGACACTGAGCTACCAAGATTCCCAGCATACACTCTTCTGGAAGTACCAAGTAACCTAACATACCCCCTCAAGTCCAGGAGAGGACCCCAGATAGTGATAGCCTTACGAACAGCCACTCAAAACATTTTGATCCACTGGAAAACACCTCGAATTCCCACACACAGATTGTCTGCAGCGCTTGTGGCATGTATTGGGGAATGGAGAAGATAACCCTTACACTGGCAGGAAAAGGCTCAACATTTGGAGACCTGTGGCAACCATTCTTAACGATACTTGCTCAGGAGTTCAGAGAACTCATGTGCCAAAAAGATTTAAACCTAAAAGTATTACATATAAATATATGTATATATAACAAAAAGTATGTGTTTCAAACACACATATAAATATGTAAAAATACACACACACATATATATATATATTCATTGATCAAAACAAAGGTACAGGGACGTTATAATTAGGCTCAGATTTCACTCACACAAAACCATTGAAATTCAGAAGTTGAAGTTACCTGAGCGTTCCTGTAACCATTGGTTTGTTTAAGTGAATTTCAATGTTTTTTTAACTACTATGTGCGTTTGCACAGTGATGGAAAAAGAGGGCGTGGCTTCTGACAACCTTTAAGCAATCCTGCAGTGTGGGACTTACTGGAGGTGACAGGGGAGGTAGTTGGACTCCAGCGACCCTCTGGAGTCAATGGGATTCCTCCCCAACTTGCAGTGCACCAGGAGGTATGTTTGCAGAGTGGTGGTGAAAGGGGGCGGGGCCTCAGGCAACTTGTAGCCTACTTTTTTTTAAAATTTTCCTTTTATTAGGTAAAGGGACCGATTTGGGCCCCAGGGACCTCATGCCTCGTGCCAGGCCATTTTGAAATGGAGGAGGTGTGCAACATGGCCCTCTTCCCTGGCCAATTTTGTTCTTTGGGACCCCCTCCTCTGGTGCCTTACCTTTTTTCATTGTTATTTGTTTAAGGGAGGGGCGCCGCACGGCCCCTCTTCCCAGGCCAATTTCGTCCCTGTGGACGCTGTCCCAAAGGGGTCTGCCTTTCTGAAATTATGGAGGGTGGCCAGACTAGCACACTTGCACAAGTCTCACACATTCAGAAAAACAGATCTGGTAGTCGAGCCTTCTTCTACATTGCTACTAAAGTGTGGAACAACCTGTCACTATACACCGAGCCTCCTCTTAACCTGTCTCTTCGAACAGTCTTAGACCTAAGATGGCTGGATTCACACCAGCTCAGAGCCAGAATACCCTCCTGGATAATGGTGCACTTTACAAATCACCTTAACATTACATAACTCGAGCTACATTGATTACATTGTGTTCCAAGTATGGAGTCTTTAAACAGGAAACCAATAACAGTCACTACTGGTATGCTCAAGTTAAAAGCAAAAGAATTGTCTTTCAACAGGGATTTGGCATTCATCAACAAGAAAAAGACGATTCAATATTGTATAAAGCATACTTTTGGAATTTCACTGGACTTGACATTTATTCTGAGCCTTGAACTGCATTGCAAACATCTGTTCTAGATTGGGAGCTCATCAAAGTTGACATACCAAGGTTAAGGCAAATTCTTTACTTTGGTGTTATTGTTCTCTCCAAGCCCAGATGTTCTTGCATATATATGATATAACGCCCTGCTTTTAAAATCTTATGGGAAAAATACTTGAACCTTTTTTTAATCTGCTCAGTTGCTGCTGCATTTAGATTTGTATTTAAATTGAGAACAGAGATATTTGTAATAGCTGTTGTTGTATATCTCAATGCCTGCAAGAAGATTTTGATGTGATGTTTTTATTATTTTTCTATTGAGTTTGTAACTGTGATTGCTATTCATGAAAGGTATTATACTTCTTTTTAGGGACTAATAATTCTAAATACATTATTAATTGAATTGAATTGAACATTGGTTGAGCATTGATGTATTGTGTGTTATTTTTGTGTGTTGCTCAGTTCTAAATTTCTAACCCGCAACGTCTTTCTGAGTCAGTCCTTGTCTGCTATGCCTCTTTACCCTAAGAGTCAGGTTTTACATTGTGAACTTTTTCACAAATGCAGTAACTATCTGACAAATGCAAGAGGAAAGGGGTTTACACCGAATACTTTGTGACAAGTACAATAATAGGACAAACTTCTCATTCCTTAGGAGCTATTTATTGTTGAACATGAAGAGCCCTTTTGACACAGATCGCTATGTCTGGTTTAGTATTTCGTTGTGTGTGAAAAGTAAATAAAGAAGGCATTAATTTATTAAGAATCATTATCCACTTCATGGAGTTCTTTGATGTTTATTTAGGTATGTGGACTTTTGCCCATGTTTCTGCATGTGGACATTTCACTGCCTGCACTCAAGTGCCAAATTAATTAGCGCTGCAGTCAGTCGTAGGCTGCTGCAAATATCCAGTGGGGGGCAGCAGCAGCGACGGAGGTGGGGGAGGTGAATACAAAAATTAACACTTACCTGATCCTGCATCCGCCTCACGCTTCGTTGCTCCTTCTTGCCTACAGCTCCCTCCGGACAGTCCTTAGGACAGACTCCCAAACCAATCCAGATGCTGCTCTCATGCTATGAAAGCAGCACCTGGATTGGCTGAGCGGGCTGCTAAAATGCTCCGCTCAGGCACAGCGAGTCTGGCATGTCTCTTCACCTGGCTGTAGAATACAGCTGGGTTAGAGAAGCCTAACAGTGCATGTCTGTTTGGCCGGGTCAAGCACAAAAGAGCAGTTAGAAGTGCACAACCACTCCTCCCTGTGACCCCAGCCTGAGCCCACTGTACATTCTGGCTCGCACCAGCACCTGAAAAATAAAACGATAGTAAGATATCGTTTTACTTTTCAGCTACTGGCTCGGAGTTAGTGGGGCGATGCTCCTCCGCCATTGCGGAGGAGCTACCGCTGGGTGCAGTTGTCAGAGAGAAAATGCCTATCAGAAGGTTGGGAAGGGGAGCATGGATTTGGGGGGGCACCCCATTAAGGAAAAAGAAAAAACAGGAACCACCACGGGGAGCAAACACCAGCACCGACAGTGAGTCTGAGTTTGCCACACAGTGAAATGTCAAAACAAGCATTTGCAATGCAATAGGTCTCGCATTAGAAAAGTTTGAGCTATTGGTATTGTAAATGACAATTTTTTTATTCATGTCTTGGTTTTGAAAATAGCGAAATTAATAGCTTTGTCCTTTACAATGCCAATAGTTTTAACTTTCGCAAATGTGACACCTATAGCATTTGTACTGCAATATGTGTTGTATTTACGTGACTTAGATGTATTGATATTACAAATAACAATGGCTTTTAATGTTTTTAAATAATTTATACTTAAATGAAAGTTATTGTAATTTATAATGGCAATAGCTTAAACTTTTGTAAATGACTTTTGTGAAGATTATGTTCAGTGTATTTTATTTTGACGAAAATCCAAGAACAGAAGTGAAATATAACATCTTTTTGTGATATTTGTAATAAAGCTTGAAACATTGAGAGAACATATTTGAACAAGTTATTGTTGAATGGTTGCACAGATTGATGCTGTGGTGGTGCTGAGTGATGCTGTGGTGATGCGACAGAGGGAGGGCGATAGATAGATAGAGGGAGGCAGATAGATAGATAGATAGATAGATAGATAGATAGATAGATAGATAGATAGATAGATAGATAGATAAATAGAGTGAGGGTGATAGATAGATGGAGTGAGGGGGATAGATAGATAGAGTGAGGGCGATAGATAGATAGAGTGAGGGCGATAGATAGGTAGAGTGAGGGCGATAGATAAATAGAGTGAGGGCGATAGATAAATACAGTGAGGGCGATAGATAGATAGAGTGAGGGCGATAGATATATAGATAGTGAGGGCGATAGATATATAGATAGAGTGAACGCGATAGATATATAGAGAGTGAGGGCGATAGATAGATAGACATAGGCAAAGACAGATATAAAAACAGACAGACAAAACAGATAAGATAGATAGATAAGATAGAGTGAGGGCAATAGATAGATAGAGTGAGGGCGATAGATAAATAGAGTGAGGGCGATAGATAAATACAGTGAGGGTGATAGATAGATAGAGTGAGGGCGATAGATAGAGTGAGGGCGATAGATAGACTGAGGGCGATAGATGGAGTGAGGGCGTTTGCGGGGGGGTTGTGTGTGGGGTGGTTATGTGTGTGTGGGGTTGCGTGTGTGTGTGGGGGTAGTTGTGTTTGTGGGGGGGTGGTTGTGTGTGGAGGGGTGTTGTGTGTGGGGGTTTGTGTGTGGGGGGTTGTGTGTGGGGGGTTGTGTGTGGGTGTGTGTGTGTGAGGCTGTGTGTGTGGGGGTATGTGTGTGGGATTATGTGTGTGGCGGTGGGGGTGTGGGGGGATTGTGTGTCAAGGGGGTATGGGGTGTGTGTTTGGGTGTGTGGGGGGGTTGTGTGTGGGGTTGTGTGTGTGGGGTGTGTGTGGGGGGTTTGTGTGTGGGGAGTTGTGTGTGTGGGTGTGTGCATGGGGTTGTGGGTGTGTGTAGGGGGTTGTGTGTGTGGGGTTGTGTGTGGGGGGGTTGTGTGTTGGGGGTTGTGTGTGGGGGGGTTGTGTGTGTGTGGGGTGTTGTATGTGTGTGTGGGGGGTTGTGTGTGTGTGGGGGTGTGGGGTTGTGTGTGTGATGTTGTGTGGGGGTGTGTGGGGGGTGGGGGTGTGTGTGTGAGGGGTCTGGGTGGGAGGGGTCTGGTTATGTGTGCGTGTGTGTGCTGTTGTGTGGTTGTGTTGTTGTGTGGTTGTGTGTGTGTGGGGTGGTTGTGTGTGGGGTTGTGAGTGGGATGGGATTGGTCAGCCAATTCCTGCTGTTAACAAACATCTATTTTATTTATTGCTTTGCAGTTTTATGTAGGGCTTCATGTATTGTTTTGCACTTTTATGTAGCACTTTGAAATCTGCAGGTGTTTTACAGAGGTCGGTTTCTAGCTACATGCAGGAAGTTTACACTCGATCACGGACACTGACTTTTGGCAGCAGCTGCTACTGGTATCTCACACTTCTACCAACACACTCTACAGTGGGCTGGAACCTACAGATTGTTATTGTGTGCCATATTGTAATAGTTGTCACCCGAACGACACTGTCTTACTAATAGGTTGTGCAAAATTGAAAAAAATTTAACAGAAAAAGTTTAATAAAGAAATATAAAAACGAACACCACACCACCAGGCTACAGTATCCAAAAAGTGCACAATCTCCAAACAATGTGTGGCTGAAACGATAAGGTTGAGACAGAGGCAGAGTGAAGAGAAGTTACGTGGAAAGAGATACAAATAGAGAGGTGGGCCAAAGAGAGATGAGTTTGAGAGTGAGGTGAGGCAGATGGGGCGAGATACGGCGAGCTGTAATGGAAACTGCAGATGTTGAATTATAGAGAACTGTTACAGGGGTAGAGAGAAGCCTAGAAAGTGGTAAAGAGACAGGTGGAAGACTGATAAGGATTCAAAAGGCAAGTAGACAGAGGTGGCATTGATAAGTGTATTGTGAGTGTTGAGGTAGACAGAGGTGAGTTAAAGCAGGGCTGGTTTTGTAGGTGAGGTGCATAGAGATGTAGAAAGAGGGTAAACGGGAGGTAAAGAGGAGTGAGGTTGAAGAGATGAGATGAAATAAGGAGAGATGGGATAGAAAGATATGTGAGTGAGACTGAGAGAGACAGGCAGGATGTAGTAGAGAGGTGAGGCACAGATAGAGAGAAAGGGAAACGGAGAAGCGAGGTAAAGAGATGAGCATGAATGTTGTGATTGGTGAGGTAGAGAGAAAAGATAAATGAAGACAGATTGGGAGGTACAGCCGTGAATAAAGATTGTGGGAATGACTGCAGGGGGTGCACTAATGGGGCGTAAGCACTCACACATCCCCTCACCCACCAATGTAGCCATTCACACCTACACTTACTCTCCAGTACAGCCGCTGGTTCCAACAGTAGTTGAGTGCAAGTCCGGTGAATCCTGAGTGCTAGTCCGACAGAGGCTCAAGGCGAGCCCCATAGATCATTAGTGTGTGTTCCCCAGATCAAGAGTGCCAGCACCACAGAAGATAAGTGATATCCCGCATGGGGGAAGCCCTACAGGGGCCGAGTGCGAGCTCCACATACCCTTTTCTGCAAGGCGCACAAAGTGACTGTTGTATTTGGAATCAGAACTGCCAGTTACTGCTATCTTCGGACCTGCAACCCCGCCTGCTCTTTAAGGGGACATTTAAAAACGCCAGCCCTTGGCAGCCTGAGCCGACAGGCTTTGCCTCAAAGGCCGTGTGAATGGCTTCCTGCAGCAGGTTTGACATCGCATCGCGCGCTGCAGAACCTTCTGACAGAAGCGAACTTTACAAGAAAGTGTTTGAAGGAATGTACTAGAAGCTGCACTGCTTCTAGTTTCAACCAGGAAAAGGTTCTATTGACAGACTCGCAAGTAGATGAAATAGTTATCTTTATTTTCCTTGTCAGTGGCTTCTCGCGGGTGTCATGAAAAATAATCTGCCGGGTTTCGGGAGACCGGCTGATACTCCACACGACAATTGCAGTCTTGCAGTTGGAGCATCCATTTCTCGATCCGTGGTGGCGGTTTTGTGGATGTCCCAGAAAATAAGGCCACAAGCAGCTTATGGTCCGTTGTGACCACGAACGGTTTCTCATAAACGTATAAGTGAAAGTGGCGACACCCCCAATGAATGGCAATGGCCTCTTTCTCTATTTGAGAATACAGTTGCTCTGTCACGGTTAAAGATCTGCTTGCGAACGCCACGGGCGCCCAGTCTTCCTCCAGTCGTAGTCTCTGTAACAGTACAGCACCTAGAACCATCGGGCCGGCATCCATGGCAATTTGGGTAATTTTCTCCGAATCAAAGAAGACTAGTGTGGTAGCTTCTGACAGAGCATCCACAGTAGTTGACCATTCCTAGAAAACTATGGACTTCAGTCACACTGGCAGGGGTGATGGCGCTTTTGATGTCTCGCACCTTATCGGGATCCGGGTTGACGCCCTCTGTGGAGAACGTATAGCCAAAGAACTGTAGCTTAGTTCTTAGAAATTCACACTTCTCACGATGGTGTCAGACCAGCTTCTTGCAACCTCCGTAGCACCTGTGTGAGACAGGCATTGTGTTCGGGTAACGATTTGGCGTGGATCAATATGTCATCACTGACGTTGATGACTCCCGGGATGTCCGCAATTAGCTCCTGTATGACATGTTGAAACACCTCCGACACTGGATACCCCAAAGCTTAACCGTGTGTAGCGTCTCAGTCCCAAGTGAGTTGAGAATGTGGTTATGTTTTGTGACACCTCATCAAGAACCAGTTGATGGTATCCAGAGTGTAGGTCGAGTTTGGAGAACCAACACGCTCCAGCCATCTCTCCAATGAGGTCGTCATTGGTAGGGGTAATGTGTCGCTCAAGCTTTATGATGGCATTCGGGAGGCGCATGTCGACGCAGATGCGTAGTGCTCTAGGCTGCTTGGGCTTCCGAGTGAATACAATAGGTGATACCCATGGTGTAAGACCCGTAACCTTTTCAATGATCCCGGCGGCCTCCAGTTTCCTCAGCTCTTGTTCAACTTGAGGTCTCAAATAAAAGGCAATCCTTTGATGCCGCAAGGCGACTGGTTGAGCTGTGGGGTCCACATGCAAATGTATTCTTTCCCTTTGAACCTTCCGATACCATCAAACACTTCGGTGAATTCCTCCAGGAGATGTTGTATAGATTCCTGATGCACACTGAAAGAGTGCTAGACTCCTAGATCTTCGGCCGCCCGTCACCCTAGGAGCATGCCCTGGCCATCTTCGGTGATGTATATATTAGTATGGACCCTCCGTTTGCCGTGAGTCACTGACGTCTTCAACCGCCCCAGAATCTTCAGAGGAGTGTCCTGACCGTATGCAAACACCACTATTGTGGAGGGCTGCAGCGGGGGTGCAGGTCGCAACGTGCGGTGGAGGGCTGCCGCCATGATGTTAATGGTGGCCCCGGTGTCAACCACTGCTGTGACTTCTTGGTCCCCCACCTGAATGTTGCATTGGGGCAGGCGCCGCGCTTTGCGGATGGTGGTTCCAATCATGTGCACCTTATGCACTACCCTCTTTTCCTCTTCGTCATCGTCCATGTTACTTGGTGACTTGTCACCCTCCTGCACCGCGTTAACCCTCTGTCGAGGCTTGCGGTATTTCTTGGCTCTGCATGCTTTTTCAAAGTGATTAAATCACCCACAGCCTGAGCATCTTTTCCCTTTTGCGGGACAGTCGGCGGGTGGATGTAGTGTTCCACCACAATATCCAAAGGCAGTGGCGGGCACCGCTGGGGCACTACATGGTCCTTTCTTGTTCCACTTCGACGCAGGCTTGGCAGTAACCGCATTGACCGGTTTGTCTTTATGGGTGTTTGGTGAGCCGCCTCCATGTGGGCCGCCCGAGCTTTCAACAGCTCTTTGGTGAGCCCGAGAGTCAAGATCTCGGCCAGAGGTTTGCCAGATTCCTCGAGGATCCATTCCCTAACCTTGGCGAATCACAGCCTTGTATAATCTGTCCCCGTATCTCTTCCGTTTCATCTAGGAACCCACACGTTAAGGCCAGATTTTTTTGCCGTGCATGTTAGGTGTCCAGGGACTTATCCGGAAGTTGCCGTTCCTGCCGAAAGATGAATCTCTCATAGTCCTGGTTAGCCATTGGCTCAAAGTGAGCGTTCAGGGCATTTATTAGGGTGTATTGATTTTTTGCCGTCGCTTCCATGATCGTTTTAGCAATATTGTGTATGCCTTTCCCTCCAAGGTGGAGCAGCATCGCCCTCTTCTGATCTTTGTGTACCTTGGTAGCTTCAAAGAATATCTGTAGGTGGTCCACCCAGTCTTTCCATTTGGGCGCGATGAATGACGGTGATCCTTCCACTGTGAAGGGCTCTATTGAAGGTATTTGCGACATAGTGTATGGGCACGCGCGTGCGCCTAAGTCCTTTCTACGCGCTGCCGATGAAACTGCCTTCCTGCCTCGACCCTCTAGCTAGGATGGGCGATGTGACTGATGCGCCAGTACTGACTGCCGTCCTGAAGGGGCGCAGAGTCCTGGACTGATTGAGGCAATATTTGGCAGTAGTACTATGGTGGCAGGTTGTGACGAAATATCCCTGTTATGGTGCTTAGTTTTGTTTTCTGTCCTTCTGTGGCGCTATTCCCTGGTGGCTTGTGTTCCTCCCCCTGCTTCACCGACGTTGGGACACTTTGGAGGGTCCAGCCCTTGTCGGACACCCCGGGCGTGGCACAGCGCTGCTCTTTTCCTCCAACCATGTGTTCTCTATTCTCCCCTATGGATGTGTGGGGAATGCAGTCCTGAAGGGGGCGGGGCCTAATGTGCGGCCTTCTGCCGGTCTCAGCTCCGAGACCACAATGCACACTGTGCAGCAGGCAGCCGCCCTGCGCGCTCTTCTGCCCGTTCTGGGCCGACTATCCTCCCGGCAAGAGGAGGCAGGGCTGCTCGGGCCGTCTGCATGCCACACGGGGCACAGCAGAGATGTAGCGCACAGCCACGGGGGCCGCGCCAGCAACCAGCGGCACCCCACGCGCAGCAGCCTCACCTTGTGGCCCCGCCGGGCCTCTTCTCCAGCGGCACCGAGCTCCCAGGTCAGCAGGAGCAGCGGGCGCCAAGCCAGGGCCGCGCCTAGCACTGACAGATGGGGCATGAGCACCGCGAGCACCAGGATACGCTCGCAGCCGCCACACCACAACACAAAGGCACGCCCACTCTCGTCACCAGTTGTTGTGTCGCGCGATGGGCAGCGCCGACACTTGAGGAGCGGACGTGATGGTAAGGGGGCTAGGGCCTAACACTATAATGACCACAGGAGCCACTGGTGCTTGTTAACTACAGGGAGTCATCTCCGTCACCAACTGGCCGACGTGAGCACGCCCCTGACTCTTTATTAACTTCAAGGTCATGTGATGCATACGTCGCGACGTAACCCAGTTGTCACGTATCGTGACACTACAGGTGTCTCCTGATAAGAACTGAGCAGGGAATATCAAATCAGAGCTACTGCCAGATGTATAACAGACGTTGAATGTGAGCAAATTACTGTTGCAACGTAGAAATCGAAATCCAAAGGTGAGCCCCCTGGCACAGCAGGCCGAAAACAAAATGGCTCCGATATATGTGGTGGCGAACGTTTAGTGGAAACCAAGCTGGGACTCCTTATGCGGCGCACTGATATGTCCGCCAATGACCGACTGGGTCCCATTGCACATTAGCGTGGGTCAGACGAGTGAGTACAAGTGCATTGGTGGCTTATCCGAAGAGTGCATTGCAATCAAAGAAGTGGGCATACCAAGGTGCGTTGACAAGCCAGTGAGGCGCGAGCAGGGAAACGCTGCACAGCAATGTACTATCCCTCGTTATAGCAACCGAAGACCTGTGGCTCTCAGAGATGTAGACCTGCTAAAACGAGAGAACGAAGCTGCACATTGGCAACTGCGCAGGTGCAATTTCCTGCATCGTTGGAGGTTTTGAGCTACGGACTGAGAGCTTGTGGAGCGGTGTGATCTGTCCTGAAACCAGCGCACTGTAGGCTGTCATCTTCAGGAACTAGACTTTTCTGGGCCGGCAAGCAAGCCCAGATTGAGATGTTTGCACTCACACTGCCTTACTCAAGAGGTGGTTTCAAACTCCCAGACTTTCTCCTGTACTACCTATGTGCACTAGTGTAATATGTGCATCATTGGTACCACCCTACTCAATATATGCCACATCTGTCAGTTGAGGATGGGGACGCACATTCAATCCCACTACACAACATACTGCTGCACCAGCGCGACCATGTGTCTTAACAGGAAATTAATATAATTTTTTATTTGTCTGCCCCGCGTACCAACAACCAAGGCGCGCATGGTTAAAACCAATGTGTAAGCTTATGGGAACAAGTTCAGCACAGGTTGCAAGCAAAATACTGAAAAATTATACCACTACTTTAGTTGTAATCAGTGTTGCAAAATTTCTGAGCTGGGCATGGGTCCTTCGGATTAAATTGGGTGGGGCCTAGCTCGTAGGTTAATCAATGCTATGGTCATCTGAAGCAAGAACCTAGTGGGCCCAACTGTAGGATCTATGGCCCGTATTGAGTTTATTTTTAAATTGGAGACATTTAGCTCATTCTAAGTATATTGCAAATTGTATATTTAATTCCACTTTTAGCTTGTTTTAAATATTTAAGTGCCAGTGTAGTACTGGTTTTTAGAAAGCTTTTTATATTATGAACTTTTGCATGGATTTTGGATTACTGTTTTTAGATTGTCTTTTATGATGAAGAATCGCAATAAAAACTAATTGACTGAATGACTGAATATCATTCGCACTACAAACTTAGCATGGCAGCGAATGGGAAAATTAGCACATAAATGTCCACTATATGCGCCAGCATTGCCACTACCACACCATCCCGCTATATCAGTGACCCAGGAAAAGTTGGTATGGAGTTGCGACAACGAGTAGGTATAGATCGTATGGACGATCTTTATAAAGACGGTACCTTTATAGATACTGGGGAGCTTCAATACATATGTAATCAAACCCTCCTATATAAATTTACATACCACTGATTACGAAGAGCGATAAAAGACCTGTACACCACATTTCCTGCTGAACCACCTAAACTACAGGCATTGCAAATTATTATTACGAATCCCCATAATACACATCTGGTCACAAAATGATGTCTTCTCCTACAAGAAGATATAAACACCACCATCACTAAAGCACTAGAAAGATGGAACAAAATGCCAGACCCACAGCTTTTGGAAGAAGAATGGAATACATGTTGCGCACTCACCAATATGCTCACCCCAAATGGTAACTTACGCATCACACATTATAAATATCAACACCAAACCTACCACATTCCATTAAAACTGCATAAATGTGGTCTTCGATCCGACGCACAATGCCAAAGGTGTAATAAAGACAATGCCGACTTCATACATTTGGCGTGGACGTGCCCTAACATTTCGTCATATTGGGACGATTTAACAAAGATATTAAGTGATATGCTGGGAACAACTATAGAATGCACACCTAGAATATGCTTGCTAGGTCTAATAACAGGGCTGTGATCCTCTAAACGTAAATTTTGTGTAATAGCATTGTTAATGACAAAGGAAGGGTGTCCATATGTTGGGGTGGTAGGCACTATCCAAGTAGCAGACAATGACTTCAAGATATGGCGTATTGCAGAGATACTCTCGACGTATGAGGAGGAACCTCCAACTCAATCTAGACCTAGAGATTATTGGGTAACTCTAGCGGATTACTTACAAAAGACTTCAAATGTAGAAACAACAACTACAGTAGGTAACGATGTGTAATGGATATAACTATTGCAGAATCTGCACTGTGTACTATCGTTTATCACTGTCAATGCTATAGACTGTAACACTCCGTGCATCTTGATTTACCATCTGTGTAATGATTTTTTTTAAGCCTTTACTGTTACTGCAACTTGGTTTTGTTGCATGATTTTAATGGAACTCAAATAAAATAATAATATTATGGAAATTAATAATTTTTTTCCCAAGTATCAGCTTATGAGTTCTGAAAATACAGCCCTTTTAATCTTCAATACACACTTTACAAATTTGTAATACAGATATTAATTCTGTCAAGTAAAAGCTTCTAATTTATTAATCTGGACTGTACACAGGAGAGCTACTTACAGGTAGCTGGAGAACTACCAGTAGCTTACAAGTTACTTGTTGAAGAAACCTGGTTTAGTAAGTATGCTCATAGGAGATAGAGGAGAACCATTGGAAGGGAGATACGGGTAAATTGGCGAGGTGCTTCAGGACTAAGGAGTTTCCCTTGGGGACAGGGCATCAGAGAGGAGCCTAATTGCCTTTCTGCATGGATTTTGGAAGAAGCAACTGAGTAATTACAGCATCAAATAATGTGTGTCCTGACTCCTATTATGGTTTTAATAGGTTGTGTGGTGAATTTGTTATCTTCTGACCACCAATCCTTTGCTAATGGTATTTTGTAACAGCCCATAAGTTAGCTGAGAATGAGCGACGTGTCCTTCTCAGGGATTTGAAGACATTTGTTAATAAATGCCTTATATAAAGTGCAGAGTGCCTTAAAGTGAACCTGTTTTTAAATTGATAGCCAGTGTAATTCCTGCAACCTCGAAAGTGCATGCACAAAGCAGGGTGCTCCTAAGTACAAACAGGTAGCTGTATTTCCTACATGTGGTACATGTGTCTGAACCTGGCTGGCGCTAGAGGCCTGCTGATCCCATAAATGGGACACATTGTCCTATTAGCTGCAAAGAGACCCCAAAAGAGATACATTGGGACATCTTACAAGGTTTTCTAGGTCAAGAAAGAGACCACCAAAGGTTCCTGATAGCAGTCAACATGGTTCTGGCTAAGTGCACACTACGTATGTGGCAAAATATATAGTTCTTTTTAAGAAGACAAGGTGAAGAGTATGTCTAAGCTAGTGATTAACAAATAATCATGCAGACATGTACATCACAATCTGGTTGCCTCTCCTAGACATGCTGGGGCAAGACTCTGCAAATCCCATAAATGATATTGACAGGAACTGACTAACAATTGCATTATCACATTTGTAGATAAGATGTGTTGAACAGTATTTTATGAACTGAACTCAAATAAATATGTCTTTTTACATTCATTCCCTTTGCAGTAGGGTGAAATGTTTGAATTTATAGATCTTGCTTTCGGTGTAAGTTCTGTGTTTTCAATACTTATTTTATTTAAAAATACAATACCGCACCAAACCAACAGATTTATATTGAAAGGGCTACCAACATAACAGCCTTGCCAAATCTTTAATCTGAGGTTCTGATTCACAAAGGTAAACTTAACATTTTGTGTAAGTTTACTCTGTATCGGTAATCAATACAAACTATTTAATAGTAACTTTATGACTGAGGAGACTCCGCAGTAGGGGTGGAGAACTCCATAGATAAGAAGATAGGCCTGTCCTATCTTTTTATGTGCAGAGTTCTCTGCCCCGACTGTGGTGTATCCACAGGCATTTAACCACCAAAGTTTTTGGACTGATGCTGCTGGTTTTTCAACAATGAAAGTGCACTGAAGCCTGCTAGCAATACCTCAGTGCCAGTGCTTTATCCCCAAATAGTGTAATGTTAAAATGCAATACCCAATTGTCAAAACTTTGCTTACTTATAAACCCCTAGTATATGATACCAGAGGAACTCAGGCCTTTAAGTTAAAGTGTCCCCACCATGGCGTGGAGACCTAGAGGGGAGACCAGTTGGCAAACCGTTTTCTTTTTTACGGCGTGCAGCCCTCAGATAGCCATACCTCTAGGGTGGGTTACCAAGCTCCATACACCTATAGATGGGTTCTGCCATTTTGGGAGTGGGCAGAATAGTGCTCTCTGGAATAGCTAGATGCCACACTTTCCAGGAAGTCATCATCAGGCAGGCTAGTTCCTACTAGCCCATTAGCAAAAGAGCACCACATCCCGAGGGCATTTCCTGTGCATAAATATGGCACGCCTTGTATACAGACCTCAGATCACATCTGGACTAAAGGGAAGACTTAAGAAAGAACTGCCTTAGTGTTCCCTGGATCTGGCAAGAGGGGCTGCAACAACTGCTAAACTGCATCTGCTGATTTTTGGACTTGTGAAGCGAGGACTGTGCCTGTGCTGTCTGGTCACTCCAGAGCCCCAGACAGTAAAGGTGAACTCCAAGAGTCAGTTGACTGACTTCCTGTTACAGCACCAGGGCCACAAAAGCTGAAGTAGCTCATTCTGGCACGTCAGTAGCCAAAATCCCCTAACCTCCCCTGAACGCCAAAGTGTAGTCCTGACTGACCAAGTCTTGATGCTCAAACGTTGCAACTGAGTCTGCTGGCCTGGAAGAGTTATTGCAGTGCAGTTTGGTCATCCAAAACGTACACCAGCCTTCACCAAAGAAAAAAGCTGGTTTTGGTGTAAACAGAGACCAGTAGCCCAGTGGCGACTGGACTTTTACTACACCAAAGAGGACTTCAAGGGATAACTTCCTTTGTGGCCAAAGACCTTTCCTGGACTTTGGACCAATGAGTAGCCCCAGGAAGACCCCCATTGGCTGCACAGCATCCTCAGCATCTTACAGCATCTTCAGCAACCTCTTTTCCTTGCATCACGACCACTCCATTGAAGTCTGTGGTGGTTCACCTGTATAACCTGGGCTTGAGATTGCCTTGGTGCCAAGGTAACTGTCCTACTACTCTTCACTAGTCCCCCTGATCTTCTCCCATCCAATTTTTGGTTGCCCAAAGTGGGCCGGAGTAGTCAAACATAATGCTTTCAAAGTTTTACAAAGTTTCCAAACTTTGCAGTTACCCATGCTTGTTCATGTTTTGAAGAAAAAAGCTGAGATTTGCATTTCACTTAAAAATGCATATCTTCGGAACCCTACAGTGGATTTTTTTTCCTTTTGGTGTCTCAAAATATAATCTATTTTCATTAATTTTGTGTTGCCTTACTTTCTTATTCTATTGTTTTGGTACTTCTTACTGCTTTACACTTGTTCTTTAGTTTAAGCCTGACTGCATGAAGCCACAGATACCCAAGGTTAAGCAAAGGTTTAACAAACAAGCCTGACTGGACCCAAGTTGTGTTTGTGAGTGTATTCCATGGTGAAGTGGCATCACCACACCATATAATACTCCACAATTCCTCACATATATTGTTTTATTAAATTGTTTGTGAATAAAAAAGAAGGGCAAACTTACACAAAAGTGCAAGTTTACTTTTGTGAACCATTCCTAGCATGTTTATACCTACTGCAATGATTGCCATAAACAGGGATGTAACGGTTCTGTGGACCCATAATCTTTTCTACGTAAAGGGGGCCCCCTCCGCACGGCTTTGCAGTGGCTCTCTAAAGCTGCTGCAGCGTGCAGCATACTCAGAGCTGACACCATGCAAATCCAGAGCTGAAAAGAAATAAAATAACATATTTGCTTCTCTGCAGTCCTTGCCCGGCACTTACATTAGTGGGTGGGCCCCTTGAAGGGCAGCATCCTCGACAGAGCACAGCTCCCATTAAAGGGGAAGAGGCAACACAGAAATGACTGGAGCTGAGGTAGGGTTGCCACCTTTCCCAGAGAGAAATTACAGCTCTCTCTTCATGTTTTAAGATTCTGCAAAAGCCTGCCCATGATTATTTATATGAAATAATCTGTATTCATTTTAACATTGCCTGAGTTATCAGTCAGGGGCCATTAGGGCAGCTGAAAACACATATTAATGTGCTTTTTTCGTACATAAACTGTTAAAGGTATGTATTGATAAGGGAAAAAAAATACCAGCTAGGTCATTAAATCCTAGTCATTGCAAGTTATTTCCCAATGTTTCTATTAAAGGATCTGGATAGAGCCCCAGAGTTCTTGTTTCCCTTAGGCATGCTTTGAATAAGGTGTCAGGCAAAAGTTAAAAGCAACATGCAATACATATGTAGTTTAAAAATAATTGACAAATCTATACTAATATACCAATAAAAGTACAATATTGAAAAACGAAAGTGAAGAGCTTTGCTTAACTTCTTCGTTGGCAGGCCTCTAAACCGCCAACCCCGTGCCATGCCGTTTGTTGGCTATTTGGGGTAGTTCACCCTTAGGCCCCATAACTTTTTTCCACATAAGGTATCCAGGCCAAATTTGCATCCTCTTTTCCAACATGTGGAGGAGTCTAAAGGTATCCAGGGTTTATGGATTCTCCCGGAGAGGACCGAGAAATTAGTCAAAATACAGCAACATTTTGTTTTTTGGGAAAAAGTGCTGCAGAAGAAAGCGTCTGTTTTTTCCCTGCAAATGAAGGTTTTGCAGTGCTGAATTGGCATCTTCCCAGCTTTATGGAACAGGCAGAATTTTGTCAGAAAACCTACATTTTCTACACAGTTTTGGCATTTCACTCGAACAAAGCCTATTTGTCCTAATTGTTGTGCTTTACATCTCCTTCCAACTAGTGGTAGAAATTGGTGTGAAACCAATAATGGATCCCAGAAAGCTATACCTTTTTGAAAAGTAGACAACATTCTAAATTCAACAATTGGACATTTGTGTAGATCCTTCAAGGTTTTCATATATAAAGTAATAAACAAATATTGAAATGGAGTTGAAAAAACAGCCATTTGTGCCTCCATTTACACCTGTAACTTTTTCTAACTATTGCAGATTTTAAAAGCAATATACTGTTAAATCTGCCGTAACCTTCTGGTTGCAGGCTGATATGGGACTTTTTTTGTCCTCATCAGCCCAGGTCCACAAAAGGTAAAAAAAAAAGAACTCAGGGGTCTCCCTTGAAGTAGCACCGTCCGGAGCCCTTTTGTTATTAGACCTAAAATTGGTCACTCTATACCTTGCTTCTCATACTCTGACTTTAGGAAGCCTCACAATCGACCAGACCCTCTCTGAGGCCACCACCGGAGTAATCAAGCAAAATGGTATAAAGACCTAATCATAGGACTATAATTATAAATATACACAGGAATTTACCCACTTCTCAAAGGGGAACCAGAACTCATTATGCTTAATCTTAGAAACTCTGTCTAGCAGAACCGTGTATATTATTGAAGTCAACCATTCTGCTTTATTCAGGGGTGTAGCTTTAATCCAATTCTTACAAATTTCCCTGCGGGCAAGCAATATTAAGTAAAAAATCATTTTTTAAATATTCTGTGACAAAGATTCATAGTTAACCGGAAGCCCAAAAAAGACAAGAGATTTGCTTACCTGGAGCGACCCTCCAAGTACTAAAGATACAGTGTTACTCAGATCCCACCAAAAATCTTGGCATTCTGTGTAATCCAAGAACATATGTTTGTCATCGCTTTTATCTTTCCCACATTTGGGACTTCTCGGGCTAACACCTTTCGCAAATTTTGCCAGCTTATATGGCGCTCAGTAGACCCTGTTGAGACAGAAGAGGTGGTTCTGCCTGAAATTTGAGGCACGTACTGTGGAGTATAGCCTGTTGCAAGATACTTGCCATAGGTCTGTAAACTGATCTCCTGGCAGGTTCTTTTCCCACAGTGTTGCTGGCAAATTAAGGTCTCCGTCCGAACTCTCCACCAGGCTCCAATACCATCTTGCCACCTCTTTTCCACAGGATCCTTCGGATTTTATTGAAGATTCTAGTTCATTAAACTTTCCTGCGCCTAGCCCAACTGTGAGGCTCCAACTCTTTACTTGAAGATATTTGAATCTTGACAGTTGCCCATTAGCTACCTCCTGGGCCTCCTCCCAGGAAATCAATACTACACCTACCATCAGTTGACCCCAGGTTTTTATCCCTGCTTCTATCAATGGACGAGCCAAGCAGTCTTTTGACCACTCCAGGGGGCCAATCCACTATAGTAGTTTATATTAGATTCTCCTCATTTTATACCAAGTTATTGAAAAGCTTTGCAGAGTCTTAAGCCACACTTTTTTAAAAATAGCATGGGTCTCCATATTTGTGTATAAACTCGTGCTCGCCCCCCTGCACATCAGATAACATGGCTTTAAACATTTTCCCGATATCAGAGCTATCTAGTTTGCTTAATAGATATTTTCCTCCTTTTAATAAAAAAAAACCCAAGCATAATAAGGCAGAGCCAGGAGTCGTAGGTCCCCTTTGTCATATTTCCGTCTGAGCCCTGTGGTGGGTTTTAAGTTGGGGGATTAAGTCCTCTTGAATCCTGAGGGTCCCTTGGGTCCAACTAGCCCACCAGGTACCTCCAGTAAGCACCACAGGGCAGCTTTGCAGAGAGGTGTAAAAAGAGGCATGGCCTTGGACCACCTCTCTGCAACACAGCTCTGTGGCACTTACTGGAGGTACCTGGTGGGCCAGTTGGCCCCAAGGGACCCTCAGAATTCAAGAGGACTTAATCCCCCAACTTAAAACCCACCAGGGGGCACGTTTGCACAGTGGTGAAGGGAGGGGACGGGCCTGCTGTGACAGGTGTGTACTTGTTCAATCACTCCAGCAAACCCCAAGCACTTATAAATTCACCATGCACTCTCCTTGCAGTACTCTAATCATCCAATCAGTACCCATGCACTCATGCAATGACCCATGCACAAACTCATGCACTGCTACAATACCCTGAGCACTACCCATGTAGTCCAGCCATCGCCCTGTCACTACTCATGCACTCCTCCAATCACCCAGTGGGCACCATGTACTTATCCAATCACTCGGCCAAAACCCAAGCACTTATAAATTCACCATGCACGCTCCTTGTAGTACTCTAATCATCCAATCAGTACCCATGTACTCATGCAATGACCCAGGCACTAACACATGCACTGCTACAATCCCTACCCATGCAGTCCTCTAACAACCTATCCACTTCTCATTCGCTCCTTTAATTCCCCTGGTAGTACCCATGCAGTCCAGCATTCACCCTGTTACTACATGTGCACTCCTCCAATCACCCAGCCACTATCATGTTCTTATCCAATCACTCCGCCAACACAGAAGCACCATGCACTTTCCTTGCAGCACTGTAAGTATCCAGTCACTATCCATGTACTCATGTAATGACCCAGGCACTAACACATATAGTCCTACAATCACATCTGCACTGTCCACACAGTCCTCTATCCACCTACACACCTGATTCACTCCTCCAATTACCCAGGTAGTATCCATTCAGTCCAGCAATCACACTGTCACTCCCTGTGCACTCCTCCAATCACCCAGCCAATACCATGTACTAATCCAATCACTCCACCAATACCCAAGCACTTATAAATTCACCATGCACTCTCCTTGCAGCACTCTAAGTGTGCAGTCACTATCCATGCAGTCATGCAATGACCCTGGCACTAACACATGCAGTGCTACAATCACATGTGCACCATCCATGCAGTACTCTAACCACCTATACACTGTTGATTCACTGCTCCAATTACCCAGGTAGTACCTATGCAGTCCAGCAATCACACTGTCACTCCCCGTGCACTCCTCCAATTGCCCAGCTAGTACCATGTACTAATCCAATCACTCTGCCAATACCCAAGTACTTATAAATTCACCATGCACTCACCTTGCAGTACTCTAATCATCCAGTCACTGCACATGTACTCATGAAATGGCCCAGGCATTAACTCATTGCAAATACAGAGGAGGTCATGCTAAACACAGGGGTACCACAACACATAGGGCCCCATTAGGATGATCCTATCGGAAATCGGGACCGCCCGCCCTAAGGGCGGGGGTCCCGCACGCACCATTAGGATGTGCCCGCCACTGTGGCGGGCACATCCTGTATTTTTAGTATTGTGGCGGGCGGAGCTCTGTGCTCCGCCCGCCACAATACTAAAAATGCTTTGCTGCATTTACATAATCAAAGCGGCAGGCACCGCGCGGTGCCTACCGCTTTGATTATATAAATGCAGGGGGGTACCACAGGTACCCCCGTGTGCCACCCCCCTTTGGCCTTCACTCTGGGGGCCCGCAGGGGGCCCCCAGAGTGAACACCGCATGCCTTTCCGTGGCGGCATTGCCGCCACGGAAAGGCATTGAAAAATGCCCATTGTAATATTGCGGGCGGTGTCTGACAGACACCGCCTGCATGTTACTCGTGGCGGGCGGGGTTTTGCTGCGCCGTGGTCCCCCCCCGCCATTCTAATATGGCGGGGGGGAATACAGGGAAGGATGGTGGGCGGATTTTCCCCGCCAGGCTGGCGGTGGCTACCGCCAGCCTGGCGGGGGCAATCCGCCCGCCATCGTAATGGAGCCCCAAAGTGTTCCCTAGTGTATGTAGGTGGTTTCACTGTATTCTATGTGTTTATTAGCATAGCACTGGCTGTAGGCCTAGTTAGTCAGAGTCAGTTACCAACAGTACCCATTAGCAAAAAGTTGGGGGCACAGGAGGACTTTCGGCTCCTCTGTTTGTTCTTTCTGCACATCTCTTGCTTCTTCTTGCACTTTTCTTTGTCTTTCTGGACTTCTGTTGCCTCTTTCTGTATTTGTCTTGCTTCTTTCTGCGTTTTTCTTCCTCTTCCTTCACATGTCGTACCTTTGTAGACATAGTTAGAAATTAGCATTTAAAAAACCTTTAAAATTCACTGAAAAAAACGTAGGTTTCAGGGACGTTACAGTTAGAAATTAGCATTTAAAAAAACCTTAGAAATTCACTGAAAAAAACACAGGTTTCAGAGACATTATAGTTAGTTGGACATTTCACTTGTACAAAACCAGAGAAATTTGGCCGTTATAGTTAGTTCATCTAACTATAACTCAAGCACCCACAATTCACGACTGATGACGTCACATATTACATCATTCATGACATGGTCAGTGACATCACTGTTGACTTCTCAAATTACATCACTGATGACATCATCCAGTGACTGTGTGTTTCTGTTAAGTTTAAATATGTGTATATATATATATATATATATATATATATATATATATATATATATATATATATATATATATATATATATATATATATATATATATATATATATATATATATAGGCCATATACATAGAAGAGTGAATGCATAGTGTGTAGGAGTTTGAAGCTGTCCATGCCCTAAGGCCCACTTTGCACCATGACTACTTGAGTACTGGCTGAATTATTACAATTCTGCAAGGAGAGAGTCTGGCAGAATGTATAGCAGCTTCACTTTTAGAACAGTGTATACATAAACACATACTGCTGAATGGCTCACTATAATACTAAAATAGCAGTACCAGAATGTTTGGAGGTAGTGTAAAGATACAGACTGGACAATTGAAAGTTTAAAAGCCAAGTTTGCTGGTGCATAGAAAAGGTAATTTATTATTTATTAACCTTCCCAAAGCCCCAAGCGCCAGCACACCTTTCCAAGGGTAGGATTACGATTTACAAATGCTATCATTTTTTATAATAAGAACCATAAAAATAACAAATATTAACCTTTTTTTCTTCTAATGATAACGATATTTTTTTATACGTTTGCTATTTAGATGCTTTTAATCATGAAAATGCAAAGAACACAGTTTACAGACTAACACTTTTTAAACTCTCCAATGTATGTAGATAATAATATCTAATATGTATTACTATCAAAATCGAAACCTTTACAGCTTCACAGTTTGTAACTTTTCTGAACACATGCAGAAGAAAAACAGTTAAAACGTGAGCACGTGTAAACTGCAAAAGTGCCATCTAAATAGGCGGAGCCACATCTTCCTTTTTCTAGCATCGGATTCTCTTTTTGCGTCAACAAACATATTCCGGAGTTGTAAGTTGCTTCAATATGGCATAGGCATAGTACTTAGTTATAATTTGTGGCTATTTGTCAATATTTAAACATTTATTCGTAGAAAACAATGTTATTGCATGTTTTTTGCTTTTTCTCTGTAACGTCACCAGCCTCTTTTTAGAAACATATATATTATAACAAATATTGCTCCTTTTCTGGCTCCTTTCACCTCATATATAGTGACTTTTTATATTATAATATTGATGCTGTACTTCGCTTGAGAGGTGTTGCTGACCCGAACACGCAAACCCTAAACATTTACAATCAACGTCACAATCTTCCACTTGTTATTGTGTTTTCCCCTAGAGATCACATACTGTTAATATGTATATTATAACATTAACAGTCTTCACAAACAGTAACGATAAGTAAGCAATATTACTGGCTTTCGGTTTTCAGTCTATTTTCCCCTTGTGATCATGTGCTGTGAAAATATATACATATTATTATTCTTCTCACCGCCATGATCTCAGAGGAGCTTATGACCTGTCGCCACGAAGATCAAACTTTTTCACCTCCCGGAGAAAAGAAGTTCAGTAAATAATTACCGCATGACAGTATTTCATTATGGATGTTCTATTAAATACATAACTTTATTTCCTTTTCTTTTTACTGTAACAATGGTATCAATCGTTATATTATAATAGATTGTCCTATTGCTACAGAAGAGGAATGCAAGATTTTTCAGTGCCATCTGTAATATAATTATCAAGTATTAAGAAGTACTTGATCAGATATTTTTGTATATATTAAAATATAGCTATCATGCATACTTTCTTACTTTAAATATTTAATAAACCCTACATTTCTGAATGTTATTTTCTAATTTCTATCCTTATTTGCAGTTCCTATGCACCTTCTCCCTAAAGAATATATAGGACTTGTACTATAAATTTTAAGAGTACCATCCTATATATTTTTTAGTGAGTATGTGATTTATTAGCGGAACAGTCTGCAACCTGTAAGCACTACAACAGCACATTTCTGAATTGTACAGAATGCAAATTTGAAAAATAATAATGCATGCATTTCTATGTAATATGAAATAATTTGTATTTAACTATGTTTTACTTGTTCTATTGATCTGAGATAATGTAGAGCGGGAGTGTTTGTTGTAGCACTTCTATTCTACTTTATCTAAAAGTAACTGATGCCCTCTTACATCAACAAGAATGTGGGGCAACACTTTTACAAACTGTAGCACAAAAAAGAAGGATATAGCCATGCTTAACTGACATTTTATGAAAATTCATTTTTAATTGTCACCCCTTTCATATATACAGCGATAGTTTCTGAAGAAAGTTTATTTGTATTTGCATAATAAAAACTGTTTCAAACCTAGACTGAATTTTTTGCTGCACAACCATACCTCCCCATCAGGAAAGTAAACACCACATTATAAGTAAATAGTACTCCTAAAAAGTATGTCACCTACAAACTTGATTAAAAAAAACAGCGCAAGACACTGTCATTTTTCCACCGTGATTTATACACCACACGGCAATTATATAAATGGCCCTTGAAACATATAAAAAAAATTGTTTCCCTCATAATTCCTCTCCACCACCTTATGGCCACTGTGCAGAGTTAATAGTGTTCCTAACCTGCCCTCTTTCTTTCCCCATACTCCTTTGGAAAATGCATCACAATATCACTGACAACAGTGAACCGTTCCCACCCAAGAAGGCGAAAACTTGTGCTCGGAATACTTTAGCTAATAAAATGTCCATGTTGTTCCACAGATGAGCAAGGAGTGACTGCTAAACCTTCTACTTTTAATACTTCACAGCCAATGAACATTAAGCTTCGTAAAGTCTTGCTTGGAGCACGTTACCCTAATGCTCCCAGAACAGGAAGGAATCCCTAACAAAACTTTTCCACTGACTTCTTCTACGACTAACTGTTCCTACGAAAAAAATAAATATAAATCTCCAGAACAGTAACTATTTCAATTCGCAACATATTGTGGTGAACTTCTAACCTTTGTACTCACGCACGTGATCCATAAACTGTATCTATGGTAACAGGCAGAAAGGTACTGGCTGTACAAAAAAACGTTATATTTACCCTGGATCCTCTACAAGATAGAGAGGAAAGCAAAATACCACATTTACAACCCACTTGCACAGTTTCTTTTAATAAAGAGGCCCCAGGGGGCGCTTGGGTGGGGGGGTGGCGGTCCCCAGAACTCCGGGGAGGCCATGAGCCCTCCTGCATACATATAGTTTAAGACCTGGGGGTAGCGATCCCCATGCTGGGGAGACCCTCCGGGCCCCCCATTATGAAAAACAAATTGCCCCAGGGATTTGCCCCCCCACCCCGGAGGCTAATTAACAATAAAGCGGGCTTCGCGGTTTTTTTCTTTTTCACCCAAAACGCGTACCCCATGTTTAAAAAAAAGAAGAAAAAAAATCCTGCGTGACGTCATGTACGGCGCCCCGTACGTGTACGGCGCAAAAGATTCTAATTGTTCAAAAACATATATTTATGTATTTAATGTACATATTAAGGGAAGACATTATCTGGGATAATCATGAAAATAGTTTTATAAAACTTTAAATAAGCGTATATTACTTTTAAAAGCAATTACGGAAATAGCGGCCGTACTTCGTAAGATGGTTTGAAGACATACATTTTATAAAACAATATAGTACTGCACGCTAAAGGAGAAAAGCCAGAACAATTATTGACCCCTCTCCCAACATTTAAAAGCACCTGGGAGAGGTGGTAAATTAATCGAGACTGAATACGTTACTACAGCCTACTGTGCTTACGCTACCAGGAAAACACAACAACAGTACAAGGCCCAGATTTCCATTGTAGTGATTTCTTAGTTGCAGGTCTAGTTGTCATATCGACACACACACTCTCTCATGGCTGGTATACACCCGCACCACACCCATCAAGCGCATCCGTCACTACACACGTGACCCTATGTATAAAAAAGACGGAGCGCATGTGTTGTACGCCATTTTAGAGTTGTTTCCAAAGTAACAAACAAGGGGCCCACTACTACATGGCCTCTTTGGTCACTGAGTTAGTGGTGCCCGAAACACTGAGCGCGTGAAGAACCTGCGATGATGATGATGGGAGTACGAGTATGTCGTTAGCCATAGAGATATCAAGACTTGGCACCATATATGAGACTTCTTTGTTGGAGATCGGGACTACATCATGAAGAAGGTGTCTTTTCCACGAAAAGGTGAGCAGTGAGGCTTGAGTACGCATCGGAAGGAGTCAAAGGGTTGTAGCAGACTAGATACAAAAACGCAACTTAGTATTTTAGGCGAACGCACTCCTATATAGTGTATTAATTTACATGTATACATTTTTTTACCAATAGCAGGAACGTTTTTATAATCGCTGAAATGTCCGGAATATTACCAATACAAACAGTTCGTAGAAATGTGAGAAGGAACGTGTATAAAAGCGCGATGTTATCTAACTCCAAATTAATATAGTAATAATTACCAATCATAACATCTTTCTTTTAATGTCTTTTAAATGTAGAGCTTCAGGATAGATTATGTAACAAGGACGAAGGCAATGGCAAAAGGTGAGCAAAAATGGTTGTTTCTGAAAGAACGGCAAGTTATCTGTGAAAGGAGAGAATGTGTAGTATGCAGCAGGCGCGCAAAACACATATTGGGCTAACAGGGCTTCAGCTAGGATGAGATAGCTTCCTGGGCCCACACACAGTTGCACCTGAGTATTTAACAGGTCTTTTAAAGACATTTTGCTTGTTAATGAGGCTTTGATGTCCCCCCGCTTACAGCCCCTGCAGCTCCACTCTTCTTTTTGTTTGAAGTTAAGCCCCCCCAAATTTTTTTTCTAGCCCCCCCGATATTTTTGACTGTGGTTGCGCCTCTGGATTCAGGCACCCCCCCCCCCCTTCCCCCGTCGTGTGTGTCTCTCCCACGTTTTAATGTCCTTTTTTCTCTCTTTCTCTTTCTTACTCTCTGACATCGCTTCTCTTTCTTTTTTTAAGTTTTGGATGCTACTATCTCCAGTCTGCTGTATATAACCGTATCTGAGTTGAAGTGGTAAACTCTCTTAGTTACACTGAAGGCTTCTTCGACACGTAGCGCCCCCTCTTTCAATGGCGCCAATGGCACTAGGTGAGCAGATGAGCAAAGAATTTTGTTTCCGAAACAACAACAAAAATTAGTGAAAGGAGAGAGTAGGTAGTGTACAGCAGCTTGACTGTGTAGAAATGTATAATTACCTCCGAGCAGTGACAACAGATAGGTTACAGTCTGGGAAACAGATCTACAAGCTTATTGCGCCACTTTTGTGTCACTTTTAACATGGGAAAAATGGCGCAAGGAGCTGGTAAATCTGCGTCTGAGTTTTCAAGAAAAAATCTCAACTCCAGACTCTGCGAGACAGTTTTAATGTTGTTTTCTCTCTCTTTCTCTCTCTCACTCTCTGTGACATAATTTCTCTTTCTCTTTTAAAGTTATTGACACTGCTGTCTACTTTGAGGTGTAGAAGTAGAGTTGAATTGAAGTTGTGAACTCCGGTGGCCGCAGTGTTTATACAAGGTAAGCACAGTGGCCTAGATATACAATGCCTCCATTGCAATGCATTAGAAATAAGTCAGCGTATTTACAATCCCATTGTGCCACTTTTGTGTCAGTAACACAGTAGGCACTTCCATATAGACACCACTTGAACTGTGGTAAATTCTAATTACCTATACTTAATTTATGCGGTAAAGTTCAATAAGAATAACTCAGTCAAAATAAGAAGGCAGAGTCCGTGGTATCTGAGGTTTAAAAGGGGTTTTATTCCTTAAAAAGGAATTGGTTCGAACCAATGGTAGCATGACCCATCGCCACGAGGGTTCAGGGTAGGAATTGCAATGGACATGTACAATGATTTATTAACAAGTAAGTATATATATAGTCATTTCATACAGTAACATTGAATGCAGAAGGCGTAACAGCTGAGAGAAACGAGATAAGAGCAGAAATACGTAACAGGAGGCGTGCAATAGGGCGTACACGGAGGCGTGTGCTAGAAACGTCACATAAAGGTGTCATAAGTGGGTGGATCCCTGGAAGGATCCTGCAGAGTCAGCAAAAACAGGTGGCAGAGATGCGCGCGCAGCAGCATGACGTATGATTGACGTGCAACTGGAGGGTGAAGGGGACTTGACATTTAGCCCTACATGCGGAGACAGAAGTCTGGAGTGTCAGAACAACCTAATCCCAAATCATATCTAATATCTTGTGTTTGAGGAACTGTATTATCTAGAAGGAAAGGTTTCTTGGGCAGAGGCTATTCTATACTGACTGCTAATGCGTGCATATGCGACTACGTGTCTACATGAGATGTGAGGGGCCATGGGCCTACCATGGTAACGGAAGCTATGAATTACTTGCATGGAGACAGTGAGGCCGGGCCCTTTGCTCTGCAGCTGGGAAGGATGTTTACCTAAAATACTAGACAGGAATGTATTTTTCGAGGAGCGGAGCAGATAACTTGAAGGCTGAATACGGTCTTGGCAAGCAAGGCTGGCCGAGCCTGGCACAGCTCGCCGCCCAGGGAGTAAGTCAAGGGTCAGGAAGCAGCAGGCTGCGGCTTTCAGGGGCAGAAAGCAGAAAGAGACTCGATGGCAGAAATCAGGGCCTAGGAATCATGAAAGTGCACCACATAAAGACGTTGGCAAGGCACACTTAGGAACGGAATATCTGACCCATTCATGGTGGATCTGAAAGAGGACATGTTAACGTTGGACGCAAATGTATTTGCGTCTTCATAGCTGGTTGTGGAGGGAACTTACATGTACTAGAAACATGTACATGGAGCCGTTGGGGTCTACGATAGGGGACACAATTGACCATAAAAATTCATATTACCTCATTCCCTCCTTGTCCCCTACGGACCCTTCATGATATATCAATCCTCATTAATCTATCAATCTGTTCATGTAACATCATTTGCTCTTCTTTCTTCTTATGGCGTTTTGAATGAGGACTTGAATGAGGAATACATGATGTGGCGCACAAGCCGCAAATCGCTGGCCCACATTGCAGACATAGGCAACAACTGAATACTATGAGAAGGCCAATACCCAGGAAGGATAGGACTTTCCATCCCCAGGCTGACAACGTTGTCCAGAACCAACCGGACCAAGTCCAGGTGCCTGGATTCTGATGTATCAGACTTGCAATCTTATGAAGGCGTGTTATGGCTCTATATACTGATGGCGCGTTTTCTGGAATGAAAACACAGCAGCTTGACCCGATGACCTTACAGGCTCCGCCCCTATCGGCCAGGATGACGTCAAGGACGAGACGATTTTGAAGAACAACAATCCGCATCGCAGACTGCTCCTCTGTTAAGTTGCCTAAAGCGGAAGTAGTTTCATTCACTACAGCTTCAAGGGTTCTAGTTAATTTTCGTATCAGTTTACTATTAAAGACGGCACCTAAGTAGGGGAAAAACCCTTTATTGAAATCTGTGTACTGTTCCCATGCCGTTTCAGTGTAGTCGACAATCGGGAGATCTCTCTGGGGTCTATTATGTACTAGATGGGTGTTTCTATGATAATCAGGAGGGGCTAGAAAAACAGGTGGTAAAAGAAATGCAATGTAACAGGTGCCATCCCAATCTAGAGGTAAGCGTATGTAGGCGGTATGACCACAAATGAAGTAGGAATGACGTGAAGCTTTGAAGGTAGACTTGCCCTTATCACTGAATTCGATCACAGTAGTACATCTACTATGACCCAAATGTACTGAACCATTCTTTCTAACACATAATTCACCCTTGACTGGAAGTACGGACATGGCGGGCAAGACTGATTCTGTTTCGGATTCAACACTGAGAATCATGAGGTTAAGTGTAAAATCACCTAATCCATATACTTCATTTTCTAGATCAGTTCCTGTCCTTTTGGGGAGACCCTCCTTGTCAGGGAAACAGACTTTATGCAAAACGATGTTCAGGTTTCCCCATACCCAGTTACCCTGGTAAACTACGGAGTCTGAATCCAAGGAATTAATCAAACTAAACCATGCACCACAGGACCCATTATGTGTGAACGGGTACGGAAAAAGAGGCAGAACTCCTTTGTATTTCTGATAGGGAGGGAGTCGGCCACATATCCAACAATTAGTAGCATTGCTGGTCTGATGGGAATGATGTAACATACTAATGAATGTATTGTTGCGCAGCGCAAGTCGGTAAGAGAGTTCATGAGGGGGTAGTTCACTAAAAGAATGCTCTGCAGTGACGTTTAAGGGAGAATTTGCACGCTTGAAAATAGGATAGTATATGTGTAGAAGCACACTTGCAGCAATAATCATAAGGCTCAGGAAAAACATAATCAATAAAGTCACAATACAGTGGCTGCGAAGAGATTTGCAATATTCACGTTTCTTGAGCTGTTTCTGTCTATCTCTCTCTCTGTTGGGGTCTAGGGGATACATGTCAGAAAACACGTCTAACCGATTCACCTAGGGGAGGACTTAAACAATTAAACTGTCTGACTTGCTAGACCTCAATTTTTCTTTATACTCCTGCTGTGGAGTTTTCTCTATCAGGGGAAGTTTAGAGTCACTAGAATCTGGACAGTCCTTAGAGGGGGAGGGCGAGTCAGTCTCTGGCAATGTACGAAATTTCTTCACGTGACTCGAGTGCAGCCACCCTTTGCGGCCCTCGATCTTGATTGCAGTCCTCGTGGTGAGAAGTACCAACTTCGGCGCCTGCCACCTGGGCTCCAGCGGACTTTTCCTGTCGAAATTTCTTACAAGTACGATATCTCCTGGAACAACGTCATGCGGCTTCACCTCGGTATTGTCGGGAAAGGCTGCAGCGACCTGTGAACGACATGATTGTAGTGCAGACATCAAGGAAGCAAGGTAATCTGTCAACATATTACAATCGACATCAGTAATCTTTCTGGGCAAAGGCGTCCCCCACATATTCGGTGGTCTACCAAAGACCACCTCATACGGGGATAGCCCTGTTCTGGAATGGGCGACCATCCTCATGTAAAAAAGGGCGACCGGCAAAGCTACGATCCAGTCGACACCCTTCTCCTTACAGATTTTTGCAAGACGAATTTTCAGGGTCTGATTGTGTCTCTCTACGAGACCTGCTGCTTCGGGATGTCGGACACAGTGGAACTTCCATTGGTAGCCGAGCAGGAGTGATACCTGCTTCATAAGCTCGGACGAGAATGGCTGACCGTTGTCTGAGTACACGACACGGGGCAAACCATATCGAGGAAAGAATTCACGGACCAGCTGCTTGGCAGTGGTCGGAGCAGTGTAATCTGGGACTGGATATGCTTCTGTCCAACGGGAAAGTGCACATACAACTACGAGGACATATTTGAAACCTCGACAACGTTCCATCTGAATATAATCCATCTGGAGGACTTCAAAAGGGTGATCGGGAGGATGAAAACCACCTTGCTCTACGGGAACGCCTTTACCTGGGTTGAACTGACAACAAATCATGCAAGTACGCACTTTCTGTTTGGCTGCTGCTCGTAAGTGTTTATTGAACCAGAGATGTTGAATACTGTCTAACATGGCTTTTTCTCCTAAGTGTGCTGGACTGTGTACGGTATTAATGATAACTTGAACCATAGAGTCGGGGAGAAACCATGTGGATTTTCCCTTCGTCATCCATCCTTGATCTGTCTGGGTCCCTCCTAGTTCAATCCATTTCTTGATTTCATCTGGTGTAGCATGTGTCTGTATGTCAATTACATCTAGGGCGGGATCCTTAACTGTCATGCAATGTGTCGGTGTCGCGACTATTGTCTTTGTAGGGTCAATGAGGTGAATCTGATTCTGAGACGTATGTTTTGCGGTTCGGTCTGCCAGGTCATTACCCTGGGAAATAGTATCTGTAACTTTTGTATGTGCCTTACATTTCATGATGGATATTGCGGTAGGTAGATGTATTGCTTCTAACAGAGCTTGAATGAGGGGACCGTGCTGGATCTTGGCACCGTGTGAAGTTAAAAAACCTCGTTCTTGCCAGAGGACTCCGAAGTCGTGTACAACTCCGAATGCATAACGGGAATCTGTGTATATGTTAACTCTCTTGTTCTTGGCTTGAATACAGGCTTGTGTCAGAGCGATGAGCTCTGCTGCTTGTGCTGACAAGATGTCACTACAATTTGTTTCTATGACTTCAGTTTCTGTTGTGACTGCGTAGGCGGCCACTAATTCTCCTGTACTTGTTCTCATACATGAACCATCCACGTAAAGTGTCAGGTCTGGATCTGGTAACGGAGTGTCTGTCAAGTCTTGTCTGGGTTTCGTCGTAATAGTAATGACTTCAATGCAATCATGTGCCAATGGGTCTGTTTCAGTTAATGGCAAAAGTGTAGCAGGATTCAATGTATTACAGCGTCTGATTTCTATGTGTGGCTGAAATAATGTCAATTCATAACCTGTCAATCTTGCTATAGTCAAGTGTTGAGTCTGTGTTCGATTTAAAAGAACTTCCACGGAGTGTGGAACTTGTACTGTCAATGGATGTCCTAACACTATTGAATCACTTTGTCTGATTGCTAGAGCTGTTGCTGCAACTGATTTTAAGCACGCAGGCAGAGCCTGGGCTACTGGATCCAATGTACTAGAAAAATAGGCACACGGTTTGTGTGAACCTGCTTGGTCTTGAGTGAGGACCGACAATGCAGTACCTTCACGTTCTGTGACAAAAAGTGTAAAAGGTTTGCTGTAACATGGTGTCGCTAAAACAGGTGCTTGACATAAAGCTTTCTTTAATTCGTCAAAAGCCTGTGTATGTTCCTGAGTCCAAGGGAGGACAGTCGATGACGCTGCCTCCTGAGTTGTTAACTGAATGAGTGGCTTTGCTAGAAATGCATACTGAGGGATCCATTGTCTGCAGTAAGAAGTGAGGCCTATAAAAGCCCGCACCTCCTTTTGTGTCCTGGGTGGTAACATACTGGCAATCAACTGGATGCGATCGGGCGTGAGCTGTCTCCCCCATTTGGACAGCAAGTGGCCTAAGTAAACAACTTGCTGAACACAGAATTGCAGCTTCGAAGGAGATACCTTGTGTCCCTTGTCAGCCAGGAAATGTAAAACCGTCAGTGACGCTAGTTCACATTCAGGTTCACTTCGGGCGGTGATCAGCAGATCATCGACATACTGTAATAGGGCAGTGTTTTCAGGCATGCTTATACTGTCGAGTTGTCTTTTCAGTGCTTGGCTATAGAGGCTGGGGCTTTCTGTGAATCCTTGAGGTGCGCGTGCAAATTTGAAGCTTCGTCCATTTAAACAGAAACTGAAAAGGTATTGGCTTTCCGGATCAATAGGGACACTAAAGAAGGCATTCTTAAGATCAATAACAGTAAAGAACGTTGCTTCAGAATCAATGGCTGTCAATAGAGATGAGATATCTGGGACCACAGGGTACTGCGGTACAATACATTCATTCAATTCGCGCAAATCAATAACCAATCGGTAAACTGGTGGTGCATTGGGATCTGTACGTTTAAGAATTGGAATGATAGGTGAATTACATAAATTCGAGTTGGTTTCTACAACCACTCCTTGTGCAATGAGCTCTTCAATGATTTTCAGTAAAGCCACTACAGCATCGGGGGGTAATTTGTATTGTCGAATTCGTGGTAAAACAACACCTGGCTTGAGTGTGACTCGATACGGTGTAATGTGCATACAACCTACATCAGTGGGGCCTTGCGCCCATAAATGTGCAGGTACATTCTGTAATCGGGGATCAATATCTCTCAGTACATAGTGACCTTTAAAGTCACGTAGAAACAACCGTACTCCTTCCGGAGAACAGCAAATAACAGCTCCTAGAGCTTTCAGAGTCTTGATACCTAACAAGTTTTCTGGACATGACTTTGTGAGCAGTAAATCTGTAGTACGTGTTAAGGGACCAACTGCAAGGGGAAGTGGTTGCAATACTTCATTAATAATAGGCTTGCCTGAAAAACCAAGGGAAAGATTCTGTGAGCCTGAGAGGGGTGCCCCTGGGACTTCATCATGACTTATCGTTGTACGGCTTGCTCCTGTATCAATTAAAAACTTTCTGTCCTTCCCTAATACCTGACTGTGTACATAAGGACCCTCTTGATCTACAGGAACCTCAATAAGAGGCAAGCCAACTTCCCTCTCTAGGCTGTTTCATGTGTATCGCTGATAATCGGGATAATCAGTCTGGGCATACTGGTACATCTGCTGTGATGCATGTTGAATTGCAGCAATCGGTTGGGGTTGTGGCACCGCTACTGTCTGTACTGTCTGTTGTGAGGCTTGCATAGGCTGGACATTCTGTGGTACTTGTTGTTGGACCTGGTCCTGTCTAGGGGGACGCGGTCTCTCTTTAGTTTTTCCAGTAAGTATATTATGTTTCAAAACTGCACAATCGTTTATATAATGACCTGGCTGTTTGCAATAGTTGCATGTCCCCTTAACAGGAGCTGTTGTATTATTAGACTGTGTCGTGCCCTTTTTCTGACCTTCAGCTGGAACTGACTGAGCAACTAACATTTTCATTTTCGTGTCTTTCATGCGTCTCTGTTCGTGTTCGTGTTCCTCCCTAATTCTATTCTGGTGGTACTGTAACATTTGTAACATTTGTGAAGGCGTATTTGCTTGCCATGTGCTCTCGACTTTCTGTACACGATTCTTAACTTGGGGCAGGGAATTTTCGACTAACTTTGTTACGAAAAGATGTGGATATGACTCACTACTTGCCTTCAGGCCACTATTAATACCAAAACATTTCTCAAATCGGGAATAAAAATCGCTAGTGTCTTCATCGGATTTCTGTTTACAGGCTGAGATAGCATCCCAGTCCTCCTTTTTAGTTGCTAATAAACGTGGCAATACTTGCACTAATAACCCTGGTAATTTTTTAGATTTGTCCCCAAGCCCTGTTCCTGGGGTACGAGTCTTTTCTTCGTCTTCTAATGCAGCCCAATCTATCTTTTGGTCTCCTACCTCCCAATCCTTTTCTTTCAGTTTCTCGTAAATACCGGAAGGCATTAATACTTTTAATATTTTCATAATGTCGGGGTAGGTATAATCCCCCATGAGTAACATGTCTTTGATTTCGCGATGGAAACCTGCTGGATCTTTATCGTGACTGGGCACTAATTTCTTCATTTCTAACAGTTCCATTTTCGATTATGGGCGTGTACACAAACACGCGTCTAAAGGAATTATCAGCATTCTGGACCGGATGCACTTCTCGCAAGGGGTTCTGTCTGTCTATGTAGTACCTTTTTCTTTCTACAGATGGAGCTGGAACAAACCGTGTATTCAGAAAAGTATTATACCTGTGTCGATGTTCTAGAATTACTTTAATCAAGTCAGTACCTAGACCTCTCCATTGTGGCGAGAGTAGCTCTATTAAAATATCAGGTAAGGGACCTGGATCAGAATGATGGCCTTTGAATAATGTAATGAGATGCTGAACCATGTATATACTAGCTAATTTCTGTTCATCAGGGGAAAGGTTTAAAAAGGTCTGCACTAAACCATCATCACTATATTTATCAGGATCGTCAGTCCATTGTACGGCTGACCTGGCCAATTCTTGTTCATCCAAGGAATTAAGTACATGGTACCCCATGCGTTCTTGAAGTATTCTATCGGTAGCCTGGAATAGGTGTTCAGGGGTCTTTGGATTTGACATGGCAGCTTGAAAGATTCTTTTACTTTCCGGACGTACCGGACGCATTGAATTATTATAGGGCCTTCCCTTACCTACATATGCTATCATTTCTCTAACTGGTAATTGTGATTGTCCTGTTGCCGTTTCTGGTGTTTCCTCCTCCCCTGAGGATTCAACCTTGTCTGAATCTATTTCTGGTTCTTGCGATCTTCTTTCATGTATTTTTATTACTGCATTTCTGATTCTTTGGTACATGTTCTTTATACAACTCTGTTTATCATGTTTCCCATCGGCTATATTCTGACCCCATTTATTGAGTGCTTTCATTTCTTCCTGGTCTACACCAGGCCTATCTTGTTCTCTTATTAGGCAGTTTATGAAAAACCGTAATATCTTGGCTTGAGTGTCAACTTTCTGGAAAGCCATGGCCTCGCCAATACTTTCAGGGCCTTCCCCCGTTTGAACGAAATGATATATTCTGTCTAGATGTTCAACCATTCCTGGTAGTAACAGTAAAAAGTTGGTAACTCGTCGTAATCGTACTGATGCGAGCATCATTCTGTCGTCATTTTTACCGGGTACTGGATCATATCGACAGTCTGAGAGACGTTCTTTAAATATGTCATAATCGACTGATTGAGGTGTACGTTGTTGCGCTAAATCCCTATAAGTCAATCGGTGTGCTGGTGGCGGTGTTTGAAAACCTGTCGCACCTCCCGAGGTGCCAGGACCAAAAGGATTGAATGGGTTAGTGATCGGAAGAATAGGGGCAGGAAGGGTTGGGGGAACAGGTGCAGGTGGTGGAACGGGAGAAGGAGTTCGTTGCGGAGGTGGGAGTAGATGATTTCGGGGTGGAGTACCATCAGCGGGTAGTGGTTGAGCATGTGGATTTGTATATGCGGGAGCTACGTCGTCTAGATAGGAAGAAAGGAATATGTCCTTTGTGGTCTTGTGATGTACTTTAGTCGGGAGCAAGGGAGGGGGCAGATCCTTCGGTATTTCCGGAGTGGCCTTGGGTAAACCCTCGGCCAGCAAAGGATACATACCAGTCATAAGAGTGTTCCGTTGTCGGTCTACTTGTTCTGTTTTTACTCGTATCCCCTCCTCAACTAATACGTTTTCTTGGTCTTTGTCTGAATCCTCTTTACTTTTCTCTGCTTTTCTGAGTGCTTTCTCTGTGCGTCTGTGCGATTCTTTACGCCACAGCTCAATGGCGTCTTTCTGTGACTGTCTGGCTTTCTTTTTCCATAACACTTCCTCTACTCTCATGATGCACTCGGCATCCCATGTTCCCGTGGCGGGCCATCTTTGATTCTCTGCTAAATCTTTAGTATAGTCTACCCACAAATCGAGATATAATACAGCGTCTAGGCCGTGCTTGTGGTACATAAAGTGCCCTGGAGTGTCCCTAGGTGGAACAGGCACTGCTTCTTCTAGAATCCCTTTTCTAGTTCCTATCTGTCTTAGTTTAGAGAACAGAGGCATGTTTCAGTCCTGCTACTCTGGACTTGATACTTACTCGAACTTGAACACAACTAATACAGAAAACACAATAATGCAGATCGAACAATCACTTATACCACGACATACTAAAACATTTCAGAGCGAACAATAATGATTAGAATAAAACTAATTAATTTCATACTGGATATACTGCTAAACAGTACAGATACACCGCTAAAACAGTGCAGACCGGGTCTGCGTACCCAAACCCGTCTTGACCGGCACAAATTAATGCGCTCGTCTAGATGCGTCCCCAGCAACGGTACTCACCGGGAAGCACGGAACAGAAGGCCTCAGAAACTCGACACTGGACTGGACTCGACTGGACTCGACTGGACTGGACTCATGACGTAAGTACTTCGGAACTTCGGAACTGGTGGGCCTCCGGATACCTCGGACTTTGCTCTCTCAGCTAGGCTCTGGTCGGGATCCTCCGCACTCCTCACCGCCTCGTCTGGGTGTCGATCGCAGCCTCAGTCACCTCCGTTGGCCTGAGGGAGATACAGGAAATCCTGCGGGTACGCGTAGTTGTCCGTCAGCGCTGTGGCAGGGGACCGGGCCTGCAACGCACCGCCGGCGCGTGGGGTGGGGGAGGGGTCCCTATTCGGGCGCCAATTATGTGGTAAATTCTAATTACCTATACTTAATTTATGCGGTAAAGTTCAATAAGAATAACTCAGTCAAAATAAGAAGGCAGAGTCCGTGGTATCTGAGGTTTAAAAGGGGTTTTATTCCTTAAAAAGGAATTGGTTCGAACCAATGGTAGCATGACCCATCGCCACGAGGGTTCAGGGTAGGAATTGCAATGGACATGTACAATGATTTATTAACAAGTAAGTATATATATAGTCATTTCATACAGTAACATTGAATGCAGAAGGCGTAACAGCTGAGAGAAACGAGATAAGAGCAGAAATACGTAACAGGAGGCGTGCAATAGGGCGTACACGGAGGCGTGTGCTAGAAACGTCACATAAAGGTGTCATAAGTGGGTGGATCCCTGGAAGGATCCTGCAGAGTCAGCAAAAACAGGTGGCAGAGATGCGCGCGCAGCAGCATGACGTATGATTGACGTGCAACTGGAGGGTGAAGGGGACTTGACATTTAGCCCTACATGCGGAGGCAGAAGTCTGGAGTGTCAGAACAACCTAATCCCAAATCATATCTAATATCTTGTGTTTGAGGAACTGTATTATCTAGAAGGAAAGGTTTCTTGGGCAGAGGCTATTCTATACTGACTGCTAATGCGTGCATATGCGACTACGTGTCTACATGAGATGTGAGGGGCCATGGGCCTACCATGGTAACGGAAGCTATGAATTACTTGCATGGAGACAGTGAGGCCGGGCCCTTTGCTCTGCAGCTGGGAAGGATGTTTACCTAAAATACTAGACAGGAATGTATTTTTCGAGGAGCGGAGCAGATAACTTGAAGGCTGAATACGGTCTTGGCAAGCAAGGCTGGCCGAGCCTGGCACAGCTCGCCGCCCAGGGAGTAAGTCAAGGGTCAGGAAGCAGCAGGCTGCGGCTTTCAGGGGCAGAAAGCAGAAAGAGACTCGATGGCAGAAATCAGGGCCTAGGAATCATGAAAGTGCACCACATAAAGACGTTGGCAAGGCACTTAGGAACGGAATATCTGACCCATTCATGGTGGATCTGAAAGAGGACATGTTAACGTTGGACGCAAATGTATTTGCGTCTTCATAGCTGGTTGTGGAGGGAACTTACATGTACTAGAAACATGTACATGGAGCCGTTGGGGTCTACGATAGGGGACACAATTGACCATAAAAATTCATATTACCTCGGAACTATAACAGAAGTGAAATGTACTAGGCACACTGCACACGTAAAATCGTAATGTTACCTTCACTTGTAATGCTTCACCTTATTTAGTCACATCTACATAACTTTAAACTCTTTTTTTCTTTTTTGTTTTGCAGATTACCTACCCAACGTCTTTTGGAGTCCACATCACAATTTGTTTATAATACTGTTTTTTTGTAAGTTATTTTTTTAGTTGTTTATTACATTATCTTTAAGTTACATTTACAGTTATTGTTGTTTTAATAAAATTTAAATAAAAAACTATATACTTGTTTTTTTTTTAGAGGGAGGGAGAAGGGTCCACAACAAAAATGATATTTGTAATTTGAAGTACTATAGTAAGATGTTTGACAATAGAGTTGAAAAGTACTGTCTGTACAATAAGTTATATTTTCTCTGGATGGACTACAACATAGAACGGAAATCAAAGTAAAACAAAACAATGTGTACCACATTTACAAACCTCTTTCATTTTCGCGTGCAAACCTACCCCCTACAAAACTAACTATGTGGGCCTCGATGACGCCCCTCAAACCACAAAAACGACCACCCCCAGAGATTTCTATATTATGTGAGGGAGGCTGCGTGGCCCACCACCTGATGCTCTAGAGTCCGCCTCACCCAGACCCGGTTCCTGCAGTGTCCTGGGGGAAACAGCCATTACAACGCAGTCATAACCAAGCGTGTCCGTCACCACAAATTCATTAGCACGCATATGGCTTTACCACGTATGCTTTTACAACTAGTATACATTTACCACATTTTTAACAAAAAGCACAATCTGCGAACCGAACTACACCTCTCTGCCAAATTTGGTGTAATTCCGTTCAGCCGTTCGGGCTGTAGCCCTGGGTCCCAAAACGTGTTTTCCCCATGCAATTTTCCATAGGGACCTTTATCCAGGGCTACAGCCCGAACGGCTGAACAGAATTACACCAAATTTAGCAGAGAGGTAGAGTTCGGTTCGCAGATTGTGCTTTGTGTTAAATGGTGTAAATCTGTTCAGTAGTTCCTGAGAAAATCAAAAGTAAAGTCATAGTGATATCTAGAGACGAAGTACTGTAAGCGTACGTAAATCCGTACAATTACGAGCACGAGCTGCATGCTGATTAGATGTCAACTGTCTGTCAACACTCCAAACCAGGAAGTGTTGGCAGCCATCTTGTGCCTCAGTAGAACCGAGTCACAAGAAAACAGTAAAAAAAAGTTGAAAAATAAGGAAAGGTGGCAGGGTAGAAACATCCTGACCCTCTAGGCCTGCTCAGGGGGTCCTACATGGATCTTTAGGCCCAAAATATATATTTTTTATAAATCGTGTGGAACGCGTGTGGTACGCGTTTTGGGGAAAAAAAGACTTCTTTATTGTTAATTAGCCCCCAGAGGGCCGAATATCGGGGGCAATTTTCTTTTTTCATAATGGGGGGCCCAGAGGGGTCCCCCTGCCCCGGGGATTGCCATCCCCCGGGGCTTTAACTATATGTATGCGGGGGTTCATGGCCCCCCCACACGCCCTAGGGACAGCCACCTCCCCGGGGCTCTAATATATAAAATAGGGGGGATGGACCACCCAGCCACAGGTACTACCACCCCTCTGGGTTTTTTAATGTTGGGAGGGGGGCCACGCAGTCCCCTTCCTGGAGCCTTTGATGGCCCTGGGGACACCCACCTTTCAGGGCCGGCTTCTGCAGTGTCCCGGGGTGCTTACAGTGCCGCCTTCTGCAGTGCCCGGGTTGACAAAAAGCAATGCCGGCTCCCAAAGGACGCGGGGAGCCGGCTGGGACCGTGGGGGCTTTGGGACTCATCAAAAACAGTTCTTTTCAGAACTAACTTTACTGGTCAAAAAAGAGCTATATTTCTATGATAGTATGTAACACTTTCCGGGTTTTTTTCTGCACCAGTTGTACTTTCTACTCGTGCGCAGGCTCGTTTCCAAGCCCACGCTTCGTTGTTTTTATTTAAGTTCGACAAGCAAACCTCTCCTCATTTCAGGTATTAAATTTTCCGCTTTCTTCTGCCAGGTCGTGTGCCTCATCCGCTGCTATACATTTGGTATTTATTAATAATCATATTAATTCTATATTTATTTGAAACGTATTGCCGAGGCTCCAAACGTTAACTACATACCCTGTACTCCTCCATTATAGTAGTTTTCCTCCATTATTTTTATTATACCTGCTAATTTCAATTTACGCTCCGCCTATCTTCTCTGTGATCCATGAGATTTCCTGCCACAGACACCATGGTGTTTGTCATTGGCCTCCGATCTTATCAGACTTGGTCACACGCATACTTAAAAACTAATTTGAAGCACGTAAGTCACAGCCATTACAACGCGTGACCGTTACCACAAAGCCATTACCGTGCTTATGCCTTTATCATGCGTGGTAAATGTATAGTAATTGTAAAAGCATGCTTGGTAAAGGCATGCTTGGTAGAGCCATATGCGTGCTAATGAATTTGTGGTGACGGTCACGCGTGGTTATGACAGCGTTGTAATAGCTGTTTCCCCCCTGGACACTGCAGGAACCGAGTCTGGGCGTGGTGGACTCCAGGGCATCAGGCGGTGGGCCACGCAGCCTCCCTCACACAATATAGAAATCTCCGGGGGGTGGTTGTTTTCGTGGTTTGAGGGGCGTCATTGAGGCCCACACAGTTAGTTTTGTAGGGGGGTAGGTTTGCAAGCGAAAATGTCGCAAGAGGTTTGTAAATGTGGTACACATTGTTTTGTTTTACTTTGATTTCCTTTCTATGCTGTAGTCCATCCAGAGAAAATATAACTTATTGTACAGCCAGTACTTTTCAATCCTACTGTCAAACATCTTACTAAAGTACTTCAAATTATAAATATTATTTTTGTTGTGGACCGTCCCCCCCCCCTAAAAAAAACAAGTATATTGTTTTTTTATTAACTTTTATCTGAAAAACAAGAAAGAAAAAAAGAGTTTAAAGTTATGTAAATGTGACTAAATAAGGTGAAGCATTACAAGTGAAGGTAACACTACGATTTTACCTGTGCAGTGTGCCTAGTACATTTCACTTCTTTTATAGTCCCGTGTTCAAGTGGTGTCTATATGGAAGTTAGATATAAAGGAAAGAGAGGGGCTCTTAATGACCCATAGGGAAATAGAGCACCAGTATACTTAAAAGTAAAGCAAAAAGTTTTCCCTATGGGGAATATTATTTCCTGCTCCTAAATCAGGACTCAAACTGTCAAACACAAATCACACCATTCATATTTGTGGAACGGGAGAACACTTACCAGAAAGGAACACACCCAGTCTAATTATAATTAAAAAGTGTACAATTTATTATAAAAAATACAAAGATATCAATGAGTCATAAATTAAAAACATGGAATACACAGATAAAATGCACAAATAAAAACCACCTAATGTGGGCGTGGAGAAGTTAATCAAAAGAGACACTTATATCTGTCTTTGATTTATCATTTCGGGCACTCGTTTGTCAACAATAGGGGGAATAATATTCCTTTGGACCAAATTGATTGTTGGCAACGCCGAATATGACTTGGAAATTGGCGTCGACGCGTTTCGGAAGCTTAAAAATGATAATGGCTTCCTTCCTCAGGACAGTTTGTATATGTGTTCTCCACAGGTTAGTATCAAACCTAATGCATAAATAAGATACAATACAACTATTAGAACCTAACATAATAGTCGCTGGTTGCACATTTTTTCTTACATTTTCATGTTTTCCCTATCTTAAAAAGGACTGGATTTGCTGCTGTAGTTAAATTTATGCTCTGTTTTCAAACCTGATTTATGATGGTACAGAGACAGTTTGTAACCCCAGACAGTCTATGGGTAATGTTCAAACCTCTATCTATATTTTGCATTTCACTACATTGTTCATGATTCAGTCTTAGAAACAAACATTTCATTTTAACCCTTGGACCAGTAATAGGTAAAACCATCTCTCAATTTATAACCAAGTTTCAATCATGATAGTAAGAATCAAGGGAGGGCCTATTAGTAATCACAAAAAGTCTGTGTGCCGGGGTCAATCACTTTTTTGGTATTGTGCAATTATTCCATACTGCCTGAAGTTAAACCATCAAGGAGAGTTTTTTACACATGGGGACAGTATATCCCATAATAACTCATTTACAGTCCCAAAAAACACATATTTCACCCAAAGGTGTCCAGCCTCAGTTTACAAAACATAACATAATTCAAAAGAACCCTCTTATTTCCGATTATTCTTAAAACATTTAGAATTGTGCCTCCTGGTTAGTGTTGTCCCCATTCTCATGTCTTGTATACACAACATTCATACACCACTCATACACTCTAATATTGATGGTTTACTAACCGTAATGGTTGTAATTTCCAGTGGAAGGCTACCAAATTTGTAGTAATCCTCTGTTCATCGCCTGTAGTAGTCTCAGGCTGCCATAATCCTATCTGCAATTAGGAGGGATATTGTATTAAGTGTTTGGGTATGGTTTACCCTGACCTCATTATTTAGTGGGTTTTATAATTTTTTACCTCGATATGTAGAGAGGCGCATTTATTTCAACACTAGTCTGTTTGAAAGTTTATTCAATGATGGGTAGTGCACGATCCTGCATAAATTACAGAAGTTCAGTTGGTTATTGCCCTCCCGTTTATTGGTCAGTTATGCCACAGATCTCATTACTATCACAACGGTGTTACCTTGTTTCTTGCACAAAGCGGCGTATTCAATTTGGTGCCTCCCATTCACTCTAGGTACTATTCTTTACTGCAATGATAAGTAAATGAAAATGTTTGTTTCTAAGACTGAATCATGAACAATGAACAATGTAGTGAAATGCAAAATATAGATAGAGGTTTGAACATTACCCATAGACTGTCTGGGGTTACAAACTGTCTCTGTACCATCATAAATCAGGTTTGAAAACAGAGCATAAATTTAACTACAGCAGCAAATCCAGTCCTTTTTAAGATAGGGAAAACATGAAAATGTAAGAAAAAAATGTGCAACCAGCGACTATTATGTTAGGTTCTAATAGTTGTATTGTATCTTATTTATGCATTAGGTTTGATACTAACCTGTGGAGAACACATATACAAACTGTCCTGAGGAAGGAAGCCATTATCATTTTTAAGCTTCCGAAACGCGTCGACGCCAATTTCCAAGTCATATTCGGCGTTGCCAACAATCAATTTGGTCCAAAGGAATATTATTCCCCCTATTGTTGACAAACGAGTGCCCGAAATGATAGATCAAAGACAGATATAAGTGTCTCTTTTGATTAACTTCTCCACGCCCACATTAGGTGGTTTTTATTTGTGCATTTTATCTGTGTATTCCATGTTTTTAATTTATGACTCATTGATATCTTTGTATTTTTTATAATAAATTGTACACTTTTTAATTATAATTAGACTGGGTGTGTTCCTTTCTGGTAAGTGTTCTCCCGTTCCACAAATATGAATGGTGTGATTTGTGTTTGACAGTTTGAGTCCTGATTTAGGAGCAGGAAATAATATTCCCCATAGGGAAAACTTTTTGCTTTACTTTTATCTATATGGAAGTGCCTACTGCTTTACTGACACAAAAGTGGCACAACGGGATTGTAAATACGTCAATTTATTTCTAATGCATTGCAAAGGCGGCATTGTATATCTAGGCCGCTGTGCTTACCTTGTATAAACATTGCGGCTACCAGAGTTCACAACTTCAATTCGCTCTGCTGCTACGCGTCAAAGTAGACAGCATTGTCTATAACTTTAAAAGAGAAAGAAAAATGATGTCACGGAGAGTGAAAGAGAGAAAGAGAGAGAAAACAACATTAAAACTGTCTTGCAGAGTGTGGAGTGGAGATTTTTTTTTGAAAAGTCAGACGCAGATTTAAAAAAGTGACACAAAAGTGGCGCAATAAGCTTGTAGATCTGTTTCTCAGACTGTTGTAACCTATCTGTTGTCACTGCTCGGAGGTAATTATACATTTTTACACAGTCAAACTGCTGCACACTACCCACTCTCTCCTTTCACAAATCATTTGTGGTTGTTTCGGAAACAAAATTCTTTGCTCACCTAGTGCCATTGGCGTCATTGAAAGAAGGTGCTCTACGTGTCGAAGAAGTCTTCGTTGTATCAAGAGAGTTCACCTCTTCAACTCAGATAAGGTTAAATACAGCAGACTGGAGATAGCAGCGTCCAAAACTTAAAAAAAGAAAGAGAAATGATGTGAGAGAATAAGAAAGTGAAAGTGAGAAAAAAGGACATTAAAATGTGGGAGAGACACACACGACAGGGGAGGGGGCTTAACTTCAAGCAAAAAGAAGAGTGGAGCTGCAGGGGCTGTAAACGGGGGAGGGGACATCAAAGCCTCATTAACAAGCAAAATGTATTTAAAAGACCTGTGAAGTGCTTGGTTGCGATTGTGTGTGGGCCCAGGAATCTATCTCATCCTAGCTGAAGCCCCATTAGCTGAAAGTGTGTTGTGCGTGCCTGGTGCATACTACATATTCTCTCCTTTCACAGATAACTTGTCGTTCTTTCGGAAACAAGCTTCTGAATCTTTGCTCACCTTGTGCCATTGCCATCGTCCTTGTTACATAATCCATCCTGAAGCTCTACATCTAAAAGATAATATATGAAAGATTAAATGATTGGTAATTGTTACTATATTAATTTGGAGTTAGATAACATCGCGCTTTTATTCACGTTCTTTCTCACATTTCTACGAACTGTTTGTATTGGTAATATTCAGGACATTTCAGTGATTATAAAAACGTTCCTGCTATTGGGAAAAAAATGTATACATGTAAATTAATAAACTATATAGGAGTGCGTTCGTCTGAAATACTAAGTCGCGTTTTTGTATCTAGTCTGCTACAACCCTGACTCCCTCCGATGCGTACTCAAGCCTCACTGCTCACCTTTTCGTGGATAAGACACCTTCTGCATGATGTAGTCCCGATCTCCAACAAAGAAGTCTCATATATGGTGGCGAGTCTTGATATCTCTATGGCTAACGACATACTTGTGCTCCCATTATCATCATTGCAGGTTCTTCACCCGCTCAGTGCTTCGGGCACCACTAACTCAGTGACCAAAGAGGCCACGCATGTATTAGTGGGCCCCTTGTTCGGTACTTTGGGAACAACTCTAAAATGGCGTACAACATGTGCACTCCGTCTTTTTTATACATACGGTCACGTGTGTAGTGATGAATGGGCTGGATGGGTGTGGTGTGGGTGTATACCAGCCATGAGGGAGTGTGTGTGTTGATCTGACAACTAGACTTGCAACTAAGAAATCACTACAATGGAAATCTGGGCCTTGTACTGTTGTTGTGTTTTCCTGGTAGCGTAAGCACAGCGGCTGTACTAACGTATTCAGTCTCGACTAATTTACCACCTCCCGCAGGGGCTTTTAAATGTTGCTTTTAAAAGTAATATACGCTTATTTAAAGTTTTAAAAAACTATTTTCATGATTATCCCAGATAATGTCTTCCCTTAATATGTACATTAAATACATAAACATATGTTTTTGAACAATTAGAAACTTTCGCGCTGTACATGTACGGGGCGCCGTACATGACGTCACATGTTAATTCTTTTTAAAAAAGAAAAATCGCTGGGTACGCGTTTTGGGCGAAAAAGAAAAAAAAAGGTGAAGCCTGCTTTATTGATAATTAGCCAATCCCGGGGCAATTTTTTTTCATAATGGGGGGCCTAGAGGGTCCCCCCTGCGCGGGGATTACCAATATGTATGCGGGGGGCTCATGGCCCCCCGGAGTTCCGGGGACCGCCTCCCCACCCCCCTTCCCCGGAGCCTCTTTTTATTAAAAAAACTGTTCAAGGGGGTTGTAAATGGGTATTTTGCTTTCCTTTCTGTCTTGTAGAGGATCCAGGGTAAATATAACGTTTTTTTGTACAGCCAGTACCTTTCTGCCTGTTACCATAGTAACAGTTCATGGATCACTTGCGTGAGTACAGAGGGTAGAATTTCTCCACAATATGTTGCTAATTGAAATAGTTACTGTGCTGGAGAATTATATATTTTTTTTTCATAGGAACCGTTAGTCGTAGAAGAAGTCAGTGGAAAAGTTTTGTTAGGGATTCCTTCCTGTTCTGGGATTATTAGGGTAACGTGCTCCAAGCGGGACTTTACGAAGCTTAATGTTCATTGGCTGTGAATATTAAAAGTAGAAGGTTTGGCAGTCATTCCTTGCTCGTCTGTGGAACAACATGGACATTTTATTGGCTAAAGTGTTCCGAGCACAAGTTTGCTCCTTATTGGGTGCAAACGGTTCACTGTTGTCAGTGATATTGTGATGCATTTTCCGAGTATGAGGAAAGAAAGTAGTAGAGGGCAGGTTTGGAACACTAGTAACTCTGTACAGTGCGCATAAGGTTGTGGAGAGGGATTATGAGGGAAACAATGTTTTAGGTCTCGTGACCTACAATGCGCGCAAGCGCATTGAGGGAGCGAGAATTCAAGTAGCCAAAATCATCGTCAAACCAAGGGCTTTCTGCTGCGGTTTTCTTGAAGTTCACGTGAATCACGTGAGCAAACAAGCACGCGCATTGACGGCCAGCCCAGCACATCAAAGGGCTTCTCCTCCCCTAATTATTGCGGCCAGCCGTACTTTCAGTTTCCCAAAGGGCTTCTCCTCCCCATATTATTCACGGCCGGCCGCAGGCCGGCCTCGCATTTTGTTTAATTCAGATATCTGTTGCTTCAACCCGACTTTCAGTTTCCCAGCCGCTCGCAGCACATCACATTAGAGTTCTCTGCGTTTTTAATAACTTAAGTTGCTAACACTAGTGATATTGAAGACCGCATCTTTCTTCCTTTCGTCTGACATTATGCTTATCAGTCTCACCATTTTAAAGTCCACAAACCGCCGCGCATTTTGTTTAATTCAGATATCTGTTGCTTCAACCCGACTTTCAGTTTCCCAGCCGCTCGCAGCACATCACATCAGAGTTCTCTACGTTTTTAATAACTTAAGTTGCTACCACTAGTGATATTGAAGACCGCATCTTTCTTCCTTTCGTCTGACATTATGCTTATCAGTCTCACCATTTCAAAGTCCACAAACCGCACGCAGCTCTGTCAATGCACCTCAGAACTAGCCCAGCTGTGCCAGTGCTGACACCCACACCCATCTCTGCCTGTGCACCACAATCTGCAGTGCCCCTGCTGTTTTAGCACGGACTTCCAAGCACAGCTCTTCCAGGTTACATCAGCACTGCCCTGCAGCATCGCCTGCTATTTCAGTAGCAGAAATGTCTTGGCCCATTAAATGCACCTCTCTCCTGTCCTGCAGCGTCCCTGCTATGCCAGCACTGAGGTCTAAGCACAGGTCTCCCAGTGGCACCTCTGATGCTTCTTGCAGTAGGCCCCATTGCCCCAATTCGCAGACCCACGCGCAGCTCTGCCAGTGCACCTCACTCCTGCCCTGCAGCATCCCTTTTGTGCTGGCACTAAGCTCTAAGCGCAGCTCTCCCAGTGGCACCTCTGATGCTTCTTGCCAGAGCGCTTCTGTTCGTGCCCAGCCCCCCTCCCAGCGCTGCCTTGTTTAAACTTGTTTTACTAGTATCACCCTCATTGCTCATTTACTGCATTAAGGAGAGGTTCCATATATAATAACTAATGGTTCATATTAGCAACACCCCAGAGATATTTTTAAAAACAAGTTTGACATTCTGTTAATACGAAATCTTTATATCTTACACTTGATTTCATCGTTTATGATTACACGTGCGTGTAGCACGATTGCTTTGGCAGCGAGTCTGTGACGTAGAGACTTATGGTTTTCGTACCGGTCATATCGCTTGACTTACAAATGATTGCAGTATCTGGTTTTTAACAATTATTGTTGGGTTTTGTAAATATAGAATCTGCACATGCTATTAGTTGATGTTCTCTATATGGAACATACCAAGCAGAAACTTTGGCGGTGACGTTTGAGAAAATGGCCCAGCACCCCAGAGATATGTTTAAAACATGTGTTGACACTTTACCAATACGAAAGCCTTATAGTTGATTTCTTAGCTCTTGATTACACATGCGTGTAGCACGATTGCTTTTGCAGCGTGCCTTAGAGCAAGAGTCTTATGGTGTTCGCGCCGGGTATAAGCCTGATTCACGGATGATTCCAGTATTTGTTAATAATTACTTTCGGGTATTGCAAATACAGAATTTGTATGTGCTACCAGCTTATTTTCTCCATATGCAATTTAGGAGGCATATAATTTTGGCAGAATGGTTAAAAACTCGCTCTCTAATACATAAATATGTGCTCACTCTTTATCATGGACAGTTGAAGGGTACACAGGTGTGTTGACTTTTCTAATTAGACAGGGTATTTAAACGGACACTTCTCCCAACACTGTCTCTTCCGTTCTGGACCAGGGTCCACGAGGGTACATTTAAACAGAGGAGGTGAGCTCGCCGTAGCTGATGCCTGAGACTTTGTCGTTTTGTCCGTGGGGTGTACCTTGGGAATAGATTGCTGTTAGTCTAGCGACAGGTTTCTCTCACGGGGAGGCTGTTTGTTCAGAATTTGACATTAGTTTATTGATGTTCACTGTGGAGATGGACGCAGTAATTACCGAGTTTAGGACTCAGCTCTAGGGCGCTTTTCAGACTTTGGAAATGTATTTAACCACAGGGGAACGATTTGTGCTAGTAGATTGGGAATATGCCTATGAAGTGATATGGATTAGAAATAGGCTATAAAATGGCACGGCAACATAACTGGTATTTGGCCATAATATTAAGATGGGGTGTAGAGACCATAGAGCTAACGGGGTTGGTGTTGAGTCATGGGCAGTGCTATGAATCGTGTAGTGCTTGTAGCTTCATAAGCTCACAGGCTTTCTCTCCTTTTGTCATACCCCACAGCCATCTGTTGCTTTGCGCTCGGCCTCAGGCCGGCATTTCTCCTCCCCTAATTATTCACTGCATGGCCGGACGGCACATCAAAGGCTGCTGCTCCCCATGCGTCTCGTCACCCTTCCTCCCTTGTTGTTCTTTGCCTGCTGGTTTATTTTGCAGACTTTAGTTTTGAGTAAGTACTATGCAACCAGCTTGAACCACCACGCACCATTCCCTCTTAGCTCCCGAGTTTGCACGGCAACACTTTGACTTAAAATGTAACTCCACTGAACATCTTTCAATTCTAATGTAAAGGAGTAGCAGAGGTGAACACCACTAACACAGTTCATGGCAGTGTGCCTTTATTTATTTATTTAGGGTGCAGCTTTCACTTTGAGCTTGCATTTATTTGTTCAGAATCAGCGCCACTTTCATGCCCCCTGATTAGTTCATTAAATACTAATAGTTTTGTGTTTTCCTTCATTACAGAACATTATAATAAACACCTGGCTATAGTATGAATGCAGCTCCTTATAGGAGAGCCCGGTGCTTAATTTTGTGACAGAGTTTATCATGATTAGCTCATTACAAGGAGAGCCCGGGTGCTTAATTTTGTGACACAGAGTTTATCATGATTATATTGTACACTACTCCGGTGTGGTGGGACTGGCTGACTCACTCCATTGTGGTTATGAAGATGAGCATCCAGATGCCCTGTGCAGAGGAACAGCTGCCTGTTCGTTTTCACTACACCCTGGCACCGGCTAACTCTCTCTCTATACCCTCCCAACTCCTTTTTTTCCGCCTTCATCGCTATCGTATCCCTTCAACTCCGATCTTAGCACATACACATTCCAAAAGATCAGGCCCTCCCTCCCACTCGCTGGCTCCCCCTGTAGGGCATGGCTGGTTATCAGCAGCTCTGGTGCATCTTCAGGTACCCGAAATCGAAATGTATAATCCTATTCTTGGCAGACTCTGTACTAGAATCAGCTGCCTAACCAGTGATGTGGTGTTATGTCTTCTAACATTGTGACGCATTCGCCTCATCTCCCGCGTTCATTCTTTCCAAGGAGAGCCAGTCACTTTCTTTCTCTGGTTTCCGCTCGCTTTTCTTCTACATACGGGATGCTCCATTTCCTTCTCCATCATGGGTGTAGGATAACCATTGCCAGACACTATTATTAATTGATATGTACAATGCTGCAGGGGAGATTGTTCTATGAACTTCATACCCCCTCACCCTTACCCTCACCCTCACACCCCCTCACTCACCCTCACATATACTCACTCACCCTCACCCCCCTCACCCTCACACCCCCACACCCCCTCACTCACCCACACACCCTCACTCACCCTCACACACCCCACTCTCACACACCCTCACCCTCCCTCACCCTTACCCTCACACCCCCCCACCCTCACACACCCTCACTCACCCTCTCACCCTCACACACAATCTCACCCCCTCAGCACCACCACATTATCACTCAGCACCACCACATTATCACCCAGCACCACCACAGCACCACTCAGCACCACCACAGCACCACTCAGCACCACTACAGCACCACTCAGCAGCACCACTCAGCAGCACCACTCAGCTCCACCACAGCTCCACCACAGCACCACTCAGCACCACCACAGCACCACTCAGCAGCACCACTCAGCACCACCACAGCACCACTCAGCACCACCACAGCATCACTCAGCAGCACCACCACAGCATCACTCAGCAGCGCCACCACAGCATCACTCAGCAGCGCCACTCAGCACCACCACATTATCACTCATCAATCATTATCACTCAGAACCACCACAGCACCACCACAGCAGCACCACAGCACCACCACAGCACCACTCAGCAGCACCACAGCACCACTCAGCAGCACCACTCAGCACCACCTCAGCACCACTCAGCACCACCTCAGCATCACTCAGCACCATCCCAGTATCACTCAGCATCACCACCGCACCACTCAGCACCACGACAGCACCCCTCAGCACCACCCCAGCATCAATCTGCGCAACCATTCAACAACAACTGGTTTAAATATGTTCTCTCAATGTTTAAGCTTTATTACAAATGTCACAAAAAGATGTTAATATTTCACTTCTGTTCTTGGATTTTCGTCACAATAAAATACACTGAACATAATCTTCACAAAAGTTATTTACAAAAGTTTAAGCTATTGCCATTATAAATTAAAATCACTTTTATTTAAGTATTAATTATTTAAAACAATTAAAAGCCATTGTAATTTGTAATATCAATACATCTAAGTCACGAAAATACAAACATGTTGCATTACAAATACTATAGGTGTCACGTTTGCGAAAGTTAAAACTATTGGCATTGTAAATGACAAAGCTATTAATTTAGCTATTTTCAAAACCAACACATAAATAAAAAAAAATTGTCATTTACAAGACCAATAGCTCAAACTTTTCTAATGCGAGACCTATTGGCAACGCCAGTGCTTGTTATATGTTTCAAGGGCCATTTATATAATTGCTGTGTGGTGTATAAATCACGGCGGAAAAATGACAGTGTCTTGCGCTGTTTTTTTTAATCAAGTTTGTAGATGACATACTTCTTAGGAGTACTATTTACTTATAATGTGGTGTTTACTTTCCAGATGAGGAGGTGTGGTTGCGCCACAAAAAAATCAGTCTAGGTTTGAAACAGTTTTTATTAAGCAAATACAAATAAACTTTCTTCAGAAACTGTCGCTGTATGTACGAAAGGGGTGACAATTAAAAATGAAATTTCATAAAAATATCAGTTAAGCGTGGCTATATCCTTCTTTTTTGTGCTACAGTTTGTAAAATTGTTGCCCCACATTCTTGTTGATGTAAGAGGGCATCAGTTACTTTTATATAAAGTAGAATAGAAGTGCTAGAACAAACACTCCCGCACTACATTACCTCAGATCAAGTGAACAAGTAAAAAACTGTTAAATACAAATGATTTCATATTACATAGAAATGCATGCATTATTATTTTTCAAATTTGTATTCTGTACAATTCAGGAATGTGCTGTTGTAGTGCTTAGAGGTTGCAGACTGTTCCGCTACTATATCACATACTCACTAAAGAATATATAGGATGGTACTCTTATAATATAAAGTACAAGTCCTATATATTCTTTAGGGAGAAGGTGAATAGGAACTGCAAATAAGAATAGAAATGAGAAAATAACATTCAGAAATGTAGGGTTTATTAAATATTTAAAGTAACAAAGAATGCATGATAGCTATATTTATTTGTTTTGCGGTTTCTTAAAATATGTTTCTTGGAAAAAATATCTGATCAAGTACTTTTGAATATTTGAAAGTTATTTTATAGATGGCGCTGAAAAATCTCTCATTCCTCTTCTGTAGCAATAGGACAATCTATTATAATATAACGATTGATACCATTGTTACAGTAAAAAGAAAAGGAAAATAAAATTATGTATTTAACAGAACATCCATAATGAAATACTTTCGAGCGGTAATTATTTACTGAACTTCTTTTCTCCGGGAGGTGAAAAAGTTTGATCTTCGTGGTGACGGGTCATAAACTCCTCTGAGATCATGACAGTGAGAATAATAATATGTATATATTCTCACAGCACATGATCACAAGGGGAAAATAGACTGAAAACCGCAAGCTGGTATCGTTGCTTACTTAGCGTTACTCTTTGTGACGACGGATCGTGAAGTCCACTAAGATCACAAAGACTGTTAATGTTATAATATACATATTAATAGTATGTGATATCTAGGGGAAAACACAATAGGAAGTGGAAGTTGGTGATGTTGATTGTAAATGTTTAGGGTTTGCGTCGATGGGTCACCAAACACCTCTCAATCTAAGTACAGTGTCAATATTATAACATAAAAACTCATTATGCATAAGGTGAAAAGAGCCAGAAAAGGAGCAATGTTTGTTATAATCTATCTGTTTCTAAAAACAAGCTGCTGACGTTACAGAGAAAAAGTGAAAAACATGCAATAAAATTTTTTTCTACATATAAATGTTTAAATATTGATAAATAGGAGGGGCGTGGCCAAGATGGCGAGGTGAGCGGTCGCACTCTCTGCGAGCTCCCCGGAAACCTGGGCCCCTGAGCCCCGTTCTGACGCCGATCTCCCCCCGAGCGGCTTCAATCGGACAGCGGGGGCTGCGGTAATCCTGGTGATCCACTGTGAGCCCACAGCAACCTCGGCGAGCCCCACAGAAGAGCTCCGCGGCACGGGCCGGTGCCGACACCGAGGGCGAGGAAGGCCGGAAACCCGGAGCCTGCCGGGACGCTAGACAGCGGTTCCGCGATAAGAATTGAATAGCGGTCCGGTGGACTGAGCTTGGAGGCCTCCGCGGAGCCATAGGAAGGGGCGAGGAGTCAAAAAACAACGAAGCGGCTGGAAGGGCCCGGCGGCGTTGCAGGTCCTCACCGGCAGGCGTAGAGCTGGTACGCGAGGGGGGGGACGCGCCTAGAGGCGGAGCGGGCAAATTCATCGTACCGGACTGGGAGATCGCGGCGCCAGTCATAGCCGCCATAGAGGTGCCGGGCTGGTGGCGGCGGGGCAGCTGGAAGGGCGCGGACCCCCCGGGACAGCAAAGGCCTGAAGAGTACTGAAAGTAGTGAAGGCCCCGATCAATCCCCGACATGGTCGTTCGGCTCCACTGAGACACGGCCGAGGGGGAGGCCGGCCCACACGGCGACACCCGGCAGCGCCTGTGGGGCCCCACGCGGATGGCCTGGCCGCAGGGAGGTACGGTGGTGAGGCGCCGCCGACAGCACACGGTGTGTTAGCGGCCGAACGGAGCCGGGAGCCGGGCAGAAGAGAGGCCGGAAGCGGACTGGGAAAACTGGAGACCCCGGCCGCGATGGGCCGAAGTGCGACGCTCATCCCGATGCCGCAGGCGAAGTGCTGGTGAGGCCTCGGACAGGTTCCTGGACCCAGGGTGTGGCAGAAGGGGCCCCGCGGCAGCATTGGAGAAACGGCCAACGGGAGGCGGATACGCGAGGCCGGGGACGCGGCCTATACCTGAAGCGGGCAGACCACTGCACACATGCGGTCACGGCTGCTGGAAGAAGGCAGGTGAGAGGTCGGCACCAGCGAGGGGAGCTCAAGGGGCACGGTTGCACAGCACCAGAGGGTGCGGTAGCCCTGTGATCGGGATTGCCATGAGAAGAGAGTGTCCGGTGGGAGACCACGTGGGCGGCCTGCATGCACCGTGATTTACGACGAGCCATAGTACACCTCAGCAGGCTTGGCAGGACTACGGGGGCTGCGGGGTGCCGCTGTCGGCGGGCTCCCCGCTCCAGGACATCGGCGACCGAGGGGTCGAGGCACCAGGAAAGAGCGACTGGGTCCGCTTTCCCCCCCCCCTCGTGCACCAGGAAAGGGCCACTGACCGATTGATCGGGGGTCGCCGAAGTTAGACATTACCCCTACGCACTCCTGGCTGCCGAAAACATCCAGAGAACGGACGGAACTGGCCTGTGAGGTGCCCACGTCTGCGATGGCCAATAACAGAGGGAACAAGAAAGGGGACCGGACATTGCCAGAGATGATGAGCAGGGGGGCAGCGAAACAAGATAAAGGGCAACAATCCCCTGGCCCTTCGAGAAGATCGTTGGAAGCAGGAGACAGAGAGCCACCGGTCACTAGGTCCTTCCTAGAATCGCTTTTCAGTTCCCTAGGGGAGGATTTTCAGACGCTAAAATAGGAAGTGGCCGGAGAAGTTCGGGAAGTGCGGAGAGAGGTCGATAGCCTAGGTGAACGGGTTGCCACCATGGAAGGATCAGGGCCTTCCAGGGATGAAGAGATTGGACAATTGCAGCAAGAGGTGCTATGCCTGAGGGAACAACAGCTAGACCTCCAAGCGCACAATGAGGACCTTGAGAACCGGTCCCGCCGGAACAACATCCGAGTTCGGGGAGTGCCATACAGGGAGGAAGGGGAGGATATTGCTGGATATCTGCAAGGCTTATTCAGGGAGATACTCGGTGAGCCGGAGGACTTCCCTATACGAATAGACAGAGCACACAGAATGGGCGCGACACGCCGGACCTCAGCGCCCCCGCCTGATATACTGGCCTTCCTACCTGACTTTCCGCTCAAGGAGCGAATCCTTCGTGAGGCACGGAAACAGCAGTCACTGCAATTCCGGGGGCATCCGGTGGCTCTCTATCAGGACTTGTCGACGATCACACTTCAAAAACAAAGAACATTCAAAATCGCTACAGACTTTTTGCGGTCGCATGGGATGCAGTACTCCTGGGGTCACCCTTTTCGACTCATCTTTAGGTGGAATGGCGTCCTGCATCAACTTCTGTCCCTTCAGGACACTTGCGAGGTACTAGGGATCACAGCGACAGATGAAGAAGCGCACACGCCATGCCGTAGGCGGGCTACCAGAGAAGGCTGGCAGAGAGTCCCTGATCATCGATCGTCGGCCTCCTCGGCTAGACCAGACTCGCCCACTATCAGAGCTGGCATGGAAGGGGCACAGCGAGAGGCGGCCGGGGACGCAGCCCCGAGTGAGGTTGCACTTACGGCCTAAGATGGCGGTGCCGGAGACGGCCAGAGATCTGGCGGCTGGTGCTCTTGCACTGGCGGCTTGAGAGAACTCTGCGGGGAGATCGACACAGCTTTTCAACATTGCAGGTTTGGAGGTCCGGGGGAGGGGGCGCGGCGGATGGGAGTGCAGTGGCTGGATGTCCACTTCTATAACTTTCCACAGACTTGTCCTCTGAGGACCGGACTGGGACAATGGAGGTCTGGGGACAGTTGGGGAGCTGGGATGGAGGGGGGGAGGGTGGGTGGGGTTGGTTTCCGGGTTTGGAGTGGGGAGGGTTGGTTGGGAAGTTGGGGATTGGGAGTTCAGGGTGGGGATCCGGGAGTTGGGAAGGGGTGGTGGGTTGTCCAGTGCACCGCGCAGTTACTGGCTGCCTTGGCATCATTAATACAACTTAGTTTGCTCGGACGGGGAAGCTCTGCGCTCGCTTACACTTTCTTCTATGCCTTGCAGCTTCAGGTAGCTTTATGGGTGCTCATGCACCTTGCCTTGCCCGAGCGGGGCCTTAACGCTTTCACCTACACCTTCCTCTATGCTTCCTGACACTTTTAAGGTGGTGACTCTGAATGTCAGGGGTCTGAACAACCCGGTCAAGCGGCGGGCAGTGCTGTCTCTCCTGGAGAACACGCGTGCAGACATATGTCTCCTTCAGGAGACACACCTGCTGCCACAGGACACACACAGGCTGCACTCACATAAGTTCCCGTCACAGTTCTTTTCTTCTAGTACCACTAAGATGGCGGGGGTGGCGATACTGGTCGCCAGACACTTTAAACGGGATATCCTTCACAAACTCACGGAACAGAAAGATCGACTGTTAGCATACCGGTTTAGGATTGGAGGTATTACTTTCACGATCGGGTCCCTGTATAGCCCTAATGAACGGCAGGAACGATTCCTGCAATCGGCGATTGTAGATGTTACAGCCTCGCAAGATAGACACATTATTCTCGGTGGAGATTTTAATATGGTTTTTGATTCAGCCATGGACAGGTTGGCGCAACGCTCCCCGCAGGTCGGGGAGTTTTCCCCCGGATGTAGGGCACAGCTGTCGGAGGTAGACTTACTTGATCTTTGGCGACACATGCATCCCACAGACAGGGGATATTCGTATTATTCCCACGCACACAAAACATATTCGAGGCTGGATCACCTCCTGGTCACGTCTCCAGTGCAGGCATTGGTCTCGGGGTTGGACATGGGAATGTTAACTCAATCGGATCACGCCCCGGTCTATGCCACTATGTGTCTGCCGCTGGCAGCTAGCCCCCCGATCTCCTCGGCTGAAAATAAAGAGCGACAGCCCAAGAGGGAAGAACTCACCGAGCGGGTCGCGAGCTTGAACAGATGCACCGCAGGACAGGGGCCCCCAGAATTTGGCGGCAGCTTAAGGAGGCGAGGAAGCTCCTGGCGGCCCTGGACTTGGACAGCGCCGAATATGCGGCACTCCGGCTGCGACATACCTATTATACAGGGGGGGACCGTTGTGGCAGACTGCTGGCCAACAGGCTCAAAGCAGCACGCCAGAGTCAGCTGGTGAAGGAGATCTCTGACCCCACAGGGGCGGTGGTGACGGAAGACGCCCACATAGCGGACGTATTCCGTAGGTTCTACGCAGACCTCTATGCTGGTGAGCCACCGGATGAGTCGGCTATGTCCACATACCTGGACTCGGTCACCCTGCCCTCCCTGGATCCCTTGCAGGTGGAGCACTTAAATCGGGATATCCGGATAGAGGAGGTGATCTCTGCCATCGCCAGGCTTAAACATGGCAAAGCGCCGGGACCGGATGGATACACCTTGCTTTTTTACAAAACGTTCTGCACTTCACTAGCCCCAATCCTCACTCGCCTTTTTAACTCATTCGCTGACTCAGGGGCCATTCCGCCTGACCTTCTGCGGGCTTCCCCAAACCCGGGAAGGACCGGAAGCACTGCGGATCTTACAGACCGATATCCCTTCTGAATGTGGATTTAAAATTATACACGGGGATCCTGGCAGCCCGACTAGCCCCTCACATACCCGGTCTTATAGACCCAGATCAGGCCGGTTTTGTCCCAGGGAGGCAGACGGTCGACAACACCAAGCGGATCATCCACCTGTTAGAGAAGGCCTCACGGATCCCAGGGGAACGAATGATGCTGGCGGTGGACGCAGAGAAGGCGTTCGACCGGGTGCACTGGCCTTATCTAGAACAGATCCTGATGAAGGCAGGCATAGGAGATAAGTTTCGCTCCATGATCCTTAATTGCTACAGGCTGCCAACTGCTGTGGTTCGTGTGAATGGTTATACTTCCAGGAGCTTTAACATCGAGAGAGGTACCAGGCAGGGATGCCCGCTCTCGCCCCTGCTCTTTGCCCTTTACAGTGAACCGTTCACCCAACGGGTGCGTGACAATCCGGCGGTGACGGGGGTGCGGATGGGAGGCTTCACGCACGCTATAAGCATTTACCCGGACTATGTCATTTTATCGCTTGATGAACCCCGGACGGCTCTGCCGTCCTGCATCGAGGAGCTGGTCTCTTTCGGTGCGGTCGCTGGTTTTAAAATGAACATGGGAAAGTCGGTTGCTCTGTATATCTCCCTTGAGCCGGCCACTAGGACCTACTTACAAAACCAATTCCCCATGCTTTGGTCCTCTGAGGTGGTGCCCTACCTGGGGATCCAGCTGGCCCCCACCTTACCGGCCATGGTGTCGGCTAACTACACAGCCATAGGCACAAAGATCAGAGAGGAATTGGGACGATGGAATCGCGGTACTCTCTCCTGGTTAGGCAGGATAGCCGCCGTCAAAATGACGGTCCTACCCCAGGTGCTTTACCTGTTCCGGGCCCTACCGCTCAAGCCGCCAGCCGGGTGGATCCCGCAACTACAGGCGGACCTCTCGCGTTTTATCTGGCAAGGCAAAAAACCCAGAATGCGCAGGGCTCTCTCAATGTTAGCCCCAGAGACGGGAGGACTGGGAATACCGGACCTTCGTAAGTACTGGAGAGGTGTGGCTCACTGGTTAGAGGCGGCAGACCTGTAAGCAGAGAACGGCCTGGGACCAGGGTTCAATTCCCGACGCGGCAGGGTCGTGGACCAGTGGTCAACGGACTCGATAATTCTCGCCTCAGTGCCTACTCTAACCTGGGAACACACTCGGTAACTCTGGGCATTAAGCTTGCCTCATCTCTACAACGGCCCCCCACAGACGCCAGGGATGCCTGGTTTCACCCTGGAGATACCCAGTAAGGGACCATCTCACAGGGAAAACCAGGACGGGTTCCCCAGCGGTCCACAGCGCCAGGACACTCGGTTAGAGTAACAGTGCGCTTTACAAATATCCCACATTTACATTTACTTCCAAGCAGCACAGTTGCGCTATCTAGTGGAATGGAGTAGGTGGGAGTCAGATAAGCACTGGCTCCTCCAGGATCAGGCGGTGGCGGGCCGGCCCCTACAAGAAATCCCATTTTTGCGCCGGCCTCACCGGCCCAAGAATCTGTACGCCTCCTTTGTTACAAGGGTGCCCCTGCGGGTCTGGGACGCTACCAACCTCGGGTATGGCCTCACCTCGTTCCCATCACCACTCACACCGTTGGTGGATAACCCAGACTTTACCCCGGGGATGGAAAGGGGAGCCTTCGCACACTGGAGGCAGGCGGGGCGTAGAGCCCTCTGTCACATGTATGGCCCGAAGGGGGTCGTCGCCTTCCCGTAATTTCGCCAGGAGTTTGCACTCCCTGAAGCCGAGAGGCACCGCTACGTGCAGGCTCGCCACTGGGCTCTGCAACCACAGGTGCGGGAGACGGCCGATAGACAACTCCTCCCATACGAAAAATGGCTTCTGACGCGCACATCGGACTCGAAATTGGTCACGGATCTTTATAGGCTGTTGCAACCACCTTCTACACACCGCTATAATCCGGGGAGAGAACGCTGGCAATGGGAGTTGGGTAGGACACTGAGTCCTAAAGAGTGGGAGCAGATATCCTATAGGGCAAGGCACTCGGCGTACCACATGGGCCTCACTGACACACTAACTAAGGTCTCCACCTACTGGTACTATACGCCGGAGCGGGTTCACGAACTGGACCGTAGCAAGGAGGGGACCTGTTGGAGAGGGTGCTGGCACCGGGGCACACTGACACACATTCCATGGGAATGTCCGCTTTTAGAATCCTATTGGAGGGAGGTGCTAGACGAAATTGGCTCCCATTTTGGCATTGAATTACCACGCTTTCCCGCGTACACCCTGTTAGGGCTCCCGAATGGACTGATGTACCCATTCAGATCCCGCAGGGGTAGGCAAATAGCCATTGCACTAGGATCGCGGTCCAAAACATCCTGATACATTGGCGCACCACCACAACACCCTCTATCACGGGCTGGCTCCATAGATTATGGCACGTGCTGGGCATGGAGAAATTGTCACTCACAGTAGCGGGGGATATAGAGCAATTAATTGAGATTTGGCAACCATTTCACTCCTTGCTGCTTACAGAATTCATAGAACTTACTTGTCCTAAATACCTCCGTCTTTTGCGTCTCACGAGCCCAGCGGCGCCAGCCCCTTGACTTGATGGGAGACTCACTTCCCCTGTAGGAGGGTTCTTTGGTGAAGGACTTTGAAAGGGTCTGTGCACTGGACGAAGGGAGGGGGGGGGAGACGGGGAACCGGGAGTTGGGAAGTTGGGGGGTTTTTGGGGGGGTGTTTGCAATGGAAATGTCACTTCATGCTACGACAATGCATATCACTCACTGCTGTGATGGACTGGCACACACGAACTGCACCTGATAAATCCTCGCGGGGTGCGGCCTTGTCCGCACTAACAAGATACTCCATATATTTCGGGACTCCTTTTTGTGGGGCGACAGGCACACTGCTATGGGGGGGGTAGGCCATAGCCAGCTGCAGGGGTGCAGGGTGGGGGGTGGAAGGGGGCTTTTGTTTTTTCTTTTTTGTTCTATGGGCCTTCTATTCTTTTTCTTTCCTTTTCTTATGGGCTTTAGGGTAAATCGACTTCCTGTTTATTGCAGATTGAATGGTGTGTAGAATTGACTATTTAGACGTTTTTCTTCAATGTGGATAGTCGTGGTTCTGGTAATATTAGTGAATTGTGTACTTGTCTCTCCTGATCCTTATACGCCGGAACCAATGTGCTGACCTAAGACATCCTGACATCGTTTATCCTTACGAACTAAAATTTGAAATTAGGCCTCAGTACCTCTGTAATTAATCCTTTGCGCACTGCCATATTGCTATGTACTGTATATGTGAGCCTTCGGGCGTTTTGTTGGGCTTTGTGTACAATCTGCTATAAATAAAGGTCTTCCAAAAAAAAAAAAAAAAAAAAGATACTCCATGCTTGTGAATGTTTGTTTTTGTATGTTGTGCAGAATAAAATACTTTAAACCTAAATATTGATAAATAGCCACAAATTATAACTAAGTACTATGCCTATGCCATATTGAAACAACTTACAACTCCGGAATATGTTTGTTGACGCAAAAATAGAATCCGATGCTAGAAAACGGAACCTGCATCTCAGATTGGTGACTCAGAAGTAACTTGCGAAAACGAAACTAATTGCACAGTAGGTGTGGTTTATATAGTTTTTGGTTGTTTACTAGTCTACGGAAGGAAGATGTGAGTCCGCCTATTTAGAGGTCATGTTTTACAGTTTACACGTGCTGTTTTACTTCTGCACGTGTTGGGAAAAGTTACAAACTGAGAGGCTGTAAAGGTTTCGATTTCCATAGTAACACGTATAAGGTCATTATTATCTACGTTGGAGAGTTTAAAAAGTGCTACTCGTAAACAGTGTTCTTAGCATTTTCATGATTAAAAACATCTAAATAGAAGACATAACAAAATATTGTTAACATTAGAAGAAAAAAAACTGATTAATATTTGTCATTATTATGCTTCTTAATTAAAAAAAGGCTAGCATTTGTCAATCGCAAACCTACCCTCGGAAAGGTGTGGTGGCACTTGGGGCGTTGGGAAGATTAAGCAAGGTATTACTTACAGTGGGATAGTGGTGGGCTAAGATGCTGATGACTATGGAATCGAACTGTGAACGGTGTTGTTGAAAGTCAGGTATTATAGGTGCTGTGTCTTACTTTTACCACACGTATTAGGTACACCGTGGTAGGCGTATTTTAGATGCACCAGTTGAGTACTTTTAGTCATCATTGTATGTATTTTATCTATTTTAAGTATCTTATGGCTTAGAAACCATATAAATGCTTTTACAGTATTATTTCATAATACTCATTTTACTGTACACACTTTACTTCATAGCAAGTATTACGATTGTTGCAATTAACTTCTCTTGAATGAGAAAGAAGACTGCTTAATAAATAACCTTTTTATTGAAAACGCCCGTCTCTCTATTTCTCTGCACTTCTGGTGAAACTGAGCATGCACGATTGACTGAGTGAAATAGCCATCTATTGTTTCTGCGACTCTGAAGATATATTTCTTATTCTTGGGGAACAAAGTTGTCATGTTATATGGTTGTCAGAAACTAATCCCTTCTTGTTTATTCGAGAAAGTTTCTAGTGACCTCTGAGCTAGCTGCCATTCACAATTAAGTCTAACATACTCAATAGAGACCAAGTCGACTTCAGTCCTATGTCTAAACTATTGCTTATGTTATTCCAATGCGCAGCGCCTATTGGGAATATTGGAACTACACTACAGCATGGCTGTGATTATGGTAGTGAGTGCGGAAGTAGCTTACCCATACAATTTTTGTTATTTGTGGGTGACCTTCCTGGCTGTGAATGCAAATACTAATGTGTTCGACACGTACACTCCCACGGCTGTGCCACAAGAATATGCTTTGTATAGGACAGAGGAGGTTCCGATTAACGCCTGGCAGCACCGAGTTTGGTTTAATGGCGTTCTACCCCACTCCTTGACTGCACCGAGGTTATGTCCTTTGTCCATTCCAGGCGCTACATGGCCTGTTTTGGCTGGATTTACATCGCATCCTCAACATGGAGCAGTTGCCGTTGCTGATTTGTGGCTGGTGCATACAGTCACAATTAATGTAATTAGGTCGTTAGTGCAATACATTACCCGCAATCTCCCGGGCGGGGCCACAGGTGGTGCGGCGCTTCCAGCCGGACAGGGCGGAATGAAACTTAGACCTGTGGTGGTCAACGCTGGGATGGGCAAGCGCCCCCAGAATAAGGATGACTTTCCTTTCTGGCTTGCCGAGAAGTTTGACCCGTTGGAAGCGGTATTTCCTAACACGACTCCTGGTGAAAAACCCAGGGTTCTGCCAATTAGCATGCCTAAAGACTTGATCCCAGAAGCTGGTGACTGTGAGTCATGGGGTAAGATCTTTGCGGCAGTATATACGAGGTGCTTCGGCACACCGTCAATGACTGTCCTTCCGACGGTCGTTAAGCGTGTTCAAGATGAGCACGGACCTGAGGCAGCGGTTTAATTGGATATGCGCCTCTGCGGCAGTTTTGACGTAGTTTCCGATCTCGTTCTTGCGAATGTCAAGGGAGATGCTGTGAGCTTTCAGGTGTCTAATGCTTTGCAGGTGGTGCCCGATGCCGATAAGCCCCGACAGTTACCAACAATTATTGTGGCAGCTTATAAGACCGTGGGCCGCAATAGTTTGGGTGTCAAGCCATTTTCCACTAAAGAGAAAAAGCAACCCCAAGGGCCGAAGTCAGAGACTGACGAACAGCCCAAGGCTAAAAAGCAAAATTGGCCGAAAAAACAGAAACAGGGTAAACAACAGCAACAGAAACAGGAGTCTCGTCCTGCATCTCCAGTGCCTGCGCCTACAGAACGTATTCATGACTTGCGCGATCGCACGAAGATAAAATCACCTGATCGTTTTCAAGTTTCTGAACAACACTCTCCTTGTTCTTTTCAGGACTCATCGGCCTCATCGACCGCTGGTGAAGGAGGCGGCAGAGGTCGGGGTGGCAAGCAGGGACGCGACCAGCACCACCCAAAAGACAGTAAAGGCAAGCAGGACGATTCGACACCGAAGAGACCCCGGTTTCAGAAAAAGAAAGTTGCCGCTTTAACAGCGAGATATGCCACAGATAGTGAGAACTCAGCTTCGGAATCAGACATGGGCTCTGACCTTGCTGGACAGTGCAGCGGAGATTACCATATTGCGAGAGGTCCTGCGTCCACTACTGAAGGTGACAGCAACTGACCAATATGTTGTTGTGGAGACAGCTGATACTGGAGTAGCTCCCCCTGATAGACTTTTTAACATAGTCCTTTTCATTGAAGGTGACATACAGCGTACCATCAAAGGGGTATTTGGGGAAAATCTTATGACTACCTATGACATTTTGTTAGTGGAGGCTGACTGGCCCCCACCTTTTGTGCTCGCAGCTCAGAGAGGGGAGGAGGTAATCCTCCCTAGTTTTGCGCACACAGTCTCGAAAGAGCATGTGCTGAATTTTGAAGAAGAGTGGGCTAAGGCTCTTGAGCCTGCTCTGTACCATACACAGTGTGATTGGGATAAATTTTCCCCACACCACAAAATTCCTTTCTGGTCTATTCCACAGCCTCAACCTCAATATCCCATCCGACATGAAGCTAAGGCTTCCGTCGCAGAAGTCCTTGAACAATTGGAATATTAAGGTGTGATTGAAACTAGTGTGTCACCGATGAATAACCCTCTGTCGGCTCGTACCATTTGGTATTGGATTACCGGCATTTGAACTCGCATTGCTGTACCTGTGTAGTACAGAATACTCACGGCTCTGCTGTTGTGGATGGTCTTATGCGTAAACGGTTTAAAACCACGCTTGACATATCCAACGGGTTTTCTTGCCCACAATTTGGACGGACTGAGTTCCCAGTGGACCAGTTTTACCTGTGGCGGCAAACAGCGCCAGTATAAAAGATGGGCTATAATAATAGTCCGGGTGTGTTTGCTGCCCGTATAGTCTCTCTCTTAGAGAGAATAGACACTGATGCGTGTTCGTATGTGGATGACTTTTATCTCACAGACGACGAGCTTTGAGTACATCTGTGTCGAGTTGACTTCATAATTTTTAACTTTGAGGACTTTGGTTACAAATTCAACTTTGCAAAGTCCCACATTGCAGAGTACAAAGTGTTGTTCCTGGGCTACGAGCTCAACAATGAAGGTCGAGGATTGGCTCCTCACTTCTTGGAAAAATGCGCACAACTGCGCGCTCCTACAACTCTGAAAAATTACAGTCCTTGCTGGGATTTTTGAATTTTGGGTGTACTTATATTCCCGAATATGCCCAGCGTATCAAGCCTTTGTATGCTTTGATACAACCTACCTTTACCAAATCTTGCTGGCTGCCGGAACATTCAGCTATTTTGCAATCTTTGCAGGCTGATCTTCTAAAATCTAAATTCTTACTGACTCGTGATAACCACATCAACCTGGTGATAAGAATCGTCCCTGGGGCGGTGGGTTTCACGTACCTTACTTGTAACGAAGGAGACACATTACCTATTGCTTACAAGTCACACTTGTACACTTCGGCTGAAAGGCGGTTTTCGTGGTGGAAAAAGTTTTGACAGCAGTGCAAATGGCGATTCTCAAGGAACGTGCACTGTCGCAGGGAAAACGTATGTTAGTTGTGACCCTGTTTCCTGCATCAGAGGCAGTGACGAAAGCCAGTGTATCAAATTCTAAAGCTTTGCACCCTCGGTGGATATAATGGGCAGCATCATTGACGTCTCCGGGTGTCACGTTTATTTTTGATGCCTCCTTACAGTCGCAGGAGTTTTTGCAGTATGAGTTTGTTGATCCTGCCCTTTTGGCTATGCGGCCTTTGGAGGACTTCCATTGCATCATATACACTGATGGTTCAGCGCAGGTTGCGCATGGGTCTACGTTTCCGCTTGCGCTATTGTGGTAGATGCCATGGTGAATGACAAGTTCAAGTCCAGGGTCATGCACACGCAGACTCTAGGGGACTGCACCGCACAATTGGCAGAGCTTCGTGCTCTGATGTTTGCATTGGAGTACGCTGATCCTGGTGTGACAACTCTTATTGTGAGTGATTCTTATTACTGTGTCTAGTCTTACAATGAAAACCTTTTCTTTTGGATTCAGAATGATTTTCATGATTCCAAGGGTAGCACAATAAAACATAAAATGATCTGTGTCCGAATGGCTGAGCTTAAAGAGCAGTTGCCACTCGTGTTTGTGATTCATACTCTCAGTCATCAGCACGTGGGAGTCCACGCTGTTGGCAATTCGCTTGCTGATGAGGCAGCAAAATCAGTGGTATCGAAATTTTTGGTTGCAGCAGTTACAGGTTCCAAAAGTAAGATTGATGATATCTTGGCAGCTGTTGCTGTGACTGAGAAGGGATTAACAAAAAAGGGGTGACCCTGTGTCCCTCAGAACCTGGGTGTTCAACAATGGTTCTGTTAGGTAAGACAGATAACTCGAACAATGCTCATAAATGTAGACAAACAAAAATAGCTCTCTGATAAACAATATGCGCTTTGAGAAATGAATGCTCAAAAGACAATGTCATAAGTTCAACTTGTTATATTATAAAATTATAACAAACACTTTTCAAAAACATCCGAATTACTACATTCAAAGATAGGTTTTCAATACATGACAAGTCCGTCATACAGACATAAAGAAGAAATATTTTTTGTTGTGACTTTTTGTGAAGTATAGACGCATCTATAGGTCCAGACTCACCAGGATCCTCACAACAATCTTAGGAATCCTTGGTTGATAATCAGCATCTGGCAATTGAAAATATTCCTGCATATATGTATATGTATTAATTCCTTCGCACTGTATATATGTCACCACACCCATTGAGCACAACTTCCCAAAAAGTGTATTTTATAATATAACAAGTTGAACTTATGACATTGTCTTTTGAGCATTTATTTCTCAAAGCACATTTTGTGTATCAGAGAGCTATTTTTGTTTGTCTACATTTATGAGCATTGTTCGAGTTATCTGTCTTACCCAACAGAACCATTGTTTGTGTGACTGAGAAGGGAGCTAAATATCCAAAAGGGTTCCCTTCAAAGTATTCATACCACTTTAGTCCTGATAAAGTTCCTTATGTGAAAATTCCTAACGTTGGGGAGAGGTTAATTCCCAACGCGGACCGCAGGCCTACACTGATTACCACAGCCCATGAAGGTGTTGCGTCTGCGCATGCGGGCACTTCGGCTACTGTAGCTCAGTTACAACAAAGTTTCAGGTGGCGGGGGCTGTACAAACAGATGCTTGATTATGTCCTTTAGTGTGACATTTGCCAGCAGATTAAGCCTTCAACTGCTGCGCGTCCATCCCAGACACAGTTGTACATATCTAATAAACCCCTTGGGCGTGTTTATATAGATCACTGCGGTCCTTTTCTTCTGATACTGCGTATAGGTACATCTTAGTAGCAGTTGATTCATGCACATGCTTTGTGTGGGTGTGGCCACACCGCAGCGCTGATTCACGGACTGTCATACGAGACTTGTGTATCTTTGTGAGGATTTTTGCCTGTGGTACCTTCCATTCGGATCAGGGTCCGGCTTTCGCCTCTAAGGCATATGAGGATGCCTTGACTTCATTGGGGGTCCTAGTCAAGTTTTCATCTCCATACAGACCTGAGGATAATAGTGTTGTGGAACGGATGAACCAAGATTTAAAGCAGTCTTTGACGGCTCGAGTTATAGGCACTGGCAGGAACTGGCTGGCCCACCTCAATAGCGTGCAGCGTGCTCTTAATAATCTCCCTAGAAGGTGTCTGGGTGGGCGATGCTCTTTGGTATCAAGATGTATGTCCCAGACCTTGACGGTCTAGACTTGGTGGCTCAAGCTGCCTCCTTTGACGTAGATGAACATTGCAATGTTTTACAGGATCTACAAAAGACCAGAGACAGTCTTGCAAAGGATCATTTGCCCTCCACCTCGGATGATGCGTTGCAGATCCTGGTAGTTGACTGGCTACCCCAAGTTGGAGAACAGGTTTGTGAGAAGATCGATAACAAGAAAGAATTTGGTCCCTCTTATCGAGCTTCAGTTCTAGTGCTTGGTGTGAAGGGCACAAGAACAGTCGTTTTACCACCACTTCCAGGTCGTAAGGAGAACAGGTATATCTCCATTGACATTGTCAAGATACACAGAGTGGCCAATTCTTCTTTGTATGACACCAACAGTCTCATGTCCTTCGATTTAGAGAAATTCCGGTTTCCAATCCTGTGCCTGATGTTGCTCTCGAGTTGCCTGCAATTTCCAGTCCTTTATTGAGTCTACTGCCTGGTACTCAACATGATGAAACTGACTATACTTATCCTACTGATTTATCGATGCCTGATGCAAACTCGCTTAGCTACAGAATCCAGATTTTCATTTGACACTGTATCCCACACATCTAATAAGCCTTTGAAGATTTTTGTTTTGGCAAGACTGTTTAAAAAACATTTTTTGATTCCCCCTTGGACTTATATTTGGATGGTGCTTTTTTCGATTTACCTTTTTATGTCAATTGGTTTTGTGTTTTATTTTTTCCATCTCGTCAATGGACATTATGTCGAGGAGAGAACATGCATTCGATATATCAATGGAACATTGGCTCCCCCTTCCTCATCACACAGATTGAAGAGAGACTGCTTGGCCTGTCTTGGATGGGATTGTATGGGATGCTGTTCGATTTCACATCCATGGGCCCACTGAGGTTATAAATGTCCCTACTGTGCTAAGAGTGTCTATGGGGGATGTAGTTAAACAAAATATACGTTCTGATGATTCGGATGTTCAGGCCGTTGAATCATTGTTTTCTGATTTGAAATATTAATCTGCCTTTGATGCTGAAGATTTGTACTTGAAGTCTGCTAATTACGGTGATTTGTATTGTTATCAACATTTTGGCAATCACTACCTGCATAAAACTAATACCAGGAGACTCACTGTAAATTACACCCAGTGGGAACACAGTCCACCTCCTATACAAGGCAGTTCTGCTAACTTTTTGAAAAGGTTCACTTATTTTACAGATTTTAATCAATCTAATCCCAATGCCTTTTATTTTAAAATGGGTGAAAAGTCCACATCCAAAGTCAGACTTACCGATTCTAAATTATTGTATTCGAAGTCCTTTCTACGACCAGTTGGCTGTTGTGTTGAGGGCTACGAGTTGTGGAAGGATACAATTGACCTTAAATCAGTTTGGGGTTCTAAAAGCTGGCAAGTGCAAGGCACTGAGGCTTTGCACCATGCATGCCTCATTCTGAACCATATGTTGTTTTTAAATTCTACAATTTCACAGACAACATGCTTTGGATTGGCTACTCCTAAAAAATTAAATGCTCCTTCTTTTCCTGATTTAGAGGAATATTCCGGTTTGAGTGATACTACTAAATTTTCCAATGAGAGAGTTACAAACTCTATTGTTGAATTCCTCCTTTAACATATACAGTTTGGATCCCGAAGGCTGGTTGCTCTGGCACAGAAGTGCTGACTCATGCCAGCATTGTTTTCTGGGTTTAGCACATGGCTTTACACAGGTCAGGGTAGATCCCCGTTTTGAAAGTGGCCATTCTGTGACTACCTATTATGTAGGCAAATTGTGTCAGAACTGGCTCAGACATTCTACCTTGGTGTCAGTTAAACTGCATTTATCTAAACTGACTGACGATGTTGATCTGAATGATTTTATTAAAGGCCCGGCTAAAGGTAGATCTAAAAGATGGATATATGCTGTTTATAACGAATTCTGGAAAGCTTCCCAGATTGAGGCGGCTACCCGCTTTAGAGCTATAGATAAAGCTAATTTAGAAAAAGTGCTAGCAGTTGTAGATAACAGCATTAACACGCTCTCTTCCCCCATTTACACGTTAGATAATATTGTGTCATCTGTTGTAGATATTTTGCAAGATGAAGTATCTGCTTTGTACCACGGTCAAAATCAGTCGCGTTCCATTATGCAGTTTGCATGGACATTGCAGACCCTTAAGGCGGGTAAAGTGCCTTGGCATTACATGAATACGTCATCATTGTTTGCCCCTTTTAATTTGACAGACAAGCAGCGTTTACTATCGATTAAAGATGCTTCTTTTTCAATGTTGCACATTGAAAGGTTGGAGCCTTTACCATTTTCTGTGGCAGAAGTCAATACTGCTACGCGGCTTATTCACGGTTTAATAACTCTGCCGTTTCCTTTGTTCAAGTTTAAAAACTGTATGAAGTACTTTGCCATTGGTAGATATGAGCCTCTTGGAAGTTCTTATCTCCATGAAGCCTGGTCGCTTCCTTTTACATATAGATGCCTTAGGGAGGGAAAGGAAGTTTAGTTGAATGGTGAAGAATGCACTGAAACACCGAATCATTCCTTAATGTGTTGACATATCCAATTACATGGCTCTTGTAATCAAAACAAGCCTAATTTAGCCTGTATTTTGAAAGGTACCCCCGTGCCTGCAATCGTTCCCACATTCACATTACTTGCAAATGGGAGTTATTTACTTTTAAACAATGAGGATTGTTGTGGGTTAATAAAAGGGATTGCGTATGTTGTTACAGTCAGTGAACGTGTAGTTTGTTGCAAGAATGTAATGTATCCACCCCCCAGTGGCGTCACTAGGGGGGTGCGGGGGGTGCGGACCGCACCGGGTGACACCCTCACATGGGGTGACACCATGCTGCTCCCCGGCGCTGCAGACTTACTACAGCAGCTGGCTCCGTCAGATAGTCACAGTTAAATCTGTCTCTCCTATGAGACTCTATGAGATGCTACAATGTTGCAATCTGCCGCTGCGACGGACCCGGCGCACCCCGGGCCCTCGGCGCGGTTGTCAATCACTGAAGACTTCCTGCCCTTAGCTCAACAGGGCAGAGGCGAGGGGGGGATTATCGGATGTTGGAACCTCAATTCCGGCTGCCTCCAGAACACAGGAAGGAAGTCATTAGAAGTGGCGGGGAACTGGAGAGAGGCAGAGAGTCAAGCTTCTGCTGCCTCGGAGCCTAGGGTGCGTTTAAAAATGTAATTATTACCGCGGCGCCCCACACCTGTCCATGACTGACTCTCAGCATGGGCCACCCGCGCATCAGGCAGTGTAAACATCCATATTGCAGCAGTGGGAGAGTCTGGAGACCCAGCTCAGTGACGTGATTCCGAGACGAGCGATAGAGAGATAGAAGTAAGTAATGGCCAGGTCTAAGCGGCGCTATTACTAGTAGAACCTTGAAGTGTGTCGTTTCCTCCACTCTGCCTTAATGCACTTAGCAGATGAAAGTATATGGACAGTGAGGATACGGGCCTCCTTTGTAGTGTACGCACCTCAAGCTGCCTAAGCAATGACCCCACTGCCCCTGAGACCATTAGAGCCCTTTCAAAGGGTCCACTTGGCCCGTGTACGCATCTTTGCAGTGTCTCGCACTTAGCCCTGCGGGTAGTGGAACACCCTCAAAGTGCCCATGTGACTAGGTACTCGGCAGGGCCTTTTATGATGCGTATTTAACCCCATGTGCAGGATGGCGTTTTCTCTAAGCTCCACAGCTCCTTCCTTAACACCAGAGCCCTTTCTTGGTCCCTCCAGACAAGTTCTGCAGACACACCCATCTTGGTCCGTGTATGCCGAGGGCAGAGAGAGAGATGGAGCTAGAGGGAGTAAGACAGAGAAAGAGAGAGCTAGAGTTAGAAAGACAGAGAGAGAGGGAGCTAGAGTGAGAAAGACAGAGAGAGGCAGCTAGAGGGAGTAAGGCAGAGAGAGGGAGACAGAGGGAGCTAGAGGCAGTAAGACAGAGAGAGAGGGAGCTAGACAGAGAGAGGGAGCTAGAGGGAGTAAGATAGAGAGAAAGGGAGCTGGAGGAAGCAATACAGAAAGAGAGGGAGCTAGAGGGAATAAGAGAGAGGGAGCAAGACAGAGAAAGAGGGAGCTAGAGGGAGTAAGACAGAGAGAGAGGGAGCTAGAGGGAGTAAGACAGAGAGAGAGGCAGAAAGAGGGAGCTAGAGGGAGTAAGACAGAGAGAGAGAGAAGGAGCTAGACAGAGGGAGAGGGAGCTAGAGGGAGTAAGACAGAGAGAGGGAGCTAGAGGGAGCTAGACAGAGAGAGGGAGCTAGAGGGAGTAAGACAGAGAGAGAGGGGGCTAGAGGGAGCTAGACAGAGAGAGGGAGCTAGAAGGAGTAAGACAGAGAGAGAGGGAGACAGAGGGAGCTAGAGGAAGAAAGACAGAGAGAGGGAGCTAGACAGAGAGAGGGAGCTAGAGGGAGTAAGATAGGGAGAGAGGGAGCTAGCGGGAGGAAGACAGAGAGAGAGGGAGCTAGAGGGAGTAAGAGAGAGAGAGGGAGCTAGAGGGAGGAAGACAGAGAGAGAGGGCGCTAGAGGGAGTACAACAGAGAGAGAGGGAGCTAGAGGGAGTAAGACAGAGAAAGGGAGCTAGAGGGAGTAAGACAGAGAGAGAGGGAGACAGAGGGAGCTAGAGGGAGCAAGAGAGGGAGAAGGAGACTGAGGGAGTAAGAGAGAGAGAGGGAGCTAGAGGGAGCAAGACAGAGTGAGAGGGAGCTAGAGGGAGTAAGACAGAGAGAGAGGGCTAGAGGGAGCTAGAGCGAGCAAGACAGAGAGAGAGGGAGCTAGAGGGAGTAAGAGAGAGAGAGGGAGCTAGAGGGAGCAAGACAGAGAGAGGGAGCTAGAGGGACTAAGACGGAGAGAGAGGGAGCTAGAGGGAGTAAGACAGAGAGAGAGGGAGCTAGACGGAGCAAGACAGAGCGAGGTAGCTAGAGGGAGCAAGACAGAGAGGGAGCTAGAGGGAGTAAGAGAGAGGGAGCTAGAGGGAGTAAGACAGAGAGAGGGAGCTAGAGGGAGTAAGACAGAGAGAGAGGGAGACAGAGGGAGCTAGAGGGAGTAAAACAGAGAGAGGGAGCTAGAGGGAGCAAGCCAGAGAGAGGGAGTAAGACAGAGAGAGAGGGGGCTAGAGGGAGTAAGAAAGAGAGAGAGGGAGACAGAGGGAGTAAAACAGAGAGGGAGCTAGAGGGAGCAAGACAGAGGGAGCGAGAGGGAGTAAGAGAGAGGGAGCTAGAGGGAGTAAGACAGAGAGAGAGGGAGCTAAGGGAGTAAGACAGAGAGAGAGGGAGCTAGAGGGAGTAAGACAGAGAGGGAGACAGAGGGAGCTAGAGGGAGTAAGACAGGGAGAGAGGGAGCTAGACAGAGAGAGGGAGCTAAAGGGATTAAGATAGAGAGAGAGAGGAAGCTAGAGGGAGCAAGACAGAGGGAGGGGGAGCTAGAGGGAGTAAGAGAGAGATAGAGGGAGCTAAAGAGAGAGCTAGACAGAGAGAGGGAGCTAGAGGGAGTAAGCCAGAGAGAGAGGGAGCTAGAGGGAGTAAGACAGAGAGAGAGGGAGCTAGAGGGAGTAAGACAGAGAGGAAGACAGAGGGATCTAGAGGGAGCAAGACAGAGAGAGAGGGAGCTAGACAGAGAGAGGGAGTAAGAGAGAGAGAGGGAGCTAGAGGGAGCAAGACAGAGTGAAAGGGAGCTAGAGGGAGTAAGACAGAGAGAGAGAGAGAGCTAGAGGGAGCAAAACAGAGAGAGAGGGGGCTAGAGGGAGTAAGAGAGAGAGAAGGAGCTAGAGGGAGTAAGAGAGAGGGGGCTAGAGGGAGTAAGACAGAGAGAGAGGAAGTTAGAGGGAGTAAGACAGAGAGAGGGAGCTAGAGGGAGCAAGACAGAGAGAGAGAGGGAGCTAGAGGGAGTAAAACAGAGAGAGGGAGCTAGAGGGAGCAAGACAGAGAGAGAGGGAGCTAGAGGGAGTAAAAGAGAGAGAAGGAGCTAGAGGGAGTAAGAGAGAGAGAGCAGGAGCTAGAGGGAGTAAGACAGAGAGAGGGAGCTAGAAGCAGTAAGAGAGGGAGAGAGGGAGCTAGAGGGGGCAAGACAGAGAGAGGGAGCTAGGGGGAGTAAGACAGAGGGAGAGGGAGCTAGAGGGAGTAAGACAGAGAGAGAGGGAGCTAGAGGGAGTAAGACAGAGAGGGAGCTAGAGAGGGAGCTAGAGGGAGCTAGACAGAGAGAGGGAGCTAGAGGGAGTAAGACAGAGAGAGAGGGAGACAGAGGGAGCTAGAGAGGGAGCTAGACAGAGAGAGGGAGCTAGAGGGAGTAAGACAGTACCTAGCGCCGTACATTTCCGACAGAGGTGGTCCATGCGGTAAGTCGTGAGGGGGTGACACCATGAGTTACCCGCACCGGGTGACACCAACCCCAGTGACGCCACTGCCACCCCCGCATGGGAAACTTGATCTTTCCATCTGGCCTAAGATTCCGACCTTGAAAGCAGAGTTCAATAAGATAAGTCGCATAAGAGCTCTATTGTCCCAAAAAGAAGTAGCCCTCACATCTGCTTGTGAAACATTTGTCCTTCTCGTGGCTAACACCCGCACAGAGGTGCATGCCTTATTAAATACTGATTTGCCCTTGCATTTCGGTGAATTAATTCGCACAATCTTCAATGCGTCCTCCACTTCGGGGCTGGCTCACTTTTTTAAAGTTGCAAGCAGTGGCTTACTGACTTCCTTCCAAAAGATTTACGGAGTCATTCCAGCTTTCTTCCATTCTATTTTCTCCAGCCTGTTTGGTGGATTTCCCTTACTACTGGCTCTTGCTGCTGGCGTCCTATTGTTGTTTTGTTTATTTCAAAATGGATGCTCATCCTGTATTACACGGCGAGCTGTCTTGGCTAGGGCTCCTTCGCGCCTGGATGCTTGAGTACTATGGTGCGCTGCCTCTTGCTACATTGAGTGCAGCTTATGGATTATCGTTTCGAGTTTTCCTACTTTGCATGCGTCCAGCCTGTCTTTCATTGCCTGAGTTGCGAATTCGAATGGGCCCTGGATTTGTGTTTCTGCAATACGGTGTCTCCCGATGCGTATTATAATCAACTTATGAGTCCCTTAGTTGCTCATGAATTGCTTTGTTCTGATGGAGGGATTATGGCCTTTGCAGCGATGCTTGGGATACTGGGTCGTTGGAATGTGTTCGCAGCGGCGCAAGATTTCTTGGCTCGCAGCTTCCTCGACAACCCACCGAGTTGTCCTCTGATGGTGCAAGAGGCTCCGGTAATTGGAGAGCATGTATGTTCTTTCCCTTTGTTAAATTGGATGGCCGAATTATTTTCGGATGATAACAGTGACTTCCTGTTGGAGGCTGTTGCTGCATATTTTGCATATTCATTATTAGGATGAACTGTGTTTGCAGTCTCGTTTTCTTTACCGACACTTTTCATTGGATTACTGGATTTTTTTTTTGCCCTCAATTTTTTGAAAGCCTTGCCTATTGACTTTTATCAATATCCAAAAAGCAGAATTTTTTACCTTTTTTTCCACAATTATGTTTCTTTTATCTCTGTTTTTACGGTACCAAATTGGAGACTTGTGTTTGAACTATCGATCTTGAACTCTGTGTTCCTAAATTTGCCCCTTCTTAATTGTTCTATCAGTGCTCAGATCAAAGGGAGGGTGTCTTGTGTTTTGGTTTCACCTTTGCACTGTGCTATGTTAGCATGAGCTTGTCAGAAGTTTAAACGCCATTTTCCTTTTCTGCTGCCTCTGCACACGACACATTTTGTTATTAAAGCTTTTTGCCTAGTTGGATATGTTGCTTCACACGAGAATAACATGTTTGCTTATAATTTCAGCCTTGCTTTGTAAGCTATGTCTGTACAGTGAGTGCCGAGGCCTTCAAGGTTATTTCAACACAGCACTTGTTGTTTGGATTGATCAGCGCACTGAGTAGACATAAAATGTATGCAGCTGTGGCCAATGTTGGGTTTAGGCGCGATTAATAATGCACTACACAGAGCATGAGTTACACACTTGATGAATATCCGCATGCAGAGAGTTGGTGCAGGAGATGATGTGATCCATTTCTGCTGAACCCAAAGGTATGGGCCCGCCCTTCTAAACCCAAAGAGACCTTCTGTAGATATAATATAATGTACTAGCTAGGGAGGGTAAACTGAGGTTCTATTTAGACCTTTTCCCTTTAGCATTTTTAACATGCTTTCTCCCTTTGTATTTTATGGAATAGTAATCATGCTGATAAGCTTGCTCCTTATAATATGTTTGCTTGTATCAGCTAAGATACTGCGCTTGAAAACACTCCATTAGAAATAAATCTTTCAAACTTGCACGTGCCCTTATTGACTCCTCGTTCTGGATTGATATGTTAGTATAACGAAAGAGTGTTCATGTGTTCCACGTTACCTGAGGCGTTCTAAATCCATGTTCTGGGTTGTCTAAATCATTGGGGGTCGGTAAGAACCAATGAGACACTGATTGCTAGTCTGGTAGGGGATTTTGGATACCAAGGTGAGTTTTGGCACACCCTAATTCACTGAGGTTCTAAGTCTCTATGCACAGTTCTGTGTGAGAGCAGGATCCCTGCGGCACCTGTGATACTTGGAGGGGATTTTAACTTAGTTCTAGATAAAAGTTTAGATAGAACCTCCAATGCTAAATATATTGCTCCGGCAAAAACCATGGCGGTGCTCAAAACCATGATTAGCAAGTTCAATCTAATGGACATCTGGAGATTTAAAATGAGAGATAAGAGAGCATTTACCTTTTTTAGCAAAAAAGTATGGTCACTATTCACGGATTGATTATTTTTTATTAGACCGTGAATTGGTGTCAGGGGTTGAAATGGTTAAGCATGTGCCGGCCATAATATCAGATCATTCTGCCAAGAGGGGTGTAAGCAGGTGGACGCTGGATAGACGATTTTATTAGATGAGGGGGTCACACTTAAATTGAAAGAAGAGGCTACGGTCTTTTTTGAGGCTAATAGGGGGTCTGCAAAACATCAAATTGTATGGGATGCCTTTAAGGCCTATTTGAGATCCACTGGTACGGAAATAATGGTAGGTAAAAAACGCAGCTTGAGGCAACAAGAAGAACATTCTTTGGAAACTATCAAGAATAAAGAACAACATGTCAAAAAAGCTTCAATTGTGTGCCCGAGCGCGTGATCTCCCTCACGAAGTAATTCCGTGGTGATCTCTTTCATGAAGCAATTGGAATTATTGCAAGCAGATTACCAAGGTGTGCTCGATAAAATATTATTGGATAGATGAAGGACAAGTAAATTGCAGCGCTTTGCGTATGAAGAGAAAAATGGTTCACTGCTAGCATGGAAAGATAAGAGAGACCGAGTTCGTAATCAGATGAAAAGTCCTAGAGAAGAGATAACGGGTGATATTGTTGATACCATCACTAGCATAGGTTGAGAAATCTCCAGACATATGAGCCATTTGTATACTGAAGACACTTGTCCTGGGAGGGCTAGTATAGAAGGTTTCTTTAAAGATATTGAACTCCCGACCTTTAGTGAAGATCAGAAGAGGGTGTTATCAGCTGAGATAACAGAAGAAGAGATCAGACAGCAGTTTAGGAAAATGGCTAGTGGGAAGGCTGCAGGGCCTGATGGCCTCCCAACAGAGATTTATCAGTGCCTCTTGGAGGAAGTAATACCAGTACTAAAGGAACTGCTTAATATAAATTTAAAAGACGGAGAAGATCCACCGTCAAGTTGGGCAGAGGCAACAGTAACTCTAATCTTGAAACCAAATAAGGACCCTATGCTGGCTGACTCATACAGGCCCATTAGCTTATTAAATACCGACTACAAAGTCTTTGCTGGGGTTCTGGCCGCTAGGATAGCCAAGGTTATTAAGTGTATTATACACAGTGACCAGAAAGGCTTTATCACCTTACTGCTTGGAGTAGCGGACCTGGTCGAGACGTATAAATTACCGGTGACGGTCGAGGCAGTAGATGCTGCCAAGGCTTTTGACCAGGTTCATTGGCCATATCTTTGGGAGGTCTTAAAGAGATTTGGATTTCTCTGTAAATTAGTTAAGGCTGTTCAACTTTTGTATCGATTGCCTAGAGCAAGGGTGCTTGTAAATGGGGAGCTGACAGATTGGTTTAACATTTTGCGTGGAACAAGGCAGGGATGTCTCCTGTCACCTATTTTGTTTGATATGTATATCGAACCATTAGCAATATGGATTAGAAAGGATACTGCCATTGCTCCTTTTACTTTTAGAAATTTTGATATTAAGTTGGCTCTTTATGCTGAAAATCTCCTTCTTTATACCCGGAACCCACAGGTGTCTATGTCCCCTTGGTAATGGCCAAAGTGGAAGTATTCGGGAAAATGTCAGGATACAAGGTTAACACAAGTAAGACTTTAATTATGGAATGGAACCAACCTAAGCAACAGCAGCTGGTAAAATCAAGCATGCACTATCTGGGTATTACAATAACTCAGAGACTGGCAGATGTTAATATGGTGAATTGGAAAAAGATCAGCCAGGAAGTTGAGAGATTGTTGGTGAGATGGGCAAATTTGCCTCTTAATTTATATGGTAGGGTGAATCTCATTAAGTTGCTGATTTTATCCAAAATTACATTTTTGTTTAATTCTATCCCATTATTATTTGACCAAAGGGAGATAGCCAAACTTCAGGGAAAACTGGGCAGCTTTATTTGGGCCTCTAAGGACTCTCATATATCGTGGAAGAAATGAAGGAGGAGACTGGAGAAAGGCGGGCTGGCTCATGTAGATTTGTTAATATATGGGCATGCTTTTTTCTTTAAGAATTGTCGGATGCTTTTAGGTAAAGTGGATAGCTCCACGGTAGAAATTTTATTTGGAGCAATGCTTGGCGAATTGAGGGAGGGCCAAGACCAATTCCTGGTTAAGTTTGGAGACCCTAAGTTCTTCAAAAAAGTAATGTTGAAGATTTTATTGGGAGCCCTGAACATATGGGTCTTAATTTCAAGAAGTTAGGAATTCCTTACTATGTATCTAGGGCCTCGATTTGGGAATCCCCTGGGTGTCTGGACGACTCTCTTAGCCTTCCCTTAAGAAATGCGGGAATATCTTGCTGGGGAAACCTAAAGGTGGGTACTGAGTTGGCTGATTGGGGAACCTTGAAGGCAATTACAGGGGGTTACTTACCAGGTTCAAATATTATCAGCTTTCTGCATGGTGGAGGTATCAAGAATGGAAGGAAGAGGAGGAGGATTCCTGGTTAAACCAAGCAGTAAGAACTGGTGCAGTTAAGAAGGAGGTAGCCCTGTGGTATAATACCTTAATCCAGGCAGAAGATGATATAGACAGTGACATAAAGAGGCTTTGGGGAGAGCTTTTGCCAAATGTAAATCTGTGGGAAACCTGGAAAGTCTCCTTTACTCTACTTAGGGAAATTGTCAAACCTGCCTACTTGAAAAGCAACCATCTTTTTACTGCATATAGGGTATATTGGTCGCCTGTAAAGTTAGAAAAACTTGCTGGGATACAGTATGAATGCCCAAAATGTAGAAAGACAGCTGCCGACGATTTGCATATGTTTTTAACATGTCCGTATAGTGTAAAAGTTTGGTCTGAGGTGTGTGAATTTCTTACTGAAGTTATTGGTACTTTAGTGAGGGTAAGCTCAGCCCTGGTGTTTTTTGGAGTTTGGCAAAACAACAATACAGTGATTAGTAGTTTGGATGCAAGATTAATTTTTTTAATGTATTCTTTTAGGGAGACGAAAGATGTAGTTGGGGGATTAATTCTTCTTTAATCCTGAGGTCTCTTGGGGGCCAAATAGCCCACCAGGTACCTCCAATAAGAGTCACAGAGCTGCGTTGTAAAAAGGGGCATGGCCTCTGAACAACTCTCTGCAACGCAGCTCTCTGGCGCATACTGGAGGTACCGGGTGGGCTAGTTGGCCCCCAGGGACCCTCAGGATTGAAGAGGAATAAATTCCCCAACGTAAAACATGCCACACGGCGTGTTTGCAGACATGTCGCCTCAGGCCACACCCCCTTCCATCACCATTGTGCAAACGCGTCCCATTGCGAGTTGTAAGTTGGCGAATTAATACTCTTTCAATACTGAGGGTCCCTGAGGGCCAACAAGCCCAACAGGTATCTCCAGTATGCGCCAGGGAGCTGTGTTGCAGACAGGTGGTCAGAGGCCACGCCCCTTTTTACACCTCAATCAATCAATCAATCAGTTCACTTATAGAGCACACTACATACCTGTGAGAGTCTTAAGGTGCTGGGGGGGGGGGGGGTGCTGCTACTAATCGAAGAGCCAGGTCTTGAGGAGTCTTCTGAAGGCCAGTAGGTCTTGGGTCTGCCGTAGGTTGGTGGGCAGGGTGTTCCAGGTCTTGGCGGCGAGGTGGGAGAAGGATCTGCCACCAGAGGTTGTTCTTCAGATGCAGGGGATTGTGGCGAGGGTGAGGTCGGCAAAGCGGAGCTGGCGGGTGGGGGTGTAGAAGCAGAGTTGTCTGTTAAGGTATGCTGGTCCGGTGTTATGAAGAGCTTTGTGTGCGTGGATGAGGAGCTTGAAGGTTATCCTCTTGTTGACGGGGAGCCAGTGCAGGTCTTTCAGGTGGGGTGTGATGTGGCTTCGGTGGGGGATGTCGAGGATCTAATGAGCAGAGGCGTTCTGGATATGTTGCAGCCGTCTCAGGAGCTTGGCCGAAGTTCCTGCATAGAGGGTGTTTCAGTAGTCTAGCCTGCTGGTGACGAGGGCCTGTGTGACTGTTCTTCTTGTTTCGGTGGGGATTCACTTGAAGATCCCGTGGAGCATTCGGAGGGTGTTGAAGCAGGATGAGGAGACAGTGTTGACCTGCTTAGTCATGGAGAGGGTGGAGTCGAGGATGACCCCTAGGTTGCGTGCAAGGTCGTGGGTGTCGGGGCTGTTCCCAGTGTTGTCAGCCACCAGGAGTCGTCCCAGGCTGACGGGGTGGAGCTGAGGATGAGGACCTCCATCTTGTCCGAGTTCCGTTTCAGTTGGCTGTTCTTCATCCATTTGGCGATGGCTTTCATTCCTTTGTGGAGGTTGTTTTTTGTGGTGTGAGGGTCATTGGTGAGGGAGAGGATCAGCTGCGTGTCGTTGGCGTAGGAGATAATGTTGAGGTCGTGCTGTTGGGCGATGTGAGCGAGGGGTGCCATGTAGATGTTGAACAGCGTCGGGCTGAGGGATGAGCCCTGGGGTACGCCGCAGATGATCTTGGTGGCATTGGATCGAAAGGGTGGGTGGCGGACACTCTGAGTTCTGCCAAATCCAATTACATGTGGCAACATTTACATCTCACATCCAATTGTGTGTAGCTACACCTACATGCTTCCTATCAAGCTAACTCCATGTACAATTGTGTAGTGCCCCTCTGACATTATGATGCAGTTCTCTCACCACACATACAAAGTGAGATATGCAAATAGGTAATTGACCTTACATTAAGCGTGGGCGGAAAATCCGTTCCGCTCGCGGATTTTGCGGATTTTCGGGAAATCCGCAATCCGCGAGATTTGCGGATTTCCCGCAAAATCCGCAAATTCGCACGCAGCGGATTTTTTTGGCGGCGCGCGGCGTTGGTGATACAATTTTTGCGGCGCGCGGCGTTTATCATCGTTTGCCGAGTTGTTTTTTTCGATAGTTTGCGAGTGCTGCGCCATTTTGGATCTTGCTGTGTGATCCCGCGGGAATTGGCGAGCGCGATTACGTCATCGCGGCTTGCCAGCGAGAGTTTGTCAACGCGAGTACGGCGAGATCACGTCTCGCGGTACTTCGCAAATTGCGAGATTTGAGATGCGGCGCGCGAAAATATAAATTTGCAATTCTGCACAAGAAATCCACCAGCAAGCAGCATAAACCTTCTAGAAATGATGATTTTTATGTGAATAACTCCTTAGTTTGACATTTGCCTGCACTTTTTTAGCGAGGAGTCCATTTTGGGGAGGGGGGCAGGGGGGTGGGAGGAAGGAAGTGCCCCATAGTCTTCAACTTCCTGTTCCTGTTCAGCAGGCTCCTCCCAGTGCTTTGTCCATCTCCTGGTCACTTTTCATTCGGATGTGGACCTGGAAGGATTACCTTTTGTGGATGCTGCTGGATCTTTGGATTTGAGGCCTTTTTGACTTTCTTTGGATCACTGTTGGATTAGAAATTTTACAAGTAAGTTTGTTTGGGGCATTACAGTTGCTGCAACTAAAATTTTGGGATTTTCGATTTTTGGGCTGTTTTGGGGCCTTTTCCCAGGGGTACTCAGTGGTGGGTGGACTGATTCTTTCTGTGGGTTGTCTTGAATTTAAACATCATGGAGGCCATAGATGAATTGGGATTGTGCTGATTTTTCTGTGTTTTTCGATTTTTTTT